>NC_040916.2:21949308-22612601 GCF_004126475.2 Phyllostomus discolor | reverse complement strand
TCATCCTAATTTCAGGCATGGCTGACTACGCTTTGATACTAACTCCAGTTTATTTGGTTGGTGGGGGCAGAAATATTCCTCTTTTCCTAACACATCATTCTCTTATGTAAAAATGTAGCCTACCTTTAAGACAGGCTCAAAGTAACTTTCTGTCCATTCCAGGCTTTCTTAATAAATTGTGAGCCTTCCTATGGGGTAACCCTATTTAAAGCATAGGGACCCGGAATGAAAAGAAAAGTCATTTTGTCCAAGAGCAGAGTCCACAACTTTTATAGTTATGCAACTGCAATGTCTTTATCCGGGTCATTCCAGAGAACGGCATTCAGACTCGGAGATCCAAAGCGAATTGGCAGATTCTAACATTTCCGAAATTTACAAGAGCCCTTTAGCCTGGGGGGTTAATAGTTCAGCCCGGAGGCCGAGTTTCGGGCGACCCAGGACCAGATGACGAGCGCACAGGAGACTGCCAGAAGCCAACTGGCGTTCGGTCTGCTAACTGCTCCCAGCCGGTTCCCGAGACACAGTTTCATACTCCACAGAAGTAAATCAGGTTTCACCGACAGAAACGTCTCCCTTTGAAAGCAGCAAACATGATTTGTATGTTAACTTCACTTTAATTTCCTGTGTAGTTTATACCCAGAGCAGACACCCATAAACTACGAAGTAAAAACTTTCAGCCATTATTAAAAAGAGAGCTCGCCCGGGCTGAACGGTGTTGTTCTGAACTTATTCCAAAGGGTTCCAGCTAGCCCACTTAGGCAAAAACCAGGGAGTTCAAGATCCATTAAAAAGGGCACTTTAGCTTTTAAGCTACAGGGGATGGTATGAAGACCGCCATCCTAAATCTCATCTCTCATTTTTCTTTCTGTTGAGAAAAAGTTAACTTCGCCAAGGGGCAAGAAACATACCCTATTTTAAAGATAGTGTCCCAGCTAAGTTGAAATATGTTAAGTAAACATCCAGCGTGGAGTAAATAATCTATAGTGAGATCTTTTCATAAAACCCCCTTCTCTGAAGGATTCCCTTTGCTTCTTCCTTTGAGTCTCCAGAAAGAGGCAGCTCGTGGAGCGTATGCTCCCGGGTTTGGCTTTGGGCGGCATGTGGTTTGGGCTTTGCTGCGTTTCAGAAATGTCCGTCTGTTCAAGGAAAATGTTGTGCACAACCACGGGTGAGCTCTTAGTTCGGCACAAACCGTGTCAAAGAGAATTGGAGATCGTTTTCCCAAGCCCCTTTCCCCGGATCTTCTGCAGTCCTAAACAGTGGCATTGGTCTCCTGTGGCCCCTGCTCTCCGATTATGGCCCCACGGTCTCACTGTCCCCGCTGCCTCTCCTGCGGGCGCCTTTTTGTCCTAGTTCGCTCCTGCGTTGTCTCTGACAGGACCCAGCCTCCCGCACCCCGGAATTTCAGCCGGTGTGTCGGAGAGCGTGTTCAGTTGCCCAAAGTGCGATGTGCTGTGCTGAGCTGAGCCCTGACCCCGCTCCCCAGCAGGCTTGCACCCCGCTAAGGGGAGGCGTCAGTGTCTATTGGGGGGGAACGGAGTCGGGGATGGAAGGACAGCATTCCCATCAGGCCTTCAGGCAGGAGCGGAGCTTAGTGAGCTTTTTGAGTGTTTCCGTTCCGCTTCCCGTCTCGTGTAGCTTCCTCCCATCCCCGGTATGGTCTGCAAAATACACGGAGCTCTGTCGTGTCTCGTGGAGCAAAATAAAACATACGGCATTTCAGGATTTGGAAAAACAAGCTGTCTATTTGATAGGTAAATCTATGTTAACGCCACATGCTAAATCTTGCATGCTTATTGATTCGTTGGAATAACCATGTACTCAACTGTGGACAGATTACTGAAATAGTGTTAACTTAGAACAGCTCTATTGCATTTCCAGAAGTCATCCACCCGAATGACTCCCCTGAACATGCCTCTAGCTGTGTCTTGTAACACAGCAGAGCAGTGGGGTCTGTTCATTAGTGAATGGCCTAGGCGTTCCGATACAAACCCATCTATCCCAAAACTGGCCATAATAGGACCAGTTCCTGTGATATAACTATAAGCCTCCTGAATTTAGGGTTAAAAAGTAGTCATGTAGATTAATTTTATGACTTTTTAGTATCGTGTTAACCATAATTCTCCAGTATGAAGTGGGACCTAATACCAGTATGTGGTACATGTTGATGTTTTCCGTGTACAAACACGTTTTCTATGCATGTGTCTCCATGTGGAACAGTGTACATGCAGTGCGTTTGTTTCTGTAAGTTCGTACATTCTGTGCCCCTTGGGCAGGTAGGTCTAAAAGTGCTTGTTAAAATGCCACAAGCATGAGTGTGACTGTGTGTGCGCCGTGCATACGCGTATGTGGAGGGATGTAAATATTTATGTATACGTGTGCTGTGTATGTGTGGGTGCAAGTATCTTTTTTAAACTGTGCCAGTCCAAGAGGTAGCTTTGGAGAATCTGCTATAATGCATGGTAATAGTGGTTCAATTCTCAGAGTACCTGAGGTACCCAAAAGTCTCTTCGGATTGTATTCATTCTGAGACGCACAGAGATAAGAGTTACCATGACAACATGATGACATAACATGCACAGGCATTTGTATCTAAATCCACAGCACTGCTATCTAATATGGAAAGATCAGAAGTGTGAGATCCAGAAACGTACTCTGAGGATCTCTAATTATCCTTGGATTGTTGAGCTGAGTCTTAAAAAGCTAAGTTGGTCTACACAGTCATCTTTTCTCTACAGTAATTCTTCAAGAAATATAAAGTAGAGGGCTACAGTGATGTGATAAATGAAGTGGATCCTTCTGAGTAAATGGGCTAAAAACGCAGGGGAGGAGTTTCGTTAACACCTCGGAGGGGGGTCATCGGTCCTCTCTGTCAGGCAAACATGTTTTACTTGGAAAACAGTATAATCACTTGGAATGGACAGGAATGTCCTTAACCTTGAAAATGAACTCTACATAGTAGGTCTCTGTGTATGGAACTCAGTGGAAGAAGATAGCACGTGGGACTGGAGCCGTGACTCCTGTGTCATTTCCCCAGGAGGACGGATGGCTGTGAGCTCGGGGTAATGTGAACGCATCCGGCCGGTTTCAGAGAAACGATTATTGGTTCACTCCGTCACTCGGTCCTTCCTTAAAAGCCCAAATGTGTTAGATCATCTTAAGTCATGCTGGCTAGTTGCCGTGTTTAAAATGAGGAGGTGCTCTGTATTACGACCTTGAAGAAAATGTTGAAGCGATGAAGTGTAAGCTATTCTGTTGGTGTCTGTTTGTGCCAGAATGTGCGAGTGTGTGAGAACAGGAGACGGGAAGTCCAAGGCCAGGCTCTTGTTCGTCTTAAGACCTGTTCACACTGGGCTGTTGGCGGGACTTCCCGCCTCTCGGAGCTGGGTTGCTCAGCT
Organism: Phyllostomus discolor; assembly: GCF_004126475.2. Lineage (NCBI taxonomy): Eukaryota > Metazoa > Chordata > Mammalia > Chiroptera > Phyllostomidae > Phyllostomus > Phyllostomus discolor. Next base: position 22,609,203 of record NC_040916.2, on the reverse strand, counting down.
CGAGGCATTCACTTCTTTAGTTTTTACCCTTGAATTCCTGCAACTCCGCTCACTGTGTAATGTTTTTTAAATTATGATGGAAATGACTCTGTCTGTCCCTTGCATTGTCTGCTGCCAATTTGACGAGAAGTACTCCCCCCAACCAGAAGTCCACCATTACTTGATGTGCGTGTGAGTTCACGTGTACGGCCTGTGTTTCCCTTGCTCGTCTGTGTTTATTTTCACTCCCCTTTTTTCATTCACACTCCTTCTTTTGCCTTTGTATGACAAAGAGGTGTACAGAAGCAAAATCTCGTCTTCTCTGTTGGATCTCTGGCTAAGTTGAGCCAGAACGCTTTCCCCTGTCTTCTTGGCACTTTGAGGTTTCTTAATGCCGATGTGTGGACGGACCCTGTCGATGGAGTTTTTGAAACCAGGTCCGGAAGCGTGTATCATTCTCGAAGGTCACATGTACCTATTGTGAAAATGTGAAGCTGTATTTCTGAACCTGAAATAAATGATGACATTTGAAGGACGCCCCCTTCCTCGTTGTTTTTGTCTGTGTCCGGGTCATTTCTATGCCTATCAGTAAAGTTGTGAGACTTCTAAACATTTATACCTCTTTGGATCCAATTGGTCCAGAATGACTGACATGGACATTGAAAACCCTGGGCATTGCTGTCATTAATTTGGGGGAAGAACGAGACTTTTGAAGGGGGCAAATGGGAACCACCAAAGACAGGAGAGTGGGGGACGTTTTATGTCTGATTTGAAGTCATCCTTGGCCTAGGTTCAGAAGGGCCCGACCCTAGAGAGCTGAGGAGGTGGGGGATGCGACACCTGCCACGAGGCACCGGGACGTTTTGTTACTGAAAAGCAAGTGTTCCCGGAAAACCCCGGGAAAGAGGAAGAACGCGCAGCCCACTCGTTAGGCCCAGCGAGGGCGTTTGCCGCAGGAAGCGCGGAGCTCCCGACTCAACAGCGGTCCCCCTCGCGCGGCCGCTCTCCACGTCCCCGACGGTGGGAGACGGGAAGAGCGTTGGGTCGTTACGCGCATCCTTGCCCTCACCGTGCTCCCGGAGAACAAAGACGGAGCCTGCATCGAGAGCTCTGCGAACGGGGCCCCTACCGGCAGGCCTCGTCCGGGCTGCACCGTCCGTCCGCCGAGCCGGTTGGTTGTCCGGGGATGGGAGGCGTGGCGGGTCGGAAGCGACCGTTCTCACCGTGGGCGCCGGGCGTTCCGAGACGCGGCGTCCGGCCCCGTGTCCGCACCCGGAGCCCGAGCTGGCTCAGACGGGACGGCGCCCCAGCACCACGGACGCGCTGCGCCGCGCGCGCCCTGACGCTTGTCCCCAGCCCCGCCGAGGCCATGAAAGGCTGCCACTGCCCCTTCCAGCCTCCAAACTAGTTTCTGTCTGCTGGGCAGGGGATAAATCTCACGGAGCTTGACTGGAGTTTAATTACACTTTCTTCCGGAAAACCCCAGGGACACCCACTACCTGCACCTCAACAGCTAAAGGCTTGCAGACCCCCCCCCCCGCCCCCCCCCCCACACTTGACAGGTTAGGGCCCAACAACAAGCTCTTGATCATTTCTGTGGACGGGAGGGCTCCTTGCTGTAGCCAGCTTAACCCGGACCAGAGAAAAATTGCTCGTGGACTTAGTCAAAGGTAACGTCATTTGTTTGTTTGTTTGTTTTGTTTCTTTCTATTTTTTTTAATACGGCGCAGGAACAGGCCCGTCAGTTTGGTTCCCTTAACGTCTCGGAAAAGGTGAAAAAGAAGTCTGTTTCTGTGTTTGTTTTTTTCGTAGACCTCATTGCTCTACTCACTGACGTGTTACCAGAGTAAGACCGAAGTGAGTATGTTGTCGGGCCCGCAGGCGAGGGGCCCCCAAGGCGTCCCACGGAGAGCAGGGCGCGGACCGGGGCTCACGGGCATGGACTTTGGCCCCGATTGGTCAGAAAGGGGGACCCCCGCAGACCCTGCTGGAAACCGGCGGGGAAGCTACTCTCAGCTGGCGCAGGGGGCTGTGCTCGGCCCCGGGGAGGTTACTGGGTCTGGGCTGCGGCAGCGAAACGTCCAGGGAGGCTGCTGTCGACACGCAGGGACCGTAGCCGGCATCCCGTGGGTGACGGCATGCCAGCCAGACCAGGGGCAGCGAGAGAGAGCCTCAGACCCGAGCTCCTTCGCCCCATCCCCAGGGCAGAGCCCGTCAGACCTGCGGGGGCACCCGCTCTGAGACAGAGGGAAACCCTGCACAACCCAGGGCGTCTCCCTGGGCCCGGGAAGGCCAGCACACCCGGATAGTCACCTGGGGCGGATTCTTGCGTACCCATCCCTTTCTGCAATCCTGACGTTTTCTGCGTTGTGATGACATGGCTGATTGGATGATCTCTGTACACCTTCTAATATCCCTCTCACCTTGAAAAAAATCTCACCTGTCCTATTTCTACACCAACTCCCTCTCCCCCTCTGGAACCTTCACAATACTTATCGAAATCTTGGGAAATCACCGAATGGCCCAATGTCAGGGCTGGGAAACAAACCCTCAGGCGGTAAAGGTGTTTGTCTCTGGTGCCTGGGCCTCCCGAATGCGGCTGCGTGGACCCCTCATCCGCTGGCTCGGATGGCTCATACCTGGCGCACTCCCAACAGCCCCGGGAACAGCTAACCGCCACCTGGCATCCCCCACCCCCCCCCCCACACACACCCTCCCCTTGTCTGCATGCTTTTTGGGTTTGATTTGGATGTGATTTTCATGGGGGTAATTTTGCATGCTTGCATTTGGATTTGTGTTAGAATAATCCAGACATCGTTTTCTCCCTCTGCCTCCGTGTTTTTCGTTCTGTTATTTTGTCTGTTTTGTTTTCCCCAGGCGGCCCCCTCCTGCCGTCCCCGGACGACCATCCTAACCCTCGCCATCCACCTCCTCCCCTCCCCAGCAGCCTGCCCCCCACCCCGCGGCGTCCAGCCGCCTGTCGTCTGCCCGTCCGTCCTGTGTACATAAAAGCCTTTATTTTTGGTCCACGACTGTAATAAACACAAAGTTTATTCTGTATATGAAACCATCGAAATGCGTCCTGTTTTCTTTTTTCCAAAGAAGGCCCATATTCAAATAGGAGTTCTTTGCCACTCAAACCAGGTAAGGTGAAAAATACATACCTTGATCTTTTAAGGAGCTTCAGTTGAAAAAAAAAAAGATTAATCTGAAGTTCTCAAAGCATTGTGGTTTCAGATGCTATTTGGTGCGAGCAATAATCTGTCCTCGACTTGAAACGTCTGTCCGACAGAAGTGCGAAACGTCGCAGTAGAAATCCTGGGAGCCAGGAAAACTGATTAACTTCAGCCTGCCTCAGAAGAATCCCGTTAATAATTATTATCGCACAAAAAGTGTTGCCACTTTTAGAACTTTTCTAAAGACTCCTGTGCGAGGTGAAATATGTGAGCTCATGGAAGAAATTGTCGGTCCTGGACGCATGAACCTCACACATTGTGTTTTGGCAAATTTAGGGGGAAATATCATTCAGAATAACAGTGCCAGGCGAGGCCATGTTGCCACCTCGAGAAGAAAGCTTCTGAATGATGTAAGTCAAGGCCTGGAAAAATACAATCTCTGTGAGTGTTGGGGGGAAATAGAATTTTTTATACCTTCATCCTCCAGGGATAATTGCATCACTGAAATTTTAAGCTATCGTTAAAACAAAGATTTGTCCAATAACATGTTCATCATTAAGGTAATATCCTACATCCTGCCAAACCTGTGATCCGAACCCTTCCCAAAGGTCTGAGATTTGACTCAGCATTTTCTTTCCGAAGACGCACACGGTCTAAGTTAGAAGTTGGAAGTGTCTCCCACTGGGTGAGACCCGTGCCGAGCGCGCCCCTCTCTGGCACGTGCAGGTAGGAAGCCGCAGGGCAGGAGCGTGAACACCGGTGTCTTTCATTGGGAATCGGTGCCGCGTCCCCTTCGCGCCCACCCGGGCGAGGGGAGCCCTGGGGAGGGCAGTCCCGGTGGACTCCTGGGCCGGAACCTCCGACAGAAGTGGACACCCCTCCCTCCTTGACAGGGCTCTGTCTCTGGACCATAAAAAAAACCTTTTTAAGGACTTCACACTCCACTCACTCAAGCACGCAAAACCAGTGTATGTCTCAGGTTACATTTTCACATGACACGAAAGACCAGCTTTCACCCGTCGTCCCAGGCCCAGGGACTGCGGGTCGGAAGCACTGGTGACTGAGGAAAGTCAAGGGCGCCCAACAGGGGGCCACGAACTGAAGCTCAGGTCTACGTGGAGGTGACGGGCTGATGCAGAACAGGCACGGTGCGCAGCCCTCCGCCCCCCTCGCCTGTGGCCCAGGTGGCTGGTCCCGTCCCCTGTGTCCTCATTGGGTGGGATTCCCACCCAAGCACGTTTGCACCACCACAGACACGGTGTTCCCGGGTGATTTCACACCCCATCCCCAACTCAGAACGGAAGTCCTCACCAGGAAGGTTTTCGCCGATTCACCTTTTTTTAGGTGGTTGGTACTTTGCCACTTCATCTTCAGCACGAACTTGTTTCTATATGCAATGAAACATAATTTGGAGGACTTTAGAACTTAAGTTGACCCGATGACCAAGGAGAAAGGATTACTGGAGTCTAGCAAAGTGGACCAGTTCCCGGGCAGCGGGATGCAGCTCAGCAAAAAGGGGTGGTCCCTCCCTCACCTCAGGCAGGGGAGGGGAAAGGGGCGGAGGGAGCAGCCTGGAGTGAAGGTAAATCATGCCAAGGTGGTTCATCTCTATCTACTGTTCGTAGTGTTTCTGAGTTTCATGATATTCCCCTCCCCAGGTCCCCTGCCCCACCGCCTCCCTCAACATTCAAGAGTTTAAAAAGTACAGCGTTCTTCAGCTTGGATCATAACTTGGATCGTCAGGAAGAACAAACCGTTAGACCTGTAATAAAGGGGATTTCTTGCCGTGGCCGGGTAGCTCAGCTGGTTATAGTGTCGTACGGATGTGCCAAGGTTGGGTGTTGGACCAGGGCACATGCAAGAATCAACCGATGAATGAATAAATAAGTAGGACAACAAATATCTTTCTCTCTCTTTCTCTCTCTCTCTCTCTCCTCTCTGTCTCTTCCTAAAGGTCAATATATAAAATTTTTAAAAAAATAAAAAATATTTCTTAAATGTCCTCATCCCCTTCTGCATCGGCCCTCCCTTGAATGCATGAGCGTGCCCTAGGGACTGGGGCCCCCAGACAAGCGACAAGGTCAGAGCAGCTTACACAACAAACAGGCATTTGCTCTGATAGGAGCACCTTGGCCATTTTTCCAGGGACAGCGCTCACTGACTTCAGCGCTACGGAAGCTACTGGAGTTCCAAGGCCAGGCTACCCACTTCACCCAGTGCATGCTCGTGTTCTAGAACAGGCTGGTGTTGACCTCTGACAAAGACAGGAGCAGTAGAACTCATTTCGGCCAATCAGAAACCAAACTTCTCATCTCTAATGGCATAGCATCATGCAAGCCTCCAGATCCCCGGAGTGCTGGCCGAGAAAATGACCCGGTGGGTGTCAAAACTGAACGACTCCGTTCGCGTTGCTTTGGCTTCCGGCAAATAGGCTCTCGGTCTATCCAGACGGCACCTGCGGCCGCCTTCCACTGGAACCAGTAAGAGGTGTGAGAGCTCCCCAATCTCCGGCTGGAAAAACCCGAAGCATCTAAGAGATGGAGAAAAGAGAACTGAAGGTAAGGAAAAATAAAACTTTTGATCCTTTCCTTACAGAGTCTCACTGGCGAATACATGGCTATGAGCTTTGGATGCCACAGATAGACTGGGGGGGGGGGGTTCAACAAACATCCCAGATAGGGGTGTCACACGCATTTTCACCGGGGGCCCCATCAGCCTCGTGGTTGCCTTCAAAGGGCCGAATGTAACTTTAGGGCTGTGTACATGTAACCACTCCTTAACTAAGGGCAAGGAGCTCGGCACTGCCGCCGGGTAGAAACCAGGTGCCGGGCTGGATGAAACAAGGTGGAGGGCCGGATTCGGCCCGTGGGCCTTGTGCTTGCCACCTGTGTCTGAGAAGGTACAAGCCACAAGGAGATAAGGAAATATCTTCTGTTGTTCATTCGTGACACTTTCAGTGGTTTTGGAATATCATATAATTGTTTCCTTTTCATCCCTGCCTTGGAAAAAAATGTAGTACTGGCCAACATTTGTTTTGTAATGCAACATTCAATATTATTTTTTAAAAACTCGGAAAATTGTTACTGGAGTCTTTGGCTCCGTTCCACGCAATTCTGAAGGACACCTTTGCGACTGTGAATCCGTTAAAAAAGCACGAACCTCACCCACGGGAAGATAAGAGTTGCTGAAGAAGAAAAAGGCTTCTGTAGCCTTTGATAATACGACAGAGTCTGTCTCTGACTTATCAGTCAGAGGACACGCCAGCCACCTCCACTCCCGGCATACGCGCCCGTTTTCGTTGGGGTTTCTTACGCTGCCTGTCACTGCTGAGTCACGGTATCGCCAGCGCGTTAGGCTGGGGTGGAGGCCACAAACTGCTCCTCCCGCTGTTTCTGATCAAGTCGAGTCCTACGGTACTTTATATCCCGCCCTGATCTCCAGCCCAGTTCCGGTCTTCAAGGCCCCTCATGAACGGGGGGCCCTGTCCAGGCAGGCAGGAAGCCCACAGCCGGCCCAGGGGGCCAGAGAGATGGCAGGATCCTCGAGACAGGAAGGGAGAAGTCACCGAAGTGGGTGACAGAGGATGACGGTCTATTTCTGAAGTGACAAATAACAACATTGAAACACTCGTCCTTCAGTCTCTTAAGGGGCCTGTGTATCCACTCTTTTGTCTCCCCCGCCCCAACCTGGCTCCAGGTCTCTGCTTAATTGTTACCTTTTCCCAGAGACCTACCCTGACCCCCTTGGTTAAAACCTTGCTTCTTGAACAATGATTGAAATTTAAAAAAAAAAAAAAAAAACTTGCTTCTTTCCCATAGCATGTATCACCTTCTTCTATAATGCCTACCATCTGTCTTCCCCTGCCGGAGTGTAAGCTCTACCTGGTCAAGCACCTTTGTCCGTCTTAGTGACAGATACGTAACAATCACATAAACAATTTGTCATGTAGCTAGTCCTTAGCAAATATCTGTTCAGTAAATTCCCGAGGCCAGACACAAAATGGTGATGATACCAAGTAAGCAGAGACAGGCCTTGGCGGGCAGGGAAGGTTTCGTTAGATGTTGGCAGAATTTTCAGTCTCCTCAACTTGGAAATGAAAACAGTACCTGGGTGATAGAATTGTTAAGACAACAAAGTGCCCAACGCAGTGCCTGGTACACGCTGGGCGCTGGACAGTGCAGCTGTGACAATTCAGCAAACACCACGGTGTGCTGAGTATTTCCTGAATTTGCGGGGACCTCAGCTATTTCCCAAACCACGGCTCAGCAAGTGTCCCAAGACTCTTCTTGCATTTCATTGTAAGAGGGAATACCAATAACTTCCACAAGGTGGCACTGTGTGCAGCCCTTCCCTGCGTGCAACCAGTGTGAAACTTTGTAAAACCGTGTGACCGATGCCCTCTGCTGGCTGGCTTTTGTTTTTCTTGACCTTCAGCCTTTGGCTTAGAAGGTGTCAACGATGGCTCTGTGTGCTTCCTCAAATACGCTCAGCATGCATTCTTAACTCCGCAACTGAAGCCAGCTGCCCAGAGGCGCACTCCAAACGCTGCAGCACTGACGGCAGCCTGAGGGCACGACCCTGACACCAGCTGGGTCGCCACACAGAACCAGCGCGCGCTGCCACGCTCAGATCCCTGCGCGGCAGCATCAGGCGCCCAAATAAAACGTGCTGCTTGTGACCTTCGACACGGACAGCTATTGGGATTTCAGGGAGAATTTATTTGGCATTCTAAAGATCCGAAGCCAGGCCCGAATTCTGACTAGCCGTCCCGTGACGACGCAGAGCGGTGGCCGCCTCCGCTTCCCGGTGCAGGGCGCGCGCCCTCGTTTTCCAGTCGCCCCTGGTCCGCTGCGCGAGCCGCCCCGGCCGCTCCCACTGACCTGGCGCCGGACGGCCCCAGACGCTTTGCCCTAGAACTGCCTTCTGCCCACTTAACCTCCCACTTAAAGTCTCACCTAACCTCCAAGACTAACGTCAAACGCCACCTCCCCTCGGAATTATTTCCTAATATTCCAGCTCAGCTTGACCTCCATCCTCTTCGAATTCCCCCAACATGTTCCTGTGCACTACGACCCACACGTGCTGCACTAGGAACGAAGTAGAAACTCTGAGTCGAGGCCACGCGACTAACCCTGCAGTTTTGGGCGGCAGAACTGGACGTGGCGCCCAGGGTCCTAGGACCTGAGCTCTGGGCGAGTACCAGAGGCTGCATCGGTCCACCGGAAAGCGTAGGGAAGTGGCTTTATTGACACACACACACACACACTTTTATCATCTGCCTTCTGCTTACAGAAAACCCTGACGCAATTTTTCTGGATACGTTGTTAAGTTTTTAATAAATAGAAACCACATCACTCCGCCTGTTAGGGTGAGTGCGACACCGGAGGCCATCATCCCTTGGGGCCCCCGGGCTTCTCCATCCGCCAAACAGGAAGGATGAGCACGGCCACCGCCCCAGCCTTTGGTTCGCTGCTCCTTCCCACCTCGGTTCTCCCGCCCGCACGGCCCGCTGCTTCCAGAATGGCACTCGGCCTCCGAGGGAATGCTGGCCGGAGGGCCGGTCCACCGGCTGGCCTGAGTAACGGAACGGAGGTCCCTAACTTAGCTGAGGAACCTGGACAGGTCTTCTTTGATCTCTGCCTCATCCCACGGCCCATGGATGTTTTCTTTAAAAAGCTGCAGGCGGATGAGGTAGAAAGGGCAGAGGCAGGAGATGGACACCAGCAGCAGCGCGAAGAGGGTGGCCCCCACGGCACTGATGGACAGCAGGCCCCCGAAGGCGGAGCCTGCGAAGAGCAGCGTGACCCCCACGTAGCTGCGGGGAGTGCACGCCTTCAGTTTCTTCTGTAGCATGGGCCACAGGGCAAAGATCTGGATGGCAAAGGTCACCATGATGAAGGCGTGCAGGGACCGGGGCAGGCGTGAGGCCAGGCAGACAGAGGCAAAGATGGCCATGTTCAAGGACAGGGTGCTGGACACGATGGCGGCGTTGGCGCCGTAGTCGAAGAAGATGAGGTGGCCCAAGAGCATGAAGACGGACATGGCGTAGATGGTGTCGGTGCTGACGGACTCCGTCAGGGTCTTCAGCACGGGCGAAAAGCCGTACGTGAAGGTGATGAAGACCAGGGCGCTCTTGAGGTCAGCCCACCGGGTCCGCCCGCTCTTCCTCCGCCCCTCCCCTCCGTCCACGAGATCGAACAGAACGTAGCCGATCAGCGAGAGAGCCAGGCCGGTCCCAAAAAGCCAATGCGGGGCCAGAAGACCCTCGTCCATGTACCACCAGATGACCCCAAAAACGCAGACGCAGCACAGCTGCTGGATCACCACGCTGGACTCGAACACCACGGCCCAGTACTGGTACTTCCGGGCGTGGATGTTCTTCCGGAGCTCCTCCAGGAAGCGCTGGTCCACGTAGTTGTCAGGGAAGGGCTGTCGCTCGTACAAGACCTTCTGCCACCTGATCCCTGTGGTGCCGGTCACGGGCTGGGCACACGTCATCCCTGCCCTGGCCCTCAGGCCTGTCCACTGTCCCTCCCCGAAGTCCAGGTGGCTCCCGTCCTCTACGGGGTCTGGGACGAGGACCTCTCTGGAAAGCCCATGCTGTGTGGTGGCTGACGCGGTGCCAGCCTCGCCTTGCTTTCAAAGCAGCAGCGCAGGCGAGCCCTGCGAGGGGCAAGTTCCTTCCCTGAGGCAAGTTCCTAGAAAAAGACAGACCAGGAACCCATAAGGCTTGTGAAGGTCAAGGGTAGGGCTGAGTTGAAATCAGACCAACTCACTTTAGGAAAAGTCTGAGCAAATTGTATGTGGTGGCCCTGTTACAATTACAGACTTTAAAACTGCCTTTCGGATTTGAAATGATCATCCCTGGGGTCAGAGCAGACATCACTGAGTGCCCGGGGTGTGCTAAGTGCCTCACGTGGCTTCTTCCATCTCATCGCCCCAGCCCTGTGAGCTCACGTTAGTGTTAGTCCCGCTTGGATAAAAGAGCTGAGACTGGAATCGCTCCGGTAACTCTGGCCCAAGTTAACAGTGGTAAAAGGTGGAGCCAGGTGCCAAGTCTGACCCCAAAGCCTGCGCCTCCCTCCTAACCAGCTCTTAACTCGGGGTTCACACCCCTGAGGCCTGTGGATGGGCTCGGAGCGTCCCCAAGCCCTGTCACGGCGTGCTTGTCGCTGCCACTTACGCGAATGTCTAGGGACAGGACCCAGGGCTTTAACCGGGGTCTCCAAGGCATCTAGTACTAAAGAGGTCCGAGGGCAACAGCAAACTGCCCCTCAGAGACAAGTGTGAGCTCCACGGTTCCTTTAGCCAAATCCACGGGCTCAGAAACGACACGTCCTTAGTCCTTTAGCTGGGGTTACCGTCCTCGAAAGAGCGATCCTCCCACTTACAAGGAGGAAAGTCTTGCGGGGATCGGAGACAGTGACCCGCCTGTCACGCTGGGAAAACTAGGAATCAGGCGTGCCAGCAACTGTGTGAAGCGCTCACTGCCCGGCCTCACTTGTCGCGCGGAGACCACGACAGGTGCGGCCGCACCACACAAGCGGACCCTGGGAGGCCCCCACCGCAGCAGGGACCCCGGCCAGGGCACCGCCGGGGCGGGAAGATCCACGGCGCCCAAGGGCAGCGCCGGCCCACCGATCGGGGACAGCGCTGGTGCCGGGAAGGCGTCCCCGGGACGCCCGCCGCCGCCTCCCCGCCCAGCCGGGAGGGAGGCCCGGAAACACTGACAGTTGCTCGGTCGGAACCCACCTGCCCGCCCGGTCGCAGGGGAGCGCGGTCCGGTGGGGACGGACGCCCGCCTCCTTCCCCATCCGGGGCGCGGGGGCAGCGGGGTCGCGCCGGCGGGCGAGCACTTCCGGGTCCGCCGCAGCCCCCGCCCCCGCCCCCGCCCCGCCGGCGTGCTCGCTGCTGCCCCTCGCGGCCGCTCGCGGGACCTCCGGGTCGCTCCTCCGGGCGCGAGAAGCTCGGAGCCTAGGAACGCAACCCGGCGACCGGCGACCGAAAGACAGGGGACCTGGCGTCCGAAGGGCTGGGCGCGGGCTGGGCTGGGCTGGAAGAAGGGGGATGACCACGGCTCCTTGTATGGAGATCCTAGAGTGAAGTCAGGCCCTCCCACAGGGACCGAGCGCGGTTTTAGGTGCTGGTGGTACAGCCGTGGACGGAGCAGGCGACACCCCCGCTCTCCGGGAGCTTTCTGTCCCTTGCACTGCCCTGTGATGGCCCGCTGTCTCGGGGCACGACACGGAGGCTGGAGAGGCTGTGGTCGGCCCGAGGCCACACAGCTGGGAAGTGGGTTCACTGAGATGAACGTCCAGCGACCTACAGCGTCACAGCGCGGTCCTTCCCTCTGTGCCTCGGAGAAGGGGTGAGCGGGACACGGCCGGAGACCAGGGCAGGGCATGCACTGAGCGCAGTGCATGGGAATACTCGAGGATGCATAAACGGGTGGACAAGACCCAGAAGCAAAGGGACAAGAGAACACAAGACACAAAAGTCAGGAAACCTGGAGCCACTCCCCAGCGTTGTGTGCTGCGTGGCTGGGCAAACCGGCGGAGCTTGCAGTGCTTCGTCAGTCCAGCGGGGACCCCCATTTGCTCTTGGCCTCTTTATGGGAGACTCAGAACAGTCAACCGTAAGTCACGAAAATGTACCCACTGCTGTCTAGCTGCCATCAGCTTGCTCTGGTCATCACAGTGGCCGCAACGGTCAAGCACAATGGGTTCTGCAAAATGATCTCTCTCCGTTTCTCTCCAGGTTCCTGTTCCCAAGTTTGACAAGGTTCCGTGGCTTAGCGACGCCAGCCGCAGAAATAAGCCCCTACTGCTCAGCCTCCCCCAAAGGTAACAGCTCCGCCACGGGGGGTGAACAGTGCAAGGTCACACTGAAGACGATTTCTTAGGAAGAGAGGGTGGGGGGTTATCAGAGGGACATGTCTGGCCAGTGGAGAAACCCACGTCAAATGCTCAAAAGGCGGCCATGATCTGGGGATCTCAGACAGAGGTGAGTGAGGAGTGGAGAGCTCAGCTGGAGGGGAGGAGACAGATCTGAAGTGACTTCCGTTTCTGCCCCCACCACTCAGCCATCAAGAGAATTTTGCCCCTTGACACTGCCTGTCAAAACACTTTCATCCTCCCCATCATCCTACCTTTTCTCCTCTGCTTCCGTATGAACCGCTGACATTTTAACCGTCGAAATCTAGAACCTCACATTCCTGCCTCCATGGAGGAGCCACGGCCCGGGTGTCAGTCTGAGATCATCTCCTACAGTCTCACCGCTCTGCCCCTCCCAAACCCCTTGCTCGTGAGCAAGTTTCTGTGTTTCAGCTCCCGGGGGACTCGTGGGTAGGGGGCCTTTCCGGTGCCGCTGCTCGAAACAACAGGGGCTCCTCATTCCTCCCCATTTTTGCTTCCTGGGGTGTGGAGGGAGCCCCTGCTCTGGGAGGGGTGGGCCGTGAGGCAAGGCCACAGGCTTGTGGTGGATGGAAGGCGACCAGGCCTCTGCACGCCTCGGCCCCCGGGGACTGTGATAACACGACCCGCCCTGGCCGGAGGGCCGGCCACTCCAGGAAAAGCATCACTACTTCTGCTGTGGTTGGGAAGCAAGGAACGGGGGCAGTGGCGGGAGAGAGAAAATGTTCCACGGGAAAAAGTGGGCGTGGTGCTTCCGAGGGCAGGGCCACGGGCTCCAAGAACACGGGCCAGGCAGGCCCCAAGGCCGGCGCTTGTTAAACCACAATCCCATCCACGAAGGTCTCCTCAGGAGGAGAGCTGCGGTATTTCACCCATCAAGCATCTGCGTCATACACAATTATTTTTTCCTCCCTTAATCTGCATGCACACTGTCTCTGACAATCCACAGCTGGCATTGGTTAGTTCAAAAGAAAAGGGACAGAGGAGCCAGGGTGAGGGCAAAGCCATCTTGGGGAACCCCCATATGGCCCGGGGGCCCTCCAGCCTGGGGGTGGGGGTGGGGGACTTCCCCAGGGTGTCCCTTAGCTTCTCTCTGAAATGGGGCCACAGGCCTGGCTCCTCACCCTGGGGACTGTAGTTCTAACTTGTGCTTGTTTCCATCACTCAGATACCCTCACGCCGCTGCCACTTTTCTGATTTCATACAAGAAGGACACGAATTTGCCCAGAGTGTTTCAAGTTCCCGATGACTCATTTCAGGTACTCAGTGTTTTCTCTGGTTGCACAGAAACCCATAGCACGGATCTGGGATGACATGGGTGTGACTCCAAAGGCACCTCCTGTCCCTTTAGCACAGCCCGAGCCTAGGATGTTGTGTTGTGGGTATTTAGTGGACATTTGCTGAACGATATGAATGACCCCAGCCCCCTACCCCTTCTCCAGGGCCCTTGGTTCCCAGAGCTAAGACTAAAGGCAGGAGGTGAGCGCCAGCCAAAAGGGAAACCCAAAAAGTCCACTGGGGACTCTGCCCCGAGGCCTTTGGGCCGTTTCTCAGCCTGTGTTTGGCCCCCAGGTCGTTTCTGGGTCTCTCCCTCCCTCCCACCACCACGAGTCCCCAGGCTCCCTACACACACGGGGTTCCACATTATAAATGCCTCCTGTCCGCCACCCAGAAGTCAACCATGCCTGGCAGCTGGGGGACACTCAGGGGCACTAGCTTTGCAGAGGGCCCCCGACACTCAGGGTGCTTGTAAGGTCAGCACCTCCCGAGCTGGGGGAAGAGAGAGCGAGCTCTGGGGGACCCAGGCAGCTTCCCCACCTGAAAAAAAATACCCGGCAGGCAGGGCTCCTGGGGGTGGGGCTACTGGGGGCTCCCGGGAGAGCTCAGTGACCATGGCCACGTTGTGACCGGCCCTCAAGTCTGTGAACAAGGGCTTTCAGAGCCCTTTTATCTTTTCATCTGGTTTCATGCAGATGCAGGGATGAGCAGACCAGCTCCCCTCTACATAAATGACAAGGGGACGGGGCGGGACGGGCACACAGCTGCTGGAGAAGCACCCCAGAGGGGGTGGGAGGGAGAAAGGTCCCCTGCGGGCTGGGGGAGGGGACAGCAGAGATGGAGCCAGGCGGGATCCGGGCCGAAGGGGCCCCTCACCGGTCTGGAGGAGCGTGTTTCCACAAGCGAGGAAGAGCCCCGGAGACGAGACCTGGAGACTGAGCGGCAGGACTCGGGGGAAGAGCATCAAAGACTCAGGCTTCCGTGGAAGGGGCTACGGAGATGGGTGGTGGCCTGGCCTTAGCACAGGAGGGGCAGGGGCAGCGCTGAGCCTCGGGGTGACCGCAGTAATCCCCTGACACCCTGGACAGGCACGCAGCTAAGAGTGCCCGCCTCCGTGACCGTGACCGAGGGGCTGAGCAGGGACCTGCTGGGCCGGGGGGATCCAGAACCAGCAAGAAGCCGTCCAGTCCCTCAGTCTCCTTGGGCTTCTCATCTAGACAGCCTCCCTCTGCCGCTGGACTCCTCCTCCTCTTCCCAGGTTTGCTGTGGGTCTCAGGGTGCCGTGCTGTCCAAGGCACTGAGACCGCAGGTGCCAGGGAGGTCGGGAGGAAGGCATTGCTAATGCCCAGCACAGAGGAGCGGGCCACCTCCTGGGCTCAGAATTTTACTGTTGCAATGCTCACTCATGACCACTAGAGGGCAGCTCAGAGCAACAGCCTCCCTGGCCGGAGCAAAGGGCGGAGTCTCGGCTGGTCACAAGTCCAAGTCCACGTCCATCGCTGCCCTGGGCAAGGAGGCTCAGGTACCTCACCTCCCGCGTGCGCGCGCGCGTGCGTGTGTACGTCCCGCCTCCTGGCGCCCTCCGCATCGCAGGCACAGGTCACAGGGCAGAACTTGGAACATCCGCAGCCAGGTGGCGGCCTGCCTGCGGGGGAGCGGCCCGGGCCACTGCAGGTGTCGGTCTGTCTGTGTCCGCGTGAGGCGCACTGTTCCCCGATCGGAAACAGGAGAGGAAACAGGCTCAGAGATGGGAAGACACAGCAGAGCCCAGAGACACTCAGAGAGACACGGAGACAAAACGTACCAAAAAAACATAAATAAGTAAACAAAACGGAGACGGAAGCGGAGAGGCAGAGCTCTCCAAGAAGAAAGGAAACAGAGACGGAGCCTAAACATCCCGCGTAGGAATCTCGGCTGTGGAGCAGCGCCTCCCTTGGTGGTGACTTCCATCACCGGCATGGACCTGGGGTGCCCAGAGACGGGAAATGCAATTGGATAATTGGATGATTGAGGCCAGGAGGCGGCTTCCTCCGGGCTCCAGGGCAGGCAAAGCAGATGTGTGGGGGGCGTCCAGAGAGCTACCCTCAGAACCCTGCACCCCGTTTCTACCTGCTGGGCTTGCGTGTAACCTCCGCCCTGTCTGGGAGGGTGAAAGGCCACCCCACTCCCTCCATTCTTGCCACCCCCCCCCCCCCCCCCCCCCGCCGTCTCCTCTACCATCTGTTGTCCTCCAGTCTAATGAGTCAGAGGAAAGGTGAGAGCATTGTTTAGTTTGCTTGTGGCAGCCCCGTGACAAGAAGCCCTGGCTGGTGACAGTGTGCAGAGAGGCAGCTGAGAAAACAAATACGCAGAAGGGGGCCTTCCAGTGTTCTCCCCACCGAGAACTCGGTGATTTCTCTCATTGGCTCTCGGTTTTGAAAGGCTCGTGCCCACCGTGGAAACTGCCTTGTATGCGTGCAGGTCTCCCTCCCGTGTCTGTAGACCCAGCACACACCTGCAGAGGCAAGTGTGAAGGGGGCGGTAATGGACACCGCCGGCCTGAAGCATCCACAACAAGAGTGACCGAGTCTGATGCGTCAGGACGGCAGGTACCTGGCTGTCGCGTACCCTGTGTAGGTTTCAGGTTTTTCCTAGTGAACAGTAAGAGAATTTTGGAAACTACACTTAGCTTTTTTGTTTAATGAAGATGGCTGGTATTTTCAGAGAGTAGGAACGGGTTTAATGACCATAGGGTTGGTTTTTTTTTTTGCGTGTTGAAAATCGTTTTTTTTTGTTTTATTTATTTTATTTTTGAATACTGAACATAGTTCTCCAAGCACCTCTCTTTGGATTCTGAGGGATATGGGCATCGTGGCGCCCTCATATGGACCCCAGGAGTCTGCGGTCCCCTTTGACCCTTCATCCAGAGAACTTTCTGGCTGACAAGTGAAACAGACGTGCTGTCGGACAAACCCCTTCCCCCTTGGGGGCCACAGTTTCCTCCTTGGGTTCATTGAAAGAGCTGAGCCAGGCGACCCGCCTCGGCTAAGGCAGGAGTGGAAAGGAGAAAAGGAACGGAGGTGCCGGAGGGAAGGAAGTGCAGAGGCAAATTTGTCAGTGCCCCTCAGAGCAGGCTATTTTTAAAGTCCCCATCCGGTGCTTACATTTTCAGTTTGTGTTACGTGGACAGGTGTGTGTGTGTGCACCTGAAGGCGAGAGAGAAAGAAGGAGGGAAAGAGACACATTTCTATGTCTCTTTACCAAAGATTCAAAGGGGCCATGGACCTGGGCCACGGACCTGGGCCACGAGCCAGACCTCGGGGACTTGGGCAGGTATTGGCCTCGGACATTAGGACGTTCCCAGCTGTGAGATGTGGAGAGCAGGCCGTGGCCTCCAGGCACTGGCTGGAGTCCACAGCAGACCTTGGCCAGGCAACGAGAGGCTGCCCTCCCTCCCCGTCACACTGCCACCTGCTCCCCTTGGGGACAGCTGCATGGGAAATGAGAAGCCTGTTAACACCTGAGAGCCCCTTTCCTCGGGGGCGTGGGCTGGAGACGGTCAGCCTGGGCCTGTGCGCTCAGCCCCTGGCTGGTTCATGCTCCGTTCCTGCCGCCACTGTGGAGCCAGCCTAGAGGGAGCCGGGAGTGAAAGGGGACGCAGCCCGAGGATGTGGCCTCAGTTCCAGGGCTGGGAAGGGGAGCCGGCCAGGAGGGAGGACTCGGAGGCCGGCGGAGTCCCGCACTTGACCTCATTTCTTGGTAGACCCTCTGGGCCCTTCCTGATCCCTCCAGTGAGACGTAGTCTCTCTCCTTGCTAGAGGCCCAGAAGTTTCCTTGCCTCTTCAGTGCTACCCAATGCGTCCACGCTTGCGTCGCAGACTCCGGGAGGTGTCTGAGTCTCAGGACGCAGAAATGTGAGGGGGGACGGAGGGGATACCACCCGGGACCTCCGGAAAGACGCGGACGGTGAACTGCTCCAGAAGCAGAGGGGCCGGCACAGGGCCCTTCCTCTCACTGTGCCCCCCAGCCTCTCCTCTCAGGGCGCCCCTCCTCCCGCGGGACACTCCTGCCCCTCGCGCCTAGGTTGTCTTCCAGGTTGGCATGCCCTCCCTCCCCCTGCTCTCCCCGCAACACCCACCCAAGCGGAGCGCTTCCTGCTCCTCTCACCCTTCCCAGACCCACCCTCCCTCTGTGACCCAGCCCCTGCCCGGGTGGCCTCAGTGTATTTCCGTCACAGTGCCTTCCGCACCGCGTCGTGCACAGCCTGCCGGGAGGTGCCAGCCGGGAAGCTGTGTCTCGCTTCCCTTGCCGTCCCCAGCCCTAACTGGAATGGGCAAGTGCACGAGTCTGCACTCTTCCCTGGTCTTCCTTTGGGCCACGAACTCGGTCTCCTTCATCTCCGCGGCCTGCCCCAGCACGGTGGCCCCACAATGAAGGCTTTGTGGCCGAATGCATGAGCACAGTCACTCACACTTGCCCTGTAACATGCCAGCCCGCAGTGCGGTGATACTGCGAGGGAGGATTCTTTTAAAATGGCCTGTAACAATGCAATGTGTTTTAAACATTTGGCAGAAGAATCCAGCTCTGTCCCCAGTTTGTAGTCCTCAAACCTGCAATAATGCCTCCCCCCAGTGCTGGGTCGTTCGCAGGACGGAGCCACACCAGACCCACTGGGACAGGTCACGCACCCAGTGCTCCCCTAGCAGCTTAAACACGTGCCTCCTCTCCCTGCTGTGCATGCGCCCAGGGCACGGCCGTCGCCACGACCAGACCCAAGGGCAGGAGGAGGCTCCAGGGCCGGTGATGGGCTACTGCTTGCCCCTGGACCCGCCTCCCCCAGGGCCCACGCTTCCTGTGAGCTCCTCTCACCACTCTGCTGTCACTGCGAGTGAAGGAGATGGCAGAGAACCCCCAGACAGAACGGTGGCCTCAAGTTGACATTCGCTCCCTAACTACAAGCCACCACTGGTGCGAGCAAGCAAGCGAGCGAGCGCCTCCGGTTGCAAGTGCAAAGGCTCAGAAGCCTCCCTTGGCGCCTGGGCAGGAGTGAGGGCGGGAAGAAGCCGCTGAGCGCAGACGGGGCGCTGTGCTGTCCCTGCTGCCGGGCGGGAGGAGCTCGGGACCCCCCCCCCACAAGCCCCAGCTCTGCTTGGGGCTGAACCCGTGGCCCTCGGGAGGTCGTGAAGGGACACCCCAGGCCGGACAGTGTGTGCGGAAGAGCTGATGTCGGGCTAAGACCTGGGAAAAGGGGGGCCCATGGAAGGTGTGCAGAGGGGAAGGCTTCTGTTCCCTGTTCTCAGGCCGTCAGGGGCCCTCAGCTAGTCGCCATGGCGTGTCCTTTGTACGAAAGGGGGAGAGGGCAGCCCCTCAGACTGCAAGCTCAGGCCTGGGTCCAGCCCCAGCCCCTTCTGCCAGCTGTCACACGCCTGCACACCGCACACCGGGGCACCGAGGCCACCGCCGGGCTGGGACCAGAGTGTCCATCTCGGCTTCACGAAGGAAGGGCTGTCCCCTCCCTCCCCCTGCACCCCCTCCCACTCCCCTGCTGACCCAGGTACCACAGCACTTCCTCCCTGCTCTCGTCCCTCTCCTCTCAGGCCCGGAGGAAGCCGACCCACCCGGCGCTGGTCAGGAACAGGCAGCTGTGCGCCTCGTGCTGGGAAATGAGAACGGTGAGGCGGGGTGGGGGGAGTTGGGAGTCGGGGGGTGACACAGACGGGCGCGGGACAGAAGGCGTCAGACTAAAAAGCAGAGCGTGAAACTGTATTTGCAGATGCCGCGACCCTTCCTGCAGAAAGTCCTCACGGACCCTCCCCTGCCACCTCCCCCCACACCAACCATTTCAGCTAGTAAACGAGTACAGCAGAGTCACAGGACAGAAGATCAAAACACAAAGTTAAGTTCATTTCCGTGCACTGGCAATGAACCATCCAAAAAAATTGAGAAAGCAATCCCATTTGCAATAGGCTCAAAAATTAAGATATGTAGGAATAAATGTAACAAAAGAAAGGTAAGACTTGTATATCAAAATCTGTAGAATAGCCCTGGTTGGCGTAGCTCAGTGGACTGAGTACGGGCTGTGAACCAGGAATCACAGGTTCTATTCCCAGTCAGGGCACATACCCAGGTTGCAGGCCACGGCCCCCAGCAACCGCACATTGATGTTTCTCTCTCTCTCTCTCTCTTTCTCCCTCCCTTCCCTCTCTAAAAATAAGTAAATAAAATCTTTTTAAAAATCTATAGAATGTTATAGAAAAAAAATTAAAGAAGACCTAAAGAAATAAAAATAGCCCCATGCTCATGGACTAGAAGGCTTATTATCGCTACGGTGACGATACTGCCCCACACTGACCCACAGACTCAGTGCCGTTGCTCTTGAAATCCCAGAGGCCTTTCTTGCAGAAGTTGACAAGCAGGTCTCAAAATCCATAGGGAAATGCAAGAGCTGCGGCGTAATAGCCGAACCATCGTTAGAAGAAGCACAAAGTTGAAAGAAACACACTTTTGGTTTCAAAACTTGCTACGAAGCTACAGGACTTTGGAAGAAAATGGGCGGTAAAGACCACATGTTGTGCGATTCCATGTACTTGAAGTGTCCAGAGTAGGAAAGTCCCCCGGAGACAGATCACAGATGGTGGGTGCTCAGGACCCGGGGGAAGAGGGGTGATGCTCGAGTACAGGGTTCCTTTCTTGGAGCCATGAGGACGTTCTGGTAGCAGGTAGCGGGGATCGCTGTGCACCTTTGCTAATATATTACACTAAAAACCACGGAGTTGTGCACCAAGGCAGTGCACCAATTTTATGGAATGTGAATTAGGTCTCAGTTTTAAAAAATGATGAGCAATAGAAAAGTATTTCTTCAAGTAAAAGCATAAAATGGGTGACTGTCAATAACATGAAAACCCTAAACAGGACCCGGCTGGGATGCCTGCTGGCGTTCCTGTGGCACCTGGGCCGGGGGGCTCCGTCACTCAGTGTGGGAGGACCCCCTGCGGAGAGCGATGGTGGGGAGCTTCCAGGGATGGCTGAATGGAGGGCATGCTGACACTCTTTTTTCTTTTCAAAATGTTCTGTTGATCTTTTAGAGAGAGAGACACACACACACACACACACACACATAGAGATCAATTTGTTGTTCCATGTATTTAGGCATTCATCGGTTGTGTCTTGTATGCATGCCCTGATGGGGCATCGAACCCGCAACCTTGGCGCATCAGGCTGGTTCTCTCACCAGCTGAGCTACTCAGCCAGGGCCAGCACGCTCGGCACTTTCAACTGTGCTTCAGAGCGGGCTCACTCAGTCACTAATTTGGTCAGCAAATGTTTCTTAAACGGGCACGATTTTAGGGCCTGGAAATGCAAAACTAGAGGTGTGGTCTCTGCCCTGTGAGGCTGAAAGGCTCTGAGGGAAGGCAGACAGGAGGCAAGTGGACGCAGCCAAAAGGGTTACACGTATTCCGGTAGCAGAAGCCTGGGGGACAAGGAGGTCCCGGGGGGCGGGGGGGGGGGGATGCAGGGGGCAGGGGTGTCTGTGAGAAAGTGACGGGGAACCCAGGGCCCGGAGAGTGTTGTGCCAGCTCATCGATGGGAACGGGAAGGCTTCCTCGTTGCCAGGTGTCTAACTTCAAACTCTGATGACCGGGGAAGAGGCAGCCCCTAGACCCCAGGAGCGGGGCGACCCCTCCCGGCTCCTGCGTCTCACGAAAGGCCGCGTGCGTCCCTCCGCCAGGAGGTGTGGCCTGAGCGGGCCGAGGTGGTGCGACGCACTCCCCGGGGCTGTGTTCTCACCGAGACGTTCTTCCTCAGGCGCAGCCGAGGGCTGCGACGGTCCCAGACGAGCAGACGCTTTCCTTTGAGGCTTTCGTGAGTCGCAGGTAAGTCAGAGGGGTCCACCGGGACGTGGCTTCACGCTTCTCCTGTAGGTCTGGGGACCCAGGGTGGCGGGTGGAGAGACAGGGGGTGGAGTGTTGAGGGGGTGCTTAAGGGGGTGCTTAAGGGGATGGGCTTCCCGGCTGGTTTCAGATTTGGGTTAGATCAGATGGTGAGACACGCCCCCCCCAACGTTGGTCTCACCTTTCTGCCTGAACTGCTGGTGAAGCTGCTGCAGCGGGCCTGCTCGTCCTTTCCGCCTGCACAGCGACAGGACGGGGAACAGGACAGGGAACAGGACGGGGAACAGGGCGGGGAGCAGGGCAGGGAGGTCTCTGACGACTAGGCAGAGGCCGACACCGCCTCCCGGTGCAGCTGGCACGCTGGCCTCGGCGGCTTGCACAGACCCGCCGAGACTCTAGGGCCCCGTCTGCTGCTTCGTAGCAACGACAGTCCCTGTGCGCAGTTTGGCCGCCATTCGCCGCTTTCTCGCCCGGAGCCAGCATATCAGAAACACAGTTCAGCCTGACTTTCGATTCGTGGGGCTTCGGGGGTGTGTTTTCTCCCGTGCTTCACTGCCACACGAGAAGGACCCAGTCTGTACTGGATGTAAAAACTCCGAACGTGGGCCCGCCCCGGGCCGGGCACTAAGGGAGCAGACCCGCCTGGCCGCACTGGCGGCGGTTGCCCACGGCCACCCTTCTCTGTGGCCAGTCGGAAAGGTTCTGTGTGATCGAATGCCCATCCGGACACTTTGTCCTGGTCCAGAGAGCCGCCGCGTGGGAGAATCGTGGGTCTCTACGCGGGGCAGGAGTAGGTGTTACGGTTCCCTGGGTGACCCGGGGCCCTTGGTTCTGGGCTGAGACGTAGACGCGTGCGCAGTGAAACCGCGGTGCGCGGCGGCCGGGGGAGACGGGATCGCGGAGGGAGCGGGCCCCACACCTTTAACCTTTACCCCCACCGCTCTGTGCCTCCCGGGAGCCCTTAAGTCCCATCAGAATCAAGTAGTGCTGATAAATATTCTGCGTGGACTATGAATGGAAACTGGACTATGGACCGGACTCCCCAGGGGCTTCTGAGCAAAAGTGCACTCCCCTATGAGGGGGAATTGGAACTTTGTTGCCCCAATTCATTTATCCTGCAAGTTTGGCACTTTGTCTAAAAAGCGCTTTATGTTTGTGAGTCCGGCCCGGGGTCTCTGCGGCAGAGCGGTCTCAGCCCCGGGCCAGCGAGTGCGGGGTCCGAGAGACCGCCGGTTTTACCAGGTGTAGGAGGCGTTCCTCCCCAGCGAGCCCTCGCCCGGGGTGACCGAGGTGTTTTCTTGCTTCCCCCCCTGCCCCCCCCCCCATCAGGATGAAGCGTCTTCAGCCACGGAAAGCTCAGACCGCACCCAAGAGTTCCCAGGATGACATCTCAGCAGGTTTGCTTTCTTTCGGAGTGTGTGTGTGTGTGTGTGTGTGTGTGTGCGCGCTGCCAGGATGAAGAGTTTACTCCCTGCGATAATGTCTACATTTTCTGAGCAACTTCACGTTCTCTTTTTTAAAAAATGATATTTATTGGGGTGACATTGGTCAATACCAACATGCATATACTTCAGGTAGACAATCCTATGATACGTCACCTGTATATCGCCTTGTGGGCCCACCACCCAGAGTCTAGTCTCCGTCCATCACCGTAGAGTTGACCCCTCACCTTCTTCACCCTCCCCTGCCCACCTCCCCGCTGGTAACCCCCGTACTGGTTATCTACGCCTGTGAGTTTGCTCAAAGGGTGCTTTCTGTTTTATGTCCCACATGAGCGCGAACTACTGTGGTTCTTGTCCTTTTCCTTCTGATGTATTGCACTTAGTGTGACACTCTCACATCTACCCATGTTGTCACAACTGGCAACATTTTGTTGGTTTGGGGGACTGAGTAGTCCACCCTATGTACGTATCGCCTCTTCCTTATCCAGTCACCCATCGGAAGGCCCTTCCGTGGGCTCCACACCGCGGCTACTGCCGGTGATGCTGCAGCCAGCACAGGGGTGGGCACCAGAGGAGGGACTGCTGGGCCGTGCGGCACCTCTGTCACTAGTTTCTGAGGAACATCCGCACACTGTCTTCTGTGGCGTCTGCCCCAGTGTGCCTGCCCACCCGCGGCTTCTCCGCGTCCTCTCCGACACCTGCTCGTCCTTGTCTCGCTGATAAGAGCCGTTCCCAGGGGCGTGCGGTGGGATCTCGTGGTGGTTCTGATGTGCGCGATCCTTACGTCAAGTGAGGCCGGGGCGTCTCTTCGTGTGTCTGTCGGCCGTTGCTGTGTTTTCTTGTGGAAAGTGTCTGTTCGGGTCCTCTGCCCGTTTAAAAAACTGCATCGTTTATTCTTTCGTCATCGAGTTGTATGAGTATTTTATATTTTTTGAATACTAGCCTCTTGTGAGAGGTATCGTTTGCAATATCTTCTCTCATTACATCGGTTCTCTTTTCATTTTACTGATGGTTTCCTCTGCTGGGCAGACACTTCAGCGCGATAACAGTCCCGCTCACTTGTTTTTGCTTTTGCTCCCCTTGCCTTTGGGTTAAGTTCCAAACCAACTCTCTGAGGCCAAGGTCCATGAGTTTAGTACCTGTGTTTCCTTCTGTGTGTGTTATGGTTTCGGGTCTTATGTTTAAGCCTTTAATCCGTTTTGAGTTCACTTCTGTGGATGGCGTCAGTGGTCTGATCTCATCCTTTGGCATTCGGCTCCCCAGTTTCCCCAGCACCGTTGATTAAAGGGCCCGTTCTTCCTCCATTGCGTGTTCTTCGCCCCTTTGTTGAAAGCGAGTTGCCCGTATACATGTGGGTGCATTTCTGGGATCTCGGTTTTGTTCCATCCGTCCGGTGCATCTGTCTTTCTGCCAGCACCAACCACACTGTTTTGATTATTGTGTCTCGTAGTATGATTTGAAGTCAGGGAGCGTGACGCCCCCAGCTCAGTACCTGTTTCTCAGGATTGATGTGGCTGCTCGGGGTCCCTAGCCCTGGCTCTCTCACGTACTGCCTGTGGCTTGTTTTGAGGGGCCACAGCCCTCCCTTCACTGCAGCTCTGCCCGCCCCCTCCTCAGGCCTCCCTTGCTTCCACCCGCACCCCCTTCCTTCCTGGGTCCTCTGCCGACCACGCGCCTCTGCCCCGTTCTCTCTAAAGAGCCCCACCACCCACGCGCTGACGAACTTTCGTGGGCCTGGGGCACAAAGTAAATAATTCCCTTCTCAGGGGGTCCTGGGGGCCGGCACCCACTAGGGCCGGAAGGGAGCTGCGTCCGCACCTGCACGGCCCTCACCGGGGCCCTGAAGCTTCCGTCCCACCAGCTTCCAACACACCTGCCTCTCCCGCAAGCCGCCCAGTGCTGTTCTCACGTCCACTTGCTGTGACGGGAAATGGGTGGTGGCTCCACCCCCAACCTCCGCGTGGACCCAAGTCCCACCTTGGAGAGAGGAAGCGACACCGGGCTGGTGAAGGGCAGAGTGGGCCCTTTCTCGGGGTGATAGCACCCCAGGGTTCGGTGCCACCTGGGCTGTCACGTGACAGACCCCGTCCATCGTCCCCTCGGCTCCCACATCAGCTGAAGTCACCTCAGTCTTCCCTCCACTGGACAGACAGCAGGAGACCACCATCACGTTCTTCGCTGCACTCGGACGGGGACCCGGAGGCGCTGCCCTGGGAGGCGGCAGGGGGCCGGGGGCCAGAACCGAACGTACCAGGCGTCAGGAAGGAAATCCGAACCCGGGAGGGGAATCTTGGAGGGGCCCCAGAGGGGAGGACTGGAGACTCGCACACTGGCCAAGGCTCAGAGCTGCCGCTCGGCCGGACTGAACCGCTGCTTGTCCCAGTGCGTCCCTTCTCGGGTCCGAACGTTCTGGCCTGGCCCACGATGCTCACTGAGCCAAAGTGGACGGAAGGGCCGAGAACTACGGACACCCTCTCCATGAGAGCCCCCTCTGTCTTCTGGGTGGCAGCTACCTCGTTCTCTTGAAGCCAAGAGAACCCGGGGCGACAGGCACATGCCTTTGTTTCAGGGCGCTCGGCAGCAGCCGTCCACTCCGGAGTTTCCCTCGAACCTGGGTTTTCCCAGGCCTGCCTCACAAAGGAATCACACACACGCACACATGCACACACACGTGCCCTTCCCTCGGCACGAATGTTTGTTTTCTGATTCTGCAAGGACAATGTGATAAGAGGCCTTTTATGAACTTAATAGCCCAGGGAGTGCATTTCAATGGCTATTGTAGGAGCACGACTGGGTGTGCGCGAGATCAGCACAGTGTGTCCGGGACAGACCTGCTTCTTGCCCCCAGAGTCCATCCGGGGGCGGACGCCTCGGAGGCGGGACGCGGAGATGGTGTTTATGGCGTTGGCTCGGAGCCGGAGCGTGACGGAGCCACTGCGGACTCTGGTCGCGGCGTCCCTGAGCTGAGCTTGCTGTTGCGTGTGCCCTCCGAGGTCACGGGAGCAGCCCGAGCCCGGGAGCCACGGGGCCTGGCTTCAGGTCCGAGTCTGCCCGGACAGGCTCGGCCAAGTGACCCAAACGGCCTGGGCCTTGCTGTCCCCACGTGTAACGCCAGGGAAGCGTTGGCCTCCCGCCTCCGGGAGCGCCGCCGGGGCCTCCGTACCAGCAGCCTGCGCCTTTGGTCTGCCCGCAAAACTGCGGACACACGCCCCCCTCCCTCCCGCCCCGCTGATTTCTGCCGCTGGGGCGTGTCCCTGCCCAGCGCCTGCGCAGTGCGGGCTGCTGCTTGCCGCCCCGGCCACCCGCCGTGGCCGCGCCCCAGAGACCCAGTAGCTGACTCCTCGCCCCGCACACGTGACCGCTGATGCTCGTCTCACTCACGTTGCCGCTCGCACCTGCGACTTCCAGCGTCGTTTCTGGATTCCGCTAAACGTCATCGATCACCGATGATGAGTGATGGGGAGAGAGATTTCTCCCGGATTCGTGCGTCCTGACTCGGGCCTGGAGTCCGTGACAGCCGCCGGCTTTTGTCGGTGAACGTGGGTCATCGAGGCGCCCACCACCACCTGGTCCCACCACCTGGCGCAGTGTGTGTGACGGGGCCGTGACCCTGGACCTCCGGTGACTCTTCATCGCAGGGGTGAGACGGAGCCGGACCCCAGGTGTGCCGTCTCGGGACATCTCTCGGCTCTCGGTCACCTGGGGCGAGGGGCTTGTCCCGGAGAACCCGGGTCTCCGGTCCCCTGTGTCGCCCAGTGGCTGCTGCCGCCGGGGAGCTGTCTCTCCGCACACTGACTCCCTCTCCCCTCAGCCACCTGTCTTCTGGAAACGTGGACCGTTAACAACGTTTTGTCAATGAAAATGCATATTCGACAAAGAGGTCAGGCTGGCAAGGATTTTAAGGAGTCCCCACATTACTTCATAAAGTGAGGGTTCCTTTGGGAATGCGCTTTGCAATGGACTTCTCCCCGCTGTGGGCTTTCGGGCAGAGCGTGTTTGCTCGATGAGCAGAACCACGGACGGGTCCCCGAAGAGTCTCCCGAGGAGAGGACTGTGTCCCCTCTGCCCTGGGCTCACGCTGCAAATCCAGACCCACTTTGTCCTCCTTTTTCCTGTGACTGGCCGCGTCTCCTCCTATGTGGGCTGGGTGTTCAGGGACCCCTTCCCAGCCTCCTTGACCAGGTCTCTAAAAGCTTCAAGGTCATGGGGGGGGGCATTCTGAATCTGTTTCGGAGGGCTGCAGAGATCTTTGGTGGCCTTCGGTTATTCTGAGTTTCTGTGAAAACGGAACCTAAGCAGCGCCTGTCCTTCCTCCTTGCCTTGCGCCCCAGGGACCGTCCGCCCCAGGCTGCCCATCGTGGGCCCCAGGACAGCTGTCTTCTGCGGGCTGCTATCGCAGCCCCCCGGCGCTCCGCCTCAGACTCAGCTCGCCTCCGCGCCCCGAGGGAAGCCAGCCGGCAAGACTGCGTGGCAGTGAGCAAGGGGAGCCCCACGTCTTTCAGAGTCCCGGAGAGAAGGCCGCCTCGCCCAGCCGGCCTCTGACACGCCCCCCGCCCCACCCCCGCCACCGAGAAATGAGTCCACGTTGCCTTCCCAGGAACGCTGAGATTTCTCTCTTGCCGCCAGGCCAGGGTCCCCCACACTTCTCCTGAAGCCGAAGGGCTTACTTCCCAGTCACAGACCTGTTCATTAAAATGGGACGTTTTCAGTGGCATTCGGTTGATTTTGTTAAAGACTCTGAACAACATTTTTCAGGTTCCAGGACATGAGTTTATTTTCTGTGACAGTTATTTCAGCTCCTCCTCCGGGCCAGGGGGCTGAGTTGGCTCCGGGGCCCCCCAGGAACTCAGCCTGTGAGGAGTAGAGGGGATGCATGGGGGCTTCCCTCCTGTCGTCACTGGCCCGCTGGCTCTGGGAGGTGACAGCGGACGGGACTGTGATTCTGTCCCTGGAGAAAGGTGCACGGTTCGCCGTGACCCTGGAGGGCGAGAACCGTGACTGCCCTTGCCCTCCTCCCGACACCTCGAGTCCCTCGGATGTCTGTCTAGTCTCCGTTCAATCAAATTCAAGGCCAAGGCTGTGTCTTGGAGTTCAGCTGCTTTGGTTTGGGGACATTCCTCCCCAGGTCTGTCCTGGCCCATGCACCGGCGGTGGGAACGAGACAAAGGATGGCCCTAGGCTCCCAAATGCCACACTCACGCGCACAGGTGTCCCCGCCCGGCTCCAGGGGGGCTCCTACGCAGACAGGCCCCTCCGCTCCTGGGGGGCAATGGCCCTGTGGAATCCCCAGGCTGACCGGACCCCGCACCAGTACGTGAGAGCCAGCCCCCGTGCCGACTGTGTGTAAAGAATGGGCCTCAGAAACCTCTAACAAGTGGCCTGATGCTTAAACTGACCCCGTTTCTCGTGTGCACACACACCGCACCACAAAACTAGTGCGATTGCCCTGTATTCCTGGAAGGCTGTGAGCCTTGGTTTCAGTTCAGCCAGAGTTCAAGAGCTCCAAAAACGGAACACACTTCCTCTCCGGGAGAGCACGAATCGTGATCTGTTTTAGATAAGAGAAGATAAGATGATTGTCCTCCTTCTTCTTCCTCTTCTTCCTCTTCTTCCTTTTCTCCTCCCCCTCCTCCTCCTCCTCCCCCACCCTCCTCCTCCTCCTTCACAAACGAATCTGTCCACGAGGAGCATTTGTTGTCTGTACACCCCTGCGATACTTGGGAGTTTCCGAGGTGCCCTGAATACTGAGTGGCCCAATATTCAGAGCCACTGAGAGGAGCGCTCTACGAGAGAGATGCTCTCTGGAGGGCGTAAGAAGTCTTCCCCTCGGGTGCCGGTGTGTTCAGAGACGTCCCGTCCCGGTGACTCGCACGCTGGTGTGTGCCCATGTCCCCCCATGTCCCCTCACGACGCGTGAGACTGGGGGCCTGCATGGGCGGCTCTGAAACGTG
Source organism: Phyllostomus discolor (assembly GCF_004126475.2). Taxonomy (NCBI): domain Eukaryota; kingdom Metazoa; phylum Chordata; class Mammalia; order Chiroptera; family Phyllostomidae; genus Phyllostomus; species Phyllostomus discolor. Next base: position 22,580,594 of record NC_040916.2, on the reverse strand, counting down.
TTGGGTTTGGGGGCGTTTTCACCCTTTAACACTGAGAGCCTCAGAGATCTGTTTTACAACTGTGGGTTCCGTCAACAGATGTTTATCGTGTTAGAAATTCAAACGGAGACATTTTTAAAGGGCAACAACACACGGGCACCCCTTCCAAGAGCTGTGGGTGCGCTGACGTTCCCTACCTCACTCCGTGCAGCCCCCGGAAATCTCCACCCTGCCCTGGGGAGACGAGAAAAGGACAGGAGGCAGGGAGCGTCCCTGTGCTGCTATGGAAGTCATGTTGAGCCCGCAGACCCCCCAGGAAGGGTCGCAGAGGCTCCCGGGCTGCGCCTGGAGAATTCCTGGTGCGGGAGGTGCGCCCTCGCAGCGCCAGCCTTCCCGGGAAGGGATGCGGAGCCAGCGACCTGGGCCCTCGGCAGAGGAATCAGAGGAATCAGAGAGAAGGCCGCACGCAGCAGGCCTCCCGAGCGGGAGGATATTGGCTGTCAGCGTCACTTACCCCCCTTTGCTCGCACGGCCCCCTGAACCACCTTGTTCCGGTTGACCCCAGACCGTGGGTTCCCATCTGCACCCTCATTTCTCTCTATGGACTCCCTTCCCAGAACCCGACGTCCAGACCGGGACGCAGGGCGGCCTCAGCGCCCTGCCCTGGGGGTGGCCCGTCGGCAGCCTTGCTGCACAGCCCCCCGGCCAGTGGGCAGCTGGGTGCCCTCTTCTCTGTCCTCCCGCAGCCCTTTCCGGGGCAGAAGGGGCACCACGGCAGGAGGCCCTGGACGGGGGAGTCCAGCTCCTGACAAACCTCTCCACATGACCACCCCCGTCCCGCCGTTGCAGCTTACCCTTGCAAAGGGAGCTGCGTGGGCGCCGCCTGGTTTTCCCCACCAGTCGTTCTGTTTGTGAGAAGTCGCCCCCCGCGCCCCCCATGGCTTCCCCTTGTACTCTGGGGTCCCGGGGTGGACCTGCCCCCTCCTCGGTGCAGGCTTCTCTGCACTGAGTCGGGTCCTCGGAGGTGCCCGTTCGGACCCGCCAGCCACTGCCTTCCCTCCCGCCTGCTCCTGGGTGTCACTCAGAAGCCTCTCGCGGGTGGGCCGGGGCCCTTTCTCAGCTGCTGGCATCGACGCAAACTGTCCCGCGTTGTTCAAAGTCCTGCGTCGCTCAGATTACTTTTATAATGTAGATAAGGTTGGGTAGCGATTGCTCGTTCGTTTCAAGGCTAAAGCCTGGTGTTTTTAAAAGATTTTCTTTACGTTTTAGAAGGAGGGGAAGGTCAGGAGAAAGAGAGGGAGACAAACGTCGGAGAGAGAGAGAATTGTCACTTGGTCGCCACTCGCATGCACCCCCCCCCCCCCCCCCCCCCCCCCCCGACCAGGGACCAAACCCGCCATCCAGGCACCGGCCCTGACCGGGAATCGAACTGGCGAATTTTCACTTTTGGGGACAACACCCAACCCACTGAGCCTCACCAGTCAGGGCTAAAGCCTGGTTTTGCTGTTTTAAAGGTGTATGACTGTTGCTACAATAAAATCCGCAGGCACGAGTCAGACTTACTCCTATACTTTCACCTTCCTTCACGCCAACAGGGAACTTGAGAACCAACCAATCAGCACAATTCCTCTACTGCCAGGAAGGAAGAGAAATGCTGAACCGAGGAAAATCCGTGCTGTAGCTTTAAAAAAATCGAGTACGTAATGCAAGACCATTGTCACCTCCAGTGCCCAGTTGAACCCGGGGAGCTCTTGCCGGCCTTCACCACCACGTGCTCTGCTCAGGGTCACCCATCTTCCCCGGGTCCCTGACTGTCCGAGCTCCCCGGGGAGCCTGCCAGGGGCACACTGGGTCCTGGCGCCCAACTGAGCTGCCCATCTTCCTGAATATGTCAGAACCACATCCTTCCAAGTGACGAACGTGTAATCAGTGTGGCAGACCGCCTATCTGCTCCAGGAAAGCCCTATTCATGTGCAATTGCTTGGGTCGGGGGAAGTGTAAGGTGTGAGGAGGGCATGACCCAACAAAATATAGAAGGTAGCCAAGCCCTGGCTTGAGTGGCTCAGTGGACTGAGCACTGACTGGCCTGCAAACCAAAGGGTCACTGGTTTGATTCCCAGCCAGGGCACATGCCTGGGTAGTGTGGGCCAGGTCCCCAGTAGGGGGCATGAGAGGCAACCACACATTGATGTTTTTCTCCCTCTCCTTCTCCCTCCCTTCTCCTCTCTCTAAAAATAAATGAAGTCTTGAAGAAAAAAAAAAAGTAGCCAAGAAGAGGAGGAAGCACATAACTTGTTTCCATGAATAAAATGATACACTGAAGCCTCAAGGTTCAAGGGGAAGCCAGACAATTTAGAAATGGCTACATTTTCATCTCTAGAGGGAACAGAGATGTGAGTCCTGCTCCCACTGCGTTGCCCTCAAACCCATCTTAACCCGTCACCTTATGAAGCGCCGCCCCTGTTCCGTACGTGGAATTCTTGTCTCCCTAGGAAAACGTGTAACTGAAGGAAGATGCGACCAGCATCTCATGCTGACAGCGTGACCCCCACAGGGGCTACTCAGACACACTTGAGAGACCCTTACATGGAAGAAAGCTCCATGTCTCGGCTATCAGGCAGTGTGGTTTTAGGGGCTAGGGCCCTGCTGTTGAGGAACGTATCACTTCCACCGAGAAACAGCACACACTCAGTGACCATGTGGACAGGCAAGGATGTGGCTCAACGTGCCTTCCCCCCCCCCCCCCCCCCCCGCCCCCGAGCCAGGCCATCAACCATGCAGCTCCCCGGACAGGAACAAAGATGCAATCGTGTGACCTTGTCAGGAAAGTCAATCAGAGGAGAAATAACCATATTCACCCTCACAGGACGTTATCGCTTGTTCTTTGCAAACTCTTTGGCAAGAGGTTTAACGGCCTGGCCAGCAAGGTGCAGGGTGATAAAAGCAGGCACTGGCGGGTGCTAGCTGTTTTGAGGAAAACGCGTCCCCAAACCTCCTGGGATCGGCCCCCACTCAGTCCCGTGGAGCAGAGGTCTTCCGACGGGACGTCACACGGCCAGAGAGTCAGGACACCCTTGCATCCCAGGCTGTCCCACGGAGAACATTGCATAAAGGCTAAGATGGGCCCAAAACAACAAGATCGATAGTGGTGAGTGTTAGCTAGCTCTAAGGAGTAGCTGGAGGACAGAGACTGGCAGAAGGAAAAAATCTTTTTATAGGATAACTTTATTTACTCTGAATGCTAAGCACATGAACATTTCACGGACCCAAAACCAAAATAAGACGAACCAAACAAGCAAACAAGCAAAAACCTTGTGAAGTTGCCGGGGGCTGTCTGTCTAGCTTTGCAACTGGAAACCTGACAAAGGAGCAACATAATTATTCACCTTCCTGACGCGCGGACGGCACAGCCCTTGAATAAGCTACAAAGTCCAGGCAAGCTTCCAGTTGGAGGATAAATGTTATCTCTGGACCTTGGAAGTTTTGCTACCGAAATGCTGGCCCTGGCAAGTAGCAACAAATGCTCAGTGCTTAGGGCGCCCTTGAACCTCTTCAAAGCACTTTCCCCTGTTCTAACTCTCAGCTGTCTCTCTGCCTCTCATTCACCCTCCTTCTCCTGCCGTTAAACGGGAGCGAGACTGTTGCACGCAGGTCATCCATGTGTAACAAATGCGGCCCTTCCCCAGGCCCCTGGAGGACAATTCTCCCTGCGTCCCGGGTCCCCTGTGTCCGGAAACGCAGACCAGAAGGGCATGGGGTCCCCCAGCACCGCGCCCCCTCTTCCTTTCCCGTTGACTCGGCACCAATGGGAGCCTGTTTGTCCTTTTCGTGGGGATCGTCCGTTCAGCTTAGAAACCTGTTTGCTGTCGTGGCCCTTGATTTTTAAACTTTATTTATGTATTAGTTTCGTCTGTGAAAGGCACGGGTGGATTCCACTTATTACCCTAGATCCACATTTTCACTTGCGGTAAAATATAATCGATGCATAAAAAACACCTATTTCTGCTTCCAGGTAGTATAATCCCATATTCTAGCTTTTCACGTGGCTGGGATTTCACAGCTCTCAGGGTCCGTGACATCGAAACGCACCTCAGGTTCTCCTGCAAATGGCGCAGCATATTGGTGGGTGCGCCATCAGCGAGGCGCCCCTCACGCAGCACGCTGGGGCCCCGGCGTTGCTGGTGGAATCATAAACTCATGAAGGCATGAAACCCCCCTGAGACAGACCCCAGCTGGAACAGTGTCACCCATGAAGTTTTAAAGAATAAAATACGTCATTATCCCAGCGGCCAAAAACCCCTCCCAGCGGAGGAGGATGGACAGGGCAGCGCCCAAGGTTCTCGTCTAGCCTCTCCGGCCACGGGACCAGAGGCGGGTTTTCGTGGAACCTTTGGAACTCTGACTCTGTACACTAACGCGAGTCAGGCCCACGCGGCATGCTGGTCAGGAGGGCGGTCCGGGGAGCGTGCATCGTGTATCATGCATGTCACGTGCTCGATGCTGTTGGGGGCTTGCATTGCATGTTTACATGACCCGAATGGGTGGGGTGATGAGCTTCATAATGTGGACGGGGAGACGGTCTCACAAAGGCCTGTGGTCAGCTTCACACCGAGTTGGGGATTGCACTTAGGTCTTTCTGGCTGCCAAGCAAGGGAGACCAAGCCTCTTCTCCCAGGTTCCCCGCTGGGAGGGGTGTGCCGTTGGCGCGCTCCAGGCAGAGGGCACTGTTCTCCCGGCCTGTTAGCCGGCAGGAGGGTTGGCGTGTCTCACGCCTGTGGAATGGGGAGGCAGGGCGGGGCCGGCGGGGCCGGGTCCCGGGGTGGAACTTGCCCGCCTGGACAGACAGGGCTGGGGAGGTGGACAGTGGAGGGGAGGAAGGCCGACCAGACCCAAGAGTGCGGTGCAGGCAGTGAGCAAGTCTCATACCTGTCAGCCCTGGTGTTCTGGTTGGCAGCGGGGCCCCCACAAAGTGGGGGAGCTGCAACAGAGTGCGGCAGCAAGGAGGGGGCGAGGGCGGGAGCGGAGGGGGAAGGAGTCCCTCGGAAGTGTCCAGGGCAGGAGGTCCTCCTCTTGGCAGCTGAGGCCCAGTCACCGGGCAGGTGCAGGGGTGCCCACTAAGCGGAAGCAGGGCGAGAGGGCTTCCTGGAGGAACTGCCCCTGAGCCGGTCCTGAAGAGCACGCGGCCAAGTGTCTCTCCAGGGGCTGTTGCCCGTTTTTCAAAAGGAATGGTTCGTGGCTTTGATGTTGAGTTGTATGAGTTCTTTGCACATCTTGGATACTAACCCCTCATCAGATGTATCGGCGAGCGTGTTCTCCCACTGGTGGGTTGTGGGTTGTCCTTTCCCCGTGTCGGGGATTGTCTTTGCCGTGCAAGAACTCTTCAGTGGGACGTCGCGGCCTCATTTGTTTGTTTTTCCTTTTGTTTCCCTCGCCCGAGGGGGCAGCAGGGTGGACCTGGAGCACATTCAGCCAAGCGAAATAAGCCGGTCAGGGAAAGACAAACACCATATGATTTCACGCATCTGTGGAACCTAATGCACAACCTGAACTCACAAGCAAAACAGAGCCAGACTCAGGGATGGAGAGCAGGCTGACAGCTGGGGGCGGGGGGGGGGGGGGTGTGGGGAGGGGTGGAGGGATTGGGCAAAACGGAAAACAAACTCATGGACGCGGACAACAGAGTCGTGGTTTTTGGGGGGGAGGGAGGTGGAAGAGGGTACAGAGGGGTTACATGGTAATGGCAGTGAGAAACAAACTATTCAAAAGATTAAGAGCGCACGACACTGGATCAAGGGGCCCGGACAGCAATGGCAGGGGTGGCGGACCGCAGCGGCTGTGCGCGGGCGCTCTGTGCTCCGGCCGGCTGTGTCCGTGGGTCCGTGGCCACAGTCCCCCTCCCAGGGCTGCTGCGAGCATTAAAGGGAGGAATTACGGGCACCGCCTTCACACACAGCTCTCAGTGAATAGACAGTATTAATGATTCTAAATGCAATAGGACCTGGCGGATCTACAGCTGTGTTGAGGGGGCTCCTTCCGTGTTTGGGCGATCCCTTCCCACGCTGGTCTTGGGTTTTTGATTTCTCCACTTGCAGAATATTGCACAAACCCACGGGTGATTTATTGAGGAATTGACAGATATGCAAGAAATGTGGCAGTGTATGGCCTCAGAAGGGGTTCACATTTACAGGAAGGTGTCTCGGCCCACTGCAACCTTTGTTCTCATTCCTTCCTTCCTTCCTTCCTTCATTCCTTCCTATTATGCAGCAGGCACTACGCTGTATGAAAGCCTTACAGAGATGATTTGCAGAAAATTAAAAACAAAAACACAAAGACGATTTATACATGATACTTACCTGTAGGAACTCACAGTCCGATGAGAGAATCAGACCTGGAAATAACTCCACGTGACCAGTACGACTGCAGAGTCACGCGCAGGACCAGTCAGGACGGGCTCCGGCTGAGCCGGCCGGGGCCTGAGAAACGACGCACAGCGGCAGCCGAGCGGCAGGAGGAAGGACCAGGGGGAAAGAGACAAGCTGGAGCTTTTGCAGCGACCCAGACAAGGCCGGCGGGTCCTGACCTCTTCTAGCTGAACACATTGCCCGGCCCTATGAAGAGACCTTGGTTCATTTGTACAAGCTGCTGGTCTGAAGGTGGTACTCAAAGGTGTGGGTGTCAACGAGATATAGTTCGAGGAGATGCTGGCGACATGTGGGATGCGAGGGGCCCACACGGGCAGGCCCGGAGAAGACCGCCAGATAAAGAGTGAGGAAGAACAGGCAGGAGAAGAAACCGGGAGAAGGCGTCCCGGGCCCGAAGAACAGAAGGCGCTTCAGGATGTGGAAGGTGATGGATGCCAAACGCGACAGGGCGTCGAACAGGAGAGGAGTGATGAGGAGTCACCCGGTTTCACAGTTAAGGTGCCCGGCGTCACCTCAGCCAGATCATTGGGGGTTCCCAGGGGATTGCTGTGACTGGAAGGAAAGAGTGAGTGTGATGAGGAGGAGGGGAGGCAGGGATGCAGGAAAGGCGCCTTTAATGGGGGAGACACAGGGTCCTATGGGGAGCCACTCGGGGGTGGGGGGCCCCCAAGCACTCTGCTGCTTTGTTTCTGTCTGAGAGTTGCTTTTCGGGTAAGAAATTCTGTAAAATATGTTTCACGGTTTAGGAGTCTGATGGACAGCCCTTGAACAAGGGCTCCCTCAGTGTTACCTGACACCTCTCCGCTTCCCCTCTTCACCTGCCCTCTGCTGGGACCCCAGCAGAGGCTCGGGGGCTGGGCAGAGGGAGGAAGAGAAGCCAGCTCCCAGCTCAGGGCCCTCCTCCAGGGCCCTTCCCTCCGCCTGCCCCAGAACTCCCCGCACACCAGCTCGCCCCTCCCTGACCCACTTGGCTTCGCAGCCCAGCTCCCACTGCCGCCATCTCTGCGCCTTAGACCGTCTGCTTTGGGCCTGGTCACTGAGCCGCGCCAGCTGGCGCCGCGGACTCAGGCCTGAGCCCCTGGAACACCGCTGACAGCGCCAGCCATGACCCATCATGACCTCGTCATCCCCTGCACCTGTATTTGTTAAGCCCCTCGCGGGAGCTGGGTGCTACCTGAGACCCAGGGAAGACACAGGTGACGGAGGACACCAGAGTCCCTGCCCTCTGTGACAAAGGGTACGCCGGGGCAGGCAAGGGCCCCAGACACGCGCCCTTCCGGGGAGGGAACCTGGACCCACACACTGAACTGTGGTTACACCTGGTGAACCCTCGGAGCCCGGGTCCTCGCTGTGATTCAGCCTCTGACGGGCTAAGGTGCAAGGTCTGGCTGATGTCACCTCTCTCCCCCGGGCGACCAGACTTCAAACGGCTCCGCGGCCAATTACGGGGGCGCGTTATCAGTCGAGTCAGAGTCTGATGACTTTCCCACTCACTGCAGATTGGGAGCTCTCCACCGGCTGCCACGTCTCACCTCGGCGGCCTCTCCCCCAGCGCGGCACCCTCACTGCACAGCCTCGCCTTGTCCTCCCGTCTCAGAGCGCTGGGCTCTCTAGAGTGTGATTGATTCCTCGGGTGCCACACCCTTTCTAATGTGCTATCAGTGAAAAGATGTGCCATTATTTTACGTACTCACGAAGAAAAAACAGTGCCCAAGGTGAGGACTCTAATGGGAAACCCGTACAGAAAGCTGAGAGGCCGAAGGGCTGCTACACCCTCCACAGGAAAGTGAGCGTGAAATACGCTCACCCCGCACGGGGAAGGAGCCGAGACATTTGCACACCCCAGCCTTGGCACCGGTGGAGAGAAGGCGAGAAACTTCTCATCCGAGAATTCACCGACACGCTGGCACCTGTGTACGTGGCCCAAGTTCACGCTAGCAGTGTGACCCCAACAGTCTCGCTGTGAGAATTTAATCTGAAGCGGTGTCAGGGCGCCTGGCAGAGACCAGGTAAACCCTCGGAGCCGGGGTTCGCAGGGCCCGTGTGACGCCCACCTCCTCTGGCAACGGCTAAAATCGGTACATTTCCAACCGACGGGCGGCGGCGGCCTTCCGTGCGGAGGAATTGAGTTTCGACCGCGAGCAGATGATTTATTTCGTCTGTCGAGACTGACCACTCTGAGGCTGCAGGTGGAGGAAGGGGGGTTATGCTGCACGCGGACCGTGGCGCACAATGGGAGGCCCATTCGGGGCTGCCAGGGGCTGCTGCTTTTCCCCCGGAGATCGGAACTGCTCTCCACCTGGCATCTCCGGCTCTTCCCGACATGCAGGAGGGCTGGGTGGTTGCTCTGACCAAGGGTCACGCTGGCACCTGCAGATATGAGGACAGGCTGCTGGGGCCAGGAGGCCTGCTGCTTGGCAGAAGCTTCCCGGAGACCTGTCGTGGGCTCCAAGGTTACAGAGGCTGGCGAAGGTTCTGAGAGGGACCATGCACACTCTTGTAAAGCAGGGTCTGGGTGGGAAGGGTAAACTTCCAGGGTTTTTTGCTAACAGAAGGAACCCCAGAGACTACCTCGTTCAATTCCTCAGGCCACTGGGCAGGGCTGCTGTCATATCAGATCTTTGCATGGCTCAGCCTTTTGCGTAAGTCAGGTCTTTTTTTAAATGCCACCTCCTCAGGGAAGACCCCCTTGATGACCTCATCTGTGGTAACCCGGGATGCTTGACCCTGTATTCTGCTTCCTTCACTCACACCGGTTATCACTATCTGATACTGCCTGAAATGCTTAGTCAACTGTCAGCTTGCTTTTGTTCTGTCTTTTCCCACTAGAATGTAGGGACCCCAATGCAACACTGTAAGCCCAGGGCCAGAACAGTGTCCGGCCCCAAGTAGAAACTCAAAAAAATATTTGTTCAGCAAGTGAACAGTGAATGAATCAATGAAGATAATGAGGGCAATGGCTCTAATTATTTCAATGTCAGACGAATGGAATTCCATGTCAGGTTTAGGCTAGGTGTTAAGTGATTCGTTTTCTCTGAGCAGCCAGCCTCTTAGCACAGTCCCTACCCCGTGCACGGCTCTTGGTAAGTGTCTGCCGGTGGGAGATCCTTTACATCACACACCCACCCCCTGGGGGAAAAGCGACCAAGCTCATCATTAGGGGACAATGACAGACGTGATGCTGTCAACCAAAATAAGCACAAAGGTTGGGAGATAGGAGCAGATTTTAGGTGATATGAAAAGTTGGAAGAGATGAAAGAATTAAGGATTAACAATAACATTTTTGAGATGAGAAGGAGGGAATCTTCTAGGCTGGGAGTGGAGTGCAGGAGACGTTTTAAGGAAGAAGAAGAAGAGATGCAAGGTGTCCTGTCTGCCTGTTCTCCTCTGACCTTCTTTGCCAAGTAACCGAGGGAGGTTGCACCACCTTCTCCCAGGAGGGCTTTAAAACTAAGAGCCCCCTTGTCCGTGGCCAGTGTGCCCGGGGGTCTGCCCTGAGAATGAGGGTTAACCGGCAGTCCTCTCCAACGTCTCCATCCAAGTTGCAGGTGCAGCAGACCCCAGGGGGCCCCGGCGCCCGGCACCTAATTTGGTGAGGGTTCGTTCTCCATCGTTTTCCTTCCTCCTGGGTGTTGTCTTTTTCCTTTTCCTGCTGCAGACTGTCCATTTCCGTGTGGCAGAAAACCAGACTGCTGGCATCTTCCAAGCTTCATGGCTTATAGCTTTTGGCCTCTATGTTTCCAGGCCCCAAACCCCAGATCAAGGCACCTTGCCCAGCTTGGAAAGGCACCTCGTCATCATGCAGTCAATCAGGCCCGTCGGGCGGGCTTGCAGGAGAACCCAGGAAGGACGGAGTGGTGGTGGGGAAAGAGACACACAGTTTCCAAGGCAGTGGGTGAGGCTGGGCCGGCAACACCGTACCGTACTGGCCAGGCACTCGGTTGGGCAAAGATGATGATGCCCTTCTACCTGTGAAACCAAGGTGTCATCCACTGTGGCCTTCACAAAAATGCTGTCACGCAGGCGGTGTCCTCAGAAAGTCCGAATGAGGCGCCACTGCCTCTGGGAGCCGCCGAGCTTGGCACGGCTCTTCGGCGAGGCTGCGCCTGCTTTCGCCATCACAGGCACATCCCGTCTGTCCAGTTCGGGAGGCTGGCCGGTCCCGGGGAGTCATGATGGCTGCAGAGGTGAAGGTGATAGCTGGGAAACCGGTTCGTCGACTCTCGGGAGTGTGGAAAAGAGGTCAGTGTGACACCATGGTGGCTGAGCAGGATGAAGTGGGAAGTGAGCAGAGCCGATGGAGAGAAAGAAAGGAGGGGAGACGGGAGAAGAGTGGCATCGCAGGAGGTAACGCAACATTAACTCCAAGCCCTGGCTGGCGTAGCTCAGTGGATTGAGCACGGGCTGTGAACCAAAGTGTCACAGGTTCGATTCCCAGTCAGGGCACATGCCTGGGTTGCAGGCCATGACACCCAGCAACCGCACATTGATGTTTCTCTCTCTCTCTTTCTCCCTCCCTTTCCTCTCTAAAAAAATAAATAAGTAAAATCTTTAAAAAAAATTAACTCCAAACCTCACTTGCTCGGATCATCCAGGAATGAGAGACAGTCTCTCCTGAAAAATACCAAACATGGTAAAGCTGTCTGATCTGGGGCTCAGGGGCCCCAAACTGCCCCTTTTGCTCCGTGGCTGCCTGTTCAGCATTTTCCCAGAGCAGCGAGAGGGGGTAGGAGACTGAATGAGCCATTCATGCCCAGCTTTGTCCCCATGACGACTGATCCTTATCATTTACACCTTCAGAGCCTGCATTTGTGTGTTTGGGGTAGGGATGGAGCCGGCTTGTGGTCACAGAGCAGGGCTCTCCTAAGGGCTGACATTTCTTTTAGAGCTAGACCTGCTGTCCGTGCTTATCGTGATAGCGATTTTTTTCATAGATGACTTGAAATGAAAATTCTTCAATTTTCCTTTTAGAAAATGGCCACAGGCCATCCTGGTTCAGCGGTTCAGTTGGCTGGAACGTTGTCCCGTGCACCACAGGGCTGCGGGTTCAATCCCCAGTCGGGGCACATATGGGAGGCAACCCGTTGATGTATCACTCTCACACTGATGTCTCTCTCTCCCCCCCCCCTCAAATCAATAAATATACCCTCTTCCAGTAAAGATGAAAGAAAGAAAGAGAGAAAGAAAGAAAGAAAGAAAGAAAGAAAAGAAAAGAAAAGAAAGAGAAAGAAAGAAAGAAAAAGAAAAGGGCCACAGCTTAGTAATTCCCTTAGAGAAGAAAGAATTTTTCTCCACCCTTCTAGGTTTTTTTCCCACTGGTCTAATAATTAAATAGTCATGAGACAGGGTAATAAGACACAATAGCCAAATGCAAGTCCAGAGGTACACATGGGAGAGTGAGAGACCCCACACCCCCCCGAGACCCCAGGTGAGAGGCAAGGGAAGGGGAGGTGGGTACGCAGGACGTTGCGAGCCAAGGATGAGGTCCGGCTTCCGAGGGTGCAAGGCGGCCTGCAGGATGGTAAGAAGAGAGGACGTTCGTAATCGTGCGCTTGCCCTGCGGGACAGAGAGGGGGTCGAAAGGTATCCCCGGTAGTAACTCTTACTGTGGGGAAGTCCTCACCTGAAATTCCCCCAAGTAGCCAAGGCAGGACCTTCTTCGGAGACCCCAAGGCCCCCAGTGCCTGCAGCTCAGAACAGCCCGCCCACCCACCCAGGATCCCGTCCTGGGCGCACCTGGTCCGAGCCCCTTCACCCCCGAACGGGTGCGTGACAACACAGGCTGGGGCGCGCCCGCCGTTTGCTGGGCAGAGGAGGAGGAAGTGACGAGTGGGGGAGACCCCTGGCCCAGGCAGAGGGCCCGCGTCACCCTCGCGCTGGACTGGAGAGGCTGTGCAGACCCCGAGCCCGTTGGGGGAAGGAGCGTCACGCGATCTCCCGAAAGTCAAGAGACACACTGACGGGAACCGCAGAGGAGGCGGATGGAGGTGTTCGGGGAGACGAGGCGGGCCAGGAGCCACATGGGGAGACCGTCACGGCTGGGCCTTAGCTGCTCCGCGAGGCGGGAAGGAAGCACCCGGGACTGAGACCTGCCGCCTCCGCATCCGGCCAGCGCGGGTCCTGGCACACCGCAGCTCGGGGGTTCGTGTGGACGGCTGAGTGAAAGGAGCGTGTGACGGCTGCAGGCGTGTCCGTGTCTCCAGAGTCACGCACACGCTGGGGCTCCTAACGGCAGGAGATGTGCCCTCGAGGAGTGGAAGAGAATGGAAGAGCTCCTTGTCATTTTTCAACGTAACCCAGGTTGGATTTTTAAATTTTATTTACCTTTAAATTCTATCATTATTATTTTTTATTATCACCAGAAGACATGCTTATTGATTTTAGGAAGAGGGGAAGGGAAAGAGAGAGAGGGAGAGAAACATGGATGTGAGAGAGAAATACCCATCGGTCGCCTCTCTCACGTGCCCGACCAGGGGCCCAACCCGCAACCTGGGAATGTGCCCTGACTGGGGATCGAACCCACGGCCTTACGGTTTACAGGACGACGCTCCAGCTAACTGAGACACGCTGGCCAGGGCCCTGGTTTGATTTTTCTGAATTGTGCTCCTCGTTAACTAGGAATCGGATTCCAAAATACTGGCTCCAAGTGAAAGGGAGAGAAAGAGGGTTTCGAGTGAAACAGAGAAAAGGAGCTACATCTGGGACCCAGAAACTGAGGCTGCGGCAGGGATTTCTGCGGTCCCCGGGCCTGGGAGGAAGAAGGGAAACGCGGAGGGATCTTCCCGGGGAAGCCAGGCAGCCGGGCCACAGGGGGAGGTCCCTGCGCCTCCTTTCTGATCCGTGAAGAGTCGGAACCTGGGCCTGTCCGCAAAGCCAGCCCTCTGGTTCGTGCGCGAGAATTGCTGGGGTAAAGCGGCTTCATGCTGAAAAACGAGGGGCAGATACGCAATGGGAATGTTACTGAGAAATGACAACTCAGGTGAGTTCACAGCACGCCTGACCCCGGGCACAGCCGCTGGACACGGCCTGCGGGGGTCACACCCTGACCCTCCCCCTCACCGCTGCCACGTGGCTCTGGGCCAGACCGTCTGAGACTGAAGTGCATCCCATCAAGACACGTGCTCTGATACGCACGGCACATAATACCTGCTCAATAAATACCAACGAATCTTACTATTATTGTTCTCAAATGCTTCCTTAATCACATTCTACGAAGGCCTTTCTCCTGCTTAAAATATTCAGTGGCTGCTTGTCTCACCCCCTAAACTGCAAGTTTTTAAGCCTGGCTTCCAGAGCATTCCAAGGCTGGCGTCCACTCACCCGTCTCCTGCCTCTCCTCCGGGACCCACCCCACGCTCCAGCTTTCCTTAGAGCGTTTGAAGCACCTCGTTCTCTGACATCTCTGTCCACATCCCCTTTCTGCTGCTGGAAACCCCCCTTCCCCACCCCCCTTCCTGCAGAGAACCTCTTTGTCTGGTAACGTCACACCTTCCAGGAGGCGCCCTCTGGCGGGACCCTCCCACAGGCTCTCAGGTGCATCCCGCTCTTTAACACACTCAGCGGACGGTCTTTTCTCTCTCCCCCTGGACCACGTGGTCCTTTGGGGGAAGAAATGGCATCCTGTCCTCCAGGGTGGCCCCAGCACGTGTCATAGAGCAGGTGTCCCCGGAAATGCTCGGAATCTTAGAGGAAGCTTAACCATGCAATTTTGTTTCAGCAAAGATAAAGAACTGAAGCCCACCGGAAAGATCCATAAATGGAGAATAATTGGGGACTCCCTCACCTCCCCACCCACGCCTGCCCCCTCCAGACTTGGGGGCCTGGCTTCGTGCCCTAATTATTTTCCATGCTCAGCCCCCCTAAGGGCATGGTGGAGTCATGTTCTCCAGGCCCCGGGACTCTGAGGCTGTTACCTGATCTTGCTGCGTTTCCTGTGAGCACCCACGGCTGGGGCTTTGATCCTCAGCAGGAAACGCTGAGCAGGCCTGGGGCCAGGTCCTTTCAAGCTGATTACACTTCCTGGGGCCTTGGATCTAAGACTTCCCACAGTCTGGACAATGCAGAGCCTGTCTGGACTGAGTGACGAGCAACTGCCTTCACCTTTTCTAAGAATCCTGCAGGGCCTGTACATAAATGCCCTTGTGGGCGGAACCCCTCCCCCGGCCCCCCGCCCCCTTGCACAGGGTGCCCAAAGTGATAGTTCAAGGTCACTCAGCCTCAGTGGCAGAACCAGGAGGTCAGACTCCAGCTCCAGCTGGCAGTGAGACTAGGGTCATATAACGCATCAGCCTCTCCTCTTCCCTTTGTCCCTTCTCATCCTGGATACAGAGCTATGGGATTAAAACCGGAGCGGAGGTGGGGGCAGGGGTGGGGGTGGCAGGCTGATGAGAAAATCATGTATTTGAACAAAAGTGAAAAGTAAATGGTGAAGCGCATTTATGAAATCCCTGTGAACCTGTGGCCAGCCGCCTGGAAGGCGCAGCGAAAGCCAATCCCCCAAATTCCCCAGGGGAATTACCCTATTATAGTTCTTAATTTGGCATGAAAAGCCTCCACCCCACCCCACCCTCCACCGCCTGCCAAGGGCCCAGAGGAAGGGTTAGGAGAAAAGGAAGAGGAAGCAAACATTTCTGTAGACTCAGGGGCTTGATTTTACTGCCATTTAGTATTACTTTGTTTCGAGATGAATCAGTTACAAGCTGCTGAAAGACCTTCCTGAAGACGCTAAATGATGGCAAATGGAACAGATGTCAGAATATGTCAATCTCAAGTGCAAATAGACCCAAAGCTTCCCGCCACCCCATCCCCGGTCTCGGCAGTAGGCAGAAGGACGGTCAGAGAGCCTCTCAACGCTAAGGAGGCCTCTCTGGTCCAGAGATCATAGATCACTCATCCCTGAAGCTCTTCTGCCTACAGTGGGGGCTGGCTGGCCTTCAGCAGATGCTCAGTAATTTCTCTGAGAGTTCTGTGAATGTGATACGTGTCTGGTGAAGGAATCGGGACGCTTTATTTTTTTGTTCTCAAAAAAAAAAAAAAAAAAAAGCAAAAATGTGATTTGTAGCACTCGACAATTTCGGTGGTGCAAATGCCCCCAGCCAGGCCATGCTCAAGCCGCCAGTGGCTTCACAACAAGCTCGCAACAATTCTGAAAGTTTACCCGTCGGCCGGCTCTCGCGGCCGGCAGGAGTGAGCGTGGGCTCACTGGTGCTGGGGCCCAGTGTTCCGTACATTCTCTGTATTCAAAGGCAGCGTTTCCAATAGACTGAGTGTTTTCGACGTGTTTGGCCGTCAGCGGGAGAAGGGGCCTCGGACGGAGCCGGCAGTGGCGCGGGAGCAGAAATCCAGTGGTGCGGTGCGCCCCTGCGTAGGGAACCCCGTCCCAACTGTGCCCTGTGGGAACGGGACACATCCGAGGGCCAGATGGGTTTTCCGTCTCCCACCCAGTAGGACACGTCGCACAAGGGCATGCAGACCCCTCCTCCTTTTTCCAGAGTGGCCGCACCAATTCACAGTCCCCCCGACAGCGGACACGAGCGCCCTTTTCTCCACGTCCCAAGGAAGTTTATTTCTAATCACCCACCCACTTGCCTCCCTATTAGGGATCCTTTTTGTGTGTTTGGCAAATAAGCATTCTTCATCAAAACAACTAGATCATCACTCCCATTCTCCCATAGCTTACGTCATTCACACAGTTTTCCTTAGAAGTGTCTCCATGTCTCATGCTGCTGAGTTTACAGGGGCCCTGCTCAGGAGCACGCAGGACGGCTGTCCTGTGACGTGCAGTTCTTGGAAACGCACATGCTCAGCCGAGCGTGGCTCCTGTGGGCCCACGTGGCCTCCCACTCTGCACTCCGGACACATCTGGA
Organism: Phyllostomus discolor; assembly: GCF_004126475.2. Classification (NCBI taxonomy): domain Eukaryota; kingdom Metazoa; phylum Chordata; class Mammalia; order Chiroptera; family Phyllostomidae; genus Phyllostomus; species Phyllostomus discolor. The sequence continues at coordinate 22,564,327 of NC_040916.2, read as the reverse complement.
GCTTGCTCGGGGTTCTGGCTAGGGGTCGCAGGACCGTACCGGGGCCCAGGTGCCAGGTGCCAGGTGAGGCACAGGTGCTTCCTCCCCACTTCTGTCCCGTCTGGGAGGCGGAGACTTAGGTGGGGGGAAGGTGAGAGTCAGGCCAGTGGAGCCCTTGTTAGGGACACACCAACTCTGCCACCCAGCAGGCGTGGCAGAAGACAGCTCTCCACCACTTCTGCTTACACATTTAGTTCCAGCTCACTCACCTCTATCTACGTTTTGCAGGTCTCCTTGGAAACATGTGGTTTTCCCAGCTTTCCCTTTACTAATTGCTCACTTCCTTCTTTCCTAAGGTCGTTCTTTGCAAGTGCTCTGCCTGGTTCGGGTGGGTTCCTCTCAGTTTAGCATAAGCAATAGCAGCAGGACCTGCAACAGCAGGTGCTCTGAGTTTGTGCGTGGGTCTCTTCCCTTGCTGGCTGTGTGACCTTGGGAATGTGCCTCGGCCTCTCCGAGCCCCAGCTGCCTCAGCTGCCAAGACAGGGTCACTATGGGTCCCTCTCTTCTGAGCGTCACGAGGTGCAAATGAGGACGTACGCGCTAAACTCCTAGCCAGTATCTCCGACACACACATACATGCTAGCTGTTTTAACGTCACTTCTCTCCCTGGTGTGATCGTTGTCGCCGTCGTCAGTAGAAGGGGCCTTCCCATGGCACGTAGCCTCGCCTGGGGCGACGCCCACGCTCCAGCCCCAGACTGGCTCTGCCTCTGAAGATTCCCTTGGCCCGGGGCCCTGAGCAGAGCCTTCAGTGCCTAATGGGGAGAAATGCTTGGGGAACAGATGCCAGACCCACCAGCAGGCGCCGGGCTGGGTAATCATCTGCCCTTGGGGTGCGCTGCCAGCTCGTCCCGGACGGGGCAGCCCTCAGTGACCTGCCGGTTGTGCTCGCCCTGTGCTGTGTGATTGCCCACTCAAAGGTGTCTAGAAAACATGCGTCTCCTCCTCGACTTACGTTTGATCGACCCTGACTTCCTGGCCCTTAACGCGAATGGTGGGCGTTGTAACAGTGACAGCAACGGAATGTTTTTATCGTTTGTGTCTTCTCTCAGCAGCTGAACCCGAGCGAGGCCAGGTGGCCTCCAGTGCTTCTTGTAACTCAAGGTCAGTCTGGGGTCCTGCTCGAAAACCCTGCCTTTTCTCACATCCCTCCATTCGTTCTGGGGACAGAGCCGGGACAGACGCTGAAATAGGACAGATGCTGCCGGGGTGTGTCAGGTCGGGCTGCTTGTGAAAGCTGCTGCAGCCAAGCTCACCTGTCAGGGGCAGAGGTCTGAGCTGGCCGTGAAGGTCAACGACGACACCTTTGAGTTCTCTGAGATGCAGGATGAGAGATCCCATGTGTGTGGGCAGGTGCAGCCTTGCATGCCAGGGGTGAAACCGCACTTTTAAGTCCCCGAACCACACAGTTCACAGGCCTCTGGGAAGTCTAGAGAAGGCAGGGGACAGCCAGGACTGTATACCCAGGGGACCACTTAGAAAGGCCACCGCCCAGGGTCACCAGTGTGAAGTGTGCCAGCAGTCCCCGGTGGCTCCACTGCCACCGCATCCCACGGCGTCCACCCCCAGCCGGCCTCCTCCCTCCTCCCCAGCCCCTGCCTGGGACCCCCGTTCCCCCTCCCATCTTCCTGCGGCTCTGTCCCCGGGTTCTGTTTCACAGATGAGCAGGGCGACAGGTGGCCAGAGGGTTCCCACAGGCTTTGTGCCAGGGTCTCTCCTCCGCTCCCCTCAGACGGTCCCTCTGCCCCATGCCGGGGCCTCCCTGCCGCCACGGAAAGGGCTGCCCGGGGCGGGGCTGGCCTGGGACGCCCGCTGTCAGTCATCCTCCGCAGCCCAGTGCTCCGGCGGCTCGTTTACGCTGCACGGAGTCAAATTCTGTGTCGGGGCGGAGCTTCGGCATTCTGACCGGTCCTCAGAGGGCATCGTGCCGCACGCAGCCCAGGTACCGGGGTCCTCCCGGGACGGCGGCTCAACGCCAGGCCGCGGAGGCTGCGTCTGCAGAGGAAAAGGGGTGTCTGGGAAGAGCACGGGTGGGAAGGACACGACCTTTTCCGAATGTGCATTTGCGCTCCTCTCGAAGCTCACCCTGCTGCGTGTGTTGCCCACTCAAAAAGGTCAAAGTCAGTATTTTGAAAATGCCTGCAGGGGGAAGAGACGCCTGGCCCCCGGAGAAGCGGGCCTTGGGGTTTCAGGAAGCCGAAGTCGCAGAAAGTTGTTTCCGCTGCCGAGCTGAGCGCAGCCTGTGTGCGGTTTCTGTTCCTCACCCCGTTCCCCTCGGTGAGGACAGTCGCTTCCCGACGACGGGAGGACATTCGGAGAAGTGCGTCCGCAGGCGATTTCGTCATCCTGCCCTCGTCACGGCGGCACGTTCACGGCCTCCACCGTGGAGCCGGCTGCACGGCCGGGCTGCAGGGCACAGCCCGTGGCTCCTGGGCCGCAGAACTGAACTCGGTAGGAAGTCGTTGCATGGTGGCACGTCTCTGTGTGTCTGGCCATATCTAAACAAAGAACAGACACGGGGAAATGCGGTGGGAAACACCCACAGTGGGGCACCTGTGCAGCGCTCTGACCACGGATAGAGCTCGCAGGACTGGGAACAGGAACGGCGCCGGTTGAGTCAGGGGGTGAGCGGTGGGTGAGTGGGAAGGCCAAGGGCGTCACCGTGAACTACTGTAGATTCTGTAAACCCCGTGCACTCAGGCCACACTACACGGATTAAATAAATAATTTCTTCCTTTGACAATTAGTTAACCTTAGCTCACTGTCACTTTGTTCCATTGTAAACTTTCACATTTTGTGACTTATCAGCTCCTCCGTGATAACGCTTAGCTTAAAACACAAGCACATTGTACAGCTGTCCCAAATGTGTTGATCTTCACATCCTTATTCTGTAAGTTTGTTCTAGTTCAAGATTATTTTTTACTTGTCAGATATCTTTGTTAAACACTACGATACAAAGGCACACATCACCCTAGGCCTACGGGGGTCAGGACTGTGGGTGACATCCCATCCCCCTGGAAGGCCTTGGGGGCGGTGACACCCCTGGAGCGTCCTGTCCTGGGATGGCCACGTCTTGTTCTGGGGCACCTGCGGGCGGACCTGCCTGAGGCTCTCCTCGGGCAGATGTCACTCTCCCAGCACTGTGTCCCTGGGTGTTTGCTTGGCTTCTCTCACTCCCTCTCTCTCTCTCTCTCTCTCTCTCTCTCCCCCTCCCTCCCTCTCTTTTATCACAGATTTGCGTATGAGCAGACAGGGCACCATGAACCTGCCTCTCTATGAACGGAAACCTTTCAGTGTCGGGCCATGTCTTCCAAGTTTTCAAGGAGCTAGTGGAGAACTGCAAAAGCTCCTGCTACACTCTTCACCGTGCATCTTCTTGGGGTGCGTCTTTTCTTGTTCTTCTCCTGGCGTTTCCTTTCTCTTGCCTCTTCCTCACCGTCGCGCTCCTGTTTGCGTTCCAACTGCGCATCAGGCGGTTCCCGGGGAACCGCCCCTCGGCGCTGCTCAGGGCCATCCCCGTGCACAGGCAGGAGGACAGCTTTGCCAGCTCAGCCGCAGCCTCACTGACGTCTGCAGCCTCCTCGTCCTTGGCAAGTCCTCGGGAGCCATGCGTGAGCCTCTCGAGTGCCTTCTTCCAGAAGCCGTCCGTACACTCCTTGGTGACGTCACCTAAGCCCCAGCAAGGTTCCCGATGCGGCCACGGGTGTTGTAGTCCTTCCGGAATCATGTCACGCATCATCCTCGGTTGCGGCGGTAGCTTAGGCAAAGGCAGGAGGCCTCAGGAGCCGCCACTAGCTCCTCGGTCCATTGGTTGGATCAGAAAGGTGGTGCTTACAGAGAGAAGTACCTTTTGCTGTTGGGATCCGTGTGGGAGGAGGCGTGGGGGCATCGTCGACCATAAGCCGGCTCTTGTTCCTGAGCAGAGAGGGCGCACACCACACCCACAAGCACAGCACAGGGCACGGACTCGGAGACCGGTCACACCCACCAGCCGTGCGTTGTGATCACGTGTCGTGTGTTGTGACCACGTGTCGTGTGTGGGACATAACTGTGGGTGCTGTCCTCTCCTGTGCCCGGCAGCACAGTAGGTCTGTTCGCACCAGCCACACCGGAAACCTGGCGGTGACGCGTCGTTCTATGACGCTGTCAGGGTTCCGGCGTCGCCGGGTGACAGGGACGTTTTCTCCTCCGTCATAATCTCACGGGACCACGGCTGCATGTGTGCTCACTCTACCGTTGACCGAAACGTCCTCCCGTGGTGCACGACGGTGCTGCAGAGCCCGCCCGCCCCCCCCCCCCCGGCACCCACATCATCCCCAAATACGGGGAGACCCTCCTTCGCTGCTCCCTCTGCCATGTTCTCTTGAACACCAGAACGGCCACCCCCTTGGCCGTGTCGCCTCTCTCAGCTAGGCCTGGAGGAAAAGGAAACGAACTGTAGTTTCTGTGGAAGAGAAGGAGCTGTTCCTTACTTCTTGCTGAAGCTGGCAGTTACCGGATTGGGGGGTGGGCACAGAGCCATCTGTCTGCCAGGGGGAGGTCTTCAAGGGCCAGAATGATGCCCGCGGCCACTATGACACAGCAAATCCCACGGTGCCTTGCGTAGCCAGCCTGTGGCACCCCCACCCCCACCCCGACCCCCCAACTTGGTGAAGGCTCCCCTGAAAGCTGGCCTTCCCGAGCACCCGTGCACCTCATCAGACTTGCAACCCCAGGAGGAACTGGGTATCTAGAAAGGCCTCGGCCTGGACAGTGGGGTCTCCTGTATCCGCCTGCGTTCTCTTGTCCCGGCCCAGGCACGCCCCCATTCGTCTGCCCCCCCCCCCCCCCCCGGATCAGCTCACATGCGGGCAGGCACCTCTCGTTCGCCCTCAGCTCCGTCCACGTGCCCGGGTTTTAGCGGGAACACGGCTAACAGGTTTCACCCCAGCGGTGACCGCCGACCAAGCCGGACGCTTCCTGCTCGTCATTGTCCTCAGCGAGTGCAGGAGCCAGGCCCTCACTGGGGGGCACTGTCCCCCCGCTGCCGCTGCTGCACCGCAGGGCAGGGCGTGGGGCCGTGCCAAACACGCCCGTCTGTGAATACTTCCCGATCGACTGCAGTCAGCCGGGGGCTGTGCCCGGCACTGGGAAACCGAAGGGGACAGGATGACGCGTCCAGCGCTGAGGGGAGAAAGCGGGCAAGCCAGCGAGCCCTCGGGCCCCGGTGGGCTGAGAATGGGGGCTGTGAGCGCACCGTGTGGGGGGGGGGCACCCAGTCCAGCCCGGGGTGAGGAGCGGGGCTGGGACCGGGAATGGGGGTCAGTCTAGGGAGCTGACAGCCTCAGGGTGGAGCAGGTGTTGGCTGACCCAGAGACAGAGCAGGGTGCAGGGGCAGCGGGGAGGTTCGGGCGCCAGGGTCGCTGCCGGGAGGTGACAGAGGGCACCGTGGGGGCTGTCTGCTGAGTCCTCGCATCTGGGAATATTGTACTTAAAGCTGCGAACTTCTGAAGGTTTGATCACCAGCTTCTCGCCCAGCTGGGTGATGGTGATGAGTGCGAACGTGCATGCACCGTGAGCTTGGGTTTGCCCAAAGCCCCCTGCCCCGCCCTGTGAAAAGAAAGCTCAGAGTGTGTGGAGGCCGGGGACGCGGGCCCAGTCCCCACCCCCTGCCCTCCCGGGTGGAATGTGCTGGCTCTGCCTTAGGGCTCAGGCGCACCACCCCCCACACCACCCCTCTCCCATTCTGTCCTCTCCGGTCTGGCGAGCAGGCAGACCTCCGCGTTGGTTCCCTGTTCCCCGGGGCTGGGCGGGGAGCCGCCCTGTCAGGTCTCATCGGAGCTCCCCGCTCACCCGCTCACCCGGGCGCCAGGCGCCAGCAGCTCACCCAGGCGCGGGCCCACCCAGCTTTGCCCCTGCAGTCGTCCCCTGGCCCCACCCTCCCGGTCCCTCTGCTCCGCCCTCACGTGCCCCAGGCCCCGAGGACTGTGACAGGTCTCTGGGGACAGAAAGTCTGCCACTGGGGAGCCTGATCTCCTGTGGGAGGACGTACACGTGGGACAAAATGTGGAACGTGATTCACGGGTCTTTTCCATAGGACTCGGAAGGAAGCCAGGCGGCTCATGCTCTCAGGCGAGTCCTTAAAGTTCTCAAAAGAGGGGGGAAAGGGCCTTCGGATCCTCGTTTCCATAGTAAAAGTAAGCAACAGTCTGAGATATGCAAATGATTGACGTGGACCTTATGTGGTCGTTACAACTGTTGTCCCCCAATGTCCTCATCTGTGAGTCGGGGGCACTGATGCCGCTCCCCTCATAGCCTTGTGAGGGTCTAACGGAGAACTGAGGACAGCCGAGCGGCACCCGGCACGGTGGAAGCTCTCAGAAAATGCTAGTGTTTATCGCTGCGAGGGCTCTGGGGCACGGAGGTTAAGTCCTGTGGCCGGGACCGCACAGCTGGGAAAACGAGGCCAAGACTCAGAGCCAGGCCGGCTGACCCCAGAGCCCGTCTTCCTAACAAGAGGATCATGCGCCCAGCTGCTCTGCTCCCTGGAAGAAGGAAGGAGCGGCAGGGAGCCAGTGGCTTTGGGTTGCTAGAGAGAAGCTGGAGAATCCCTTTGGTTTGGGTAAACCCGTGGTTCTCAAAGCATGCAGATTCTCAGGCCCTGTCCTGGCTCTGCTGGATCCGAATCTCTGGGGTGAAACCCCGTGTCCTGTCATCATGAGCCTTCCAGGTGGTCCGGAGGCGTCCCCTGAAATCCCGGTCGCGCTGCTGTAATCTCACCCCTGCCGTGCTCCTTGTCGTCCCCACCACATCATGCTCCTCAGCCGTCCCCCACCCAGCTTGGGGATGGAGGTTTGGAGAGGGCTCATTAGAGGGCTGGCCACAGCCGGGCTCCAGACACCCTCCAGCTTTGGCCCGGGAGCAGACAGCAGTGGGGCTTTCTGGGGTCTCGCCTTCTCCGATGGTCCCTTCAGTAGTTTAGGGAACAGTCCTCCAGAGAAGCAGACGCCTACAAACGTGACCTGGGTTGGTCTCACGGCCACAGCTGGTGGAGGCCTCAGCTTCCTGCAACACCAGGTCCCAGGCAGAGAACAGATTTGGGGCCTGGGTTTTGGTGGGGATAAGTGATTCCCCCGTCCCCCAATTCACTAAAAGTAGAGTTCAAGGGCCAGGAAAGCTAAAAAAGTCTAAATGAATTACTCTGTCCCTTGGAGCGCACACCTGCGGAGTGTGGGGGAGGCAGGGCAGAGGTCGGAATGAGGCCACTGCCGCTTTAAAAACTGAGTCGGGTAGGAATGCTACAAAGTCAAGGTCAATCCTGAGGCTTCCTAAAGGCAGTTACAGAAGTAACACAGGTTCCCCAAGGACCTGGGACAGTTGGCCCACGGGTAGGGGTGGGGCACTGGCTACATTCTTTAGCAACTTAGTATGCTTTAATGCCCTTTTCCTGCCTCTGGGCGAGGCACAGACAGAGGGCTGTGGGGTCTGTATTGTAATCACTTAATACTGCCATGTGCGGAGCAGCACCCTGAGGTAGGCCCTGTGCATTTAGGTCACATTAACTCTTAATTTTCCTGGGTCTTGGAGTGAGCATCATTGTTTCACCTTCGTTTTATAGGTGGATTTAAGGATATTAAAGCACAGAGAAACGAAATTATTTGCCTAAGGACAAACTGCTACCCAGTGGAGGAGCTGGGGCTAGAACCTGCGCAGGTGGGAGCAGAGCAGTCCCCCACAGGCTATTCTGACTCCTGGGCCGAGTTGGTGGCAGCAGCAAAGGAGAGGGAAAGAGGGACGGTGGGGCGGGACCGCGGTCACAAGGACCTCAGCAGATGCTGGACCAGATCCACGGCCCCACGCCGCCTCAGCCACACTCTGCCACATCATCCTCCGCCCTGGAGTTTGACACCCTCGGCCCATTCATCAGAGTCAGGTGGCAGTGACACACACTGTGCTTTGTCAGGAGCACTCTGGGACGGGTATCAGAGTCCAGCCTGCCAGCCAGCGCTGTGTTCCCCTGACCCAGTGGAGGCGAGAGCTCGGGCAGGCCCCCAGCAGGGCTGCTGGTGAGCAGGACCTCTCAGCCTGAGGGCAGGGCCTGCCTTCCCGGGGAGTTTCAGCCAAGGGGGCTGGGCTGGCAGGTGTAACCAGGTTCTCCCCCACCTGCCCACCCTTTCCTAGCAGCCAGGTCTGAAGTTGTGTGAGTCGTTTCTCCTGCACTTTCTCAGACGGAGGGAAGACTGCCTTCTTCTTCTTCTTTTTTTTTCTCCTGGAGGAAGGAAATTTAAAAACCACAGGCCTCCCTGGGGAGGTTCCAGATGATGCCAGGCTGCCCGGGAAATTGTCAGCTCACCCTGCCTGACACATGTCTTCTCCTGACAAGTGGCCAATCGACGGTCAACCAGCAGGGCCACTGACGAAAGGGACATTGACTCTTTTTAAGGACTGCACAGGGTGTCGTGGGTGGCAACAGATCTCCCTCCAGAGATGCGGGATGTGGAGAGCAAGTCGGGACTTGCACACCCACTTTGCTGAGGAGGAGAGCGGGACCAGCCCTTCACAGAGGAGCCCACTCGCTGTCCGACTCCGCTCACGCTGGAGGCGGCGGCAGGACCCACGATGCCCTCTGCAGAGGGAATGCCGACCGTGGGCCAACTCCAGCGCTGGGCAGGGAATGCTCAGACTTCTCACTCCCGGCCTCTGAACAGCGTATGTTTTGTTTCCTTGTGTGAGGCCAATTTAAACTTAAAAATATGGTTTAAAAAATCATGTTTTCCCCTATTAAGCAGTCTAAAAAAAAACCTGGCAAGGATAGAAGGAGCTCCTGTCCCTAGGACCAGGACCCGGGGAAAGGCGTCTTTGACCTGGAGATACTCATTTTTGTCCTGCCTTCAGACATCTGGGCTTCTGGTTCTCAGGCCCGTGACCTTGGACTTACACCATTGCCTCCCCTGGTTCCAGGCTTTGGGGTTTGGACTAGAACTCCACCATCGGCTTTCTCAGCCTCCAGCTTGCAGACGACAGATGGTGGGACTCCTCGGTATCCATAATTGCATGTGCCAGTCCGTCGTAACACCTCCTTCCGCACTGGCTCTGTTTCCTGGAGAGCCCTCCCACAGTGCTGGGTGAGGAAGGGAGTCACCTCACGGGGGAGGGGAAAGCTGAGTTAGACCTTGCAAGAAGGACCGGCTTTAGAAAGATGGAGAAGACGAGGAAGAACGTGCAGGGGGCCGATGTAAGCGGGGAATCCAAGGTCAGGATGCTCATGATCTAGGAGGCAGCCGGAGCAGACCAGTTCCATTGGCTTCACGTCCATCGGGGTGGAGATAGATAAGGGAGGAAGACGACTTGGCCAGAAATTGGTGCCAAGACAGCCAGCCTGCTTCTGCAAGCATGGTCTTCTGCGATGATAATGTGAGAGGCAATCACGGTAATGGCAGAATCACGCCCAGCCCTTACTTACCCCAGGCGTCTTTCCAAGGTCTCGGAGCACGTGAATATGCCGCCTGATTCATCTTCCCGATGCTTCTGTGAGGCAGGTACAGGGAAGCTACCAGTCATCTCTCTTCCACAGGCAGGGAAACCCAGATGGAGGCCGAGAGAGTGTCTGGACCCCACGTTCCTAGAGTGAGCCAGCAGCGGCTGCAATTCCGCGACCGCTTCTGGGCCCGATCCCCGCCGTTAATGTGTTTATGTGGATCCCATTCCCACTCTGTGGAAGTCTGTGGGTGCTGGTCTTTCCCAGGCAACTAACTGGACTTAAAGCTACTTCTCCACTTTGTCCCTCTGAGAGGTGGTCTCGTTATATCTTCTCTTTTAGCGTTACACAGACAGTCCTCACTGTGCCTGAAATGAAATCTCTGTGTCTAAAGGTAACGAGAGCCAGCCCTGGCTGGTGTGGCTCGGTGGATTGAGCGTGAGCCTGCAAACCACAGGGTCTCCAGTTCGATTCCCAGTCAGGGCACATGCCTGGGTTGCAGGCCAGGTCCCCCAGTAGGGGGTGCTGGAGAAGCAACCACATATGGATGTTTCTCTCCCTCTCTTTCTTCTTCCCTTCCCCTCTCTCTAAGAATACGTAAAGTCTTTTTTAAAAAATCTGTTAAAGATAACAGAACCAGATGACACATGAGTCTTAAAGTGAATTTCCAGGCTAATGTAAGTTTACTCTATTAGTCCAGCAATTTTCAACCCGTGCACCGCAAGAATTTTTAAAGCGTGCAGTACCTGGCTATTTAGTGGGGGGTGTTTACTTCTTTTCCCTTAGATTATAAAAAATAAAAATAAAAAAATAACAGCAATAGCTATCTGATGTGAATGAATGAAAATTGTACTTTTTGTCAGATCAGCAAAATATATATATTTTTTTGGTGCTGCAGAATTTTAGTAATTAGTTTACGTGTGCCGTGAGAGGAACAGGTTTGAAAATCGCTGTATCGTCTCCTGGAGTTGTCTAGTTGTCTGCCTTCCAATTCCACCCCTGTCTCTCTCTCTGTGCTGCTCCCCCCCGCCACTACGATGTGAGACGGAACCCCAGACGTGGGAACACTGATGAACAAATCCCGAGACGGCCACCAAATGGTCCACACACCTTCTCGACTTCCAGGCATTGCCTTTTGTTCTTCATGGCCCAGGTAACAGAGTGTGTCTCCTTAGCAACCCACTGACTCCCCCTCCCCCTCCCCCTCCCCCACCCCAAGGCTGATGCAAGAGCCAGGCAGGCTTTCTCCTGGTTCGCCCAGAGCTCAGCTGACTGGCAGCCCACGCTTTGACCTCTTTGGAGCCACCGGACTGGCCAGGAGTTTGCCGGTCGTATAGTACCTCTTTCTGCTTTGCAGGGCCAACCGCTATGCCTCCCATTGGCTGAACGCAATCCTCTATTGTGTCAGGATTGCTAGATTAAGTCAACAACACGAGCAGTGTTGCAACGGGCCACGCTTGGACTTTATTCCTGCGCTACACTGGCCATGCTGAGTGCCAGAAAGGCAGCATCATGTATCAGAGAGAACACGGACTCCGGGCTTCTGGTTCTGCCGTGCCTGCAGGCTTGTAACCGTGGACTTGGCCTTTAGATCACCCCCCAGGTCTCAGTACACTGCCTGGATCTTTCTCTACAGAGCCTAGCACAGCCCTAGCCACACAGTGCATGCTCAGTTAATGCCGGTTGACTTGTTTTGTCTGAACATCCCGGTAGGACATTGTGGCAGATTGGAAGCTCCTCTTCCTCCTAAGCCGTAGTTGGTCAGAGCCATCAGTGGGAAGAAGAGACACCGAGCACAGGCATGGCTCCTGCGGCAGCTGCGGATCACTGGGCGGTGCTTCCTTTCCTCTCCTGGGCATAAGGGCTTCCTCCGACCTGTCCCAAGTCGGAGGGACTTCCAGGCTGGTCCAGCACTGGAGCAGGTCCCCGCCACAGGGCAACTCCTAAATGTGACCTCAGAACCCTGCTCCTCCCTCTGACGCCTCCAGTGCCTGGCGTAGGAAGAAATGGCACATTGAAAGAAACACCAGAATCTCTGAAGCCCAAGGGCAAGCGAGAAGGTTGCTAAGGGACACGGGACCACCTGGTATTGATGTGGGGACAGTGGTGTAACAGCAGCCCTGCGTGACCCTGCAGCAACTGCGGGGTGACAGCCTGGCCACTCCCCTGCTCACGACCTCTCTGACCCCCTCCCTAGACCCAGACGTACTGAGCCACTTGCCGTTTCCTGAAAGGGCCTCTTCTCATTGCCTCCAGGCTTTTGCATGTGCCGGTGTCCTGTCTTCCCAGAACGACACTCCCAGGCCTGACTCCCTGCTCTCCCTGTCCTTCTGGGCTCAGCTTGGGGTCAGTTCTCCTGCTCTTGCAACTCTCCTTCCTCATCGCCATCCCGGGTGACGCTCTGGTGGTGTCTTGCCCTATCCTCAGCCGTTGGCAGGTGATATTGTAGTTGTTCATGTACATGGCTGTTCCCGGGAGGATGGTGACAGTGACATCATAGATGGCGTCTACTGAGTGCTTTCTCCTCTGTGTCAGGGACTGTAATTCATCTCCTTAAAGACCACATCGACCTTGTGAGGTGGGGCTGTTGTTCCCACTGTGCAGATGAGGAAGATGAAACTTGGGGAGCCTTTGCCTGCATTGCCACAGTGAGTAAAACGCAGCGTCAGAATTAGAGCACGGGTCTGCTTTCCACCAGTGCTTCCAGCAGCCGCCGGCTGGGCGGCACGCAGCTGGAGGGCGGGGCCCCGCCTTCCGTCGGTCTCTGTGTCCTCAGCGTCTAGCACGGCGCCTCGGATGAAGCCATAGGAGCTCAGTAATGCGTTCCATCAATCCGCGAGTGAGTGAACCTCGGTGACTTGTTACGGCGGTCGGCCTTAGCCTTGTCCTGATAATCCCAGTGTGCATTCTCTGGCCCGGGCTCCCCATTTGGGAGGATCAGTTAAGCCAGGAGTAAGAAGATCCTCCAAGGAGAGCAGCAAGAGACTATCTCGTATCTCGGCTAGGAATGTATTAGACAGGACGGGACTGGGCTGACTGCACTGGGCTGAGTTACTGACTGGGAGAGATGGCTCTATAAAACAGGTCAGGCACCCAATGATGAAATGGATACAGATACGTTGTATTCATTCCCAGGAACTCCCACAAAGGGTTAATAGAGTTTAACAATCTGCAGAGCCAGGGCCTTGGAGAAAGAGCACATGCTTGTTTGCAGGACAAAGGGGTTCCCGGTAAAACTTAGCATCCTCAGCCAGGCAGACTGCTTGGGAAACAGGTCTGAGCTCAGAACTAGGTTGAAGCAATTTCTCTGTTGCAGGAGGAGGAAGGAAGAGGCCACTTTTGGTGGAAACAATAAACCCGAGGAGAAGTCGTTTAAAAAGGCTTTGTGTACTCCACAGTTGATAAGGAGGCAGGGGCAGGGTTGGAGCCCAGGTCCATCTATCTCCGTGTCTGATTTCACCCCCCTGCATCGCTCTGTCATCCCCGGCCACCGGCCACCGGCCGACGGGTGGTGGAACCGCACTGCCAGCTCCTCAGACTTCTCCTTGCTTCTCAAGGAATGTTTCTTCTCTGTGGAGGTCAAACCTCAAGAAACTGGCATCTGCTATAAGCTTCCTTGTCCAGCAGTCAAATCAGAGGTTGTTTCTTCTCGTTCCTTGGGGACATGCCTCCTATAATAAAGAAAATACTGTTGTTGATTTTTTTTCATGGAATTTGAAATTCCCATCCTGGATGGGTCCCAAGCCTTTTTCTTTTTTTAGCAGGAACCTCCATCAAAATCAAGCACAAAATAGGTCCTAACACAACTCAGAAAATGCAATTTCCCTGCTTGAACAAAAGAGGTAATATACCTGCTAAAACTGCTTAATTCTGCTCAAGCAGCTACTATGTAGCTATCTCAGAGCGTGCCCGCTGCCATAGGGCTGTCTGCGCTCCCTCCCCTTCTCTGCAGGTAGGCCGCTTTCCCGGGCGCTCTGGGGCTTTCGATACATTACCACCTTCTAGGCAAAGCTGGGTCTAAGTCCGCGGGAGACCACGGTCTTTGATAGAGAGTAAACCTTTTCGGTGCTCCTCATCTACAGCTGCTTGAGTTTATCACCGTGTCTCTCAGATTTTTCTAATCAAATTGTAATAATCTCGCCTTTGGGACCCTGGATGGCAGGCCTTCACACAGCCCCAAGCTTGGATGTTGCTCAGTTACCTGGTGCATTTGAGAATGGTCCTCTCTAGAAGATGACTAAAATCATTCATTCATTCATTCATTCAACATTTATTGACTATGTAGTATATGCCAAGCTGAGTCCTAAGGATATAGATAAATAAGATACTTCTCCACCCTGAAGGGGGTTATAGTTTACTGGAGACCTTAGTGGAATTCCTACTCTCAAAGTCAATTGTGGTTACCAGGGGCTTTGACGGGGGGTGGGGGGGCGGCGGGGGGAACTGAGGATGTGTTATTTAAGGGCATAGACTTGAAACCAGTAGATAAATGAGTCCTGCAGATGTAATGCACAGTGTAGTGATTATAGACAACAATACGGTATTAGAAACTTCGGAGTTGCTAAGAGACAACCTTTTCATTGTTCCCACCCCGAAAAAGAAACGTGACATGACAGAGGCATCATCCAGCTCAGGTGGCAGTGCTATTGCAACACATAAATGTGTCAGGCCAACACGTTGTACGTCTTAAACTTGCACGTTGTTCCATGCCGACTCTATGTCAATTGAAAAAAAAAAGTCAGTTGGTTTCATTTGGAATCAGAGCACATCCAGCCTGCCCGGAGAACCAAATTGCTGCTGTGGAGTTTGGAAACAGAGGCACTTATTTTAATAAAGGAAGTTCACCTAAAACTGCTGTCAGGACAGGGGGACGTGGGGATACAGGTGAGCCGGCGGGCAAGGCACGGTGGAGCAGGACGCTGACAGGGAGGAGCTCGGTTCATGGAAACTTGCAGCGGATGAGATACAATTTCCCGAGGAACAGAAAGGGCTCCGATGACACACACAGCTGGACAAGTGAACTTGAGACGTCAGAGAAGGAAGAGAATAGCCACTGGCTTTGATGATTAGGAAACAATTTTGTTTGAAATATCTCGGTGAGCACGGATGTCACAGAGGAAGTCAGTTATTAGCAAATATTCCGTTCTTTCTCTTACGAGGTACGCATCTGTCAAGTGGCGTCAACGGCAGCGTTACTTGTCATTTCTAATTATTTTCTAGAAATGGCTTGTCGAGATGAAAAGCAATTCATCTATCAGTGCTCTGGCATGTGAAGTAATCACGCTGCTCCTTTCTCCTGGGAGGAAATACACTCTTTGGGTTGACTCTGGGTGAGGAGGGCAGGTCAGCTGGAATCCTTTGGATCGCAAGGACCAGAAACCCAACTTGAACTAGCATAGGCAACAGGGGTTGCTTTGCCTGGCACAGCCAGACTCCAAGAAGGACAGCAATGTCCTGCGAAAACTGGAGTCTGGGCTTGAATATCAGCAGACTCCTGCATAAAGATATATCTGCTTCTCTGTGCCAGTGACTTCATTTGCTCCTACTCTAGCCTACCAGCAGTCCAGGGGGCCCACCTTTACCCCTTGCCTGCCACAACATAAAAAGAGACACTTCCCCCAAACTCCAGTTTGAAAATCCCAGGGAAAGGCTCGGAATGCCCTCACCTGGGTCACTTGCCCACACATAGGGCCAGTCACTGGCCAGGAGGGTGAGGGCAGAGCCCATCTAGACCTCTTGGGGCCAGGTACAAGGTGGGGGAGTTCAGTTGCCCTAGAACAAGGAAATGCTCTTTCCAGAAGAAAGAAGGGGTGCTGGTCAGAATCAAACGAAGATCTCCAGTTTTATTCTTTGTAAGTGAACAGCCGTATGTGAGTGTGTTTTTCTGGGTCTACCCTCAGGAGTCAGCTCTCTTCCACGTAAAATAGCAGACACATGCTCCTGACAAATCTACCTGGGGCCAGCAAGACGCTGCTTGCTTCAGGCCTGTCTTCACCTGGGTTATTCATGGTGATCTCAGAGAGCGCCCCACCTGAGGAGTCATAATGAGTGGGTTAAGGGGGAGGGGACTTCGGCCCCACCTGCTCTGCTGACACAGCCTCTGAGCTGCCGCTTCATCTTTCACGGTTCCTGTGAATCAGGACTTGCTTGCCCCCGGCCCGGAGAATCCAGACATTTGCACGCTCTCGAACACGGAGTGTCTATACACCCAATCTCCATCTCTCACCTGCTTTTCAAAGGGATTGGCACATTTCACACAGCTCACGGCTATTTTTCTGTTCATTAATGAAAGGGGTTTGCCAAAGTGATTATTGAGTGCTTCAAAATAAAGTGGAACATGAGGGTTATCAGGACTGTCCTAAAGGCAGAGAGCTCTCAGAAGCATGGAAGGACGATAATGTAAAGAATGCTACTGAGGCCTCATTTATTCTGTGAAGATCTTACTAAGCCCCAAATGCTGAAAAGATTCATTAAGAAAAACGCAGCGATTCACTGTTTCATCGTTGAGGAAACAGAAGGAACTGTAAGTATTAACCTCCGGATCAGTAAATCCAACGTACAAAATATGTTCCTGAACTAGCAGAACTGCTTTTAGGACTAAAAATAGTCCTGATGGATGTTTTTCAAGTATTTGTGTTCTCTTCCACCCACTGGTTCAGATTCAGCTAATGCACACGAGGGATGGCCCTGAGCTGGACACGCTGCTAAATGTTCCTGTTACCTGATTTGATTCTCTTCTCAGCCCTAGAGGAGTCTCGTTTCACAGACCTGGAGAAAGTAAGAGCGTTCCCTAAGGCCCCACAGGTACTGAGTGAGGGGCTGGGATTCTCCTGTGCTCCGTCTCCTGGCCCTTGTCTCCCTCTTACCCAAGTCAACGACTTGTAGCCACATCCAGACATAAAATAGCAAGGAGGGTGGGGTTGAAGAGAGAAAGATTCTTTCTTTGCTAATTTCAATTTTCTGAACAAAAAATTAAGCACTTTGCATAGAAGCAATGGAGAATAGAGCAACGCATACTTTGCGTAGTGGTGAGGCACAGTAGAAAATCCAAAGCCCTGGCTGGCGTAGCTCAGTGGATTGAGCTTGGGCTGAGTGGGCTGCGAACCAAAGTGTCACAGGTTCGATTCCCAGCCAGGGTACATGCCTGGGTTGCAGGCCATAACCCCTGGCAACTGCACATTGATGTTTCTCTCTCTCTCTCTATCTCCCTCCCTTCCCTCTCTAAAAATAAATAATAAACAAAATCTTTAAAAAAAAGAAAAGAAAATCCTTTGGTTTTTCCCATGTGTGTGTGCACGCACACGTGTGGTCTTTGTAGACATGTACACCGTGTTGCAGAAGCGTGTGGACGGTGAAACACAGCAAGATCGAATTTCAGGGTGTCCTGAACACCCTGAACAGGGTGTGCCTCGGTGCGGGCTATCCCTCGGCTCCTGAGGTTTTATTTATGCATTGGAAGCCCTACGTTGTGTGTGTTCTAAGACAGCTGTGTCTGGGAAGAAGCCACGTCACACTGGTGGTATCAGAGAGGGCCGTGCAGCCATGTGGGGCCCACAGATAAGTGTTCCTGCAGCGTGTTCACCGTCCCAAGCAACGCCATTTGCCCACTCCACGGGAAACGTCCTTTCGGCCACTGTGAAGGTTCTCTTAGGGAAACTCAGGGTGGATACGTGCTGGTGTTTTTACCTCAAATTAAAATAGAGTTATCAAGTGGAGTTTTAAAGGAACACAAATCAATTTTCCCTAAATGTATCACTCACAATTAAGCTGATTTCACTTTTGTGTATTCTCTTTTCGGGGACGTGAGGCCCTGTGGTCTCTCTGGGTAAAGGACAACTTGCAAGATTTGGAACTCCTGGTCTCGGGTCTTAATTTTGCCAGACTGTATTTCCCCTCAGTGGCGTGAGGGCGCCCAGTGAGTTTATCCTTTCCTGCGCCCCACCCCAGGGGTGTGGGGTGCTCCAGTAAGCACACCACGAACAAAGCAAGTGTGCTAAAGAAGAGCCTTTTCTCTCCAGCTCTGGCTCTCCCTGGACGTTTCAGGTACGAAAGCAAGAACCCGGGGGCCTCTTCCTCATTGCGCGTTTTCGGTTTCTTGGGCAACCGCAGCAGGGAAGCATGGGATGGGGCCTTACTTCCTATGGTGCGTCTTTGCTGTCAGCCCACTGCGCTGCCGCTGTTCAGCTTCTACCTTTTACATTTTTCGTAAATCCCTCTTTCCTTAAAAAAAAATAAATAAAAGGGAAACCCCAAACTTCACAATGATTGCTCAGTGACAGCAATGAAAAAGGATGAAGGTATAGGATCTCTTCTGCTATTTGTTTGGCTTCCTTAGATCATAGGTCAATCCCCAAATTTTTTGGAACACGCAAGAGGACGGAGACGTGGCTTCATGAGGGTCGCCATGGTGACCACAAAGCTGCAGGACTTGCCAAGTTCATTCCTTAGTCACTCCTGCCCCCACTCCAGCTCCCACGTCTCTCTTTTCTTCTCTCTCCCCACCCCTCGGCCACCTCGTCCCTCCTCCCCTCTCTCCCAACACTCTCCCATCTGCACAGGTTTCTGATTCTAGGATTAAAGAAATACCGGCTGCGTGTCCTGACGGCATCAGAGGAAGGTTCTCTGGATTTCCTAGTCGTCTGATGACTCGTTCCTTCTCCGGGGGTGCACTCTGCCCCCGCAGGCAGAGGGGCTCTTCCCCAGCCCAGGAACTACCGCTGGGCCTGCGACGGGTTAGACCGTGCCTGGGCGCCTTTTTCAGAATTAAAGCCCAGAATCTGCGCTGGTTCCTCTCGGGAAAGAAAGAGAAGTAACTACCCTGGCTGGCATAGCTCAGTGAATTGAGTGCGGGCTGTGAACCAAAGCGTCGCAGGTTCGATTCCCAGTCAGGGCACATGCCTGGGTCGCAGGCCATGACCCCCAGCAACTGCACATTGATGTTTCTCTCTCTCTCTTTCTCTCTCCCTTCCCTCTCTAAAAATAAATAAATAAAATCTTTTTAAAAAGAAGAAAGAGAAGTAGCTCTGCTCAGAGGTGCTGTCTCTGGACCAGGACCAGCGGGTGGGGGCGGGGCAACACGCCCACTAAGCAGGATGTTCACGGCATTCTGTCATCTGCCCACACTACCTTTTCAGCCTTGTCTCCGACAACCCCCTGACGTGTCTGCAGCCTTCTCTCAAGGTGAACTGGACTTGTTCCTTTTCCCTCTGTGTACGTAGGAGGCAAACCTCCAAAGCTTAGCTTCATGCCCTCCCTACTGCCTGGAAAGCGCCACCTGCCCCCGGACACAGCCCAGCCATGCTCCGTGGTTCAGGCTCCCCCCACCAGGGAAAATGCCGTGAAGCTATAAGGCCCAGTGCTAGCCCGTCCCTCCCGTTTCCTCCCTGGAGCAGCCGGCTGGGTTCCTCCCCGCCTTTCTCCTTGTAGGACTCAGCTTCGGGAGCTCACGCAGCCTCCCTTTGCTGCAGTCTGTTGGGCAAGGCAGTTAGTCACCCTGCTCGTCCCGTTTCAAGGGGAAGAGCAATGGACTTTGCCTTCTGATGGGGGAATAAAAGGTTCCAGGAGAGCAGGTGGGACTGGACTCATTTCTGTGACCATTTTGGGAAAAAGACAATCTACCACAGTCCTTGTCACACTTCCTTCCGCAGGTGAGTCTGTTGCCCCCGCCTCGTGCTGTAGGGGATAGGCCAGATGCGAGCACAGGGTTCCAGACCCAGAGCTCTGTCGGATGGCGGAGACCCCTTGGTGCAGTGACAGCAAGGGCTGGCTGCAAGTTGCTTTCACACTAGAGAAAGGAAGGTCCCACCTTCATCATGGAAGAGGTTCAGTGGATAGCCTGGGAGCTGCTGTTTTATTAACTTTCTGACCAAGACCAGGAGTTCTGCTGAGAGACCCCTGTCTTGTTGAAGTTTACTTTCTAGGTTATGTTTATAAACGCAGATATAGCACCATTGCTTGGGTGTGGAAGGACGTAAGAGTCAACAGTGAAATCCTGGAAAAAGGGCAGGGAAAAAGGCATGCGAGGAATGGGGAGCGGACGGGAGGAAGGAGCTTTGCTAAGTTCTTCCATTTATCTTTGCCAAGGTGGGGGGGCAGTCTTGGTTGATAGCAGCTGGACCTGGGTAGGCAAGAAGCAAGCAGAACGCTCTCCAAGCAATGACTGAATGGAAAATCTGTGCCAACGTAATTATCATCCGCTTTCTGCTTTGTCAATAATACACGATTTGATTTCTTTCAACTAGAAAACACACATTTTACCCCTATTATGTGCCTATTTGAGGCCTGTGAGGAGCACAGGTAAAATTAATAGCAGATACAGTTCATTGCAATTGTAGAGGTACATGCATCGCATTAACATTTTTAGCCTTTAAATAGGTTCTGAGGAAAGGTAAAATAAAAAACATGCAATGTTTAAAGTGAAGCAAAATTATTTTACATGTCATCTAGGGTTCAACATTTATAGTAATAAAAATCCCCTTCTTCTTCATCTCTGTTCTTCAACAATAGCACTTGTTTTAATTTGAAACTTCTTCGAGTTTAATTTTTCTCTTCCGTGGTATTTTGGAAGATGGGACTGTACCTCCTGAGAGTCCTCATAAAGGCCAATAAGGGCAAAATGTTTCCAAAAAGTCAAATTTTAATGTTTCATCTCACAGGTTATATAATGCGGTTATATTGCTTACTTGTACTTGTATTTATTTTTGTTTGATTTCATTTTAAATGAAAGTATGCGCAAAAAGGTCTAACTCTATGCATAGAAGATGCTCAAGAAATTTGAATACCCAGTGTCATGAGCTGCAGCCATCATCACCATTAGCATCCTGCACAGTTAGGCTTGCTTGAATGGCTCCTCTGTGCCAAGGATAATGCTGAGTGATGTGGGGAAACAGGGATGGAATAAGACACCCTCCCCCCTGCCCAGCAATGACATGCTAACCACAGTGCAAGTTAGAAGGTAATGACAATCTGCCTTCTGGAAGTCCCAGAAGTGGGGAGACTGAAAATGAGTGTTCGGCAAGAGGAAAAGATCTTATGGAGAAAGTGGCTGCTGAGCTGGCGTGCAAGAGGGCTCTATAAAAATGCTATCTTCTCACCAGTTAGTTTCTCATCCCCCCCTGGAAGCATTGCTGTTACTCTTCATCAATTATTGAGGGATGTGGAATGATTAGTGCTTAATGCTTTCCTATGGATCAGACTTTCCCACGGAGTTCAACCACATGTCCAAGTCACGGCAGTGTAAGGAACGGGGAGTTGTACGTAGTGGACGGACACCACACAAGGCTCACTTTGAACAGTGTTTCACGCAGACCCTGTAAAGAGGTGCGGACTGGCACACTGTAACATCACAGTCTCTCCTGTGCGACATGAAGAGGAGCAATCACTCAATCCTTATAATGATCACAATTCAGGCCCAAACCAGGATAATGACTGAGTAACTGGGGCAAAGCAAGTTTTCCTCAACTACTCAGGTAATTGCTTTGCGTTATAAAACCATTAGAAAGATTTTTTTAAAAGACCCAAATAACAGGCAAGGAGAGGGTTTTAGGAAACGGAAAAAATTCCACCTGAAACACTAACCAGGTGATCCTGAAAGCACGAATAGCAAGGAGAGTTCTAGTATCGTTTTTGTATTCTGAAAGAGAAAAGCAGTGTCTAGGAAAATGTTTGCTGGCCCCACATCTCCCCTTTTTATTGTCTC
The DNA here is from genome assembly GCF_004126475.2 of Phyllostomus discolor. Lineage (NCBI taxonomy): Eukaryota > Metazoa > Chordata > Mammalia > Chiroptera > Phyllostomidae > Phyllostomus > Phyllostomus discolor. The sequence continues at coordinate 22,543,134 of NC_040916.2, read as the reverse complement.
TGTATCCTACAGGTGTTCAAGTCCAGCAACTGAATGAAACAATTGCAAAATCTATACATCACAGCAGATTCTTTGCCCCATATAGTCGGTATTTATGGGAATGTGAAAAATATTAAAATGTTAACAATTTGAACATATTTTGCACTGAATCACTAACATCATGAGAAAACATCTTACATTTTTAAAAATTCAGATTTATATGTGCACACGAGAATCACCACGCATACATATATCACAGAAACTATTTGAAGTCTTAAAACAAGGAAGCATTAACGCAAATAGAAACTCAAGTGAAGAAGCCTAACGTATAGGGAAGATGAGTTCTATTTTATGCACACAAAGTTTGAAGTAGTGGTAGAGCATCTAAGCGTTATGTCCAGACATTACTTGGGAAGAGGTTGGGATATACAGGTCTGGGATACACAGTCTACAGTAGAGCTGAAAACTGAAATTGTGAAGAAAAGCTAAAAAAGCTCAGAGGACTGAAGATTAAAGCTTAACCTGAAACTTTGGAAATGAAGCTGGCAAAAAGAGAAAAGGATATTTATTGAAATAATACAAGTTAATGATTGAATAATAATTAGGTGAATGGCAACGCTACCACAGGGGTGTCAGCAAAACCTCAACTGTACAAAAAAGGAAGAAACAAGAAAAAAATAAAGAAAAGAAAAAATATTTATCTGCTAGCTGTATGCTCCAAAAGATCATTACAGGGACGTGGCGGAAAAGCTGTGCGGTTGGCGTGAGTACCCGAGATGCAAGAGGCAGATTTGCAATGCGCCTGTGCCTCTTCCTCTATGCTATCTACCATCTAAGAGAGAGACATTTAAAAGCGCTTAGGGAAGAAAGGCAGTAAAGCATCTTGGAGTTTCGGGGACTGTCCCTAAACTGGCTTCTGGGAGATCTTTAGGGGGCCTCCGGCATAAAAATCTGGCGTGATCACAGCTCCTTACTAAAGTGGGGAGCGGTCACTTTTTATTTTTTTGCCCCAAACGGTAGCTTTCTCTGCTTCGAAGAACCCCAGGACTTGAGCTTCCCAGCAGAAGCCGCAGTTCTCCCCTTCCAGACCCTCCGCGGCCCCCCCACCGCAGGAATCCCGCGGAACGGAGACCAGCAGAGCCCACCCCAACACTGGAATCCAGCGGGCGGTGAGATTCTCCCGGAGGCGGAGAGGCAGCGAAAGACCTTCCTTTCTAACCAATCAGCTGAGAGGAAATCCTGACACACCCCCTTTCTACCTACCAATCAGCACCTAGCTCGGTGGGCCGGGTCCATTCACAAGGGAAAGACACCTTTTAAATTTTATTAGTATAGATTTTTCCTCCATCGTCAATCTAGGCCATCCCTCAGACTGTGCCTAAAGAAGAAAACTGAGTGTAGCAATTCCATAGCTGGTCAATCTGGCAGTAAAAAGAGAAACTATAGACCTCTCTCCATCGACTCCTTGATTCCAGGAGGGACGGAGAAAGGGAAAAAGAGGGTTCCAGGGGTAAACTACAACTCCCAAGAGGCCTTGCGCGGACTCCGCCCCCCCCGGGCGAATGGGGGCGGGTCATTGTAAGGGAAAAGGCTGAGCGTCACAGGGTTACTCTCCGATTTCCCGAATGCGAGCCAGTGACTGAGCGGGAATGGAAGTGGGCGTGGCAGCGGCCTCACAGTTTCTCCAGCTCTGTGTCCTCCACCCTTTCCGACTTCGCGAGGGGGCGTGGCCCGCGCGGGGGCTGGTGGGGGTGCGAGCGCCGCGGGACGTGGGTGACGCGGCTGCTTCCAGCTCAGCGGTGTGTGAGGTGTCGCGGCCCCGCCGGTGATTGGCTGTGAGCGAGCGAGTACGCAGCGGCAGTTGGTCGCCCGCGGCACGGAGGGAGAGCCGGGGCGGGCGGGTGGGGTGGGGGATAAGGGGCAGCGGTGGCGGCGGCGGCGGCAGTGGCTGCAGGAGGCGGGCGCGGACGAGCCGGCGGCCGCGGCAGCAGCGGCAGTCCCCGGAGCCCTCCCGTGAAGCGCCCCCGCCGGCGTCGCCGTGTGCCCCGCGGAGAGGGCGGCCCGCACGCGAGCCGCCTAGCAGCCGCTCCCCGGGCGCCGCAGCCCTTCGGACTCTGAAGCCCATCCTCGCGCTCCTGCTCCGGCTCCTCCATCTTGGCCTCGGCAGTGGCGGCTGCCGGGAGGATGTGCCGCCTTCTGGCCGGGGGAAGAAGGAGGAGAAGATGAAGAAGTACCAGCGGGCCTTGGCCCTGGTCTCCTGCCTCTCTCTGTGCTCCCTGGTGTGGTGAGTACCCTCGGCCGCCCTGGATTTTCCCCGGGGCGGGGGGAGGGGGAGCAGCCTGGGTCACACCCCCACGTCGTCTCCACTTCAGGGTACGGCTCTCTAGGGTCCCTAGAGAGCGCCTCTCCGGCCGACCAGCCTGGCAGGGTCTGTGCGGAGATGTTCACGGTGTATTTTGGGATTTACGGACCCTCATGGGAGAGAAGGGTGCCTGGGTCGAGGGGACCGCCTGAGCGCCTTTGTGTGCAGCGACCCCGCGCCTAGGGGGCGGCGGGTGTCGGGCGGGCAGCGTGGAGAGAGGTGCCGGGTGAGCCCCGCGGGTTCCCGGGCAGCGCCGTCTCTGGCGGGGCGGTGAGGGCAGAACGCGTGTCGGCGGCGACCCGCTTGCTACGTGTGACACTACAGACGCGCGTGGTCCCGGGGCGGGTGGTGCGGTGCTCGCCGGAGTCCGGGACGTTTCGCCCTGTCTTTGGCCCCCAGCGCACTGGGGGCTGCTGCTCGGGGGGACGGAGGAAGCGCTTTTCCCCAGAGGCCTTGGGTGATGAGGAACCCCGGTTTAGAAGAGGGTGACTTAGGTGTGGTGTGTACGGTGCTTTCCGTGGCGTGGCTTGGGTGATGTTCCTTAGTAGTGGGAGGACTGCTTTATCGCTAAAGTTTACGGAGTTTCTGTTAATTCCTGCCACCTTTGGGATTTTTGGTTTGTTTGTTTGTTTTGAGCAAAGAGAGCTTGTAGATCAAAGGATTGTGCTGTCAGTGTACTTGGGAAAGTTTTTCTTCCCTCTTAGGGAATTTCTTCAGAGATGTGTGCCATTTGCTGACTTAGAAGGTGCTTTTTTATTCAAAGTGATTTGCTGTTCATTAAAATGCAGATAGACTAAGTTCCTGGTTTAGCTTATGTCTGCAAACCACCAACAGTGTTTTAATTTTTATGGGTGGCCAATGAATTCCAAAGACAATGAAGTGGAAGAGCTCTTGCTCTCGGAAGACAGTAGCAAATAAGAGGAAAAGAAAACACTTGCCTGGCTGAGGAATTTTGTTTGGAAGGGTGATAGACGTTGTAGAGAAAAAGAAATTTGGCCTTTTGTCTTTCATGCCAGACCCTCTTAATAAGACCAGTGTCACCCACTCTGTCCCCACCTTTTTAGTATCACAACGGGTGTCAAGACGTGCAGGTAGGAGATGAGTCCACTTACCCATTTTAAATACAGATTAGTAGATGAGATACCAAAACCTTGTATCCATACCTGCCCCTTTCAGGGGGCCGCCGAGTTGTCTGTGGGTTACATCTTTCCTCTTTCTCCCTGGCCTTGCCCATCTCTACACCTTGTTACTCTTCACCAGCACTTTCAGGAACGGGACAGGAGGTTACACTTTTCACTCAAGTTTTAGATGCACCAGTGCCTCTGATTTTTTAATTGGAATATATCGGACACATAACATTGTGTACACTTAAGGTGTAGAACGTGTAGGTTTGATACATTGCATATATGGTGATATGATCGCCATTGTAGCGATAGCACCTCTGTCATGTCACGATTATCTTTTCTCTGTGTGTGCGGGTGGAATGGAAATGTAGTCACTTAGCAAGTTTGTTGGCCGTCACCCTGCATCGCTGTCTGTGCTCACTGTACCGCGAGTTAGACCTCCAGGGCTTATATCTACTGGTTGGCGGTTTGTACCCTTAAACGTGGTTTTTAAAAAACATGTGATTGAGTGGTGGAGATTAAAGCAGGTAGTACAGTGTAGTTCTTAAAATCATTTGTGGATTTAAATCAGCGACACCTCTATTACTTTGTGTAATTTTTTGTTATGTTTTGCTTAAGCTAGCCTCAGCATGATTTCTCAACTTTCCTCATTAGCAGTAATGAGGATATCATGACCTACTGGGGGGAATCAGTCAGCCTAGTACTGAAAATAGTGGTCCTCGAGTTCTGTGAAGCGTGTGGACTCCCACTGTGAAGAATGGGCGTTGAGGGTGTAAGTAAAGAGGGAAAGTTTGCTGTGGACGCTCAGTTGGCTGGAGCGTCGTCACCCTGTGCACCGAAAGCCTGTGGGTTCCGTCCCCAGTCAGGGCACTTACCCTGGGGTGCGGGTTCGATCCCCACCAGGCCACGTGTGGGACGCAACCAACCGATGTTCTCTCTCTCTCTCTCCCCTCCCTCTCTCTCAATTCAAGAAACATATCCTTGGGTGAGGATAAAAAAAAAAGAGTGAAAAGTTTAAGAAACTTTAGCTTAAGAAACATATGGGTTACTATATTTTGAGATTTGTTTGGACTGCCAAATGTAGAGACATTTGGATTATTTTTTACCGAAGCCATTAAAGCAGAATATTTAGGCTTGACATTTTTTTTGAAAGGTGATAATGAGATTGGGGAAGAGGATTGGTGTGTGGTGGTGATTGGAAAAGCGTATATTGTGCCTTTTGAGACTTTTCTGGAAAAGTAAAATATTGAAGTTACAGCACTGGTCCAGCTGAAGGTCTAACTTTTGCTACCGTCTGGCCGGTGTGTTACTTCCTGACATCTCCATTCCCATTTAGGTACCTGAAGCCATTGTTGGGTTAGACAGGGGCTTTGCCGAAGGCTTGGTGAGCGCCTCTTAGTAGCCAGTTTTGCCATCTTTGTCATTTGTAAGTTGATAACAAAATATGTGATAAGGTGTACTATTTTGTAAATTTGTGAATGCTCGATGTCTATGTTGCAGTACTCTATTTTCTAAGGTTCTCTCCCCCTCCTGCCAATGGTACTGAATTTTGTTAGCACCTTATTTGTCTCCCTTTCAGAAATTTTCATCATGTCTTCCCTGTCCTTTGTCTTTCCAGCCTGGAGTCCTGACTTCAGATTATTTTCACAGAGAACCCACCCTGTCCATCTTATTCATTCTAGTCACCCTGTTTTATTTCCGCGCACTTCCTGTGACTCTTCAGCAACCAGTACAGCGTGTCTTGGGCACACACGCGCCACAGCTGCAGCCCACAGCGATGTGACAGCTGATACGGATTGTCAGCTCTCTGTCGGGCCTGTAGTGTGCACTGTATACACTTGGGCGCCTTTAATCTTCATGACACAAGTATCATTTTAACCTCATTTTGCATTTTATAGTGAGATCAGTAGAGAAGTAACTTGGCTAAGGTTAAGCAGCTAATAAGTTTTGAAGCTTGGGTTTGAACTTGGGCAGCCTGACCCATAGCCAAGGACGATGACTGTGGGGTCCTTCGACGGGGGGTCAGAAGGCCTGAGTCCAGCTCCCGTCACTTTCCGGATGCATGTCCCTGGGCGTGTTGTGTAATTTCCCTGAATCTCAACTCTTGTACCCTGAAACTGGGGAAGTGACCATTCACACCTCACAGAGTTATTAGGAGGATGAAATGAGATGACAGATGACAGCTTTGTAAAACCGTGTGGGTATATCATCTTCACATTTCCTCATAAAATTATTCAACAAAGGTTATTCGCGTGCTTATTATGTCCCAGATGTTGTTTTGGGCATGGAAAGCCTTGAAATAGGGTGACCCACCTTTTCTAGTGTGAGTAGTAAAAGCCCCACGTCCCAAGAATCCCCTGAATTGGTTTCCTGTAGCTGCTGTGACAAGTCACCAAAAATGCAGTGGCCTGAAACAGCACACAGTCATTACCTCACAGTTCGAGGGTCAGAGGTTCAAAGTAAGTCTTCACTGGGTGACGTCACGGTGTCAGCAGGGCCGGCTCCTCCTTGAGGCTCTGAGACGAAGAAGCTGTTGTTTGGACTTGGTCAGCTTCTGTGGCTCTTTCTGCACATCCTTCCACCCTCCAGTCCTCAGGTCTGCTGCCTCTAATCCTCCTGCCTCCGCTCACCGGGACCCTTGTGATTAGGACCCTTGGGCCTAACCAGACGATCCAGGGTCTTCTCCCCATCTCAAAACTCTTAACTTAGTCACAGCAGCAGTCTTTTACCATGTAAAGTAACACATTTAGGGATTATGACTTGGACATCTCTGGGGCCATTATGCAGCCTAATATACCCCCGCATTACTGGGAAAATCCATCATCGCCTGAAAGGGGAAAAAGGCTTGCTCTGTGCCTCGAGCAATGGGTGGTCACTGTTTCCGAGCATGTCTCCCATTCGGTAGAACCGTGTGCGTGCACCTGTGGTGTGCACTTGTTTGTAAGTGACCTATACATGTGCCAGTATGATCTTAGCATAGTAGGGTGCTAATACATTAGTATTCATAGTAAGTTATGTATTAGATGAGAGAGCAAAGTAGCAAGCCTCTGTTAATGGTACCTTTCTGCTCTCATTTAAAAAGTAGTTTTCGGTGACAGATGTGATTGACTGCAGAGGTGGTTTTATGGTGCACGGTGGGTGCAGAACTGCTCGTACTGGTTCGGAGTCTCAGCCCTGCGTTCTCCCACCCGCTCGGGCTGGGTTTTGGTGGCTAAAACAAAGTCGCTCCTTTCGTGCAGCCAGTTGTGGTTGAGAGAGTGTATGCCAGGGTCTAAAGTTATGACTCCGTGAAATAGAGTGTAAAGAGAGAAGAAAAGTTAATTTAAAAAAAAACTGGGGCAACTAGAAGAATTAGAAGTGTTCAAAAAGAAATGGAAGAGTTGCAGAGATGTGAAAGGAGAAGGACCTGTTCAGGCAAGTGGAGTATCCAAGTGGAGACATAATACAGGCTCTCAAAAATGCCGGTCTCGCTGCAGGTGAGGTTCGGGCTGCAGCTGTCCTGGTCCCGGGGATCGGTTTTGAAACAGAATGTTTGACTCCACGGGAGCTTCTGCATCCAGTTCAGATAAAGGAAGGCTTGCGGCCAGGTGAAGCTCTGGAGGCAAGGGGGAAACTGGTTTGAAGTGAGAGACGGGAGGAGGCTCCAAAGCTTGAGAACTGGCAGAAGGGCCTTGTTTCCAAAAGAGAGAGGTGACTGATGAGCTTTTGGGAGTGGAAAATAGAAGATATTTGGGGGGCCGGTCGGCGTGAGTTCGCACACATTGATGTGGCAGCCAGACGAGAGAGGGGGCCAGAACAGCCTTGTGGTTGTGTCCTTGGGCCCGTCCTGCGTCGCGCCGCTGGGTCTGTCTCACGGACACGCAACTTCATCGCAGCAGTCCCTAGCTAAAACACCTTTCAGAGGCTCCCTTTTTGCCCGGAGGGTAAAAAGTTAAACCCTCATGTTAAAGACCTGAAGTCTGTCCCAAATCTGCATCTGTGGCTTTATTCTCCATAATTTCTTAGACTTTCTGTTGTTGCATGCTTAACTTGTTAGCTTGGTAGCTATTTCTTTGGGGATTATCTCTGTGGTTTCAAATTGAAAATTAAGGTAGCAAAGGTATTGTGACTTGATTTTATAGGCTAAATATACCTAATGTAATTTCTTAAAATATATCACTATCACGTATTTTTTCCTTTACTGTTTGTCCCCCTTTACTCCTCTGCCCCTGGCAGTCAACAACCCCACCTTGTGGACATTAGGACAGTCTCCTAGCTCCTAACCACCTAGGAACAAGGAGAACGGTTCTGCCCCAGAAACAAGGAGAACGGTAAGAGTTCAGTCAGGTTTTGGATTTTCGAGAGCGGGGGCAGGACATTGTTGGAAGAGGGAACAGCGTGAACCCGAGACTTGGTGTGTGTTCAAGGGGCACACGAGTGATCCGGTGTCACTGAAGCCTAACAGGTGTGGGGGCGGGGCGCAGGAGTGGCAGGCACTGGGGAGCTGGAGACTTAGGCTGTGGAGGACATTAGAAATTTTTAAACATTCAGGGAAGCTTGAATTTTGTCATGTAGAGTCTGTAAAAGGTCTTAAGCAGGGGAATGGTATCTGAGATAATTCAGGGGTAGGTTTTGGCAGTGGTGTGAAGGATTGAGTTGCAGAGGTAACGAGGTGAGAATTAGGGAGCTCTGTTGAGAGTTGCTCTGTGTTAAGAGATAAGGGCGTGAGCTGGAGCAGTCATAACGGGATGGAGAAATGGATTACGGAGATTTGGGGTAAAGTAAGCTGGAGATGGTGAAAAAGAAGTCCACAGATTTCTAATTTGTGGGCTCCGTGGATAGTGGTACCACATGGTAGGAGCAAGGATGTAGGAAGACAAGGTTTGGAAAAGGAAGATACTGTATTCAAGTTCAGATTTAGTTTTGTTTTAGATTTCTTGGTCAATGAGGAAAGAAAGGTTCAACTTTTAAATATGCTTAATTTATTCTCAGCATTAATACAGGGTTTCATGGAAGGGTTTTAAGGAATGGACTAGTTATTAGGAGAAGGTGCTAGAAGATGAAGATAGAAGTTTTGGTAGCCATCAGCTGAAAATCATGCAAGTAGCTGAAATTTCTCGAGAAGTCCATACAGAGGGTAAAGGAAGACCGAGAACAGGCCGTGGCAGCACTGGGATTTCCGCGGGGGGCAGAAGCACCTTATCAGAGGAGACTCGGCAGAATCAAAGATGAGCAGGAGGGGTGTGTCGTTTCCCAAGCCAAGGAGAGGGATTCAAGTGGAAGCAGTCAAAGGTGCTGCATGCAGCAAAGAAATAAAAAAGGGTAAATTCCGCCACAGCCATACTGATTTCAGTGGTGTAATGGGGGCAGAAGTCAGAGTTCAGTGGGTTGAGGACTAGGTGGAAGGGGAAGAAATTGAGACGACAAGCAGACAGTACTCTGGAATTTGATAAGTGGGAGGAGGTAGAAAGGACAATAGTTGATGACAGCTGACATTTGAGTGCATAGTCTGTGCCACACTAAGAATAGATTGGGTTGGCCAAAAAGTTCATATGGTTTTTTTCCATAAAGTAAAAGACATTTTTCATTTTCACTGGTAACTTGATTGACTTTGACATTTTGAGTATGACGGCTATCTCCTGCCTTCAGGAGATTGTTCTCAGTGTTGATTGTTGTCAGTTAGTGTCTCAATTTGATCGCTGTCAACTTCACCCGGTCTACCCGACTGTGGAGCGCCATCCAGCCAGAACTCGCCAGCACGAAACTTCACAAGCCACTTTTGACGTGTATAATCAGTAACAGCACCTGCTTCATACACTGTACAAACCTTTTTCTGTGTTTCAGTTGCGTCTTTACCTTTCTTGAAATAATAAAGCATAATATGCCAAAAATGTTGCTTATTTTCTTCCCTCTTCAATATTAAAATGGCTGCACAAAAATTCACCAATTTTGTTTTTTTTAAATGCACACTGATATGACAGCTGTCACAATACAATCTAACAAAATGTTTCAAATGAAGTTAAAGACAGCTAAGCTCTACTAGAGTCATTGTAGGGGGGGAAAATGAATTTTTTTGGCCAACCCAATACATGCATTATTTTATTTTCCTCATAATAATCCCACTTCCCAGTATTGATATTGAGGCACACGTGTTTTGTAATTTCTCTAGGAACATACAATTTATAAACAAGGGGCCTGGAACTAACACTCGGTCTCCTGACCCTGCAGTCTGTGCCCCAGCCAGGACACCACCGAGTGTCACATTCAGCACTTGCTGCCGGCGGCCCTCAGCGTCACGCAGTGAACGCTGCTGCCCCTCCTTCGTGATAGGCTGTGATAGTCCACACCGTGCTGTCACTAGCCTTGACTAACGTCCTTCACTCTGGAGGGAACGGACCTGTGTTATTTTCTCACCTTTCTGTCTGTCCATCTGTTGCCTCGAGAATATTAAATATGAAACAACAGCAGTAGAGAAAGACCGTAGGCTGTGGAGGGAGAGCTCTGGGTTTCAGCCACAAGCCTAGTGACTTCAAGCAAGTTAACTCTGAGCTTTTGTTTTCTTTACTTGTAAAAACTGGGTTAATACCTCCATGTGAAAGTCTTGGCAGATTAAAAAACAGGACTGTTTTTTTCTTCTGGAGACGTCAGATCCTCAGGATTGGGTTGGTGTCCTTGGTCTGTGCCACATTTCACACAGGTGCCCTCTTCTCTTCTGTCATTGGTTTCACTCCTGTTTGTCCCCGTTCCGGGCATTTGCCATAGAGGACGTTTGCTGCGTTTCAGTCAACTTTGTGTATTCATTTAGATATGCGTTTCCTTCCAAAATAATATTATTCATGGGCTTTAATTTTACACAGATGGTACGATGCTATTGATCTAATTCTTTTTTCCTACTTTTTCCACTTAACACTTTTTTACTTGCTTTAGTTAACTAGAACCATTGTTAAAGTGAATTGTCACCGTTAACCAAGCTGCAGATGCCGTCGGGAGGGCCTCGTGTCATTCATACACTCCACGGGGGTTTACTGAGTGCTTGGTGTGCAGGCTGCTTCTAAACACAGACCTTTTGCCGGGCAATGCGTTTGGGAGTGTGGAGGGGCAGGGAGGGAACACCAGAGGGAGAGACACGTCCATTGGCTGCCTCTGGCGATCTAAAACTAGTTTAGGCTGAAGGAGGCTGATGACAAATGCTAAACAAGACCTTCGACTCAGTTCGTAGTTGGCGTGGAGGGTGAGGATGCTATGAGGACAATATTGTACCAAGTGACAAACTTGCATACAGACAATACAGCACCGTGTCCTTGTAACATTTACTGAAATTGGTAACTGGACCCCGGTCAGGCCAGAGAATGTCCTTGTTCTGTGGAAATCCATACATACGAAGAGATTTAGAAATATATTACATGGAGAAAGGGAGAGAGGGAAGGGGAGTGAGCATCATGTAAACAATACGTTGATATGGATAAAGGGTTTGTGGATGTCTTTGTACTATACTGGCAGTTCTTTGGAAAGTTTGAAATTGTTTCCAAATAGAAAAAGTGGGGGGAAAGAGCCTCGTTTGGGATTTTTCCCATTGCTTTCTGACGTGTTGATTAAGCCACTCAAATTTCTTTAGTTATCATTAGTTTATTCCAGTTTTTCTGCCAATTTGGCAACTTTCTTAGAAACACCTATTTTTTCCTAAGTTTAAGATATATTGGTTTATATAATTTGTGATATTTTATAATTTAAAAAATCTGTTTTGTTTTATAGTTATTTCATGTTTTTATACCATTGTTTAATTTGCACCAGCAACTCTCCTTAAGTAATTTTCCTGGAGTTTATCTCTCTGATATTTTCTTTAAAGGACCAACTTTTGGTTTTCCTAATCCTCCTCGCCTTTTTTTGTTGTTGTTCCCTATGTCTGCGGTTTCTGTTCTTCAGCCATCCTTGGATTTATAGTGTGTCTTTTAACTTTCTGAGTTGAAAGATTAGCTCTTTTGTTCTCGGTGTTTGTCTTTGATTGTCTTCAAAAGCATAGTTTTTTTGCTCTTTTACCTGCATCCCACTGATTTTGACCTGTAGTCTTCTTTTGTAACATTTCATAATGTCCCTTCCTGTTTCCTCTGACTGAGTAGTTTTTGCTGCTAGGCTTAGACTGTTGGGCTGTCCTTTTATTTCACATTTTGTTGCAATGTGGTTGGAGAGGATAGTTTATTAGATCTTGTGTCCTTGAAGTTCGAGTCTTCTTTTGAGGCTTTAGTATATATATATATATGGTCAGTATTTGGGTAGTATCCCACGTATGTTTGAAAAGAATGCTGATGTGTATTTGTTGTAAAGTTCTGTATATTTCATAAAATGTGAAATATATTTTCATACTTCATACCTATAATATGTATATTGTATCTTGTTTCTTACATATAATATCAATCTCCTGTTTTGTTAGGTTTTGCCTGTCTGTTATTTTGTAAGACATAATTTTAAATATGCAACCAAAATATTTTGTTTTCTTTCCACCTTTGGCTTTGTCAGTAGTTTCACATATTTTGAAGTGATTTTGTTAGGGGCCTATATGTCTATAATCATTATATCTTTTTACCAATAGGTAATACAGTTAGAGACATAATGTTTTTCAGTTAAGTTCACTTTTGTCCACTTTATTACAGTTGCTACTTTTTAATGTTTTGTCAGTATAACTTTACTGAAATTTTTAATAAATTGAAAATTGTGCCTAACATTCTCTAACAAGGCCCTCTCTATGTAACACAGTATCTGTTACCTATTAGGTAGTTTTAACTGCTTATGTAATTTATATAACTCAGGGAAGCAATATTAACTCATTTGAAAGTTTTACAGACGCCAGTTTAGTTTTATCCCCCACCCCACAATTCTTAAGCTTAGCTCATTTGCATATTAGCATATTCTTTATTGCACATTAAGGTGTCCTGAAACATATCATTGGATTATTTTGCTAGATTTCTTTGATAAGATTATAAAAAGCAGTTGTTAAAGACAGCTAGTTTACTATTTCTTTGTTAGGCAGATATAAAATGCTATCATTCTGAGGCATTGATATAATGAAAAAATGGTGTTTACCTCACTCAACTTTCACATTAAAGAATGCTTTCTCTCTTAGTCAAGTCTTACTTGTCACTTCAAGGCTTAATTCAGTTGCTATACCCTCTAGAAAAAATATCCTGAGTCCCTCTGTTCCGTTTGGTAAGAACTGTCGATACTGCTTCTATCCTAACACTTAAACCTTAACCATTATTTTTAGAAATACTTAGTTGTAACAAACCCTTTAAAACATCAGAATGTATGGCAATATTAGATTCTAGGTTGCCACTACAAGAAAAACTTCAGTCATTGGACATTCAAGTTGAAAACTTTTTTGCAAGAAAAAAATTATAAAGAAATGTAATTTCTAAAATGAAAGCAATCAGGTTTAAGGAAAGGTTGAAGTCCCTAAAGCATGCCTTTTGCACCTAGGCATTTATTTCATTCCATGTCGTATGAATGCACGCATTCATTCCTTCTCTGCCTCTGTTATTATCTTAATCTAGAAACCATGAAGACGAAACCTCAGAGAGGTTTTGTGGAAATTGCAGGTAAATAACAAGTTTTTCTCATTAAAATAGGTGAATACATATGTAGTGTCTTAATATATGTTAAACATATTTCTTGGAGAAGGAATATTTTTAAAGTAAGACATTCTGGAGTTTCACTTTTCCGTAAAAGTGAACACATTTTTAAAGGCAAGTCTGCGAAGGTATTTCCATGTACGAGGTGCCAATCTAACTAACTACCTGCTGATTTAAAATTTTAAGTATACTTCTGTTCATGTCAAGGCCAGAATACAACATTGAAGTACATAATCAAGTAAATTGCCCTAGAAATCACATGTAATTAGAAATCTCCAAAATAAGTTTTTTAAATTAACTGTTCAATGTTCTAGAAATTACAGAATAGGGAGTTATGACACTTGAGTGTCAAAGACATTTTGTAATATTTCTGTATGTGATCAGCAGGGCGTAAGAGGATGAAAGACACATTAAGGGCAGTTCAAAAATAAAAATTAACTTGAAGCAGTCTGCATCAGTTTGTTTTTCTCACCGAACCATGTTCCCAGGCAAAAACACCTATTTTTATTCCTTCTCTTAGAATCTAAAATCGTTTTTGTTTAACACTGTGCTTACTCTGTTTTCTCATCAAATCCTCAAAACAGTCCCATAAAACAGACAATGTTATTTTGAAGAAATAGGTACAGAGAAATAAATATTTGTTTAATGAACTTGCCAAAGATCATACTGACTATATAACTCTAGTTCTTATTAATTTAAACATTGCTGTAGTCCAGTTAGCAAATTGTCACGTTGAATGTGTCTTCTTGTTACAACATGAAACTCTGCAAATCGTTGCCATACACTGGTGTTATGTGACCGCCTAAACGAATGGAAAGTTTCTCATTACTGTATCTCTTTCATGAAGTTTTATCTTTCATCTTCCATTAGTAGTGATTTAGAGCTCCACATTCAACATCGCTGGTCATCACTGGAAGCCTCTTGGCTGTAAATTGCAGTGATAATAGTAATTTCACATCATGATGTAGCCGATGGAGTGGTAATTCATTTGCTTATATTCGTTTTGAGGCAGTTCTTCAGGAAACATTTGAATAAAAGAAGATCAGTGAAAGATAGCCATGCCCATACAAGGCATGCTCTTGCTTGAAATGCTACTCCATCTTAAATTTTGTTTTTATTTCTACCTCTCATCAGTCCTAATAATTACTTGCTATAGACCAGAACCTTTGGATTTCTTGGTGGTTAAAGGCCTGGAGGAAGTGTGTGGCAGTCTCCGCTGATGGGCACAGCCGGGATGGCAGCTCATCCGTTCACGGCACGGTGTGCTGAGTGTTTGAATCCGTCGGGACCTCCTGCTCAGAAAAAGAGCTTCCTTGCAAAATATTGGACAGTGTGCCTGGTCACTTAAGAGCTTTGATGGAGATACACAATGAGGTTAATAATGTTTTCATGCTTGCTAATACAACATTTATTTCTGTATCCCACAAATCAAGAAGTAGTTTTGACTTTGAAGTCTTACTATTTAAAGAAACACATAAGGGTATAGCTGCCATAGGTAGTTAAGCCTTTGATGGATCTGGGCAAAGTAAGTTAAAAACCTTCTGCAAGGATTCACTTTTCTGGATGTTACTAAGAAAGTCATTAAGAGGTCAAAATTGGAAGCTGTTGATTCCAGCCCTCCTGGATGACTTGGAGGAATTGACGGTGTCGGTGGAGGAAGTAGCAGGAGAACTCCAATTAGAAGTGGAGCTTGAAGGTGTGACTGAAGTGCTGCTGCAGTCTCGTCGACAAAACTTGAACGTACAGAGTTACTTCTTACAGATGAACAATGAAAGTTTTTCTTAAGACGGAAGAAAAGACTTAAGATGCGATGGGAATGGTTGAAATGACCACAGAGGTTTTAGAATTACTACATAAATGTGGTTGATAAAGCAGTGGCAGGCTTCGAAAGGATGGACTTCAGTTTTGAAAGAACTTCTGTGGGGAGTGTTGTAGCGAACAGCGTCACCTGCTTCCGAGAAATTGTTCACGAAAGGACCAGCCAGTTGATGTGGGAAACTTCAGGGTTGTCTCATCTTAAGAAACTGCTGCAGCCCCTGCGGCCGTGGGCCCCCAGCACCCTGACCAGCAGCCATCGACATGAAGGCCAGATCCCTCCGCCCCCAAAGAGATCACAGCTCACTAAAGGCTCAGATGATGGCTAGCAGTTTCTAGCCATAGAGTATGTTTTGATTGAGGTACATTGAAATGTCTAGTTCAAACAATGAGGCAGGAAAACCAAAAGGACAGATAAATGTTCCTCCTTCTGCCTTTTGTTCTGTGGTGAGCCTCAGAGGATTGGACCGGGCCCATGCCGGGCGGTCTCCTGGCCCACTGATTCAGGTGCCCGTCTCACTTCCAAACTCAGGATTTAGGGTAATGGCATTTGATTATAGAATAGTAAAACAAGGAGATTTACTGGTTTTTGGCTGTATTCACACTAACTGCATATTAAAACTTATACAGACACACAAACACACAGAGTTCTTGGTGGTGATAGAAATTTAGAAAGTCTAGAAAGTAAGAGAAATAACCACCAAAATTCCAATACACACAGTTTTGGATATTGGAAACTTCTGCCCCAGACACACACACACACACACACACTGCACCTCCAAACACACATGCGCATGCACACATGTACAGCTGAGAAACAGTGCAAAAGTATGTCCATAAAGAAATATTTAATGAATAATGGTATGTTGGATTGGCCAAAAAGTTAATTTTTCCCCTATGATGGCCCTAGTAGTGCTTAGTTGTCTTTAACTTTACTTGAAACAATTTTGTTAGATTGTATTGTGACAGCTGTCATACCAGTGTGTGTTTAAAAAAAACAGTCAAAATTGGTGAATTTTTGTGTAGCCATTTTAGTATTGAAGATGGAAGAAAATGTGTAACATTTTTGTCATACCATGTTTTATCATTTCAAGAAAGGCAAAACACAATAGAAATGCAAAAAAAATTTGTGCAGTATATGGAGAAAGATGTTATGACTGATCCAGTGTGTCAACAGTCGTTTGTGAAGTTTCTTGGTACTGTTGACATTTTGGCCAAATAATTCTTTACTATGGGGCTGTCTCACGCACTGGAAGATGTTTAGCAGCACCCCTGGCCTCTGCCCACTAGAAGCCAGTAGCAGGAGATAGCCGACATACTCAAAATATCCAAATCAACAAAATTACTCGTGAAAATGAAAAACCTATCTTTTATTTTATGGAAAAACTAAACAGACTTTTTGGCCAAACCAGTATCTTTATGATGTTTTGAATAGGCAGTGTAGTCTTGTTTTTCAAAATTCGAAAGACAGAGTATTCCAGAGTGAAAAATATCTTTCTGTTGCTCTCGTCAGCCCCTTACCCGCCCCCCTTCCCTGCCACCAAGGTGATGCTTTTCTTTCCTTGTTAAATCTTTCAGAGACATTTATGCACATATAAGTAACTTTCATTCACATGTACATGCGTGGTAGCATGCTGTGTGTGTATATTATTATATACCTTGCTCTTCTCTTTTTCTTAGTTTTAATTTTTATAAAAAAAATGCTCATGTGAAAAAGTCAGTTAGCTCTGAAAAGTGTTTTGTTTTTGCCAAAGGGCCATTCCCACCCTCCTCTCCTCATGTTCCCTTTTCAAGGAAACCAGTTTCATCTCTCAGCTGATAGATTTCTATATTTCCTTCCTTGTCTCTGAAATAAGTACTTTCATGCCAGTTCCAGGTGTTACTCTACTGCACACGATCAGAGTCTCTTGAGCACATGCTGATGATCCATTTCTGTCATGGTTTGTGGTAGATCAGCATTTGTTGTTTGTATTACTGTGACTGTAAATGCTATTCACAGGTGAGCCATGTGCTAAAACATGACTACTTTTCCTCGCAAAAAAAGGCTGTTTCTTTTTTGTGGAACTAATTTTTGATTTGTTTCCTTATTTTTGTGTTTAATTACAAACTGTTTACTACTTAAGAAAATCTGTACTGGAAATTTTCAAAGACTTGCCAGGTGTGCTGTCCATTTCATCCTCCTAAATGCTCCCCAAGACCTTCTGAGAACCTCCAGTTCAGACGGGCTGCATCTGCTCTTCCTGCGCAGCTGTCTCCCTGGGATTTCTCTTTCCGTCCCCTGGGGATTCCCGTTCCCACCGTCATCTCCGCACCATGTTGTGCTACATTAAAGTCCTCCTGACTGTTCTTGCTGTTCATGTAAATTTTAGAGTCAGCCTAATTTAAAAAAATGTGGATTTCAAGTCTTCCATTTAAATTAGCTTGGACTGTGTAAAATTGAGTTTTTTCTAGTGAAAGAATTGTCAGATGTTGGCAATTTCAAACAGCTCTACTCAGTAGTATGCTCCTTGCTAAGTTTATATTTAGTATTTTGTTGCTTCTGTTTTCAGTGGGGACTTTTCTTTTGTTAGATCTTAGAACTGGTGGTGGATGGTTTGAGTAGAGTTTATTGATTAATTTCTTAACTTTATGCCTAGGTATATACTTTCCGTACCCAAGACTTCCTTTAGTAGGTGATTCTTTTTAGCTTTCCACCTGTGTAAACTCATTATCTACAATAATTCATAATTTTACTGTCTCCCTTTCCCATGTTAAATATCTCATTCTATTATTGACTTGTAGGATGTGTAAGTTTATCAGATGTTTTTCAGTGCCTATGGAGATAATCATATTTTTCCTTGACATTTTTGCATGCCAAAATAGATTTTATTGAACGACTTTTGAATATCTTCTTGACCATAATATTGATATATTTTTTTTTGCTGTGTTCCAGGAGACTTTTTTTGTATTGTTTTCTTTAGAAGTTCTGTGTCTGATTTCATAAGTAGTAGTAACAGGTGTTCATTTTTGTGTGCTGTTTCTGTTCATTTATCTTTTATTTTTTATTTTAATTGTTGTTCAAGTGCAGTTTTCTGTGTTTTACCCCCATCCCAGTAATTTTTGATGTTACTATTATGTTCCCCATATAAGTATAATTTGGACGTTTCTGTGCTTTGAAATAGCTCAGGTAGCTTTGGAGTTCTTCTCACTCCTTGGTAGAATGTATGACATTATTGGCATCTGGTGCTGCGGTTAGCTCGCTCGCTCGTTGACAGCGCTCTCTGCTCTCTCTGATAATCAGCAGAGGCTCCTTTTGTGAAGTCTTTCCTGTCTTACCTTCAGGAAATTCACAGTTCCTTACTTGGAATGCAGGTAACAGTCGTCTATTGGTTCTCTTAGCGCATTACATAAGAAAAAACAGACCCTTGTCTTTTATGTATATTTGTCTTCATCACTTCATCATTAAATTAAGTTCTTAAGGGCATTAGTTAACAACCATCCTCGTGTTCATTGACTCAAATTCTGGTCCGTAGCAGGACATTCGTTGGTTTAACACCTTTTCCTCCTCTCTTTTTTTTTGGTGGTGGTGATGGTGGATGTTTTACAGGCTTCCCAGCTGGCGTGTGTGCTGTAAAGAGAGTTCTTCAGCTTCATCGTATTACTCTCAAGATGACAGTTGCACACTAGAAAATGAAGATGTACAATTCCAGAAAAAGGTACTTTGAATAAAGTTGACATATTCTATATGTCAGCTTTCTAAGACTTCCTCAAAACATTCAGAATGAAAGTAATTTCAGAAATCCTATGACATAATTTCTGGTGGAGATTTGTAGTTCTTCCCTGGTATAATCTGAGGAGTTACCTGGGCAATTCTGAAATTAAGCTACCTCTGAGATATTTATGTATTTATTCTTATTGCTTATGTTTGGGATGTCGGAACTTCTTTAGTGCTACAGGAGGGAGAAAGATGTTACCTATTCAGGGAACTGAATACTAGTGGCTTGCTTTTTAATGCACTAAGTAGTTAAAGGGTTTCTAAAGAAACTCCAATCTTATATATTACAAACTTAGAAATGAGGATCATAGGTAGTCTTAAATCAGTGGCTGTATGATTGGGTAAGATGAATAAACGGAGCCCAAGCAACCTTAATAATTTATTATTTTATTTTAAATGAATAGAGGTGAGTATTGACTAGATTTGGCTTCTCCCCTGGCCTGCTCCCAGAATTAATGTACTTATTTTAAAATACTGAAGGAATTTATATTGACTATAACATACTTATGTTTCTGTCCTGTTCCCCTCCCAGAGGAACCACAGTTTACTGTTTCTTGTGAAAATGTTGCACTCTCTTAGCTGTAAATATACCATTATGTAGCAAAAAATTAATATGTTCTTCAAATTGATATTTTTGTTTTAACTAAGATGTTACTAATATTCTATAGACTTCCCCTTCTCCCTCACAATATCCCATGGACACCTTTTCATATTGCTGTATTCTTCAGAGGACTGCATTTTAATTTTATATACAGATATATCATAATTTATTACACATTTCTTTATTGACAGGCTTGCCTTGTGTCTCAGCGGTGGTGTGTGCATGCATGGTTGTGTGTACATGTGTGCATTTGCATGTTATGTGCAAACACTAATTCTATGGTTGGTTTTATTTTTTGGCATGATATTTAGAGTGGATTACTTAAATTTTTGAGTTATGTAGACTATTTCTGGGATGGAATTAAAAGTTTGAAGACTGTTACTAAATATTTCTCAAGAAAAGTGTAATTTTACACTTTCACCCATTATCTATAAGATTTAGATGTACTCTCTTTGAGGAGAAATTTGAAAACTAAATGTCATAAGAATGAATTTAAGTAAAGCATTAAGAGAGAAAACATTTTTTCAGCAAACATTTAGGTACCTGCTATGGGCTATACAAAACAAAGGTGAGTGTGAGCTTTGCTTTTGTGAAACTTGTGTTCTGGAGCATACATTTAAGGACACACAGGCATCTGAAATGCTGCCTTGAAAATGAGTGTTGAAAAGAGAGACGACACAGAATTGCAAGTAGGTTCACTTACCAGGTGTCCTCTGTGTGCCTAACACTTGGCGGTGGTAGGGTTAAAGTGCCTAATGAGAGGTCACATGTGGCTCGGGACCTCGTTTAGTGTGCCTGTTAGGTGTGGTGGCAAGGAGGGGAGGCAGGAAGGTGGGCAGTGAACGTGTAAACAGACGTAACTGGAGTCAGATGCACACGAGACGGTGTGTAAAGTGTGGAGAGAGGTGGTCTCCAGCATTGCTTCAGGACTGCTCTGTGAAAAAACGCTCACCAGCTAGCCTTTCTGTTTGTTGCAATACAGGATGAAGGAGAGGGACCTGCCAGTGCCGAATTACCTGGAAAAGTGAGTTCAGACTTACCTGTTCCTCCAGAAGAACACACGTTAAAAGATGACGACGTTGCGGATGCTCGAGTAAGCCTTGCTGCTTTGATTTTTAATGCTGTGCCTTTTCTAACTAAACCATAAGGTAGAAGGCCTCGGTTTGGTCACCGTGTTGGGTGTGGCGCTTCTCTTTGCAGTAACTGGTGTCAGTGCCGTTCACCTTCTAGGAGTGCTGCTTTTGAAAAGCAATTACCGATCACTAATAAATGAGGCCATTTTCTCTGTAGTAAAAGTTTGGGGGTAAGTCCTCATTTCTCCTTGGTTGTATTTTGTCTCTCTATTATGTATCTTGTTGCTTCAGATTTTCAGGTGTCAGAAATTTTTTTCTAACTCACAAAAAAATAATTTGTATGTAGAACACAGTATTTTAATAACAAAATCTTATCACTTTTACGGAATATGAATTAATAGTAGGTTAAAATGTTTTTCCTTTTTCTCTTATATTACATCCTGAATATTATTATATTCCGCTTTGGGGATATTTGAGGTAGATATTTGGGGAAGAGGAATGACTAAGGAAAAACTATCTGACATTAACAAAAACAAATTTCAGCTCACAATGAGGGAGAACTCTCTTTTTTAAATTCAGCTAGAGCTATTTTATGAATTAAATTAGGTTTATCTAAGAAAGAGTGAGTTTTGTTTTTGGAGTACTAGAAGACATTTGTCAAAGATTTGTACCTAAGAGTAGGAAAAAATTGATCTACATGGCCCTTCTAAAGATCATGGCTATCTGGAAAATCCTACCGCTGTGCATTTTCTAGAATTTTTCATCATGGTACACTCTTGCACACACACTTCTGAACATTTACTGCATCTGAGAGACCTGTGCTGTTCAGTACAGTGGCCGCCAGCTCCCTGTGGCTGTTGGGCCCTGGGAACACAGCAGGTCCAAACTGAGGTTTGCTGTAGTTAGAAAATACACATCAGATTTTGGAGACTTTGTAAAAGAAAATAAAAGGGCACAAAATGCCTCAATTTTTCTACATTGCACACATGTTAAAATGATAATATAATTTAGTTAACAAAGTAAGTCATTTTTCTCAAGGCCTCCACCATAAAATGTAAACTATTTGCATCCCTTTGTGAATTTCAGTGTAAATAATTCCCCAAATGATCACATTCTGTACTCTTCTGACTCTAGGCCTTGTGTTTGCTTTTTGCTCGCGTACTGGCCCTCCTGCTCTTCAGAGTCCTAGCCCTTCTAGTCAGTCGTCTCTTCCCTGAGCGAGGCATGAGTACCTCCCACTCGGTACTCCTGTAGGAAGCATTCAGCGGTGCTGTGTGCTAGGTGCTGTGCCAGACACTGGGAACATGCAGATCGAGAGCATCTAGTCCTTACTCAGGGTGTTCATAGTAGGGCCGAGGAAGACGAGCTGTAAATGAGAGGTCTTCTGGGTGCTGTGATACAAGTGTGCAGGGAACAGTGGAGCCTAGAGGAAGGGGAATGGTTAATTCTCTTCAGGGTTGGCTGTGGGGGAGGAGGTTTGTGACACGGGTTTTCGAACAAGAGTAGGTATTAGGTGGATTTCAGGTTGTGTTTGGGAGGGACAAACGGCCCGGAGCACCCAGGGTGAGGGAGCGGCAAGATTCCTGAATTGCTGTGTGTTGCGTTGTTGTTTATTGATGCTCATTATATTCCGGACTGCTCAGGGGCAAGAACTGTGTGCTGTATTATTTTGTGTATTTACATAGGATTTCTGTGTTGCTACTAGGATTAATGACAGTAAGAGGGAAATATTTATAGGTCTGAAACAGGAAGTAGGAAAGACAAAAGACAAGGTCCTTTGTCCAAGTTTATGAAAATGTGTAGAGCCCACATTTTAATATGAAATATATCCCATTGACTGGTAATATTGGGAGAAAGGATTTTCACTTTTTTAGTCAACATTCTTTATGTTGTCACTTTTGAGGCATACTTTTTGTACAGTCCTGTTCATCTAAAGAGATCATTTATTAATCTCAACATTTAATATAACTTTCTTTGAAACAGAATACGGGGTCAAAAAAGTTAAGTCCACCTGTGATTGAGACACTCTC
Source organism: Phyllostomus discolor (assembly GCF_004126475.2). NCBI lineage: Eukaryota > Metazoa > Chordata > Mammalia > Chiroptera > Phyllostomidae > Phyllostomus > Phyllostomus discolor. Next base: position 22,520,794 of record NC_040916.2, on the reverse strand, counting down.
TTCAGTCGACCTACATGAAGATTCTTCCCGTGTAGCTGTGGGCAGTGAAAACAATGAAAATATTTCCAGCTCATCTACCTCAGAGATCATTCCAATCTCAAAACCTGAGTAAGTCATTACAGAGAAAAAGAAAAAGAATCTCATTAGATAATGATAGAAAAATTTCTTTATAGAATCAGGCATCTTGGTAGTCAAATTTTAAGTTTAGGCTATATAGCAGACCTGAGTTATAATGCCTGTGTTTCGTGTTTTTATTATTTTTTAATGTAATGGTCTCATAATGAGTACTTACTTTGCTGCCTTAAACTCCGTTAGGATTAGGTAGCAATGGAAAAGTCTTCATATTGTGTAGGTAAAGTGAGGTTGTAGTCATTTTAAGAAATGTAATACTTATTTGAATAATCTTTTTGATAATTATTAAAAATTCAAATGTCAGATTATTTATTTGCATTAAGTATCACTGCAGCATTCCGTATATACCGCTGGTTATGTCTCTGTGTGAATAGCCACCTTTTTCAAATTGGGTGATAAGCATTTAGAACACTGAGGTGTAAGTTTTCCTTAATCTAGAAAACCTACTATGTGCTCCTCCTGTCTCCTTTCAGCAGCACTGCAAAGAACAAAAGAAAACTGTCTTAATACACAGTACATTAAGCATTTCTTTATCAAATGGGTTGATATATGTACAGTGCTTAGGACAAACTCTGGCACATAGTGAGAATGTGTGTCAGTTAACATCATTTTTATTATCTCTACTTTTTTTTTTTTTTTACCACAAGCACTTTTTAAACGCCTGCTCCTAAGAATGTGAGGGCTGGGTTGAAGGAACTGTACACAGATGTTCTGGTTACCATTTAGGAGTTTGTCCCAGTGAGTGACAGCGAACAGGAGACATGCTTCCTGTTTGAAATTTTAAATAGTAAATGCTTATTCCAGAAAGAACTTAAGGCCAGGTGCCGTATATCTGAACAGCACCTTACTTTCTCATTGTATTGAACACGACTCTTTAGTGAAATGGAAGTGAGGTAGGGAAAACTATTAGGGCATATACTTTAAAGTGAAATTGTAAAGGCATCTTAAGAACTTTAGTGCAGTGTTTTGATAATAGATGATTTTTTGGATACTGCAGGCAGCAAGTCTAACACTGGTAGAATACTATACCAAGGGAAATAGAAAAGGTGCATTTAGAATAAATAATTTAAAAATTCTATTTTTGGTAAGACCAGATATTAACCTTTAATAGTTTGTTTTAAAATTCCTTAATCAGCTATTTAGAATTTAAGGGCACTGACAGATCAGGAGTCGGCAGGTGCTTGGTTAGAGCGTCGTCCGGATACGCCACGGTTGGGGATTCGATCCCTGGTCAGGGCGCATACAAGGATCAACCAGTGAATGCCTGAATGGGTGGAGCGATGGGTCAATGTTTCTCCTTCTCCCTCCTTCTTCCCTCCTTCCCTTTCTCTCTCTAAAACCAGTTTAAAAAAAATGAGTCAACAGTTGACTTTATATGATTTAGAAGAATTGAATTCTTGAAAACAGCCTGCAGAAATGTAAAGCATTCTTCTCTGGCTTAGATTGTTTTGGAGATCACTGATAATCGTTTTTCAGCTTATTCTACATATGTCAGTTAAATTAACCAGCTTGGTTTTTTTTCTCCCCTATTTATAGTGAAATAGAAAAATCTGGTACTATTCCTGTAGCCAAGCCCCGTGACACTGAGCCACCTGAAACTGACTGTGACGTTGGCGAGGCCCTCGATGCTCGTGCCCCTGCCCACCAGCCTGCCTTCGTCCATCCGCACGAAAGGTGGGTGTGAGCAGCAGTTGCTGTCGTGGGGCTCCATAGTGACAGCAGTGTCAGGTGTGAGTGCAGGTGTGGATGCTGGACCTCACTCTCCGATGGAGAGAAAGCTGATCTCCTTTGTGCTCCTTTCTTGGTTTACTTTGTACATGATAATTATAACAATTTAGATGGTATAAATTTGTTACTCAGCTAAAATTGGTTTAAATATGTCTTTTGGTTTCAAACAGCCTCGTTGGCCAGCATATAGAAAATGTGTCATCTTCACATGGCAAAGGAAAAATAACAAAATCAGAATTTGCACCAAAAGTTTCAGCAGGTGATCAGGAAGGTGGTGATCCAAAATCTGCATTGAATGCGTCAGAGAATTTAAAAAGCGAGGTAGGTGCTATGCCTTGCACTGTCTCCTACTTCATTGTACAGTGCATTTTTGTGATTGGCTGACCATGTAATTTGCCAACATTATTTGCCATAAAAACAAGAGTTTACGTAGTGAGCTGTGCTCCCTGAGAGCAGGTGGTTACTTCCTAGCACTGTTGCCAGCATACTGTTTATGTGTCAAGTTGTTGCTCGTTATGACCTGTCTTTGGTTGTATGTAATTAAAGGGCTTTCTGGCACTCTCACCTCTTTGATACCAGATGAATGAAGTCCTTATTTAAGCAGGTTCTAGAGAGCTACATAGAAGTAGCTATGATTAGTAAATTTAATTTTTTTTGAATATAGGTTTAACTCAGTAATAAAAGGTTAAATTTAGACTTTTCAACCAGAATTAGAGGGACATTTTACCTTTTGTTAGTTGTGTGCAAGATACTAGACCTGCTCATGTTGAAGAGCATGATTCTTGACGCAAAGACGGGGCGTGTCCCAGTGTGGCAGTTTTACTCCTTCCTCCCGAGTTCTGCATTGGCTTCTGATACAGGCCAGTACAGACCTTCCTGCAGTGTTGGCAGGAACATCTAGGCTTCCTTCAGGTAAGAAGTAACGAAATAGAAGAGGTGAAGGCCCCTCCGTGAACTTAAGGGAAACAAAATAGGTGGACTCGAAGAGGAGCTCGAAGTACTGGTGCCATATCCCTGTGGGTCTTTTTATTTTGGGTCTCCTGCTCTCCACCTGTTCTTTCACGTGCCTTCGGTGAATCTGCACTCACCGCGCACGGTGCTCCACCCTGGAGACCCCTGCTCTCTCTGGGCTGCCCCTCGGAAGCCAGGACCCAGCATTTCCCAGTGCTGAAGGAACGAGTTTTCCCAGTGAAACCAAATCAAGACACATGACAGTTGAGTTGTCACATACCAAAGCCAGAAATAAAGTTAGAACACATTACAGAAAAGTCTTCTTTGGAATGATTTAAATTGCAGAGAATATCTTTGTATTCCGTAAGTTGAAATCTTTGTTTCTTTCAGAGTTCTGATTATACAAAGCCAGAAGAAATTGACCCTACATCTGTGACAAGTCCCAAAGACCCAGAGGACATACCAACATTTGATGAATGGAAGAAGAAAGTTATGGAAGTAGAAAAAGAAAAAAGTAAGATAGTACTGGGAATCCTTTTTTTGCTGTATTTATAAAGGAACTGGTTTAAATATGCTTTTCTCTTAGTTAGTAAAAACAAAACTTTGAAAACTTTTTTAAAGGTAAAATTTACCAAGATGCTATTAAATTTACCTGTGTACAATTATATACAATTTTAATCCTAATAAAAATTCTTTCTTATAAATTACTCATTGAGGGAAAAAATTAAGGTAAAGATAGTAGTAAAGCAGTGATTTTTATCTCAATTTATAAGAGGAAAATTGAAGTCTGGAAAGGTCTGAGTCATAAAGCTTTAAACTGAAAACACAACTGGGCTAAAGTTATTAATGCTTTGTTTCACTTTTGTAGACCAGTTCTCAGAATTAAGAATTCTTAATATTGGGGTAAGAGATAGAAGGATAGCATTTGTCCTTAATAATATTAAATACGTATTTCATATTTTTAAAAGCTTTGATTCTGATGGATGAGCTTCATTTTGTGAGTTATGTTTCTTAGACATAAATCAAGTAATGTGGATTTTTATAGCTAATTTGAGAGTATTTGAAGCTGTTGAGGTGAAGCATTTTGAATTTCTTAATGAGTTTTAAAATATTCTCTGAAGCATTAAAACTTTGGAGATGATGGTGTTGCTGGGATATCTTCAATCATAATCATCATATGTATGTTTATAATAAGGTTTGTCTGCAGGTCAGTCCATGCATGCATCTTCTAACGGAGGTCTACATGCCACAAAAAAGGTCCAGAAAAATCGAAACAATTATGCCTCAGTAGAATGCGGTGCCAAAATTCTGGCAGCTAATCCGGAAGCCAAGGTACTTAAGTATAACATTCTTCTGCGTATGTAGGAAGCTAGTGACTGTAATAAATATAGGCTGTGATTTTCTGGGAACTATATATTAACATGATTATGTTCCTAATATGTTAATAAATGTAGGATTATGCTTTTAAAGACCTTATATGAATTCTTAGTTATATTGGTTGATACGTTACACTTTTAGTTCTTTTGAAGATTATTTTTAGTAGTTTTCAGTGCATAGCAAATGGAGAGGAAGGAAATTTCCCATATACGCCCTGTCCTCCCCCATTATCAGTATATCCCCCCACCAGATGACTCACTCATCGCAGCTGATGAACTTGCACTGACACATTACTATCACACTGAGGCCACAGCTTACATTTAAGAGTTCAATCATACATTCAGTGGATGTGGACAGCGATATAATGACGTGTATCCATCGTGATGGTATCATACAGGCTCTGCCTGTTCACCCCTCCTGCCCCCCATCCCCTGGCCACCACTGATCTTTTACTACCTGAATAGTTTTTTCTTCAGAATGTCAAGTGGCTGGAGTTATACAACACGTAGGCTTTTCACATTGGCTGCTTTTACTGAGTAACATGTGTTTAACTTTTGTCCATGTCTTTTCATGCCTTGATACTCATTTCTTTGTGGTGCTGAATAATAATATTGTCTGGATGTGTGTCGCAGTTCATCCATTTATCTGCATAAGGGCGTGCACATTGTTTTTAACTTTTTGAACCTGTGTGAAATTTTAAAAAGGAAACAGCCAGTAGAAAAATCATTCTTAAAAATAGTTACAGACATTTAATTTCAAATGTTTTGTTGCAAGGCTAACAGTATTATAGCCATAACTGGTAAATTTTAGCCAAATGAATGTTTTTTCCCCAAATGAGTATTTCAGAGTCTTAGGTGTGTTTTAAGATCTAATAATACAGAAATCCTAGGAAGCTTTAGAGTTGAAATAAATATTTTTACTTAAGTAACTTCTTTCTTCCCCCCTTTAAAACTAGAGCACGTCTGCTATTCTCATCGAGAATATGGATCTGTATATGTTGAATCCGTGCAGCACTAAGATTTGGTAAGTAAAATAAAATATAAAAAGCACACTGTATATGTATGTGTATTCACTTTTGTGTTAGGATTAGACTGCTTTGTTCATGTAGTCACTTAGTGAGCTTTTGTGACCGATCCGTGCTGGTACTGTACTTCCCTCAGGTCCTGGGGTTCAAAACTGAAGACAAGATGCTTTTCCTATTAAGGAGGTCAAAAAAGAAAAAGAAACAATGACAGATGTAATCAAACGGTGATGACTATAAAAAAGACTACTGAAAAATTATTACAGGAGCAGAGATGACATGTAATTGCAAGAGGGTGAAGGAGAGCTTCTTGGAAGAGGAAGCCCTTGAGGACTCCCTGAGCTGAGTCTCGGGGGACTCAGAGGTGGGAGCAGCTGAGGGGGGAGAGTTGTTCGGGAGCTGTAGGAGGAGGGGGCCGTGCTAAAGGCCACAACCATGAGTACAGTAGAAGCAGCCCGAAGGAGTCACTGCAGTCAGAACAAGCCCGAAGGTGACAGAATGGCGCAAGACGAGACAGGAGAGTTCGTTTAGCAATAACCAGGCCATCTAATACAGATACTCAGCTTAATGTTTTTCAAGTTGGTGTTTCTTTAAGGATTTTATTTATTTTTGGAGAGAGGGGGCAGGAGAAAGAGGGAAACATCAGTGTGTGGTTGCCTTTCGCATACCTCCTACTGGGGACCTGGCTTGCAACCCAGGCATGTGCCCTGATTGGGAATTGAACCCGTGACCATTTGGTTCACAGGCTGGCACTCAGTCCACTGAGCCACACCAGCCAGGGCTCAAGTTTTTATCTTAAAAGAACATGAAGGAGATGGTGTTTATTTTAGTAAATAAGTGACATTATCTCGCTGGCATTCTAAGAAGGCTTGCCCTCAAAGGATGGCCTGTGGCAGGACGCCATTGGAAGCAGGAAAACCAGTTAGGAACCTGCTGTCAAAGCTCAGGTGAGAAACGAGGCTTTGACTGAGGCACCGGCAGTTTGGATACAGCAGAGGGGGGAGATGTATTTGAGCGATATTTATAGCGGGTGAAACTGACAGTTCTTGATTAGCAATTGGATGCAAAGAAAAAGGCATGTAGGCAGTCTCCCAGGAGTTTGGCTTCACTGCCTGGCTGTATGGTTCTGCCATTAAGTAAGAATATAGGCAAAGAAATAGATTTGTGGGAGGAAATAATGTGATATACTAAGATTTATTAGATTACTTGATTTATTACTCAAAAGCAGCTGTTTAAAATAGAATTGAGGTAAATCACCACCATTGTATTGATTTACATAATAATAAGATTATTATTTTAAGGAGAAACTTTAAACTTTGAAGATAATGCTTATTCTTATTATTGGCCTTCGCCCCATTTGGTAACATGCACATTTAGGTTCAGTTTGAAAATGAACAGTAAATTATTAAAGGGTGTTGTGGGATCATTTCAAAAGCAGTTTTTCACTGTGTCATTTGGCCCGTAAATTGAATTTGAAGCAATGATTGTCTGAGATCATAAAATATAATTTTGGGCTCTTTTTCTTTGTAGAAGCCTCTATGGTCATTAACAACTCAAGTTTTTTTCCTTCAAAATTTTATATTTCAAGCAAACAACACATGGTAGGATGAAGTCATGTGAAGCAGTGATTGACTTTATTCTGATTTGCATAGAAAGTGATCCTAGCTACCCATTTTGTATTTAAATGTGTTTGCCAGGCAGTGTGCACTTATGTGTGTTTATCGTGTATTTTACTTTTTGGTCATTTGTGTGGCTTCTCACAGATAGTGAAAACCTCAGAATACCTTTTTACTGACTCCCTCTGACTGAGGTGGGCTGGCCCCTCCAAGGTGTGTTCAGACCACCCAGTTTCACTGTGGCTTTAATAAGTCTCACTCTCTGGTGGGGTCAGTTCACATACACCTGGTCTTCATCGGCAGTGTCATCACTGCTCCTGTCCCTTTGCTTTTTCTTTCAATTGTTAGAATCATCTGGTCAGGTTCCATAAAAAATTATGCTGGCATTTTTATTGGAATTGTATCAAATCTTGAGATGAATTTCAGGACTATTTACATTTTAGGGTATTGAGTTTCCCAGTCTTTCATTAGTTTGTCCATTTCTCCATTTATTTGTCTGTCCATTCGATGTTTAATGAGCACCTGTTCTGTGATGCGCTGTTGCTGAAATAACATTGTGTCCCCAAATAGACTATTTAGATTTAGATTTTCTGTTTCTTACTGAGGTAATTTTTGGAAAATTTTATTTTTTTAGGGATTTGTCTTTCATCCATTTTCAGAGTTTTTCTAGTGAAGTCGTTTATGTTCCATTATTACTATTATTATTAAGGATTTTATTTATTTATTTTCAGAGAGAGGGGAAGAGAGGCAAAGAAACATCTATGTGTGGTTGCCTCTCATGTGGCCCCCACTGGGGTCCTGGCCTGCAACCCAGGCATGTGCCCTGACCGGGAATTGAACCAGCAACCCTTTGGTTCACAGCCTGTCCTCAATCCACTGAGCTACACTAGCCAGGGCTGTTCCCTTATTACTTAAAGATCTTTTCTGTTTTACAGATTTTTAAAATTTATGATACTTTTACTTATGCCTCTCCTTTAATCTCCGCAGAAATTTGTCTATTTTGGCTTTATTGTTTCCCTCTATCGTGTCATTGTTTACTTTTTCTTGTATTTCTGTTTGAATCTGTGTTATTTTGTACTTTCTTTAGGTTTTGTCTATTTGTTTTCTAATAAGCAATTTTTCTCATACACATGTTGAAAGTTACCAATTTCATTCTTAATTGTGTCATCTAAGTTTTGATACATGCTGTTTTAGCAAACTATTTGTGTTTAGATTTATTACTTCACTGATTTTTTTAAAGTGACTACCTATAAGTAGTAGAAGTATATTGAAATTGGTTTTGCAACTTTTACATGTAGTGTTACTTTGCATGTAATATCCTCTGCTAAGAAACATGAAAGATGAGGCAGGAAAATATAATGAAAGAACACTTAAAATCAACTTTAATGAGGAATAATTACATGCATAGTAATATTTTACATATTCTGAGGCTATTCAGTGTATGCGAGTTTTAGAATTGTTAAATCTCCTGAGACTGGACTCTTTGCACCTGGTGATACATCTGTCTGAAAGCCTATTTTATCTGGTGTTAATATAGCTCATGTCTTAGAAAGAAAGAACATTGTGTGCAGAAGAAGGGGGTGCGGGAAGATTAGCTTTTTATTTTCTTAATATTCTTCCAGATTTGTTTTCTGCATTGTAAATAAAAGCCAAAGCCTGAGCCTGGGTTCCTTTAGTGTCCTCTTCTCAGGGCGTAGTGGTGGTGTGAAAAGCGTTGAGGCGTTGGAGCCAGATTGATTTGTGTTCTGACTTGAACTTCACTATTTGTTTGCTAAATGACTGATTAGGGCCTTCGATTCTGCTGCTTAGCAGGTGCCGAATAACTGGTTTTAATAAGGTAGACATTGAACGTTCTCTGGCGTAAAGCCGCAGGCTGATCGGTGGTGCAGGGGATAACACAGAACAGCTGGCGGCCCCGGCACCTTCATCCCGGGGCTCTGCCTCCCCTCGGGTGCGGTCCTTGCCTGCATCGCTCGGTGGTCGGTTCTGACCACATCCTCATTCCAGCCTGTCAGGGCGAGGTGGGAGAACGCAAGTGGGGCGGCACCGGCTTCCTTGTAGAGGCGTGACCTGGAAGTCGCCCTTGACACTTCTGCTCACTTGCCATGGCCCGAACTAAGGAGCGTGGCCCAGACTGGGAAGTAGTCTCTGACGGGTGGTCGTATGCTCAGCTGCGTCTTGCTTGGGGCGTTCTTTGTACTCAGGAAATACAAAGACGGAGGGTAAGAATGTGAAGTAACCAGTTAGTGTTTATTAAATGAGTCTGTAAAGTGGAGATAAAATCCTTTGCAGTTCAAGGAAGGATTGAACCGTCGGACGTGGTGTCAGAGTGAGCATCAGCAGCGGCAGCCTGCCTTCCTCGTGAGCGTCTCTCTCTGACACCTGGCGGCTGGTACCGTCTCCTGGGCTTGGTTCTGTCGTTTCCCAAGAGTGAACACTATATGTTCATTTTAATGCTTTTGGTTTATTTAACACTTAATTGTCAACATAGTGTCTCATTTGATATAATAGTCTACTGAGTGTTGATTAGAGTGCTAGATGTCACGGGTATTTTTCCTCCAAATGCCATGCCAACTACAGTTTTAGTGTACACTTGTGGCACCATACTTTTAATTGTTTTTAAGCAACAATATGTGGCATCTTCCATGTCCATAAATATAGGTGTCTGGCATGATTTTTAAAAACAGCTCTAATGTGGCATCATTGACATACAATGAACTGCACATAAGATAAACTGAAACATGTCAAAGTGTACAATTTGTTAACTTTGACACTTTATACATGAAATTATCATATAGTAAAGATCAGGACTATACCCATTTCCCCAAAATGTTTTCTCATGCTCCTTTGTAATTTTTTCCTCCTACCCCTCCACTACAATAACTACAAATCTGGTTTCTATCACTATAAGTTATATTTTCTAGATTTCTATACAGTGGAATATATAGTTTCTCCTGCCATTTTTAACAGCTGTCTGGTATTTTATTGTCTAAGTGGGCAGTGAAATCAATTCTTTGTTAATCCCCTATGCTAATCATGTAGGTTGACTACCACCTGTCCCCCCAACCCCCCAAATTGTGCTTTGGTGTACTAAAATGTGTGTACAGGGTGAACACTCAGAGCCAGGTATCCTTAGGATGGATTTCTAAGAGTGTATTGCTAGGTCAAAGGCTGTGGTACCTTCGAGACAGTCTGTTTGCCAAACTGCCCTCTGGACTAGTCAGTTTATACTATCGCTAGCTGTTCTTAGTGAAGTCGCTTCTTCTCCAAGAATGACCTTTGTTACTAAAGAAAATCTTTTAAAAACCATTATGCTGTAAAATCAAGATCTTGTTTTATTTGTAGTTCTCCCCGCACCCCAACTAATGATATGCCGGGGAAAACCAGGTGTTCCCTTGTGGGTAAACGAGGCTGCAAGTTGCCCCTCCTCCCTCTCTCAGTGAGTCACTTAGTGGGCGTTAGTTTATGCAGACTGTTGATGTAATGTTGGATGCGAACTGTTCTAATTCGTTTATCTAAACTGCCTTGTTTTTTTTGTTTGAAGGTTTGTTATTGAACTTTGTGAACCAATTCAAGTAAAGCAGCTTGATATTGCAAATTATGAGTTATTTTCTTCTACTCCTAAAGACTTCCTGGTTTCTATCAGTGACAGGTAAATTCTAAAGCTGGTGTCTATAGAACTTATGGTGGATCTCTAGGAAAAAAACTTTTAAATGGGTCACTTTTCAAACCTTTATTTTTGGTATTAGTATATCAATTTGTAAGAACAGTAATAATACTACTTAGTATAGGTACTTATTAAGTAGTTTACTTTCACTAGTTCATAGTACTAATAACAGCCATAAAATACTAATTTCCTCCCAAGGTGAGGAACCAGATAAGGAGAGGTTAAGTAGCTTGCCCAGGTCATGTGACTTGGGAGTTGGAGAACCAAGATTCAAAGCTACATCTGTGTGGCTTTAAAGTCCTTACTTGTAATTTTTGTGTTCTGTTTACTGCCAAACATTTCTTTATAAATGTTATTTAAAAAATGAGTACTTCATTTTATATTGTGAAGCATATTTTTGTTAAAGTATATTTTGAAAGTTTTTTTGTTGGTTTGTGTGATTATAAGAGAAATACTAAACATACTTTGCAGGGAATTTGGTAAAGAACCATAGTCCTATCAATCAAAGATAACTATTAATAGCATTTTAGTGTATTCTTTCATTGTTTCTATGTATTTATTTATGAATCCTACAAAATAAAGTCAGTTTTTACTGCTTATGTTCTGAGAATATCCTTTTGTCTTTTGAACACACTATTTTAAATGAGCATTTAATGTTTCCTTCCCAGTGTAGGAGTTTATTCATTTTCTACATACTTTCTGAGTGCCAACGATGTCCCATGTAGGATGTGGCTCCTTATTTAACCATTCTTCTGTCGTTGATAGTGAAAGGTTTTCCACGGTGTTTCTCCCCCCAACCCCCCCCCCCCCCACCCCCAATACTCAGCATTGCATCTGTACATACAGTTTTTCAAATACGTCCTCAGGACCTTGTGAGAATTTCAGCCATTTTTCTCCTCCTAGATTTGTTCAGATCACTTCCTTTTCTCTAAGCGCTAATTTTTGTCGTAATGCCAAATGGCCACATCAGCTCTGACAAGTGTATGTGTTGTTTGTGTTTGTGTTTGTGATAAGGACACATGCTATAGTAAATAAAAAGTAATTTTATGTTTTTATATCAGATTTCCTTTTCAAGGGGGTACAGGTATATCAGATCTGAAATCCAAACACGGTTTGAAAGGGTTCCTTCTATTTCCCTGTCCACCAGTGCTTGTGGTCACGGTCCGTGTCACTGTGCACGTGTCAGGACGGGAGGGGTAGTACCTCCTTCCCATGGAGTCTGTCGGCGACTTTCTGTTTTTTAAAACCTCCAGTGTACTTGAAAGCCCTCTTAAGAATCAGTCCTGGTCCCATTTTTATCTTGTCTTCCCCTTCTATTTGATAATGGTGTAATTTTTCAAAATATTCTTTCTTCATAAAAGGAACCTGTTAAAGAGTTTTAGCTAGAAAAGAGTATGTGTGTATTCCACTCACTAGTCTCACTAGTTAACTCATTTTTAAACTAAGTTAAATCAGTATGTTCACCTGGAGAGGAAAAAATACACGTGTTTTGAAGACGTGATGGGACCGCTCAGTGTGTTTCATGATCGTTTTAAAAGAACACCGATACATTTTCTAGGTATCCCACAAACAAGTGGGTGAAGCTGGGGACTTTCCACGGTAGAGATGAGCGGAACGTGCAGAGCTTCCCCTTAGACGAGCAGATGTATGCAAAATACGTGAAGGTGAGACCGCACGCGCGGGGCCACGTTCTAGAATGCAGACGCCCCCGCTGCTCGGGCCTGAGGGCCTCGCCGGGCCTGTGCAGAGGTCGGGGTTCCGAGGGAGCCTACTGAAGTGTACCGCTTCGTAAAAGAAGTTTGGCTTGATTATAACATTTAATGAGACTTAAACTACTATATTCCCTTTGGTGTAACTGGAAACTTAGGCCAGTTTTTCTGAGTATATTTGTGGCTGTGATGAAATTCCAGATTGTAACTTTAATTTTTTGAGTATTTATATAAAATCTCATTTTCACAGTATCATATTTCTCTTTATTTCAAAATGCGTATCAGTGTTAGTCACTGAAGTCTTTATTGCAAGCCTGATTTCTTATTGGAATCTAATTTTTAGGTCATTTCAACTTTATTATCCCATTTTTGTTACTATGACAGATTTTGCCTTTTATGTTCAAGTAAAATATTCTGTATGTCCAAACACCCATTTCAAATGAAGTCAACTTTTAAACATTTTTGTTCAGTATACCTCCTGCTTTCTCTCCACCAATAAGTAGAATTATCACTCTTGAATTGGATTTAGACAAAACATGGGAATTTCCTGCTCGTCTCCTGCTCTTTTTTCCTTTAAAACGATAGCCACACCTTAAGGTGCCACTGTGTTCATAATACGAACTTCTGGAATGACAGCAGCTTTAATTTCTTTTTCTTCTTCCTTAAATGTGAAAACTTGTAGCCACCTAATTGTCTTCTGGGGTTTTACTGTCCGTGTCTTGTTAAGCATGAATTAAATTGGCTTCTACAAGTGGATAAACTCGTAGTATTCCTAGTCTCCGTGTAAACACACTAAATTCTATTTTTAAAATAGTTGGTATTCTCAGTGACTCAGCAGTGTTCAGAAAAATGAAGGTACATTTTCAGTTCCTTTTAAAGGGAATACTGAAATAATTGTTTAGTGGCCTTTTTATAGAGCACTGTGTTAAAAACATGTTAAAAATTATTTGGCAGGTGGTACCATTGTATTTAATTTTATAATTGATGTAACTCACATTTTATGAAATAATTCTGAGAACCCTCCTTTACACCATCTGCTTTGTTAGAAATGAAACAACATTTTATCACTGGAAAACTCTCTACCTCATCCCTTTGGTCGTGGGAGACCATAGAGCATTTGATGATTAGTTTTCTAAAAAGTTCTTCTCAGTAGAATTAAGTCTAAAAGCAAAAAACATTAATGTTCTCTTAAGTTTACCTGGGTTTTTCTTATTCCAAAAGAACTAAACCCAAATCTACAAACTACTCGTTAGTAGCTTGTGTTTTAAAAGTGGGTTGATAATATGTCTTCTAGTGCTCTGTTGTACTTGAAATAACACAGCATACCAAATATGAATGCTTTCCCTAAAACAACCTGTATACAATATTGTACAAGAATAAATATCATTTCATATTATGCTAGTTTTTATCTTTTTTCAGTATGGATGTCTATACATATATATATCCACATATGTATTATTAATATATAAATACCTATGTAGCTATATATGATACATATCAATAATATTTAAGTAATATAAGGCACAGGTTGTTTCTGAAGACTGTATTACTTTTAGAAAGCTTTAACTAACAGATAAATAAAACAGCAGCAATGAATTTTGGGTTAACTTAATAGCCTTAAAATTAATCTATTTCATTACAGTTAGATTGTACTTTCTGGATGGTAGAAAATTTAAGTTATTGCTTTGGTTTCTTCAGAGAATTAAGGGTACTACAATTTTATCCATCAAAGTACACTGCTTTCCTTAATTGTGCAGTATAACTTACACATATTAAATGTTGCTTGTGGCATGTTATCCAGACTTTGGAACTGATTTCTTTTTCTTTTCCTTTCTCTTGCTTCAGATGTTCATCAAGTACATAAAGGTTAGCAACCTTCTCTTTTGAAATATCGGATGACAGGGCATGGCATATTACTGCATGGAAAAATAAAATAAAACAATACTTTACAAGTACTGATTTTGGGGGAAATGAGGTCTTTATTTTAGAAATGTTATGAATGAAAATCTGAGTGTATTGTTGGATACTCTGACAGCATGGTGCTGGTTTCCCACTTCCTGTGCTTTTATTCTTCAGGTGGAGCTGTTATCCCACTTCGGATCAGAGCACTTCTGTCCATTGAGCCTTATAAGGTAATGAAAACATTCACTGGGTGGTTTATACCAAAAAAGCGGTACAACAAAAAAAAGAAGTAATTTCCTGTTATGTGAAGTTAATACCATACAAATATAAGCTGTTAAACCTTTTTTTTTGCTCCTGAATACATGTTAGGAAAATGTCCAGGGAAATAAACATAACCATCATTTTACGTGTGAGGTTTAGTTTGCTTGCTATTTTGCTATCAAGATAACATGGGAGACATTTCGGACGCATACCAAAACCCAGTCATTACATTTTTAAATGCCTGAAAGAGGTCAGTTTTACATTCCGGGGGAAACAGGGCCTGACTGCAGTGTGAGGAGCAGTCCTTACTCTGGAGTCCTGAAGCCAACGGCCCGCAGAAGACGGCCGGCGGTCCCGTGTCGTGTCACCTGTCGTGTGGAGGTGACTCCGCACGACTGCGTTTTGCTTTGGGCGTCTGTAAGGAGACTGTCGTTCGCAGGGTGTTCGGCACCAGCATGGTGGAGGAATACGAGGAGATCGCCGATTCCCAGTATCAGTCGGAGCGGCAAGAACTATTTGATGAGGACTATGGTGAGTGATTTTAAAACAGGTGGCTATTACGAATCTATTTTTTTCTTTTTTAAATTGCATAGTAATGGGTAAGTATAGGTCAGTTTAAAAAATTAATATAATGGTTGTCTTCATACTTTAGCTTTTTTTTTTAACCTTAATAACTAGTTTTTTCCTAAACCTATTTTCTAAACTGATTTTCAACTTTGTAAATTGAGTTGTTTTCCAAGCTTATCAATCAGTATTTGTAATTGGAACTTGCTTGGATAACATCTGCCCTGTCAATCATGATTATACCCCTGCGGCAGGCCCCAGACCTGTTAAACCCGTGAGGTAACTGGAGTGGTAGCATCGGACGTTAATTCTCTGATGTGCTTGGAAGCCCCGAGCAATGCGCTGAAGCCCGAGCCCCTGGCAGACGCCTGTGAGCCGAAGGGGCAGGAGGTGTTGCGAGACCCTTCGTTCCACTTTGTCAAGTCCTGGTTTTAATCTCTTAAATCATCATCTGCACGGTCTCAGTTTTCCCGTAAATGAAATGAAGACATTTACAAGGGGTTTGTAAAGTGCGTTGAAAACTTGAATAAAAAAAAGTTTTGTATATGTGAGTAAAATTTTGTTAAGCAGCAGCATTACTTTCCTTGGTTTACATCTGTTGGATAAATGACTTCCCAATCTCATTTTTTCCCCAACATACTTTAGATATATAATGAATATTTATTATAAAATTTGCCTTAAATGTCAGCTGACTTGGACATAATCTGAGCTTTTAAACATATTATTGGAGTGAGTTCTCAGTGTAAGTGCCTTCATTGTCTCTTTAAACAGATTATCCACTGGATTATAATACTGGGGAGGATAAAGCCTCAAAAAATCTCCTTGGTTCTGCTACAAGTAAGTACTTTGGGGGTTTCCTGGTCACTGTTCAAGTGCTTCTCACCTCTCTCCTCTGACACGCGTGGGTATTTTGTGGCGGTGTGCTTTAGGAGGCTGCCCCTTCTGGTGCCCAGCTTTGAGTTGACATAGATACTGGCTTTCGAGAAGTATTTCTGCGGAAGTAAAATACTGTAGACGGTATGGATGAGAAGAAAGAGGAGAGGGGAAGAGCTGCAAGCACGTCAGTTCTGCTCTAAGTGCTCGTAGCATTGTGCAGGTTCCTTAGAGTGAGGAAGGGGCCTGGGTGCACGGGGGACAGAAGGAGGAGCGAGGCCCTAGGCCCTAGGACTGGGAGCTCTGGGTGGGAGGAGCTGGAGCAGCGGTTGCAGAGGTCACACCCCTCAGTGAAACCCTCGCCGTCGAGGCCTCTTCCGTCTGTGGGTATGACTAGTTTCCTACTTGGTTACGGAATGCGGAGGCTGTTCTTACCCATCATAGTGATGGTTCCCAGGCACTAACTACTAGTGATATTAGTACACTCTCTGTAAACTGAAGAAACACTGGCTGAGACACCAGTGGTTTCATTTCCAGTCATTCCAGCCTAGCGTCTGAGCCTCGCGGCAGGCTAGCTAAGGGGACTGACTCCTGGGGAAGAGTGGCACCAGCTGGCACTCCGTTTCTACCGTTGGAATGTAGGCGGGTGTCTTTCAGTGTTCATTATTTTTGGTTATTCCTGAAGGATGTAAAACGTACTGGAAGAAGTTTCCTTTTTATTTGGAGATTAATAATTGAGTTTAGTGTTAGGTAGATTTGGTAAAATAGAAGGCTAGCTGCTCGCGCATTTCCTTCGTTGCTTCTAGTGAGTTGAACCGCTCGAATCCCGGTCTCCCTGTCCGTTGGCTGTGTGGCTGTTTCGGGTGCTCACCCATAGGGCATCTGCTGAGCATGTGCGCCTAAGCTACAGTGCGCGGGGTTAAGAGTCATTTCTCTTTCTCTTTTCTTTTCACCTTTTATTTTCTTCTTCCTTTCCATAGAAGACTCTAGACTTGGGTGGACTTTTTAGGGAACAGGAAGAAGAGTATTAAAAATGTCTGCATGGGGAGAATCCTTTTATGTAATACTTTGTTACGTATCAGCTCAGTGTATTTTGTTTTACTCTAATTCTGGTCAACTAATTTTTAAAAAATATTTGTGAGTACTTTTAAAAGTAGGATGCTTTGCTATCTAGTCAATGATGACATTAAAACTAGGTGCCTCATTCACTGCTGTAGTTTTCCAGGAGGGAAAAAGATGGTGCTATTATTATTATTATTATTATTGCCTGTAAATTTGTGTTTAAAATTCCGTGTTATGTAATACTCATCATAGTTCAGTGATGCTGAATTAGCCGTGAGGAAGTCTCGTTATCTCATGGGGCCAGAAAACGGTCCCAGACTGAAAGGTCTCTGACTTCTGATGGTTACCTTACTGGAAAGGAGGGGCCTCTTGGGGAAGTCATGCCTTAGGTGGTTTTAGGTCAAGGGGAGCCTGTTGACATTCTTGGTTTCTTTTTCTGCCTTCTCATAACAGGACTAATGCCTGGCTACCACTGAGCCATATTTCAGTGGAGGTGTTTCCCTAGGTGTGCTCACCGCTCTGACTGTTGCATTGTGTTCATTAATTAGGTAGAGAACCTTCTTTAGAACCTTCTTCTTAGATCTTTCTCTTTGAAGGTATGTTTCTTGGAAACACATCATTCATTTTTCTTTTTATGGCTCTTGGGGACACTCCATTTGCCTTCCAGGCCCAGGTGTTGGCAGAATTTGTGCAGTGAGACTAGGTGGGGGGAGGGTGTCGGCCGAGCCCTAGTGTGGAAAACGGGCTTTCCTCTGAAGAGTCTGGGGCAGGTTTGAGCCTGGCTCGCTGCTGCCCCCGAGGCCGTGCGACTCTCTCTGCAGGGTGGGTAACGGCGTGCAGGCCGGCGCAGAGCTCGTCTCCAGCATTAGGGTGTCCGTCCGAGCTTGACTGTAGTCATCCCCACATTCTGAATTGGTTCAGAGTTGGCCAATTTTGAGCTTATTTTTAATATTTACATAGTATCTTGCAAACAATTCTATGGCTTTAATCTTAACAGGAACTTCTTTTTCCTTTGCTTTTAAGCAGTAGCTAACAGAGTATGTTGCTTCTGACGGGACTTGGCTGTCAAAGCGCACGCACCCACACGTGCAGAAATCCTCGGTGCTGTGAAATCCCCTTAGTGCCCAAAGGGAGCCGCTGCTTCGAGCAGCGTCCTCGGCCCTGAGTGTGTGACGGTTCTAGCACCTCTTCCGCCTGATTCTTTTGATTACATTCTCGAACCAGAACATTTGAGGATTTGACATCCATAGGGGTTTTTCATATCACTGCTTTCATGAGCTTTGTCCCATGGATTCTCCAGACCACTCTCTGTTTACTCCTAAGTGTGGTGTGTATTGTGTTAGAGTTGCCAGGTCTGCTGAAGACCAGGTTTCTGGATGCATATTAAGACAAAATATAGTTTTTGTTGTAATTAAAATAACCTTTTTATGAATGTGCATATTGTAAGGTCCTGGAAGGAAAAGCGAGTAGAGGCAGGCACACTGCAGAGGTGGCCGGATGCACGCAGGAGGAAGTCGAGTCGTTGGCTGGCTGGTTTGTCCTGTTCTGTTACAGCGTAGGTCACTTGTGTTCCGTGTCAGCAGGCCGTTGGTGTGCCGGAAGCCGAGTTTTTTAATGGCCAGATTGTCATCGTGATAAACTGTTGCATGTTTGGATGCAGATTGAGAATGATCAGAGTAGAATATTCACAAAGCTGCTTTTTCTCAAAAGACAAAAAAAAAAAAAGACTGCATTTGGCAGTGTCCTGTGACCACAGCAAACTGTTTCCTGTAGGTTAGACGGGCTGAGAAAGTAAATAGAAATTTGCTAAATTTCACTTCTCTTACTTAAGTGGCCCTTGATGATAAATAATATTTAAAAATGATGGATAGTGTAAATCTTTGTTGTATGTGCTACTGTTAAAGTTTAGGTTAAAATATAATACTCTAAAGCTACTTCTTTGCACACATTAATACATGTTTTTCCCTGGGATTCTTTAATAAGAAATGGCAAAAAATTTGAAATCTGAGGTACGATCACTTTTTGAAGCACAAGGGACTTAGTGTATAGATTTGATTCCAAAATTTGGGTTCTGTGGAGCATCCGCGTTGACTGCGCTCTCGCCACCATGCCGGGTAGAAGATCAGGTACTGCCGTTGCATCGCTGGTGGACACTACAGGGAGCTTTATGAGGCAATAGCAGTTTCCAGTGCTCCTTCATTGTGGTGATGAGGAAATGCTGGGTTTCCATTCCTTTTTTTTTATCTCATGCTGGGCCTTACCCCAAGACCTAAGGCCACTTCCCTGTTTAGCAGTTTGCCAGGTCAGCAGGCAAGGTCGACCTGTGATCCTAGACACTGGAAATGCGCGCGTGCAGCCTTGGTCTGTTGTAATAATCAGAAACGAAGCGCCACCGCTTCGCTGCCTTTCGGACGGTAGGCTTGTGTGTGCATAAAGGTCCGAGTTAGGCGCGGTCTGCTGGCTAGGACTTTAAAGCAGCCTGAAGTCCCCTACTGCCTTCTCCCGCCACAAAGCACCCATGTGCAGGATCACTCCAGGTGACAGTTCCCAGCCTTCCTGAGGGGCTGTCCTTCCCTCCACAGATCCTTCTGCCACTCACACTGGTGGTTTCTGTGGACAGGGGGGTGGGCACCCTGGGGGCCCCTTTCAGGGAAGGAGGCTGAGACGGAAGTTGCTGCTGAGGCTTACTCTGTGGCCCGTGCTGGAGCTTGGTGCTTTAGCAGGAGAGAGACGCGATCCCGCCGGAGCGACTGCTAGTGGGGCTCCAGAGGTTAGACTGGGGGGACAGTGGCAGTTCGTTTCCCTTGGAGTTGTGGCTTACTGCTTGGAAGGAAGCCTGCTGCTCCCAGCACCAGCTTTTTGTGGAGTTCTGTGTTGTGCTCCTGTGTACCTTCGGCTGCTTAGATATTGTGGAGGTTCGTGACACTCTGCCCGTCACCCAGTGTCCTCTCTGGAGAGGGGCAGCGTTAGTGCGTGTGCAGGCTGCTCTGCCTGCAGCACTCGGAGTTTGGCTTCCTAGTCATCTGCCTGTGCCTCAGTTCACAAGAGGAGTTGTGTGATTCGTTATCCATAAACCAGTGTTCAGAGTTACCAAAGAAAACTGATTCCATGCAGTACCAGTTTGGGGTATTACCAGTACATATCCTACGTACATGTTTATAGTTGAAAGTAACAAAATCTTTCTGCTGGCTTTTGGATAATAATCTTCCCATTTCGTTTATTTTTTTTCTATGATAATCATCTGTTTAGAAAAAACGTTTTTCTTCAGACGTTTTTGTTTTTGTTTTAAACTGTAGAACGTTCTTAGAGAAAAACAAGCTTTTCTGTAAAATACGAATTTTGGTTGTCACATTTCTTCCCTATGTTGAATTATACTTGAATTTTGTAAGGCTGAAGACAATGTTTTGGTAAAAGGTTTGAGGAAGCCTTTTTTCTAAAAAAAAAAAAAAGTTTTAAATTCCTTCTGAACATAAAAGTTGAAATTTATACTTTATACTTTTTGACTGAAATTTGTGTCCTATATTGGACTTACATAGTAAGGTGAATAAAAAAGTAATTAGTCCAAAAAATGCAAAAAGACTGTTAAATAGTTCTTTGATGACCTGATACTAGGTTATGTGAGAACATTTAGGTGGATCGGTATTTTTTCTGATTGACTTTTGTTTTAGATGCCATTCTAAACATGGTGAACATTGCCGCTAATATTCTGGGAGCAAAAACTGAAGACCTGACGGAAGGTACCTCATCATTTTATGGGTCTTTTACATACCTGCTACTTGAGGGGACTTCCTGGCTAGGAAAGAGAATAATAAGCCAATCAATTAGACTCTGCATTTAGAAATATGAAATGATTCGAAGGGACCCACCCGTCTCCGTTGTTCACTGTTTGTTCAGTGGCACAACTTCTCTGTTATGGCGGGGTCTTGTCTGCCTAAAATTCAGTGAATTTGTGTTTTGACTCTTCCTGCTGTAGAAGTAAAATAATTTTACCCCTTACCTCTTTCCTGAGGTTTTAGTGCTCTAGTGGCACTGCACGAGTGCTTTATTTAGCAGGTAGCTGCTCAGTTTAGAAGGCAGTTTTTTCCCTTACAGAATGCCAGATAAGAGTTATTAATTAACAAGGAAAAATAATCTTGCCTTTTAAAAAAACTTAGTTCCAAGTACAAACTACCATGGCCCATTCATTTCTTCTCGTTCTCTTTAGAAGCTCAGGTGTTAGAAGGCGCTCGAATCGCGTCCGATGACCCAGAAGCCATTGTCATCCGATTTGCTTTAATTGTCTGAGAAGCCGAGAAGGAATGCGCATTCCTTGTAGCTTTGATCTTGTACAATCATTCCTTTCTGGAAGCACTTTGATGAAAATAGTCTGCAGTGCAAACCTGTCTGACTTTCCTCTTCTCCCCTGAGAAACTAAACTTTATTTGTTACAGTGAAATATTTCATGGTATAGCTGTTAAAAATTAAACTCAACATGGGCATCTTTCTTACAATAGGAAATAAAAGTATATCTGAGAATGCCACTGCCACAGCCGCGCCCCAAATGCCTCAGTCCGCTCCTGTTTCGGCTCCTGCTGCTTCGCCTGAGTAAGTTACGCGGCGCGCCTAGAGCTCTGTTCACGTGGAGTCCGAGTGTGCCAGCCGTGGGAAGCGCTTGTGACTGTGTGTGAGAGGACTGTCCGCTGAGAGCCCCAAGTCGCAGGGCAGACACTCCACAGCCACCGGTGTCTTCGAGCCGCTCCCGGGCACCAGGAGTGCACCTCACTCCAGACCACATGTCTGTTGTTTTGTGTGATGTGTTACTTTTATTATGCACAATACCGAGTCTTTTTCCTTACGGCCAATCGTTGATGTAACTGCACAGTATAGGTCTCAGCATGAATTCAGTTTAAAGTCCTGTTTTTATCAAGTCCAGACTTAAAAGCATTGATTAAATGTCAGTGCTATGCTTAGAACGCTGTAAAGGATACTGAAACACCCAGAGCAGTGATTCTTGCATGTGCGCTTGTCACCCAGCAGACCCTCACAGCGCTCAGTTTCTCAGATCTCACGGTGTGGGGCTTCCCAGGCTGCAGGGCACCTGGGCAGGGATGTGTGTGTGCAGGTAACATATAAAGCACTCCCTCTCTCTTCTGCTCTTTTCTCCCAGAGACGACTAAGGTGTTTGACACCTCTGCGTATCTGCAGTAGATGAGCTCATAATGACTTGGATAATTGGGCATAGTTATTATAAATTTAATTTATGTATATTTCATCAGATAGACTCCCTGTAAAAACTTTGAAAGGCCCTTTTCTGTAGAAGAACTCTATTTAAGAGGAGAAGATACTTGAACATGAAACTGTTCAAGGTACATGTGTAATGACCCATGCAGTGGGTGTGCTTTAAGCTGTAATTCCCAAGTACCATACCAATGCAAAAATGAGGTTTTTGTGCTCTGAAGGGCACAGTGACCGATTTTGGATTGTCCTGTGTTAATTCTTAAAGTGACTAAAGATACTTATTGGGTGGTTAGAGAGAAAGTATAGCATTATGTGTCATTAATTCCCAGAAGTTCTAAGAAATCTATTTGGTATAGACACATTCTTGGTGTTTCTAATTATGTGTTGCTGTGATTGCTAGTTCTGATTTTGTAATTAGGTTTCTTCAGTTAACAACACATACTATGTCTTATTTTTAAAAACTAAATGAACCTAATTTCATTTTGCATATGTGCGCACACACACACTCAAACTCACCCCCATATGAGTATTTGTTGGAAGATCAGGCTACTGTGACATATATTAGAGTTTGGTTTTTAATGCATATTGTTGCATAATTATTATTTTTTTACTTAATGTCCATGTATGTTTGTCTTAAATTTTATTGATGATTAGATGGCAATCATCTGGAGAAAATAAATAGAAGAACTCATGTTAGGGTGTCACTGTTAAAGTTGTTATGAAAAGATGACTTTTCCAGGTTCGAGGTGTTTAAAAGTAAAGTTCTGATTAAGGTATTCATAGATGGTATGTAAGTTAATTTTTACCAAATTAAATTATAATTGATTTTAGAGAGAGAGGAAGGGAGAGAGATTGATTTAGAGAAGAAAGGGGAGAGAGAGAAAAAAAATTGATTTGTTGTTCCACTGATTAATGCATTCACTGGTTGGTTCTCATGTGTGCCCTTACAGGAATCGATCCTGTGACCTTGGAGTATCAGGATGATGCTCTAACCAATTGAGCTACCCAGCCACGGCTGAAAGTATAGCTTTTTAGATATTGTTCTATTCCTGCCTTTGCTATTGTGATATAAGTCTTTATTGGAAGATATTTCCTGGCATTCTTAGTAAGTTTTTAGAGTAGCAGAATTTGTGTATGAAGGTTTCATACCTTTTGTGCTATGAGGGCCTCGCCCAGAAGTGTATTTATTTTCTTTATCTTGGAAGGAACCATAGACATTGTCGTTTACAGCACTGTTTTCACGGGCTTCATCCCCCATCCGCCCCGTCCTCTACACGGACTCCAGTGCTCAAAGATGGGATTGAGTTAGTGGCACTGTCGGTTTATTATTAGCCAGGATTTTCATGAAAGTGGCTAAGATTTTGGTTGTAAAGAATAGAACCTTAGCGCAGATGTTATGACGATTATCTTGGGGAGCAGAGGATGTATTTCTTTTCCCTGAGGCAGATAACGTGTGCATGCATGTGTGCAGCGTCACACAGACCGTCCCCAGAAAACTTACCTTTGAGAACCCTAGCTGCCTTTTGGAAGTAGGGTACTCAGGCACAAAGGGCAGTCGTAACTTATAATCCTGGGTTCTAGTTCCTGCCCCGAGACTTCACAGCCCCTTGAGTAGCTCAGTTTTTAAAATAATGGGTATTGAGACTTGTGAAGATTTGGCGAATATTTATGGGAGGAGAGGTACACAATACATGCAGTCAGTGGGCGTAGTGTTTGGATTCAGACAGCTCTTAAACAGGTTAAAGAAAGGCAAGGTTGATTTGGTCGTGTGGTGATTCCCGTCCTCTGTCTGGTCAGTTGACGAGTGGTCTTTCTATTATCATTTCTGAATAACACTTGGTTTTATAATGGAAACTGTTTCACGAAAAGAAAGTCATCCAAAAAATATTTGAGTTTTATCTGTATTTCTAGCCTTTCTTTTGTCCTGCGTATGACACATTTTCTTTAAACATAATTTTAACTTAAGACTTGTAATGAAAGTGATCGGTGATGACGATATGTGTTTCTAGGTTTGTAACCACCGAAGAGCAGGGGCACGCCGCAGAGCCATCACCCCCGGACACTCCGAAGGAGAGCCCCATTGTCCAGCTAGTTCAGGAGGACGAGGAGGAGGCAAGTCCATCCACAGTGACCCTTCTGGGGAGCGGAGAACAGGAGGACGAATCCTCACCCTGGTTTGAGTCAGAGACACAGATACTTTGCAGTGAACTGACCACAGTCTGTTGCGTTTCCAGTTTCTCCGAATACGTATATAAATGGTGTTCAGTTAGAGCTGCTCTTTATCGGCAGCGCAGCAGGACTGCCGTGGAGAAAGGAACAGACTCCCTTGCGCCAGCTCGCCCGCCACTGCCGCCTCCTGCAGAATCAGTAGCTGTTGCAGTGTTGCAGCCTCCGGCTGGGGAACTGGACAGTGAGAGGAAGGAAAAGGAGGCTGGAACCGTTGTTCTAGGTGACTTAAGTAGCACGCACCAAGGGGATTCGATTAATCACACTGCAGATGTAATCGAACTTGAACCAAGCCATCCTCAGACTCTTTCTCAGTCTCTTCCCTTAGACGTTACTCCTGAGCTCAGCTCATTATCTAAAACAGAAGTGTCTGAGCCCGTTAAACATGAGGCAGGACATACGCCGTCACAGGTGCCTGCGCAGGAGAGTTCTGCTGAGGTTGGTAACGAAACAGAGAAGAGGCCTGAGAGTTTTGGTTCTGTGGAGAAGACAGCTGTGATCTCTGAAACGAAACTTACTGAGGTGACGGAGAGTGCTGTAAAGGAAAGCACGGACTCTGTGGCAGTGACCGCAAAGCTCTCTGAAACAGTAGTGCCACCTG
Source organism: Phyllostomus discolor (assembly GCF_004126475.2). NCBI lineage: Eukaryota > Metazoa > Chordata > Mammalia > Chiroptera > Phyllostomidae > Phyllostomus > Phyllostomus discolor. Next base: position 22,495,887 of record NC_040916.2, on the reverse strand, counting down.
TAAACACAGCTGCTGTGCCAAACAGAGAAGACGGGGAGGCCAGAACGGCCAGGGCTGACGCACCAAAGCCCGCGCTGACCCCTGCCGTGGACCCCGCTTCACTCCCTGAAGTAAAAGAGGAAGAACAGTCTCCAGAAGAGGCCCTTTTAAGAGGGTTGCAGAGGACAGCTACGGATTTTTATGCTGAATTGCAAAATTCTACAGATCTAGGATACGCTAATGGAAATCTTGTACACGGATCAAACCAAAAGGAGTCAGTGTTTATGAGACTTAATAATCGCATTAAAGCCTTGGAAGTTAACATGTCTCTCAGCGGCCGCTATTTGGAGGAGCTTAGCCAAAGGTAAGCTTTATTGTGGGCCAGCACAGTCCGTTTTGCACGATGGGTTAGGCAGCGGAGGTGGGTTAGGCAGCGGAGGTGGGTTAGGCAGCGGAGGTGGGTTAGGCAGCGGAGCATGCGTGCTCTGTGGCTGGAGGAGGAGCAGACGTCCTGTATCGTGCTGTGACAGCAGTGAGCGCTGTCGTAGCTGGAGAGACTGAGTTTGATCTTGATCAGTGACGTAAAGGATTTCTCTTCTTTCTTGGAAGTACCGAGTGAAGTAATACCTTTCCTGTTAGGTTAAGTTTGAACTATCTGTAATCAGTTTCTTCTTTCTCCTGTTGCTTAACTTCAGCCACATTGACGGTGTGATTCCCAGAGCACTCGTGGGTAAAATTATAGACCGGAAGCTGTTAGTGGGACTGGACAAGATATCGCTGAAAAGTTTAGGTCCGTGGAGCCCGGAGTGGGCTGAACCGGGTGACTGGGCAGCACGTGCCGACTGTCGGCAGCTGCCGCAGTCCTGACGTGCAGTGGGCCTGTTCGTGTGCGTGCTGCCAGATGCCGTGCGGCGCGCTGGTGCCGCGGCCCAGTTCCCCGTGTCGGTGAACCTTTCCGCTCTTCTGTCCTCGAGGTGTCCAGTGTTATTAGGGCCTCTCCTCCCTCCAGCTTTTTGGAACTGCCGGGTCACTCTGCGTCCAGAGTTTCTGACACACTGCTTGTCCCGGCTCTTCTTAGATCAGAATGCTCCGAACGAGATGTCTCCAGGGTGGTCATGGTATCCTAACGGGGGGTTATTCCTGGTCCATGCATACAGTTCATCGGCCCATTGCGTGTGCGTGCACGCCCACTTAGTGCCGTGTACCTGCTCCTGCCCTGCCCCCACCTGCCCCCCAGAGGAAACTATTGTAGTCACTAATCTTGTTTTAAATTGAGACAATTGACATACTGTATTAGTTTTGGGTGTACAACGTAGTGATACAGTATTTGTGTGTATTGCAAAATGATCCCCGCATTAAGTCTAATTAACATCCATCACCACACAGTTATAAGTTGTTTTTTCCTTGTGGTGAGAACTTGTCAGATCTGTGCTCCTGACAGCTGTCAAATGTTCAGCACAGCATCATTAACTCTGTCGCCGTGCTGCACTCCACACCCCAGGACCTGCCTGTGTGGTGCCTGGGAACGCGGCCCTTTGTCCCACGTGACCCATGTGCCCGCCCCTGGACCCCTGCCTCCGGCACCAGGGGTCTGTTTATTTTTATTCCGTGTGTACGTGAGACTGTCCAGTATTCGTCCTTCTCTCTGACTGACTTCACTCAGCATAATGCCCTCAAGGTCCATGTGTTGTCTCAGCCAGATTTTCTCCTTTTTATGGCTGAATATTATTCCCGTGTGTGTCTGTGTGTATCACGTTTTCTTTATCCATTTATCCATCAGTGGACACAAAGGTTGCTTCTGTGTCTTGGCTGTTGTTACTGAAGCTGTTGGGGGTGGGGGGGTGCATATGTCTTTTTGGGTTAGTCTTCTCGTTTTCTTTGGAAAAATACCCAGAGGTGGAATTGCTGGGTCCTGTTGTAGTTTTATTTCTACTTTGTTGAAGAACCCACACTGGTGTTCATGGTAACTGCGCCAGTTTACATTCCCACCTACAGGGCGCTCCTTTTCCCTCCCACCCTCACCAACGTGTGCTGGTTCTTTTTGGCAGTGGCCAGTCTAAACGGCGTGAGGTGAGCACCTCATTGTGGTTTTGATCTGCATTTCTCTGATGGCTAGTGATGCCGAGCACCTTGTCATGTACCTGTCGGCCATCTCTGCGTCTTCCTTGTCAGAATGTCTATTCAGGTCCTCTCCCCGTTTTTAAGAACAGATTGTTTGGGGTTTTTTTGCTATTGTGTGTGCTCTTTATATATTTTGGATATTGACTCCTTATCAGATAATAGGATTTGCAAACAGTTCTTCCCATTCCATAGGTTGCCTTTTCATTTTGTGGATGGTTTCCTTTGCTGTGAAGACGCTTTTTAGTTTGATATCATTTCCCTTGTTCACTTTTGCTTTTGTTGCCTGAGTATTTTGTCATATCAAAAACCATCGTGAAGACCAGCGTGAAGGAGATTACTGCCTGTGTTTTCTTCTGGGTGTTCTATGGTTTCAGGTCTTACTTTTGGGTTTTTAATTCACGTTGAGTTAATTTCTCTGTGTGGTGTAAGATAGTGGTCCAGTTTTGGTCTTTTGCATGCGGCTGTCTGATTTTCCCAGCTGCATTTGCAGACAAGACTGTCCTTTCCCGTTCCATATTCTCGGCCCTTTGTCGTGAACTAACTGAGCATATATGAAACTAACACATGTTGTGTAGCCCTGAGAGACGTAGACTTGATGCTGAGGCAGCAGATACCGCCAGTGACCTCTTCATCTTACCTGTGTCGGTGGGCCTGCATTGCACAGGCCTCGGAGTCATGGTTAGAAAAATGGATTCGTCTCATATACTGAAATCAGACGTGTGCTTCCAGTAATGAATTAATAAATTAGGGATTAAAGCTAATTTAAGTCAACTCTTACTCCACAGGTACCGAAAACAAATGGAAGAAATGCAGAAAGCTTTCAACAAAACGATAATAAAACTTCAGAATACTTCAAGAATAGCAGAGGAGCAGGTTGGTCATTTCCACATTTTATGTTCTTTTTACGTAAATTTCCTTTGACTTTTGTACGCTTTCACTGGTAAGAAGGGTAAGTACTGTTGGCGTTCTTGTACCCGTGATAGCTTATGATTAAACTTACTAACGCCATGTCTAGAGAGCTTATCCAGCTGTTAGCATTAGTATTTCCTCTAGAGAGAATTTGCTTGAGCATTATTCATACTACATTTCAAGCTCTGTGTGTGTGTGTGTGTGTGTGAGAGAGAGAGAGAGAGAGAGAGCAAAAGTACAGTGGACTTTTGTGCAACTTTTTTAAACTCAAAAATCCTTTGTGGTCATGTAGATCACTTACTGATTCCAGTAAGAATAAGTCTGTTTCTTTTTAATCCCAATACCTTTGTATTTCTTCCTTTCTCCCTCTAATTTCCTGCCTCGAGCTGTACATTGATGCCATAGGACTGGTGATGTGGTCACCCCATCTTACTGATTTTAAGGGAATAGCTTCAGTGTGGCTCCACTAAGTGTGATGCTTAATAAGTTGCCATAGTGTGTTCCCGTGGTGAAGACATTGTATACTTTCCTGACAGTTTATCTGGGACTAGGGGACGGGGAGTCGAGTGAGGCGAGGTGAGGTGGCCTCATGCTGCAGAGTTTAGTTTTAGTTGCATCTCACGCTCAGTTTGTGCCACGTTATGATTGTGGTTCCACACCGCGTTCCTCCCTTACCGGTTTCCTTTTCCTCGTTGAGGTCTGAGAGTTGCTCCCATATTCTGAATCCAAGTCCTTCAACAGGAACGTGCTCACAAATGTTTTCTTCCAGTCGTTACCTGTTTCTCATTCTCTTAAAAGTAGCTTTTGAAGAGCGGTTTTTTAAAAAGGATTTTATTTATTTTTAGAGAGAAGGGGAGGGAGGAAGAAAGAGAGGGAGAGAACATCAGTTGGTTGCCTCTTGTTCACCCACAGATGGGGATCCGGCCCACAACCCAGGCATGTGTCCTAACTAGGAATCGAACCAGCGACCCTTTGAATCGCAAGCCAGCACTCAGTCCACTGAGCCACACCAGCCAGGGCTGAGGAGCAGTTTTTAATTTGTTGAAGCACCTTTTTCACATTTTCTCTTTGCTTTGCAAAACCTTTGCCTAACCTCAAATTACAAAGATTTGTTTTTTTGTTTTCTTCTAGAAGTTTTAATAGTTTTAGGTTTACTTTGGGTATATGATTCATTTTAATTTTTATGTGTTGCAAGGTTTGGATCATAGTTCTTTGTGCGGGGGTAGAATGAGAAACATGAATATACTTTTGTTCCAACATCATTTGTTAAAGATTATCTTATCTCCATTTGTGTGTGTGTGTGTGTGTGTGTGTGTGTGTTTGTATGTATGTGTTATGGGTCTGTTCCTGGACATTTCTTTCTGTTTGTCTGTCTATCTTTATGCTGGTACCTCATTGTTGTGATTACTATAGGAACTCTTGCACTCAGGTAGTGTGAGTCCTCCAGCTCTGTCCTTCTCCAGAATTTTTTCCTCACATCTGGATTTGGCTAATACAGATTTTAGGGTGAGCCTGTCACTTTCTATCTTAAAAAAAAAGAACCTGTTGGATCTTAATGGGGATTATTTTGATAGATTAATTTGGAGAATTGCCGTCTTAGCAGTATTAAGTCTTCTGGCCCATGAACACAATATTTGTTTCATTTTTCATTGAGGTTAATACAGTGATTTGCCCTCTGTGTTTTATCTTTGCCTTATGTCTGAAAGACTTGGTGAAGTACTTTGAAATAGTCTTGTGTGTTAACACTGATTTATTAAATTTAATTTAAATTTAAATTAACTGATTTATTAAATTTAATAGTGCTTTTAGTATTAAATAGTAAACTTAATAGTCCTTTCAGTGTTTATCACTGTCTAGAAGTTATCAGTGTTTGTCAGAAATGTCAGTGAGAAGAAGTAGGTTGGGCACATTCAGCATTTTAGAAGGTGAAGCGGGGCAGACAGAGTCCCGCAGTGGAACATGTGAGGGGGTGAGGGAAACCTTCCTCACAGCGCTTTCTGCCCACCTGCCCCAGCCTCACACACACACACACACACACACACACACAGCTGAGACCTAAAACTCATTTAAGTCTAAACTTGAACAACTTACATCTCAAATAATAAATGGTTTCATAGCTTTTCTTGTAGAAGGTCCCAAATTAGAGTGTTGGACTTCCTTAACATCTTCCTGCCTTCTTTCCCTCCTCCCTAAATCCATTAATCTGAAGTTTTCAGTACAGTCTACCTAATATAGATTTAGAACTATACATATGATGCATAGTGCCCTAAAATACGCATGCGTATTTTGAATAAAGGCATGTTTGTTGATAATTAAAGTTTCTAAAATTCAGAGCTGAACAGATGAGAGTTTTAATGAATTTCTTTGCATTGGTGACATTTTGGCATTAACTAGATAACCAGTAGTGTGTTTTTTTTTTACTGTGTGGCATCCTAAGTTCCATCCTGATATAAAATAGAACTGTTAGACCTGGGTATGAGCCTGCTGCATATCCAGAAATATTCTTCAAAATTTTTTTGACATGTCTTTGTGCCAGCTGCTTTGGTTTAAAAACACATATTTGACAAAATAACTATTTTGCATACAGCTAGTTATATGGTGGTTTATACTTATGGAACCCATATTAGCTTGAAAAGTAATTTATTAACTTCTGTTGGTATTCTACATGGTAGCAAGTGGCCAAATGGTTTTGGGGGTGGGGCAGGGGAGGAAGTTTGAACAGATTCTTGAAGTGTTTTTGTTTTTTTAAAAATTTCTGTTAAGATTGTATAATGTTTAGTCATTAGGAATTTCCTTATTAATGCCTCCCCCTCCCCTGAGGAACTGAATAGCTTTTCCAGCTTACGTTACTTGAACTTGCATCATAGCAAAGACAAACGATGTTTGTTTCTTCCTGCACTGTAGGACCAGCGGCAGACGGAGTCCATCCAGTTGCTGCAGGCGCAGCTGGCCAACGTGACCCAGCTGGTCTCCAACCTGTCGGCCACGGTCGCGGAGCTGAAGCGGGAGGTAACTTACTGCTGGTGTTCCAAGACAGTGTGTGTCTAGAGGTTGTCATAAAAGCAGGCTTGTTAAGAGCATGGTAATTAAGAACTTTTAATGAAATCGTCATGTATAAGGAACTTTTCAGAATACCAGAATGTGTCATTTTAAGGTTTTGGAAATAATTATAATCTTTTGAAAAATAAGGCTTTCATAGTTTAGGTCATACCTAAAATACAGTTAGTTATAAACCATTTTTCAGGCCTTTTGCAGACCACTGATAGTTGCAACACATGCTTCATTTCAGCTCCAAAGGCTTAAGTTACTTAACCATTTCACAGGTCTACTAAGCACTTACCGAGCAACCAGTGTATGGGAGACCTGCGCTCTGCCGCCCCAGGCGGCGCCCGCAGCTGGGCGCAGTCCCTGGCCTCTCGGAGCCGGCTCTCCTGGGGGAGGGGGTGCAGCGGTGAGTGTGATAAGGACAGTGGCTTCAGAAGGGGGTGTGGCTGTGTGCAGTGGTGGCGATAAGGGCTGCGGCTTTGGAGTGACCTGGGAGGGCTTATCTGAGGAGGTGGCGTAGAGCTGAGTGCTTCAGGGGGTCGGCGGCCACACAGAGCTGGGGCTCAGAATGCACCTGCTGCTGGAGGAGCCGGGGCAGTGGACCCTCCACTGGGGACTGTGGTCATGGTTTAAGTGCAGAGAGCAAGCCGGCGTGCCCGGAGTAGGGTGGAGCAGGGGGGTGGGGGTAAGAAGTGAGTGCGGGGTGTTGGCCAGAGCCCAGTCGTGTAGGCCTTGGTAGGCAGTGTAGGGTTTGAATCTTATCCAGTCGTTCCAAGCCATTGGCGCGTGTTATGTAAGGAAGTGGCGTGGATCACCTCGTTGACAGCACTTCGGGGAAGTCCCCGTTTGTCGCCCTGGAGAACTGGCTCATGGGGAACAGCCAGAGCAGAGAGAGGAGGAAACTCAGGGGGCAGCGGCGGGAGCGAGGCGGCAGGAGCGAGGCGGCGGGGTATCGGCGTGAAGCAGGGTCTCGGAAGTGGAGCCAGCGTGGGGCTGTTGAGTGCAGGGTGTGTTTCGGAGGAGGAGGACAAGGCTTGCTGAGAGATTGGACGTGTGCGGTGAAGAATTAAGGAAGATCCTCAGGTTTTTGGCTTAAGTAGTGGGGCGATGGGTGGTTCGGTTCTGTTGGGTGGGAGACTGGGTAAGAGCGCATCTTTCCTCTCCCCACGGAGGGGATGGTGCGAAGGGGAGGGCGGAGCGTGTGTGGCAGGATGTTAGCGGTCGGTGAGCGCTGGCCAGAGGCACAAGTATGCTCGCTGTACTATTTTTAAAGCCTTTTCATAGGTTAGAAAATTTCAGTAAATTGGGGGCAAAAAGAAGGAATGTTCAAACATTATCTTGGTAGTACACTTTCAGAGCGCATGCCCTACATTAATGGTTTTGAAGCCCATTAAAGTAGGTTTAAAGTGATTTGTCCTTGGAATTTTAAATCCCCCTTGTTTTCCCTAGGATGATGTTTAAAGTGTTACCACTTTTCCCTCGTCTTATTCCAGGTCTCAGACCGACAGAGCTATCTCGTCATATCGCTGGTCCTCTGCGTGGTCTTGGGGCTGATGCTCTGCATGCAGCGCTGTCGGAACTCCTCACAGTTCGACGGAGACTACATCTCCAGACTTCCGCAGAGTAGTCTGTATCCCAGCCCCAAAAGGTGACGTCGGCGTTGCATTTCACAATTTTTTATCTTTTTTATGTTTTTGAGGAATGTAGGCAAATATAGGGATGTGGAGATCATTTTTATATTATTATCTTGAAACCAAAATGTTAAAAACATCATTAGAACTAGTGTGAGATGATTCTGCGCCTGGAAGGTTCTATGGACTGTGACAGAGGAAACACTAATAGTGTAGTAAGTGCATAAAACCCTTGAAATGTTTGCCTGTGAAAGTTTTGAATGTGGAGTTCAAAGAGGGGAGGGAACTAGGTATTTTAAATATTGCACTTTTTATTTTTTAATTAAAACTTTTTACTTACTAATTTATGTATATATAGAGAGAGAGACTTCTCTTTGTGTTCATTGATTGATTGATTTTTTTTTTTTAAGATTTTTATTTATTCTTAGGGGAAGGGAAGGAGAGAGAGGCATCAACGTGTGGTTGCCTCTTGAGCACCCCCTACTGGGGATCTGACCTGCAACTGAGGCATGTGCCCCAACTGGGAATCAAACCAGTGGCCCTTTGGTTCTATTCACAGGCTGGCACTCAGTCCACTGAGCCACACCAGCCAGGGCTCACTGACTGATTCTTATATGTGCCCTGACTTGGCTTATTGGAACGATGCTCTAACCAACTGAGTTACCCAGCCTGGGCTTAATGCACTTTCTAGACAGCGATCCTTAAATTTCTTTTAGACATATTAGCAATACCTGGGGTGTTAGCTTAGAGATTGTTCCTGTGTGTCATGTACAGTGCTCAGTAGCTTCCATCAGGCACTAGCTACAGAGTAAATTCTGTATAGTTTATTCATTGTGTCCAATGTTGATTTTTCTTCATGTGTTAGGTGTTTCTCTTCCTATGATGATATGAATTTGAAAAGGAGAACTTCATTCCCACTCATCAGATCCAAGTCTCTGCAGTTAACTGGAAAAGAAGGTAGATTTTTGTGGATATGTACTTTGTGTGTGTATATGTAAACACGGGTCTGGCTCACTTGTGGCCTAAGTACAATGTTAGCGTTGTGTTAGAGGCCACCTACAGCGAATCATGGGTGTAGGCAAAGCCGCCTCATCATTCCACACTTCATCTCTCTCTGTTCCTGCAAGCCCAGGGGGTGGGGAGGGGCTGAGTTCAGGGAGCCATTGTAGCTGTGATTGCCGAGCTTCTGTTTAGAAGTATTTCTTTTTAGAAAGGGATGTTTGAGACAATTCACCAGATATGGAAAACCTGAATGTGCTTCCATAGCATCCTGTGCTTTTCTGCTTCCTCTTCCTGTACAGGTAGGACTCCTTGTGCCTGTAGTTTAGGACTGTGAGGCATTTTTGCAAAAAAATCTGGTCTTTCTCTTTTTTAAAGCCCAGAGTCTAAAAACTTTCCATTGGCTAACACTCAATGAAGACTTCAGTTTCAGTGAATGGATGTGTACTGAGTGGCTGTTTTTCAATATTAGTACTTTTATAAGTAGTGCTTTAATGCTTATTAAGAAACTTACCCTCATAGCAATATTAAAATAACCAAACTAATTATGTATTTCAATTAGGAGTGCTTTCTTAATTATTGGCTTCTCTTTCTTTAGAGTTTAGTAACTAAGCCGTGCATTTCAGTTGATTAAGCCATTCAAGTAATCATTTCTGCGCTTGACTGGTTTGCTGTTACCACAGAGCTTCGCAGACCTAACACGTTACATGTGTGTTTGCTGAGGGCCAGGACATCTCTTCCTCCTTCCTGCCTCTCTTTTCCTCTTTCATCGGCTGTGTCTATTTGCAAGTGAAATTTTTCGTTGAAACAGGCCTCCAGAACCTTTGCATTTCGCAAATCTAAAATTCTCTGTACATCTAAGGGCTCCCCTTCACCCCCTTCACCCAGGCCCTGGCAACCACCACTGGATTTTTTGTCTCTATGAACTTGACTGCTTTAGTTCCCTCGTGTGAGTGGAGTCGTATAGCATTGTCTTTCTGTGCCTGAGTTGTTTAATGTAGCACAGTGTCCTCAAGGATCGTTCTTGTCGTAGCATGTGACAGGGTTTGCTCCTTTTTAAAGACTGAATAATACTCTATTTTGCACACCTACCACGTTTTGTTTACTTGTGTGTTAATGGGCTTTGGGGTTGCTTCCACTCCTTGGCCGTTGTGAATGTTGGTGCTGTGAACGGGAGTGTGCACTTACCTCTTCAGGACCCCGCCTGTGGTTCTTCTGGACGTGTGCCCCGAGGTGGGGTTGCAGGACCGCGCGGTTCTGCTGTCCCAGGGACCGCTGTAGTGTTTCCCGTCGTGGTTGCACCGTTGTGCGGCCCTGCCAGCAGTGTGCAGCAGTGTCGGTTTTCTTCGTGTTCTTGTCACTTGTTTTTTGCTTTTTTTTTGTAGTAACTTTCCTGATAGGTGTCAGGTGATGCATTGAGATTTAGATTTGCATTCCTCTGGTAATGAGAGATGTTGAGCATCTTTTCATGTGTTTGTTGGCCATTTGCAAATCATGTTCAAGACCTTTTTTTTATTGGATTACTTGTTGTGGGGGGGATTGGGTGTTCAGTTGTAGGAGTTCTTCCTATATCCTGGGTACTAACGCCTTACCAGATACGTGATTTGTGAATATATTCTCCCATTTCATAGGTCACCTTGGGACTCTGTTGATTGTTTTCCGTGATAGAAGAAGTTTCTGAGTTTGACCGTCTCACCTGTCTGTTTTTAGTTCTACTCCCTGTACTTTATTTAGATGTCACACACTCAAGAGATCATTGCCGAGTCCAGTGTCATGGAGTTTTCCCCTGTGTTTTCTTCTAGAGATGTTACAGGTTTAGGTCATATGCTTACGTCTCTCTCCATTTTGAGTCAGTATGGTGTGCGGTAGGGGTCCAGCCTCACCCCTTCGCATGTGGGTGTCCCGTTTGCCCAGCCACGCGTGTTGAAGAGGCTGTCCTCTCCCCAGTGAGCGGGGGGTCCTGGCACCCTTGTTGCAGATGACTTGACCGTACCTGTGAGGGTTTATTGCTGGGCTCTTTTTAAATTTCATTTGTCTATTTGTCTTTATGCCAGAACCAGGCTGTTTGGATTACTGTAGTTGGTAATGTGTTTTGAAATCAGGAAGCGTGAGTCCTCTTTATTCCTATTTTTCAAAATTGTTTTGTCTGTTTTAGATCTCTTGTGATTCAGTATGAATTTTAGGATGTATTTTTCTGATTTGGCAGAAGTGCCGTCTTTATTTCCGTCTTGTTTTGCTTTTCTGTGCTGTATTTTGGGTGATTTCTTCTGATCTCTTTTCCAGGTCCTGCATTCTGCAGCTGTCTGTAGTCGTCAATGAAATTCATTCACTGACTTTTAAATATTAGTTATTTTCCATTTCTAGGAGTTCCTTTAGTGTTTTTTTAAACTTACAGGTTTTTTTTGTTTTACATGTCTTGAAGATATTTCCAAGCTTGTTTTTTTAATTTAAATATAGTAAGCATAATTATATTTATAGTCTGTTTGATAATTTCAGTATTTTAAATTATTTTTTAATCTGCTCATTAATTGTTTTTTCAGACTCGTGCTCAAGGTGCTTTGTAGCTTTGTGTACGTGGTTATCTCGGTGCTAGTCCTTCTCTTCGAAAAATTGTTTGTGTGGATGGTTTGAGGGTACAGTGTAGGCCCTTGCTCCAGGGGGAATGTGTGCTTGGTGCACACTCAGGAAAACTCACACTCGGGGCTTCGCTGCTGGACCCCCAGGTGACAGGAACTCGGACCCTTGGTCCCTGCACAGGCTCCTCCTTTCCCCGAGGGTCTCCTCTTCTGCAGTCTCGGCTTGTTGTTGGAGAGGGGCGGAGCGGGGGTCTCCCAAACTGCTGCTTGGATGGGCCCTGAGGTTTGGTTCCCGACCTGTCCCTTACGCTGCCGTCAGAACTCACGTGCCCACGTTCTTGCACTGGCAGGTGCCCCTAGGGCGACAGTGACTTTTGGGTCCACTTGACTTTTTGGATTCCTACTTTTTCTTCAGTTTTAGCCTCGGGATTGCTTACTTATCTTGGCAGCTTTTGAATGCTTTTATAGTGATTTTTTTAAAAACCCATCATATGTAATTGCTGTCGTTGTAGAGTCTGATCTGAATAACTCTTAACTCCCATCCAAAAGTAGACATAATGTTTAAAAAAAAACAGTTTGAGATTTGTAATCTAATAGAAATGACTATTTGGAGGAATGGTTAGATATTTTTATGTATCTGTTGACTTTCTCAACACATTTCTAGGATATAATGTAAAATATAATTGGTTGAATCATGTTATTAATAAATTTCTGGCATCTGATGTTTTGCAGTGAATTTTCTACGTATAAACTTCTTTCTCTGTCATTCTGTGAGCTGTTTACTCTTCGCTGTTTCGATGGGACTGCAGTCTCATAGCCCCTTGTGTGTGTGTGTGTTATTATCTTGTCAGTGCGGCTGGCACAGGGCCGTCTTGAATGTGCTGAAAGTAATGAAATTTTAGAAACCTAGAACTAAAACTAATATTTCTGCCTTACTCACCATGCCAGCAGTGTGTATTCATTATTGTTTGGCCATTTGTACTGCATGGTCAAGCTGTTTTTAGGTTTTGGGGTTCACAGTTTTGATTCTAATAAACCATTGTAATAAACAATTAGAAAAAACTTCCTAGATCTGTTTTGTGTCTGTGATCCTCTGACTCTCATCCATGGTCACAGCCACTGGTGGCACAGTGTCAGTCCACATTTGCGACACAGTGTCGCTAGTCTCTTAGGGAAGTATTCACATGGTCCGTAGGGTTGGTTCTGGCTTCCTGCCAATGTCCTTTCTCATCAGGAAAGAGGGTGGGACTGGGCCAACGGAGCGTCCTGACGGCGGTGGCCAGCGGCCAGCGGCCAGCTGGGGGTGGAAACGCAGGGGAGGTGCTGGGAGGTGACCTCCTGGTCAAGGCCCCGATAAGAACACCTCCCCCTTGTTGCTCTTGGCTGACTGCCTTGAAATGCATAAGTATATCACTAACCTGGTAGAAATATAAATTTGCTGCTTCTGTTAGAAAAAATCCCTAAGGGATAATATAATATTTTTGTTGTGTTTAATCATAGCATAATCTTTTTTACATCTGCTTTTTATTTTTTCTTATTTATAGTAGACCCGAATGCTTTGTACATTGTAGAACCCCTCAAGTTCTCTCCAGAAAAAAAGGTAATGTTTTGTTGGTTTTTACGTATTAAAAGGGTTGGTCGAGCTTGTAAGGGTTAGGTAAAGTTGGTGGTCTTGGTGGGGTGCGTGGCTGTAGATGAAGAAGTGGGTTGGAAGGTTAAGGTAACCCTTTACATGGTCCTTAAACTGCTCCTTTTTAGTCATGGTAGAGGTACAAAGAAAGGTTTGCAGGGGGTTAGCAACCTGTGATCCATAAGCCATATTTGGCCTGTGGCATGAATGAATCTGGAGCCATTATCAGAGGGCTGTAAAATAAAAAAGAACACTCCGGAAACACAGTGCGTGGCCTGCAACACCTGGAAGTGTCGCTGTGCGGAGGAGCGCTTGCCGCTGCCCGCGGGGCACCGGCGCGTCGGGCGCAGTGGGTGCACTGCCCGCCACCCCGCCGCGACCTCACCTCTGGAAGGGCTCAGAGCTCGTGTCCTCTGTGAACGACCCGGGCAGCAGGTGGCACAGCTCCGAACGTACTTGGGCTCTTCCGCTTCCGCAGCCTGGGCTTCTCCGCTTTGCCTCTCGGAGTATAAGCCGTGCTCTTGTGGTCGGAGGCGATCGTGGGAGAAAGAACGTGGGCTTCAGAGCACGCAGCCTGGGTGGGGTCGGCCACAGCCTGGCCGCTTATGTGTCATGACTTGGGCAGGGCCCCGAAACCAGGGGTAAAACCCTCACCTCCCAGGGCTGGTGAGTAGGGTGCTCCTGAAAGCAGCTGGCACAGGGTCTGCTGCATCCTGGGGGTTCAGACGTGAGTGAGGCGGCAGTGGGGGTTCTCACTGGGCGGCCTGTACTGACTGAGGAGGGAGGGAGTGGTGGGGCCTGACAGCGCAGAACACTGTCCCGCCCTCCACCAGGGGGCGCTCTTCTCCCCCATGAGCTCAGCTCTCTAGACCCGTGATGAGGTGGCTGAGTGTAGCTGCTGGAGATCTAACTCCTGCCCTCTTTCACTCGTGTTGCAGAAGAAGCGCTGCAAGTACAAAACGGACAAAATTGAGACCATAAAGCCGGCAGACCCGTTGCACCCGATAGCCAATGGAGACATAAAAGGAAGGAAGCCCTTTACAAACCAGAGAGACTTCTCCAACGTGGGCGAAGTGTACCACTCTTCCTACAAGGGCCCCCCGTCCGAAGGAAGCTCGGAAACCTCGTCCCAGTCGGAGGAGTCGTACTTCTGCGGCATCTCGGCGTGCACGAGCCTGTGCAATGGACAGTCCCAGAAGACAAAGACTGAGAAGAGGGCTTTAAAGCGCAGGCGGTCGAAAGTCCAGGACCAGGGGAAGTTGATAAAAACCCTGATACAGACTAAGTCCGGGTCCTTGCCCAGCCTGCAGGACATCATCAGGGGGAACAAAGAGCTGGCCGTGGGCACCTTTGGGGTGACCGCCGTCTCGGGGCACATCTAGATGCGCGGACTCTTCACACTGGGGACTCTTGTTGTTGTTCTCGGAGGAGCGCTCTGTGGTATTTGAAGGGTTTGGGGGAGGGAGACAACGTTAACGGGGAAAGTATTTAGAAGGCAGGGTCTCTGCCTTTTTATAGTACGTGGGACGGTGCCATCGGTGCGGGCTGAGGAGCCAAAGCCCTGCCAGGCCGCTGGCTTCCCACAAGGACGATGGCGGACGTTTTCTAAAGATGCTTTTTCACAGGCCGATTGCTGGTCATTTGGGAGCCCCGTTCCTCGGGTGGGACAGGAGTAGAAGCCCAAACCTCTTCCTGTAGCTTCGGTCCTATTTCTCGCACCTTCCATATTTATGTGCCTTTTGTCTATTTATAATGCCACTGGAAGAGGAGAGGGGCTTCTTCTGTCACTTGATTTCTTTTCTAACTCTGTTAGTTTCGGAAGCTGCAAACACTACAAGGCTCTGAGGCGGCCTGCCCCTCGAGCGCAGTCGCGTGGGCCGGACGGCGTAAGGAGGCTGCAGACCTGCCAGCCGGACCCTGCTGGCAAACTCCCCTGAGACCGACGCTGGCTGGAATTCATGTCTGTTTTAGGTAGATGGTGATGCTCTTAAATGTGTTTTCATTTAATTTATTCACACTAGTTTTCTGTAGTTACAACTCAGCGAGGAAGACAAAACTACAAGATCTTTTCTTACAAATGACTGGTACTTGCAAATAAGTTTTTTATAAATTCACCTTTTAAACACATGTAACCAGTTGGAAGGGTTTAAACATTCACAGTAAGCACCAGTCCTCCAGCCTGTCACTTATTACAAATAGGAAATGTGGCGATTTGTCAGACGAGTCCAGGTCTCACGTGACTCCAGGTCTCACGTGACGCAGTCACTGCCGGGGACACACCCAGAACCAGCCGGTGAGCTTGTCGAGCCTCCTGGGACGGTCGGGTCTCCAGGGCTCACCGGCCCGTGGTGTGCGCGTCGCAGTGGCTGCAGGGGGGCGGAGGCGTACGTGCATGTGCGATGCCAGTGCGTCTGTCTTCATCTGGTCCTTCTGTTTCTTTGATTGGCAGCAGCTGTATTTGGGTAAAACGATTCCTTTCCATGTGTGTGTACAGTGGCACGTGGAAGTGGCAAGTTTCCTTTCGACGGGAGGAGGATTGACCACTTTGTGTTGTCGGTCTTAAGTTATAACTTATTAAGCACTTTTAGTAGTAACTGTGTTTAAACCTGTCTGATACCTTTCTGCGGGTATTGTTTGTAATGTGACTTATTTAAAGCCTTTTTGTTCCAGTTGCTGCTCTAGATGAACAGTGTGTTTTAGGTGATTGACATTTGTTCCAGTCTGTACAGCTGGCCGTTCGGAGCAAGAGGGCCTGGTTGCACAGAGCCCCCCGGAGAGCGGTCCAGGCGGAGGCGGAGGCGGAGGCGAGCGCTGGCGAGGGGAGAGGCGCTCGGTGTGTGACGACGGAGCTGTAGTGCCGTTAGAAACTGTGAATTTCCAAATAAATCTGAATACTTGTCTTTATTAATAAACTACTGCCTCACTCTTCTTTGAAGGAGAACCTACGACTCTGTCACTCTGGCCAAAGATTTGAGTTTCGGCCCCGTCAGAGACTGAGTGCAGCAGCGTCCCATTGCGTCGCTGGCCGAGTGTCAGCCAACGCCAAGCTGGTTGAACGTCCGTCCGCGTGAATGTTTTGTTCCCACGGTCGTGATTTCGTCGCTTCAGATGCTGACGGGGAGGTTTGAGTTTTTATCGAGTAGGTGGAGTACGTGCATGTGCGTTCCTCTTGCTGGGTGCCGTCTTTAGGACGACTGATTTAATTCCTTCCACCTCTTACTGCAGCGTGACACTTTGTCATTTGGGTTTTATCTTTCCTGTCCGAGAGTATACCTACATAGGGAGAAAAACGTGAAAATGCTTGCTGATAGATCTGTGCCTGGTGAGAAGCAAAGCTGTGTGTGTGTGTGTGTGTGCGTGTGTGTGCACGCGCACACACAAGTGCATACATGCAGGGCAGGGCAAAGGTAGGGTTACCGTTCAGCTGGGAAATAACGCGATACCTAATGGTTAATAAATGAGAGTAAACCCTTATGGGTACTCGCAGCTGTGAACCCGCTTTTCCCCACCCCTGTGTGCGGCTGTTCCATGACAGTCTGCCTCGGTTATTTCTTCTGATGTGAAGGAAAGCATTAAAACAGGATGGAATAAGAGGCAGGAATAACAGAGGAATAAGAGGAAACCGAGGGATCTCTTTTAATTTTAAAAAAAAACTATACATTCATGTCATTGGAGGGATTCGTTGTTCAAGGCGTATTCAGAAACAGTTGTCCTTTCTCTGCCCGCCTCTCCTACCGAAGACCCCGGCCCCGCCAGCAGCCCTTCTCGGCGCTGTGACCGCCGCTGCCCAGCTCGCTCTGCCACTCGTTGATTTCTCGGAGTGAGCTGTGCCCCCGGCTTGGGTTCGTAAACTTGTAGGCGTGAATAGGAAACAGATACACGCTTGTATTTGTTAACCTAGTTGGACACATCTGTTGAACAGTTTTTTTTTAAATACTGCTTTTTTTTTTCAAATTCTACATCTCATAGACGAAAGTTCTTTTTACAACCTCATGCTTTTCCCCAACTTCTTCATTTGAAAAATTTCAAATCCATAGAAAAGCCGAACACCCGTGTTCGCTCTGCCCACATTCAGCAGTTAACACTCTGGGGTTTTTGTGTACATATGCTTGTGTATACACCACACACTTTTTGGGGGTGAACCATTGGTAGTTGGGACATTGTGACCTTTCACCTCTAAATCCCACAGCACGAGCTTGCTGGGCTTGCTGAGCTCCAGGACGTCCACCCACCTGCCCTCAATAGCAGAGTCACGCTCAGTGTGAAGTCCATGGGCAGTCCTTCAGACTGCTCCTTCACACACGCCTTCAGCTTCCCTGCCCCTCTCTTGCCTTGATGTACCTGCTGGGCAAAAGGGCACCCCCGGCGAAGTCCAGCCTTCCTGCTGCGGCTCACGGGCACCCGCCAACCGCAGCAGGCCCGGAGAGGCGTCGGAGCCGTTCTCGCTTCGGCTCCAGCTGTTTGACCTCCGTAGACCTCCGTGCTGCTGGCACGCACGGTGCGTTCCCTTAGTCCGCCTCCTGCTGCTCCCGAGCGACTCCTGCTGCTCCCGAGCGACTCTGAGACGGGTTCTCAGGATGCGCGCTCTCCCACCCTGTGCTTAGCTGATGGCCCGATTTCACTGGGAATGTGCACACGTGGTCAGGCTCCTGGAAGCTGCCCCCTGCCTGTCTCCTCTGTCCATGTGACCCGCCTTTCCTCCTGCTCCTTGAAGTTGATGCTCTGCAGGCGGGCTGGGTTTCGTGGCGGACCTCCTTTCACTGACAGCTGTCAGAGGGGCGGGGGTTGGGGGCCGGGTGAAAAAGGCAAAGGAACTAAGCAAAACCCCCCAACTGGTAGACACAGGCCACAGCGTGGTGGTGACCAGAGGAAAAGGGGAGTGGGGGCAGTAGAATGGGGTAAATAAGGGGGGACGGGGGGAGACTTGACTCGGGGCGGTGAACACACAGTACAGTCTACAGATGATGTGTTACAGAACCGTACACCTGACACCTGGCGATTTTGCTAACCAATGGCACCCCGATAAATTCAGTTTTCAAAAGGAGATTAGATAGAGTGTTCCCGACAGAGGGGACCATGGCAACACAGTCACTTTTCCGGAATGATCGAGTTTTGTTCTGCACCATCATCCTGTGGGGCTCAGAATGTCCCACTGCAGACCTGCGGGTGTCGTTACTGTACCTCAGAAGTCCATTCTGAATGCCAGTAGAACATATTTGGGATTATTTGATTTCTTCATTTCAATTCCTTTATTTCTCTGAATAAAATGATAACTCAAGAAAGAAAAGCTCTCGACCCTCATCATCATCGATTTCCCGCCACCGTTTGTGAACCCCCAGCTGTCGGACTGGCCTCACTCCCAGGACGGGCCTGTCCCGGCATCCAGGGCTGCAGGTCCCGAAACCTGTGAGCAATTCCCGGCTTACTCAGCCGATCGCCCCCTTGTGCAGTGCCTCCCTTGGCTTCCACAGGGGGGCCCCTTTTCGGTCCTTTTTTTTCCCCCTCACTTCTCAGTACAGTAAGATGACATCTCTTTCGGTCTCTGGCTCTTCTGTCCTCTCACGACCTTGGGGTGCTCAGGGGCTCAGTTCAGAGACCTCTACTCCATAGTCACCCATATCTGTGCTGACGGCTCCTGTTTTTGTTAGAACTCAATTTCAGGATTTAAAAAGCTTTCTTTCCTGGCTGGTGTAGCTCAGTGGATTGAGCGCGGGCTGTGAACTAAAGTGTCGCAGGTTCGATTCCCAATCAGGGCACATGCCTGGGTTGCAGGCCATGACCCCCAGCAACCGCACATTGATGTTTCTCTCTCTCTCTTTCTCCCTCCCTTCCCTCTCTAAAAATAAATAAATAAAATCTTTTTTAAAAAAGCTTTCTTTAATTGGGTTTATTGGGGTGACGTTGGCTGATAAAGCTACAGGTTTCAAGTGCACAACTCAACCAAACACCTGCACACTGTTGTGCACCCACCGCCCAAAGCAAAGTCTCCTCCCGTCCCCATGCATCCCCCTTTGCCGCCTTCCACCTCCCCCACCCCTGGTCCCCCTAGCTGTCACCACACAGTGGTCTGGGACTGTGTCTTCTGCATATACACAATATATAGTTTTTGCTTAATACCTCCACCTTTCTTTCACCCAGCCCCCCAACTCCCCTCCCATCTGACAGCTGTCGGTCTGTTCTCTGTATATGCCTCTGCTTCTATTTTGTTTGCTAAATTGTTTTGTTCATCAGATTCCACATATGAGTAAGAGCATATGGTATTTGACCTTCTCTGACTGGTGTATTTCACTGAGCATAAGTAATGCTTGCCAGGTGCATGCATCTGTTGCAAAGGGTAGGGCTTCCTTCCCTTGCACAGCCATGTAGTGTTCCGTTGTGTTACACCACCTTTTTTAACCACTCATCTGATCTGCACTTGGGCTGCTGTCACATCTTGCCTGCTGTAAATAACGCTGCAGCGAACATAGGGCTGCATATATTCCTTCAAATTAGTGTTGTGGGTTTCTTCAGGTACATTATATTCTCTGCAGTGGAACTGCTGGATCGAAAGGCAGTTTATTATTTAACTTTTTGAGGTTAACTCCATGCTGCTTTCCACCGTGGCTGCACCAGGCTGCATTCCCACCAGCAGTGCATGAGGGTTCTTCTCTACCCGCATCCTCACCAGCACTTGTTTGTTGACTTACTGACGATGGCCATTCTGACAGGTGTGAGGTGCTGTCTCATTGTGGTTTTAATTTGCATCTCTCTGATGGATCAGTGACATTGAGCATCTTTTCATATGTCTATTGGCCGTCTCTATGTCCTCTTTGGAGAAGTGTCTATTCAGATCCTTTGCCCACTTTTTAATTGGTTTGTTTGTTTTCTTGGTGTTGATGTGTGGAAGTTCTTCATGTATTGTTGATATTAACCCCTTATTGACTATCATTGGCAAATACGTTCTTGCATTCAGTGGGTTGCCTTTTCATTTTGTTGACGGTTCCTTTTACTGTGCACTTTTTAGTTTGATGTAGTCCCATTTGTTTATTTTTCCTTTGTTTCCCTTGCCCAAGACGATATATTGGTAAAACTATTGCTATAAGAAATGTCAGAGATTTTACTATGTCATCTTCTAGAATTTTTATGGTTTTACAATTTACATGTAAGTCTTTAATGCATTTTGAGTTTGTTTTTCTGTATAGTGTAAGGTTCTTTTTTTTTTTTGCATGTATCTGTCCAATTTTCTCAACACCATTTATTTAAGAGACCATCTTTACCCCCTTACATGTTCTTACCTCCTTGTCAAATGTTAATTGACCATAAAGGCGTGGGTTCATTTCTGGCCTCTGTATGTCATTGTCTCTGCCGAAGATTCTTTGAAATTCTTTCTGCTGTACATCTTTCTTCCTCAGCTCGCGACTTCTGTGGAGACGTCACATCCATTTCCCACTCTCCCGAATCACTGCGGTCAGAGTTTCCCGAGACGAGTTTTGTCTGCCTCTGCACGACGCTTCTCTTTCCCTGTCTCTGCAGAGTGTGTATTAGATGCTCCTCGTAACTCGTCGTGTAAGAGAGGAGATGCTTCCCGAATGAGCACGTTTAACAGTTTGGCTGCTTGTGTCGCTTTGGGCCCTACAGTTCGTCTGTTAATATGGTGAACTAGTCCTCTGTTTAAGGTTCCAGTTTGGCTGAGCTTGGATTCTTTCCCAATAACCTTATACCCCAAGCGTTCCCCTCTGAGCTCATCTGTCCTTCTCACGTTGCCTTGTGTCGCCGATTCCTCGGAACCTACAGAGTCCGTGACTTTGATTCCATTGTGCACGCCTGGTAGAGGTGCCCTGTCTTCGCTCTTCCCTGCGTGAGCCGTAGGGACGCACCTCCCGGAGTGCAGAACAGACAGGGCCACCCGCCTTATGTCCCTCTGCTGCGTCATGTCCAGCTGTGTTCCGGGAGGCGCTGGGTCTGAAGGATACAGAAAGAATACATGTAGCACGTGGTTATCAGATAAAAATACATGAGTCCACCAAAAAGCTGTGTTGTTCAACGAGGGGAAGAACATTTCCTGCACCCAGTAGCCTGGGCAGGGACTGCCCCAGCCCTTTACCCCAGAGGGTCGGGGGTCGGGGGTCAGGGGTCCGCACGGTGCAGCGCCAAGAACCAGGCAGCCACGGCGGCGTCCGCATCAGCCGTAAAGGAAAACCAGCTCTCCCCAGAGCACGGGCAATCAGAATTCTTATTTTGGGGGGTTCATGGAACTTTAAAAGTCGAAGTACAAGTATGACTCAGTACCCCCACATGAAAAGGAATATTGACTTGAGGGAGCCTGCGATGCTCACAAGGGAGCGTCACATCAAAGCGGCTGTGCTTAAAAATAACAACCAGCCCAGCAGAGAACGGAAACTGTGGCTCTTCTCCCCCCCCCCCACCCCCCGCCCCGAGAGTCTGTGCTCTCCCCCTGCAATCCCTGAACACTCCGCACACGGCTCACGAGCGCCCAGCTGGCTCTTGAGCTCCGGCCCACGTGTCTCTGCCCACGGCGGGGCACCCGAGCCCCTCCCGTCCCTGGGAGAGGCCTGAACTCTGTCCGGCAGGGCCAGGCTCGCGCTGGCCCGTGGCTGTTTGCCCAGTTAGAGTTCCATCGAGTAAATGAAACGGGGCCTTTCGGAGTGTTTGTTTTTTCCCTGTAGCATCGGTCAGTTCTGAGCCATCTCCGCTGGCTGTTGGAGTGTGAAGGTCAGGAAGCCTCAAGGTAGGTCATCAGGAGTGAGAGTCTGGGCCTGGTATGGCCAAGTTCACCGGCAGCCAACCCCACGGCGACTCCAGACTGTCTCAGACTGTTACTGACGACAAGTGTCAGTCGGTCCACCTTCGGACAGTGGCCGGGCGTTTGAGTGTCCACCCTGCCCTTTTTCTGAAAGAGGAGTCACATGACTGACACTCCGTAAGTGCAGTTTACTAAGGAAACGCTCTCCTGTCCTCCAGATTAGCGCAGAGGGTCGTTCTTCGCTAATAAAATGTATTTCATACCTGTAGGAGGAACGACAGACGCCCGGACTTCCACTGGCAACGAGCCAGACTCATTTCCCCCAAATCTGTCGCCTGCTGACTTCTGTCCTGTGTATTGTAGATTCGAGGTCCCCCTTTCCTGTGGCATCTAGTCACTTTTAATATTAGCAACTGATTTGTCTCCCCAAGTTCAAAAGGGGCCCACAGAAGACCTTTTACTGTCCACCCCGTGTCACCACGTCGGCTGGGTAGCACGACCCAGCCAGGCCTTACAAGTCCTCCTGGTGCAACAGCACGTTCTCCTAACGTGGAGGAGCGCCCCCTGGGGGAGCCCGGCAGGCCCAGCCAGGTCTTGCGCCCCTTTCTCTGGGCCTGTGTCTGGCCTTGCCCCACTTGCTTTGGGGGTGCGGCCTGAGAAGACACGATCACTCGCGGGCTGTGCATGGATGTGCCCTTTCCGGGAAAAAACCTTGACCTTGCGGACAAAGGCTGTCTCAGTGCACACTTAGAAAAAATGTGCTGACCCCTTTACCGCTCCACACACGTCCCTGGTCTAACATCGTGATGTTACAGGGAAAACATGTGTTGGTGTGCCTGTCCCCGTCCCTCTTCCCCCGGCGGTGAGGGTCCATGTTTGCCCGTGTCTGGAAGAGCGGGCAGGGGCAGCGCAGGCCGTGGAAGTGGCAGCGATGGACGTTGCCGGGGGAAGGGGAGGGGCCGGCGCTGGGCACCCGGAGGGCACTTGGTCCGGAGCCAGCCCTAGAAAGCCCAGAGGCACGGAGCGCAGTGAGCCCCATG
Source organism: Phyllostomus discolor (assembly GCF_004126475.2). Taxonomy (NCBI): domain Eukaryota; kingdom Metazoa; phylum Chordata; class Mammalia; order Chiroptera; family Phyllostomidae; genus Phyllostomus; species Phyllostomus discolor. Next base: position 22,473,214 of record NC_040916.2, on the reverse strand, counting down.
GCCTCTGCTGGAGCTCGGACTCAAGGGGTTCGGTTTCTTTCTGGGGCCAAGGCCATCTTCTACCTCCCCTTGGCTGTCTCGTCTGAGGAGACGCCATCCCTGAGCCAGCATCGTGAGCTTTTCTGCCCGTGGAGGTTGATGGGCAGGTGAGCGGCCTCCACACCCGCTGTGACCGTAGCTCACGACGGCCGGCCAGGGTGGAACAGTGGCCTGGCGGTGACTGCGGTCCTCAGGGGTTCTACTCCGGGCTGATCAACTGAATTAACTGCTGTTCCTGAAATCCACGAGCACCATAGGAATTCTTCTCTCCCTTTCAGAGGGAGGAGTGAGTCCCTTCCTCACTTTCTTCATCGTCTTTCTCTGTGGAGGACACGGAAAACAAATTCCAGAGGAAGTGTAAGAGAAAAGCTTCGTTTTTATATAGCGATGTGCATGGGAGAGACTAAAGACATGAATGGCCATTGTGCGCCCCTTACTGGGGACCTGGCCTGCAACCCAGGCGTGTGTCCTGACTGGGAATCGAACTGGTGATCTTTCAGTTCACAGGCCGGTACTCAATCCACGGAGCCACATCAGCCAGGGCTAAGCTAGACATTCTTAATCTGGGCTCAGCGGAGGGTGGCTGAGAAACCCAGAATAACATGCAAAATTTGGAGTCCATTTGTCTAAGGGGTCTTTGACTTTCATCAAGTTGACAAAGGGCCCTGTTACACCCCAATAGGTTTAAAATTCCGAGTTTGATACAATGTGTTGTCTTTTTTCTTTTAAAGATTTCATTTATTCATTTTTTGAGAAAAGGGAAGGGAGGGAGAAAGAGAGAATGAAACATCGGTGTGTGGTTGCCTCTCATGTGTTCCCCGCTGGGGACCTGGCCTGCAACCCAGGCGTGTGCCCTGACTGGGAATCAAACTGCTGACCCTTTGGTTTGCAGGCCCACACTCCATCCACTGAGCCACACCAGCCAGGGCAATGCAATGTATTTTCAGTTCTTACTCTGTTTATTTGACTTGTTGGGGAGGGGTGTAGGTGGCGGGAGGGGAGAACTGGTGAATCTTCCTTTCCGCGTGGCGTCACCTGACCCAAAGTGGGAGCAGAGGGGAAAGGAAAAATCACACCAGAACCCCTTCCATCGGGCTGCTTTCAGAATTCTGGCAATAATCTCAGATTATACTAATGAGCAAGAGCTGGGCAGACACCATGTCCAGACGCCTGTGTTTCTACACCCGCTCAGGGTCCCACAGGACCGTGCAGAAGTGGGCGGTTTTACCCATGACCGCAGAAGCGCGGCACCGACAAGCAGGACTAATCAAAGAAAGGCCAAAGGAAAGAGGAAAGTTTTCCATGAGGCCAAGCTCGTGAAAATGCAACACCCAACTCCGAGGACCTCTTCTTTTTCTAGAGGAGGTTCACCAGGGACAAGGAGCAGCTCACTGGTGCCAGAGACCGGCCGGATAGCCACGTCTTGTCTGAGCCCGGGGAGATTACAATTAAACACAGCCCCGCAGGGGAGAATTCCGTCTCTCAACCCGGTTCAGAGGGCCGAGATACCTGGACCGTTTTACCGGCGGGAGAGATGGTAATCTGGGCCACGCTTTCTGATTCGCAGCACCTGGGCCGGACGTGTTTCGAAATGTAAAGCTGTTTCCATTTTAGAAAGGAAACATAGTCCATGGCTGCGGTGTCACGGCCTCAGTGTGGATCCGCTGTCTGTGGTCACGCCAACGTCCGACCGAGATTCACATTTTGGCGGTGACGTGAACGGCCACGCTCGTGGGAAGCAGGCTCACTCTAGAGACTCCGGTCTCACGACAGTTTTGGGTCACAGCTTGTCCCCAAATGAGGTCTGTGTAGGGCTCGTGGCCACGTGAGTTCTGGAAAATTCCCAGTGTTCAGACCTTCATGAGGGAGGGCTTACCGATGTGGGCCACGTATGTATGTTCAGATCTTTGCAACTCAACGTGTAAAATATTTTATAGGAATGATGCACACACCACCTGTTACAAATCATTGTAGAAGTTGTCCAGGGACTGGTATTCAGTCTCAGTATTATCCTGAGTTGATTCGATAAACGACTTTTAAACTATTGAGAACATTGGTTTCTCTCAGCTGTTTCCCGCTCCTTCTAGTGTCTGTTTCTCGGAAGTTACTGATTGTCTTCACGTTCAAAGCTGTAAGTCTGGGATATTCGGGAACAAAGTGAGTCTGAGCTTGGTGAATGGGATACAAGGAAAATAAATGTTCGGTCTTGTCCCGGGTTCCGGGCACACAGCTCCTAACCCTGTGGGACCGCCACAGAGGGCAGTATCTATGCTGATGAGGTGACTGGGGACTTGGGGGGCCCCTGAAAGCTTGAGGGTGGGGGCTGGTCACCAGAAAGAGCAAGGCAGGACTGGAGGGTTGGAACTCTCAGCCCTGGAGACTGAGTCAGCAAATGGCCATGGATTCACTTCATTATGTCTGCATCACGGAGCCTCCATAAAACCCCTGAACGATGGAGCGCGGGGAGCTTGCAGGTTGGTTGACAGGTCAAGGCGCTAGGAGGTGACGTGCCAGACCAGGCAGGGGGCTTGAACCCCTGACTCACAGCCGGTCAGTGGGAGATGGGGGAGGCCCGGCTTGGAACTTGCTTCTGAATGACGTCAGGGGCGGCCCGTGGGTCTGGGCCTTCGAGCTGTGAGGAACTCTGAGAAGTGAGCGTCAGAACCGAACCGAGTTGTTGAGCACCGGGTGGTGTCTGGAGCTGGGGGAGCTGCTCGCTGGTGCTGGGGACACCCTGGAGCGGGGGTCTCCCCGTGGTGGATCTCTACCTGTGTTCCCGTGGAACAGCAGCGCCCGCGCAGCCGACTGAGGTCCCGTTATGACAGGTGAATATGGAACTTTTAGCTTTGCTGGGAAAGGAGAGGTTCTCAAATCGTGCGTCACAAAAACAAAATCCAGAGACACACTGGACACCCACCCAGTTGGAGGGGCGCCTGCAGCCGCGAATGCCCGGCCTGACGTCGGGGAGCCCTGCTCAGCGCTGCGGCCTCCTCGTCCCCCGGCCCCGAGGCCGGTTTGAGACCCAGACCGATACCGGTTTTGATCTTGGCTGCTTCAAACAGTTTCACCTTGGGCAAGCCCTTGACCGTTTCTAAGCAATGGTGTCCCTCCTTTAATCTACTTCATCTTCTATCAGTCACTCATCATTTGCTATTATTATGTCCAGCTCTCTGTCCACGGTAGATAGGAAACTGTTCATCAATATTTAGCTTCCCTGGCTGGCGTAGCTCAGTGGATTGAGTGTGGGCTGCAAACCAAAGTGTCGCAGGTTTGATTCCTAGTCAGGGTACATGCCTGGGTTGCAGGCCATGACCCCCAGCAACCACACATTGATGTTTCTCTCCCTCTCTCTTTCTCCCTCCCTTCCCTCTCTAAAAAATAAATAAATAAAATCTTTTAAAAAATATCTAGCTCCTAACCCCTGGCTGGCGTACTCAGTGGACTGAGCTTGGGCTGGGAACCAAAGTGTCCCAGGTTCGATTCCCAGCCAGGGTACATTCCTGGGTTGCAGGCCAGAACCCCCAGCAACCGCACATTGATGTTTCTCTCTCTCTCTCTCTGTCTCCCTCCCTTCCCTCTCTAAAAGTAAATAAATAAAATCTTAAAAAAAAAAAATATCTAGCTCCTTTTCCTTTGAGGCATGAGGGCGATCCCATACGCGCACACAGCTACACAGGACCTGCTCTGGCCAATGAAGTAGGGGGACAGCCGATGACGTGTGTCCCTCCCGGTAGAAGCGTTTCAGCTCGGGGGCCAGTTTTCCGTCTTCCTTCTTGCTGCGTGGTTGGCAGTGTGGCAGGGGGGGCCTCCGCGGGCCAGGGTCCCCGGATGAAGACACCGTGCCAAGCAGCCCCCGTGGACTTTGCGTGAACCAGAAATGCACCATGGGTGTGTTAAGCCAATGAGATCTTGGCCTGGTTTGTTACTTAACCTAAAACGTCATCTTGCCTAGTTCCAGAAAGAAGTTAAGGCAACTTAAAGAGAAGCAGAGCACAATAGGATAAAAAAAATGACTGAGGAAATTAAGGATAACATAATAACGTGTGATAACACTTACTTGACAGAGTCATTAGGAAAAAACATATATACCGTATTTTTCGGACTATAAGGTGCTCATTCCCTCCCCCACCAAATTTGGGAGGAATAATGGTTATTAATGCTGCTGTTGAGCTCTGTTTACATTTCCATTGGTGAAATGTTATTTATGTTATTAAATATTTCACCATAGTTTTTGCTTCAACATTTTTTTTTCTATTTTCCTCTAAAACCTAGGTGTGTCTTAGGGTCCGAAAAATACGATATGTCCATCAGTTTGGTCGATAATCAGGAGGTGTAACAACAGCTCATTTTTACGTTTGGTTCTTTCTATACAATGGCCCTCCCCGCCGCAGCCACCTCTGTCCCTTCCTGCCCTGCTCACCACGGCTTCCTTGACCCAGATACTCACAGTGACAGCCCCATTTCCCGCAAGCCACACGCAGCACCCTGACAGCTTTTCCCATCCTGCTTACCACCGACTTGTCTCGTGTGCTTGCCTCTGTCTTCTCCCCGAGGGCCGCGGTCTTCGCCGGCCGTATGCACTGCCGCGTCCTCAGGCCCAGACCGAGGCCTGGCGTGTGAAGTCGGCACTCGGTGAATATTGCCCGTATGTGTGAGAAGTTAATGATTTGATAGGAGAATCTCCCGGCACTCTGGAGTTCGGAGAGCAAGGCTCCCACCCCGCACCGAGAACGGGTCTTTCCACGTCCATGGGTTGTGACCCCGACCTGTCCACCTGTGCCCGCCCTGCCCCAGCCCCTCTGCAGCATGCAGGTTGTGATGGATGCTGCCTGCCAGACGGATGTCACTAACAATCGTGACGAGAACCAGAACCCATGATTAACATGTACTGACCTGTTACGTACGATGTGCTGCCCTCAAGGCCAAGTACACCCGGTTCACGACCCAATTCAGATTTCCCAACACTCCGAAGTCGGTGCTATTATTATGGGTATTTTCAAGACGTGGAAGTTCGGGCTCAAAGGTGCCACATAACGTGCCTAGGAGAACATTCTTTCTGTGCGGGCCTGGAGGTGCTTTAATGGTCCACTATTCTGCAACAAGCCAGTGAAACACAGCAGCTTCAAACCATTGTCGCTCATCATGGCTCTGTGGGTGGAAGGGATTCAGCTGGGCGATCCCCTCCTGGGGTCTCTCCTGCGATTGCCTCTGGCTGTGGTCCAACGGTGGCAGCTGGCCTGGGTGTCCGAGCCAGCTTGCACATCTGGCATCTCAGGCGGGACCCTTGGGGAACTGCCCAGCTGTCCCTGCGCCCACCGTGAGCTTGAACTTCCTCCCAGCACAGAGGCCTCCCTGCGGCCAGGCTTCTGTGATGACTGGCTTCTCCGGAGCTGGCCTTCAAAGTCACCCAGTGTCACTTGCATGGCATTCTGTTGGCGGCACAGGACCGGCTCAGGGTGATCGGGGAGCCGGGAGAGGCTGCAGGCCTCGGAAGCCTGGCTCCCCGGGGGATGCTTTTGGACACTTCGGTTATTGGGGAGCAGGAGAATTCCCTCCCACCCTTCCTGAGCTCTTCTGGAGGGACTAGTAAAATTGCCACGAGCCTAGAGAAGCAGGAGGAAAAAGCTAATTTGATGCGTGCACATGGGAGAAGCACGGCACGATGCTCGGATCACAGATCTGAGAAATGATGGGGGCAGGTGCCTTTTCTGCTTCTCAGCCAGAGAAGCAGCCCCTCCGTGAGAACCTGGCAGTGCAGAGGAAGTCCCTGCTCTGTGGAAGGAGCCGAGGCAGCGGGCTTGGGCTGGGGGAGTCAGCCAGTGAAGGCGACACAAGGGTTAGGCCTTCCCGAACCCGGATTTTATAGCTCTTGCGATAAGGTTGTCCCTCCGTCCTTCAGGAGTGGGGAGCGCGTCTCTCACGGAGACTTGTTCCCTGCTTTAAGGGGGACAGAGCGGAGTCCCAGAGCCCTTCCCACCCCCACTGCTGTTTGGGGGATTTTTAGTGCGAAATGGTCCACGTGCCATTGTGGGCTATCGTGGTGCAGCCTGCCCTGGGCCCCGACATGATCCCAGTGGGATTTTTTTTTTAATTTAATTTATTTATTTTTAGAGAGGGAAGGAAGGGGGGAGAGAGAGGGAGGGAGGGAGGGAGGGAGAGGGAGAGAACCATCGATGTGCGGTTGCTGGGGGCCATGGCCTGCAACCCAGGCATGTACCTTGACTGGGAATCGAACCTGCAACACCTTGGTTCGCAGCCCGTGCTCAATCCACTGAGCTGCGCCAGCCAGGGCCCCAGTGGGATTTTTAAAGCGGACATTCGGAACCCCAGTCAGAGGTTGCAAACTCATTCGTGCAGGAGCAGGAGGTGAGATGAGGAAGGATGATGGGCTGGTGCACGGAGGTCCGGACTAGAGCAGACCCCTGAGCTCGGGAGAGCACAGCTGTGGGCAGGGGCTGGGGGCTGCCCCTGGCTCCGCCCTGGTCCTCAGCCGCAGCTCTGGCTTCCTGGGTGCCAGGGTCCAGGCGGCCTCCCGCTGCCTGCGCTTGCGGTGGGTCGAGTCCCCTGTGTCCCGACACTCTGACAGCCCCAGCCAGGGTGCCTGGAGGCTGGCTCCGTTTTCTAGAAGGCCCGCAGCTGGGCTCCCGGGGCCTCTGCGTGACGGCCTGTGGAACAAGACGAGGGCTGAGTTGCCGCGGCAGGGAGGGCGGGGCACGCGCTTGTTCCATTGTGCTCTGGAACACCTGAGCTCCCGGGCCAGACCGCAGAGGCCTGTGGGCAGAGCAGCCTCTCGTCTGTCTCATCTCCGGAAACCTTGACTTTCAAGCTGTGTCACAGCCAACCCCAACGAAAGTGACCAGGCTTGACCCCGTGTGAGGAGAGGAGCAGCCGCACGTGACAGGGGGCTGCTGGCCTGGGACGCTTGCGCCCTCCCCCGTGACACGGGTCTCCTCAGCCCCCAACTCTGCCTGAAGCCCAAACATGACCTCCCCCCTTCTCAACCCCATTCTAATCTGGATGTGTCCCCAGCATCTGTCACCCTTGTAATGTAGTCACTGTCCCGGGAGGCCCCCTCTGCTTCCCCACTGCCCGTGCTGTGTGGGCCACCCGAGAGCCCGGCCTCGCCTGCTACTCTCTGCCCGCTGGGGGCCGGCAGTGCAGGGCCCGGCACGCAGGAGCTCAGAGACCAGGGGCAGACCCGTAGGAGCCCTCCACTCCCCCCCAGCCCTTGCCCACTCCTGGTGACTGATGGCCTGCACGGGCCACACCCTGGGAGGGGACGGTGAGACCTGTGAAACAGTTCCCATAGGTCAGGTCAGGTTGGCGGCATGAGCTTCAGAAAGGCTCTAACTGCCCATAACTTCACAGTCTTTATACGATCCGAGAGCTACGGACAGGATCCCCACTGATGGCTCGCCGGGGAGGTTCCTGGAGGCAGGGGTGTCTCCGAGGTGTATCGCGTCCCTGCGGTGGCTGGTGCTGTGGGGGTCCGGAGGGTTGGTAGGAGGGCTGATCAGCTCCTGGCTTTGTGGGGCTCATTAGCCCCTCGTCCAAGTCCGCAGAGGGAGGGGGGCTGAAGGCCAGCAGGAAGTCACTCTGGAAAGGCCACAAGAAATCAGGACATCTACCCGGAAACCTCAAGGGGCAGAAAGTCACGAAGGGCTATCGTGCCCTCGTTAAAGGACTGATGTCCACACAGGGAGGGACAGCAGCCATGGAGAGGAAAGGACTTGGAGATCAGGGTGTCCATTATAAGTGGAGGGAACACAGGTGGTGATAAACCCCAACTGAGGCACCTTTGGGTGCCTCCTATTAAAAAAATTATCCTCTGGGGACCTGGAAAGCATCGTGGGAGTCAGAGGAGGCGAAGCCGCATCAAAAGCAGTTTCATATTCTCATCGAATCTCGCTGGAAGGTTGGGTGGGTGGAGGACGAGGTGTCAGCCCAGAATGCACATCTCTCTGTCTCTCTCTCTCCCTCTGAGAGCTGGGCTCTGCCACCCAGGCACCCCGGTTGGAGCCAGCACCCCCATGTCAGCGCGGTTGACCTTTCTTCTGCTCCAGACTGGGGCAGGTGACGACGCCGGTCACCGCCCTTTTACTGAAACTCATGCTCTCTTGAGGCATCCACTCGGCGTCCTTGTGGTGGGTTTATTACGTCTCTTCTGGTTTCAGGTGACAGAGCCCAGCTCAGTGGGCTCCCACGTGAAAGGAAAAGGAGGAACTGAGCTGCTGGCCACCGCGAGGCTCCGCGGGGCCAGGGACGGGCTTCCGTCTCAGGTTTCCGACCGGACCATGAGGAAGCTCCGCTGGGCAGTCACTGGGGTTGAGACCCATGGCAGAGTCCATGCCTAATGGGCCCAGGGCACCTGCAGAGTGAATGAGTGAATGAATGAATGAACAAACGAGTGAATGAATGGGTGACTGCCTGCTAAGATTAATTTCAGTTGTCACTCCTGTGGCCGTGAACACAGGCGTCTCTGGCTCCAGGAAGGCGAGAAAAGATAAACAGCACAGAAAATGTGTGAGCACGGAGAAGAGGTTTCTGAGCCAAGAGGTCAGGTCACAGAGCTTCTGCCCCAAGGCCTTCTGCAAAAGGAAGTGCTTCCTGTTGTCCTCCGACCGCTTCCTCAGTGTCCCACTTGCTCCCCTCCTCCCGCCCGTCCCCCACCCCCCCAGCCTGCCTTCACGCTGGGGAGTTGGAGCTGACACAGAACCCACTGAGAGGGTGTCGGTGTCTGGGAACCAGACTGCTTCAGTGACTGCTTCAGTGACACGGTGACTGGGTCGTCATCCGTGTCGTCGGTCTTTGCACGGACCCCCACCGGGCCCTTCCTGTGCTCTGTGTGGTTAACCCGAGCCCAGGGACAGCAAGCAGGGCCTTTGCAGGAGGCGCCACACACACACACACACACACACACACACACACACGGGGTGCAGGTGTGAAAGCAGCGTTTGCTGGGCTGGAGTGGTGCAGAGCCGTGAGCTGGGTTAGCTCAGAGCTCCCAGGGGAAGGAAGCCCAGGGTCCCCGCTCCCTCACTGGAACCCCCGCCTTGGACAGCGGGAGCCCCGGAGCAGGCCCAGGGCGAGCTCCCCCTTTCTTTTCAGCGCAGTGGTCTGCGTAGCTGAGAGGTGAGCCGTGCCAGGGCGTCCCTGCTGGGTCAGGCATCCGCCCAGCTGTCTGTCGCTGTCCTGGGATGTGTCCAGGAGTGTCAGGAGACGACCAGAGATTTCAGACGTTTGTGGGCAGGTGGTCTCTGCTCCCAACTATTCTATAGACCGGCTGTGGTCTTAGGGGGTCCTGGCACCTCTGTGGGGCTCAGGCCCTGCCCCGTGAAGGCAGAGACCTGATACGATGATCGCGTTACTCTAGCGTTGACATTCGGGAGCCAGGGAAGGTTCTGGGTTGGGGAGACGGAGCTGCAGCTGGTTTGCAAACCAGGCCCAGGGGGAGAGCCTCATTCGTGGGGTTACAAACAGGTCCAGGCCGAGCGCTCTTCCCTCCCTGCTGCTATGAGGTCCAGCACGACCTCCCAGACCCAGAGGGGAGGCTGTATGCTCGAAGCCGGCTTCCCCTGGGACCCCGAGGATGGGAGGCTCTCGAGGTACCCAGCTGCACAGCCCTAGCCAGCATCTGCTAGACACTCAAAGGAAGCAGTGGGTGACAAAAAGCAACGACTTTGACCTTTAAGCCCGCCTTTGGTGCATCTGACGTTCCCACAAACCCACCGTGACACATGTTTTTGCAGTGAAGCATTTCAAACGCCAAGAAGGGGCTCATAAAAGAACCCACAAGACCCAGGCACTTCCAGTCTTAATAGATGGTGATGGGGTGTGCCTCACACCCCACCCCACTTCCTCACCACCCTGCAGCATGGGCCCTGGCCCTGTGCTCCCGGGGGTGCTGCTCATGGGGCACACGTGAGCACTCCTGCTTCGTAATCACTCTCACATTGCGCCCTCCTGGGGCTGGAATTTTGGCTCAAATGCCAACAGGCTGAGTGACCTTAGGCAAGTCATTTAACTTACTGGAGCGTTGGTTTTCCCATCTGTTCTCATCTGAACGGCAGATGCTTGTGGTCTCCACTCGTCACATTTACGGGGTGTCTCTAACACCAGGCACTAGCCCGGGTTTGGAAGGGCGGCCTCTTCGGCAAAGGCCCTGAGAGGTGGGCACACTTGTCACACGAGATGGCCTGAATGGCCGGCGCGGCCACGGTGTGGTGAGACATTGCACAGGGGGCCACGAGAGGAGGTGGGGAGCGAGGGAGAGCCCAGACAACGCCCGGGGTTAGAGGTCATGGCAGAGAGCTCAGGGTGCATTCCAAGGGCGATGGCGGGCCACAGCAGGGCTGCCTGGGGCAGCCGACCAGCACGGTCAGGTTTCTGTCTGCATCCGAACGTGGTCAGGCTTCCAGAACACTGCCGCGTCGGTCAGCAGCAGACCCGAGCACCTGCAGAGTCAGGGGGCGGGGCCCGTTGCATCCCGGACTGGGGTGGCCGCAGAATCCTTCGTTCCCACCAAAGAGTCCTGCCCCCGACCTGGGACCCTCCTGATGCCATTAATCCAGTCGCCACGTGTTGGTTGGGATTTACCCGGTGAATACGACAGATACAGCACGCCACCGATGTCACAGTCTGTGACTGCCCGGCCCCATCCCTTTCCCCGGGAGCCTGTACATCACACTCCCTGTGTTCCCTTGCGGGGGGCGGGGGGGGGACCTCGACTGGGCTCTGCCAACAGAGAAGAAATCGCACGAGGTCGGAAGGTGGAAGAGCAGAAGCCACTGTCCACGGCCACTACTGAAAGTCACGTGGGAGACAGCAGAGGCAGGGGCGTGTCCTCCTGAGGGTCCCCCACTTCTGTGCTGCGGGAAGCTAAAAGGGTGGGTTGTTGCAGAGCTTTGCATTGCAAGGCTTCCCAGAAGCGGCCTCCCTGCCTCCAGTCCCTGTATTACACCTTTCCTTACTCTGCGTGCTTAGAGTGGCTCCTGTTTCCTGACCAGCCTCTGGGAGATACACAAGGGACAGGGGAGAAGGGGAGTCTCTTGGGATCAAAGGTCATCCTGTGGTGGGGTGGTGGGCTGCAGGGTCATTTTGACCCCATTGCCACCGCCCTCTTCACTCCCTGATTTCACCTGGTGTGAAATAGCTCACCCCCCACTCACCCTTTCCTACTACAAAAGGACATCCGAGTCGCCCTTGCCCTGGAGACAAGAGATCCAATCGAAGCACAAAGCAGGTGGTGGCTATCAGCCTGCTCGAGTGAGATTACAATAAAAAAGCAAAAACAACCCTTCAACATCTTGCAGATTCTCCTGAGCCAATCAGATCTTGTGACGTGGGAACAGAGAAACAGCGGAGCCTGTGACCGGCATCTGTCAGAATCAGGTGTGAGTGACTCCTGGCTCTGCCCCTCACCCGGGGGAGGAAAAAGCAAAACGACTAAAAAGAAGTAGGAGCTGGAGGGACCACAGATGGCTCTGTGATGCTTCTGGATGTGAGAAGACAAAGATGAATCACTGCAGAAGTTTTTGGAGAAAAAAAGAATGTCTGATTTGGAAACATGTCCCACTAAACTACCGCTTGGATAAGAGGACAGAAGGGAACATAAAAATCCATCACAAATCAGAATTAAGGTGCTAGCTAGACTCTCCCTCCTGACAGTTTGCCCTGCGAGGGTTATTACCAAGGCCCCCTTGCCCTCTGGCTTCTACTTGAACTTGGGCCACAAGGAGCTCCAACGAGAGGAAAGACGGTGGCGTGACACGCGGTATCGATTCTCCAGGTTCCTTGGGCTCAGCTTGGGCTCGCTGCAATTCTTGGCCAGAAGCCACAGTTCCTGTCTGCGCCTTCACCACACAATCTCCTTCTCAGGTTCCAGTAACTCATCTATTCCCTTGTCTGCAGGGCACGGCAACCCTGTTCCTTCTAGTTCAAGAGCATGGATGGCCCTTCTGAGTTCCCCTACGCCCTACCTACATGCTCGTAAACGGTTCCTCTCTGTCAGCCCTCCTCAAGCTGCCCGGAGTCGGGTGTCGCACCTGTTTGCTGATGAGGTCCCGATGACACCCGAGGAAACCCCTCTGGTGACGGAAGGGATGAATAAAGACCAAACCCTGAGGAAAAGCATCACGCTTGTCAGGAGACACTTCAGGTGCCCACAGTGACAGTTACGCTTATGTACAGTTTTTGAGGTTTGGGACAATACACTAAGGACAGAAAGAGAAGGACGGATGAGGGTTGGAAGGGGAGATCAAAAAATTGTCGTTTTCTCCCATTGATAATATATATGTCTATATTAAAAAGACAGAAATCCACATACGCACTATCTGAAGTAAAAAGAGAATTTCACGTGTTTGCAAGATTGTAGATTATTACAAAATAAAGAGCATTTATCTCAATCTGTAGTAGTCTTCTGTATTAGCTATCTGTTCCTGCCTTACAAATGAGTCCAAAATGTAATGGTTTAAGATAACATATATTTATTATCTTATCATTTCTGTGAGCCAGGGACCTGGGCTTGCTTCACTGGTTATAAGGGCCTGAATGTGTGTGTCCTTCCCAGGTTCACACATCAAAACTGTATATCCCAGTGTGATGGTATCAGGAGGTGGGGCCTTCGGGAAATAATTAGGATTCGATAAAGTCACGAAGGTGAAGTCCCTATGAGTGGGGTTCGTGTCCTTGTAAGACTCACGAGAGAGCTCGCTTCCTCTCTCTCTCCCCACCAGGTGAGGACAGTGCGAGAAGCCGGCCTCCTGCGTGCTCTGGAAGCGGCAGTCTTTTTATGACTCAATCTCAGAAGCGCTCCCCCGTCACTTCTGCCGCCTGGTAGTCAGAAGTGAGCCCAGCGCGGGCTCGGGGGAGGGGATGATAAAAGGGCCTGAATCCCAGGAGGTGGGCGGGTGGGGGGGTCGCTGGAGTCATCTGGGAAGCTGCCCCCCCCCCCCAGAAACTAGAAACACCACAGAAAACAGGACGTCCTGTATAATCACGACAAAATCACAACGTGCCAAGTAATTCACCTAAGAAAGAATGTATGAGACCGTCTTGAAGAAAACTTTTGAGGGTCACGAAGAAGACGTGAAAAAGGGTTGTCAGGGAAAAAGAACATTGTGAAGGTAGCACTCCCCCCAGACTGGGCAGTTACAGGGAACAACATTTTAGGAATATGATAATATTTTTTCCCCTAAAACGTTCATGGGAGGTTAAGCATACTCAAGCAGCCAAGTCAGCTGTGGAAAAGGAGAAGGCGGCAGGAGGCCTTCGCCGTGGCTCCCTCTCGAGACCTCCCACAAAGCCATCGTTGTGGGCACGGCGTGACCCCAGCGCCGGAATACAGAGCTAAGTCAATGGGACGGAAATAAGAGCCTAGCCGGGACTCTGCTGGACCTGAAAAGTTGACACGTGGCCAGCACCCCGCCGTCATCCCCTGGGGGGTGGATGGCTTGTGTTGGGACACGGGGCCATCCATGGAGAAAGCCCGAGATGGGCCCCTTCTTCACAGAGGAGAGCCCCAGAGGGTTACAGCCTGCGCGTGGAACCCGCGGCAGCGTGGGGGGGAGACAGCGCGGGGGGAGGCAGCTCGGGGGGCGGGGAGACAGCGCGGGGGGCGGGGGGGGAGACGCTGACGTGGCTCCGCGTCACGACGGGCTGGCCTCTGCCGCAGGAAGCACAAGGAGATCCCGCGAACCGGCACCAAGGAAACCCTATTAAGCGTGGACGGGGCACGTGGACGGGAGACACACGCAAAGGGGAGCATGTGAGTGTCCGGCGAGCACAGGGCGGGATGCGCAAGCGCACAGGAAGCCCGAGAGAAGGAGGCGGACAGATAAGATGAGACGTCCTCAGCAGACTGCTTGGGGAAGGCTAGGGAGCTGGAGAGCGCCCAGCAGAGAGGAAGGCGGGGGATAGGACGGGGGGGGGGCGGGGGGGGGGGGGTTGGTGTTGGGGTCTGTAGATTCGGCAGCTCAGACTGCAGCCTGGAGGCGCCCGGGGGGATTAAAAATGTGGGCCAATGCTTCTGAGCAAGCAGACTCCGGCTGGGAGTGTCTTACCCCCCTCTGCAGGTCACCAGTGGCTGGTTCCTCGTGTCCCCCTCCCTCCCCGCTGCTGGGGAGCAGGACAGTTTCCGAGGGGAATGGCACTGCCGGGGGGGGGGGGGGGGGGGGGGGGGGGACCATGGATGAGAGAGGTCATTTGCATCGTCACCCGGTGAGGGAGGTACGTACACAGTTCTAACGGCTTTGCCTGAGGAAAGTTCCCTGATGCGGTCATCCCCTGAGGCTGGCTCCCCAGGTTCCCCCGCACCCTGGCAACTTCCTATGACGGGCAGCCCCACCCCTTCTCCTGGAGGAAATCGCCGGCTCTGAATCCTTGCTGGGCATCCAGCAGGGGGGGGGGGGGGGGGGATGCAGGCAGGAGGTGTGGGGGGACGTGGGAGCTGCTCCTCAGTCCAAGAGGGTCTTTCCCGCCTTGGGAGCTGCCAGCCCTCGGGCTCTTTGACTTATGGATCCTGGCCTTTCTCGAAGCCAAATACCTATTTGTCTTCAGGAACCACAGAGCTGAAGTCCACTTGGAAAGGTGGTCTCTGCTAACTAACAAGGCTCTGACAGCACCCCAGACTGTGATGGGCCCTGCTACCGCTGGCGGGGGTGTTTCTGTTCCCTCAACTTTGCCGCCCTGAGATGTTTGGTGGCAATATCACAGAGGGACCCCGGAGTTTAGGTTCTGAGTCGCCCTGTGATTGGAGGGCCCTGGCTGGGTCGGGGGCCGATATTAGGATTCTAGATAAATCACAGAATGAATGAAAAGAAGCAGCGGGGCCGACAGAGAGGTGAAAATACAGCATAGTTGTTACTGAAGAATTCTGGAAGCTTCTGTGGGTGTTTGGGGCAGAAAAGCCCAGGGTGGGTGTCTTAGCCTGAAACAACGTGGTGCACCCACCGGTCAAGTCCATCAGTCCAGCGGTGGACTCTGAGGACGCTGGACATCGGGCGCTGACCCGTACGCTTCTCTGCACGCCCCCTCCGGCTCCACCTTCTTTCGTCCTGACTGGAGGGAGGCCAGTGGACGACCCACGCAGCCTGGGTGGGCAGATTCAGTGCGGTCACAACCACAATGTCTGTGTTCGCTCAGAGCCTGCTTCGTTCAGGGCTATCGTGAGTGGTCTCGAACGCTCTCTCGTGTTCAGTTCTCACCACGCCTCCTGAAACCGGGACCGTTGTAATCACGCACATTTTTATGGATGAGAAGACTGGGATCCTAGGAGGGAAAGCGACTGGTCGTGTAGCTAAGAAGTGGAGGAGCCGGGGTTTGAACCCCGGCCATCTCACTCCAGGGCCGCACCTCTCCCCTGGCCATCACATCCCGTGCCCTTGCAGTGTCCTCTCCACCCAGGATGATGGGATTGTTTCCCATGCAGTTGCATCTTTGCTGTGTACGGGAAACTTTTTTATTGTTTTAAAAATATGATTCTGCATAATTTTTATTACAGTTGTTTGATGAAACTTGAAGGGTTTTTTGTTGTTGTTGTTGTGCCTATGGTGGAATTCTTTTTTTTAAAATTTTAATCATTGTTCAAGTACAGTTTTCTCCCTTTTACTCTCAATCCAGCCCATCCACCCAACCCTCCCCACTTCCCTCCCGTTACCACCCTCCCCCTAGTTTTTGTCCATGTGTCCTTTAAGTTTGTTCCCGTGAACCCTTCCCAATGTCCCCTGAAATTCCCTCCCCTCTCCTCTCTGGTCACTGTCAGCCTGTCCTCTATTTCAGTGTCTTTGGTTATATTCTGCTTGTTTCTTTGTTTTGTTGTTTAGGTTCCTGTTAAAGGTGAGATCATATGGTATTTGTCTTTCACCTATGGTGGAATTCTTAAAATTACATTTCCTGACTATTCCTTAGTAACTTTAAACTTACCACTTTTCTTAACTGCGAATAAAGCCATGTGTGAATTCAAAAGTACATGAACTCCGCCCCGCTCTCAAGTAGAGCGAGAACATCGTGCGATCTTGCTGGTCTCGGCCGTGTCCCTGTTTCCTGAGTGGAGGGCGGGCTGTGGGCGGAAGGGTCAGGGAAGCAGGCAGCAGGGGACAGCCAGCGGTTGGCCTGTCACGGGGAAGAACCACGTGTCTCCCGTGAAAGGACTGGACGACTCCTGGGATCCAACCCCCCAACAGATGGGGGGCAGGGTCGAGGAAGCATGAACACTAAGTCTGTTTCTGAAACACCAGCATTCTGCAG
Organism: Phyllostomus discolor; assembly: GCF_004126475.2. Taxonomy (NCBI): domain Eukaryota; kingdom Metazoa; phylum Chordata; class Mammalia; order Chiroptera; family Phyllostomidae; genus Phyllostomus; species Phyllostomus discolor. The sequence goes on along the minus strand of NC_040916.2, from coordinate 22,456,930 downwards.
GGACACGTGGGCTTGGGAGCAGCTGGTGGCGGAGAGACCACTGAGGGAGACCAGTGAGGGGGCCGCTGCGGTGTTTGCGGAGCGAGGCGCTGCAGGTCTGACCCGAGGCGAGGGTGCCAGGAAGGATGGGGGTGGGGAGGGCCTGGTGTGGGAAGCCCGTCTCAGGCGAAACCAGCAGTCTCGGCTGACTCGTCACATGTTGGGGGAGAGCAGGAGAGGGGGGTCGAAGCTGTCACCAGGAAGAGTGACTCAGGGGAAGCAGGTTGTGCTGGGAGGGGGCGGGGTGGATGCAGTGTGGTGGGGACACAGGTTTGGGGTTGGGCTGGTACGGGCGGAGAAGCAGGAGGGTAGTCATGGAAACGCAGAAGCGTGATGCGGAAACCAGTGACGCTGGGAAAGGACTGCGCCCTGCTCAGACGGGAAGGACGGCTTTGGGGAGGTTCGCGCGGTTTACGGGAAGGACGGACGGACGGCTGGGTCTAGCGCGGAGCAGGAGGAAGCTGCTGGCACGTCCGTGGTGTCCGAGGCCAGAGGGAAGGGTGGGGCTGGTCCAGGGAGCGTTGCCGTCTTTAGTAGCAAACAAACACGCAAGCAAATAGGATGACAGTCAAATCTGAACTTCACATAAACAACGAATAACTTTTTTCAGTATAGTCGATGTAATATTTGGGACCTGGTTATCCTAAAAATTATTTATTGTTGACCTGAAATTCAAGTGTGACTGGGCGCCCTGCATTTCACTTGGCAGCTGTAACTGGGGCCGCAAACGGAGGTGTCTCCGGGGACCAGGCCGGCCTTGGCCATGCCCGGGGTGGGGGTGGGGGGCGGAGGGGGGCGTGCAGACAGGCAGCCCGGAGCACCCGTCTGGTCTGTGGGGGCAGCTGCTGCCCAGGTCCGCTGCCTGCATTTGCAGAGTTGGCCTCGAGCGCGTCCAATGTTCTAATGTTCAAAAACAGAAGAGCAACACGTATATTTTAATGTGAAATATCCCAGTTTTAATAAGGGACCACCGATGAAAAGGACAAATGGGAGGTACAAAGAAAAGAGGTCTGTTGGTTCCACGCGGCCCACAGGCCACCGGTGTGCACCCTCCAATCTCATCGCTGGAGGCTGGGGGGCAGGTGTTGCACCTCTGTGTGATGGGGTTTTGCCAGGTCCGGGTACGTAGTGCTTTGTCGGGGGAGGGGATGATAGCAGGGGTAGCTCCTTCATGCAAAAAGAAAAAAGAAAAAGAAAAAGAAAAAAAGCGATGTGGAAGTGACGCTTCCAGCCACAAGTGCAGGAGTGTGCCCCAGGGCCACTGCCCCCCCAGGAGCTGGGCGGTGGCCGAAGCCACGGGACTGCCCCCGGAACCGACCTGCGAGGCGGGGCCTGAGCACGGGGCCTCCCTGCCAGCCATCAGGGCGCACGCCGGCTGCCGAGGCTTCGAAGGCTTTCATCAGAAAATTGTGGGTGGAAACTTCCCGGGTTTGTGCCGAGCTTCTTGAGGCTTCTCAGCTTCAGATGCACAGCGTGTGGGCGTCTCTCTGAGAAACAGAAAGAGAGAACGAAAGCGAGGTGTTTCCCTCGGCCATGGAAACGGTATAAAGAAGGAGCCAGCTGCCCTCCTCGCGAGCAGTGGGTCTTCTCGTGCCGTCTGGGGCTCCACGGGGTTGAGGAGCCAGCCCCCTGTGCCGGGGGCGGCCCGAGTCTCTGGCTGCCATGCAGCAGACCCTGAACTACCCGTACCCCCAGATCTACTGGGTGGACAGCGGGGCCCCCTCGCCCTGGGCCCCTCCAGGGACGGTCCTCCCCTGTCCCCCCTCAGTGCCTGGAAGGCCTGGTCAAAGGAGGCCGCCACCACCGCCGCCACCACCAACACCACCACCACCACCACCACCACCATCACAACTGCTGCCTCCCCTGCCGCTGCCACCTCTGAAGAAGAGAAGGGACCACAACCCGGGCCGGTGTCTCCTGGTGATGTTTTTCATGATTCTGGTGGCCTTGGTAGCCGTGGGGCTGGGGATGTTTCAGCTGTTCCACCTGCAGAAGGAGCTGGTCGAACTCAGAGAGGTAAGCTGCCCTGTGGCCGCCGTGTCCCCAGTGCTGGGGGTCAGGCAGCTCTGTGCGGTGGCGGGTGTCAGTCTACCCCGGTCCCCAGGGACCATGGTCTTGCTTGCACAGGGCTTTCGATCCATTATTCCTGTCCTAGAAGTGGATGGTTTAGTCACTCTGTCTATAGACAGAGACCTGCAGGCTCACATTAGTTCAAGGGAGATTTCCTACTGTGGAAGGGCTCCGGGCCAGAGTCCGGCTGGCAGCTACATTCTTCCTCCCCAGGCTGGCAAGGCAGCCTGGTGAGCCACTTCCCTTGTGACTCAAGGAAGAAAGGAGCTTGGGTCTCGCTGAGAAGTGAATCTGTGCAAGTGGCCAAACTAACTTATTTTTAGAGAAGGCTTAAAACTATCGGAAGTATTCCAAATCACAAAACCGAGGCGTGAGGAGACTCAGATGTTTGGCCACAGTCGGAAATGGGAGAACTAGCGAGGGATCGAGATTCCTTTCCAGCACTTGGTTCACTTGACAAGATTACCTCCTTTGCTTAGAAAACTTTAAATTTGTTATACAACTTTTTTTTTTCTTGTTGCCAGTCTTCCAGCCAAAGGCATGTAGAGTCATCTTTGGAGAAGCAAATAGGTGAGTCCTTTTATGTGTGTACATTGAGTTTCCAAAGATGGTCCTCAGAGCTGGACCGTGTTGCTGGAATGGCCTGAATGGCGTCTGTTCTTGGACATATTTCTCTGCAATAGCGATCCTGGCTGATTCTGCATCTCTGGGCCTTCTTGAGCTGCCTCAGCTAGGAAGTAAATTTAATTGTTCAAAGTCAGTGTATCTGAGTACTGCGCACGATTCAGCATAATTTCCACTTGACTTTGGGAAGAGGCACACACCTCTACAACCCTGGCCCTTTGTCCCCTGAGCAGCAGCTGGCCTCCGGGGTCCCCTACACAGGGAGGTGGCTGTGAGTCCCCGGAAGAGCGGGGAGGTGGGGGCACAGAGAGGTGTTTCTAGGAAAGCTTTTCTCCTCTCTCAGTTCTCTAAGGGGTCGCTCAAGAGTCAAGCTTCATTTAAAACATATTTTCTAGGCAATGTTTTAGCTTTTCAGAAGTGGGAACTCCAGAGTCCACACTAGGATGGTCTTTGGCAGTCATTGGAAAGCCGGCGGGAAGACTTCAGCCACCGTTCAAAAGGCAGGCCAGCTTGCCCCACAGTGCTACCTTCAGCCACGAAGGGAAATCCTTTGCATGAGACACAGGGCAGGAGGAAGAGGAGAACGTTGAACACTGGCCTCATGACATTTCAGGACAGAATTTTGGAAACTGCAAACGGCTAGATTTTGGACACGCTGGCTCTTGTTGAGCTAGGGTGCATTGAACTTGAGATTTGGTGTGAGCAGGAAGGGAGCTCAGGCCCCATCAGGTCCAGTCATCGCACTCTATGTAGGAGGGACGAAACCCCAGGCAGATGAAGTGACATGCCCAAGACCACTGAGGTGGCCCCGTGGGGCTTCCTAGGGCAGGGACTGATGCCTGGGGAAGTCGGGCAACGCCCCCTCTCTGTGAGGGCTGCGGAGTGAGCAAGAGAGACGACAGGCGAGAGGGCTCCGCACAGGCAGTGGGCAAGTCTCCCTAGAAGCTGGGGAGAAGGCAGGCGGTAGCACTGGCCGCCCAGCGAGGGCAGCCTGTTCCTCAGGCTGTGCCCACTCGGGGGGCCCAAGTCGCCCTGCTGCCCTTGCAGGTTGGCGCCAGCCTGAGGCTGCTCCGGCTCCCGGTTCTGGGTCTGGGTCCCTGAGTGTCAGAAAGTCCAGATGTACACAAGCCAAGTAGAAATATTTGCTCAAAAACTAAAGCCTCTGGAAGATTTCCAGACTAAAATAGGTTGGAAAATCAGTGGAATGGGGCTGGTGAGCCAGGGACCTAATTACTCATCGTTCGCCCACTCTCTGGAGTCATGTTGGTGACGAAAAGTTAAGAACAGATGAGTCAGGTCTACCAGCCCCGCAAAGCCATGATCTTCTCCAGATCAACCCAGGGGGACCCGAAAGTGGTGAGTTATCGCACGGAAATCAAGTCAGCAACCTTACTAATAAGATAAGAGGTGAACATTGAAGTGAAGGAGACCCATTTGCATCCATCCGTTTAGTAAAGATTAAAAAAAACCCAGATTGGCAAAAAGGTGAGCGAAAAGGACCTGCTTAAACACCCGCTGACAGCCAGGGAGCCTGAAAATTAGTATACTTTTCCTGAAGAGCAGTTTGGAAACACATCAAGGGGTTAAAACTGTTCATTTACCTTGCAATCTTATCACAAAGAATTTATCTTCACAAAATAATCAGAGGTGTGCTTGAAAATGTATGTATAAGGATGCTCGCCACTTCTTTATAAGGCTACTATAATAAGCAATTCCGAAGAAACTTAAATGCCTCTTAATAAGAGATTGGTTGGATACACCATGGTGTATTCAGGTGGAGCATAATAAGCAACAACTGAAAAACCATATATTAGAAGGACGTCTAATGCCATGGAGATTGTGCACTCTGTAGTGTTAGGTAAAAAGACACGTTAGTTTAATATTGACTCTACACATACATGCGTATCCTTCTATCTTGCTGTTCTCAGCAGAGGCCCAGAAGCATTGACACTTTAACACGGTCCCAGTGATTCTCTCTGGGAGATACTGTTTAAGCATTCGCCTGTACTTCTTTTTCCCTTTCCGTTTTCCCACAGTTAGCTCATTAGATCTTTCATTCATTCCCAAGTGTTCTTGGGGTGCTTCCTAGGTGCCAGGCTGGGGGATGGGTTGGGGGTGACCCCTGAGAACAAGAGAGACAGGGGGCCTCCCCGCCCTGAGCTTTAAGCAAGCTGGAGAAGCTAAACGAAAGCAGGCGAACAGACCGCAGCATTTCAAAGTGCATGCACTAGGTGCCACCTAAGACAGAGCGGTTTGGGAAGTCCCCTCCAGGAGGTGGTGTGTGTGTGTGTGTGTGTGTGTGTGTGTGTGTCTGTGGCGGGGTGAGAGGTAGGAAAAGCAATTCGGCCCTGCACTGGCCTGTGCCAAAATCCCGGGGCATCACCAAAGGGCAGGGTGTGCTTGTAGTCTCTTCACTCCAGTACTGACCCAGTGGACACGTTGATCGAGGGCCCTCCCTGAGAACTGAGCCATCCCAGGCTCTCTGAGGGACACAGAGGCGTGCACCGCTTCCTGCCAGAGCGTGGCTCGCTGCCAGGGGTGCCGCACGGGCGGCTGGTGGCGCAGGAATGCAGGCGAGCCTCAGCCCTGCCTTTCCTGTTCGCTAACGCCGCATTCATGGGGGGGGGGTGTGATCTTGGGCGGCTACAGGGGCGACACAGGCTCAGGTAGCTCAGGTAACGTCCTCAGCGGACCGGGGCATTCCGACACACCTTTCTAAGAATCTTTCTTGAATGAGCCTTCGTGCGTTTCATTAGCTAAGTGGTAGGTCTATTTGGTTCAATAGTTGAAGTCAGAGAAAGGAGCATCTGTCTTGAGAACCACTGTCCGTTTTAACTCCTTCAGTTTAATCTGGAGAACATTTACTGGTCGCATGCCCTGTATTAAAAACCGAACTAAACGCCCTGGTGGGTTGAAGCGGCAGGAAGGAGTTTACCACTGACTTGAGACAGTTAGGCCAGTGACACAGTTTTTGCAGAAAAGGCGAGTCCAAGCTGACCAGAGAGGTGAAGGCAGAGAGACGCTGGGTTTCAGAGGAGGGAAGTCACATCTGATTAAAAAGGCTTGGGGGGGTATCAAGGTCCCTCCCCAAAGAAACAGGTCTTTCTGAGGGTGTTTATAGGGTTGATAGGAACTGGCCCCAGAGAGCTGTCTGGAAGGGCATTCTGGGCAGAAGGAACAGCATGAGCAGAGGCACCGAAGCCGGGGAGCTGGGGACGTGCTGGGGGAAACGGACACAATTCCACGTTCAGTGGACTCTTTCAAGGCAGTAGAACTAGTTTGGGGCAGGTTGGAGAACGTCCCTGGGGGAAGACCTAGCAGCCAGGAGGTGGGTCTGCTGTCCTCTTTGGCCTGTGGCCCGCTGAGTCCTGGGGACAGTGAGGCCAGAGTGGAAAGAGTCAGGGCTCCCGAGTAGTGACCCCACACTGACTCTTCCTAGACAAGCCGTCCCATGAGGCGGGACGGTAGTCTCTGCCCGAGAGGGCTGTGGCACATTCTAAATGCAGTCACTGATATGACAGCTCGGGATTAATCAATGCAATTACTAATGAATGTGGTTTTACTGTAACATTACAATGTATGCATGCCCCCGTCTATCTGAATTTGCTTTTTTTTTTTTTTTTTAACCTCTCTGTGTCTAAAACACAGAGGCTGCGAATTCCACAGTGTGGACTTGCATGATTCGTATATGTTAAGACTATTGCCATTTATGCCTTTAAAAATTTTTCTTTTATTTAAATATTGTGTTTAGCGTTCCACCAAAAGAATTGTCGGTATCTCATGTCTACTTGTCTCCTCTCTCTCTCTGTGATACAGGACACCCCAGTCTGCCCTCTGAGAAAAGGGAGCCGAGGAAAGCGGCCCATTTGACAGGTCTGTATCCGTAAGGTGTGGGTTGCAGGGAGCAGAGCCACTGCTGGTTTCCACTGCTGTGTTCTGGGGGCGCAGGTGATGGGAGGGGAGGCCCAGTCTGGCACCAGTGGGCTCTCTGCGTGCGGTGCCGTGGAGGGAAGTGATCGATAGCGGCGTGGGAGGGGCCTTCCCCGTGGGTCATGCACGCACATCTGGGAAGCGACTAAGCATCCCAGGCAGCAGTGTGCCGCCGTCCCTGGGATCACTGAGGCGGAGGCTATGGAACGATCCAGTTTGGACCGACAGACATTTATAGAGCACGCCTGGGTGTGCGCCATACCTGGGGTCATGGAGATAGATCACACGCAGTTCCCGCCTTCCTGAGTTCCCGAGGAGCTCACACGCCAATAGGGAGAGGGGTGCCCAAGTCACCACTTCAGCACAGGAGAGCGTTCTCTGCTTAAGGGGCCCGGGGAAGGGGGACGTCAGCCCCAAGCGAGGGATGCAGGGGAGGTGCTGGGCCAGGTGATCCCGGAGGTCCTTGCCGACTTTGGAACCGTAGACTTCCTTGGATTTGGCTTCTCGCCTCATGGGAGGACCCGATGCCTAACCGTTTGGGTGCTGGTTCTGAAGATCCCAGAACCTTTGCTCCAGGGACCTAAACTCGCCTCACCCATGTCTCACGGCAATGGATTAGGGGCATTTACTATGGCCCCATGGTGTGTCCCAAGGGCGTGGATGATAAAATTGAAGCAGGCCATTTGATAAAGGTGTTGAAGGAATTTAGTGATGGGTGAGTCTGACCCCTCAGCCAGTTCCAGGAGGGCTGTGCCATTTTGGGAAAAACAAAACAAAACAAAACAAAACAAAAACTTTCGCTCGAGGGAGGGAGCGCCCACCGTTTCACCTCGGAAGCTTAGTGTGTGGGATGCATGCATGTTCCTGGCTAAAGGCTCCTCTCCGATTTGGTTCCAGGCAAGCCCAACTCGAGATCCGTCCCCCTGGAGTGGGAAGACACCTACGGGATCGCGCTGGTCTCCGGGCTGAAGTACAAGAAGGGCAGCCTCATGATCAATGACACCGGCCTGTACTTCGTGTATTCCAAAGTGTACTTCCGGGGCCAGTCCTGCAAGAGGCAGCCCCTGAACCACAAGGTCTGCATGAGGCACTCGAAGTACCCGCAGGACCTGGTGCTCATGGAGGAGAGGATGATGGACTACTGCACCGCTGGCCAGATGTGGGCCCGCAGCAGCTACCTGGGCGCCGTCTTCAACCTCACCAGCGCCGACCAGTTGTACGTCAATGTGTCTGAGATCTCTCTGGTCAATTTTGAGGAATCTAAGACATTTTTTGGCTTATATAAGCTCTAAGAAAAGCACTTTGAGATTCTCTCCGTTACGGTTCCTTGTTACAGGCACTGAGAATGTTGTCTTGAAGGAAGGTCTTCTTAAGGCCACTTGAGGTCAAGTGAGAAGACATAAACCAAGAGGGCCTTGGGACCACAGGGCCCAGCAGGTCCATGGGCCAGACAGGCTGAGGGAGATAATGGACGAGCGTAACACTCTGGGCTGCGTGTCAAGATGCGGAGGAGGGAAGGGCAGCCACCAGAGCGTTCTACACTCAGCTTCAGCGGCCGAGAATGTTTGCACACATTGCCAAGGACACCTTTTAACTCGCCTCTTGGGTGGGTCTACTGTCTACCTCAGGGGAGGCTGGGCTGTGTTCCAGGTACACGGTGTGAGACGAGTGGGTAAGGGGTGCACAGGGGGCCTCGGCTTGCGTGATGAGCTCGAGACGCCGAAAGGCCCACTTCCCGACGGCAGCACCTTTACTTCCGAAGCCGTAGCCTGGGCCACCAGGTGATGCGGACAGAGAAGCTAGGGCGATCTCTGGGGGTCTCAGTCCATTCCCTATAGAGCATGTACATTTCCTGAGCAATTGTAGGGGTGTGTGTGTGTGTGTGCAGGTGTGTGTGTGCGTGTGTGTGTGTGTGTGTGTGTGTGTGAGAGAGAGAGAGAGAGAGAGAGAGAGAGAGACTGGGAGAGCTACCTAAGTAGAGAGAGCATGGATATCAGGAAGGATGTGTTAAGAGAATATGGGGTACCTTTGGTGTAGGTTTTGAATGCTTCTTGGCAACCAACCCCAAGAGTCCTCTAATCTTTGTCAGCTAGTGATGCTATTTTTCTATAACATAATCAATATTTATATACATACATTTTTTTGTGTATTTTTAATGAAAAGAATATATATATAATAAAGATCTATTTTAGTACATAGATAACATTATGGATGTGCTTTTTGGAAATCACAAAGCTTTTGGTTTTCTTTCTTATCATTCCTTTCTTCCCTGGCTTCTTTGCTCACTACGATTCCAGGCCACTTTCCGGATAATTCGCTGGGGTGAGAAGGGCTTTTCCAGGCTCTGGTCCCCTCGTCTTCTCCTCCCTCTCCACCCCCATTATCCGAAGTTTCCATCGCCGATACTACAGCCCATGCTAATGGGCCCGCCCAGCGTTCCCTAGACTGAAGACCACCCACTTGTCTTTTCCTGGGGGCAGGGTCCTAGCACAGTGGAGAAGGCACAGACTTTGGACCAAGAAACCTGAATTTGAATCTCCACTCCTCCATTTACTAACTAGGCAATCGCTGTGCAGGTCAGAAAGTGGCACCTGCCCTTATTTGTGAGCTGCTCTGTGAGGGGGCTTCATTGTCCATAGAAGCCGCTGCTCCGGCGGATCCATCCAAACACCTGGCTTCTGGAATTCTCACCTCGATCACTCACAGGGACTTTTCCTGTCTTCAGCCGCTCATCACCGCGGCCTTCCCCCCGACTTGGTCGTTGTTCAACATTACCGTACCTCTGTTGGAATTTGGTTTCGGACATCTTGTTTTCCCAGCATCCTCTCCTGTCATTCCAGCTCAGTAGCTCCAACAGTTTATAGCCATAATGATATCTCTAATTAATGAACTCTATCACTTTCTTACATGTCCGTCAGCTCCTTCTTTAGCCTCCCTCCTCTCTCTGTCCGCCTTAGGTTCCATCATCTGTCATTGCCATCACTACCTTGGAGAGACCCTCAACCCTCAATACTCCGTCTGCTTCCTTCACTGTATTCCTCTTGCAAAACCCCATTTTCTCTGCACTGGCATCCTAGCAGCTGGGTGTGCCCGGGAAAAGTCACACAGACTGTCTGGTTTCCTTTCATTTTCAGTCAGTCATCTGCTTACGTCAGCCCATCCCCTGTTGGTCCATCACTAATTTGTTTCGGTCGTTTGATGTGAACATGTAACACATGTGGGCTGCACAAAATCCCAAAGCTACACCAAAGGAAGGCTGAAGAGAAGTCCTTTAACCACCCTGTCCGGTGGCCCCATTTCTACCCACAAAGAGAGAGGGTCGCTGCCTCCTTGGTAGCTTCCCAGGGAGGGTCTGTCCATAGATACCCCATCACGTGCTGAGCTGGATAATTCTTCATTGTGACGCTGCTCTGTCTGGATGTTACAGGATGCTGAGCAGCATCCCTGCCCTCTACCTACCGGATGCTGGTGGCATTCTCCCCTCCCCCGTGCTGACAACCAACACTGTCTCCAGACCTTGCCAGATGTCCGTGGGCTGGGGTGAGGAGGCAAAGTCACCCCTGGCTGAGAACCACTGCTTTACATGAGAGGCCAGAGATCTCAAGTGGGGCACTGAACACGGCCCGGTACTCTTTCTGCAGTTCCCTGGTAAGCATGCTTTCCATTGTTTGAGACAACTACATCCCACCTTTTCCTCCTGCAAACCAACCCCCGCCCCCAGCATGGAACCTCCCTCCCACGCCCAGAACCCAGTCCTCTGCATTTGACTGGCCCTCTTTTCCATCTGATACCGTGGAGGAAGAGGGCCACCTCTCTGTTTGTGAGCTAGACCTGCCTTGTCTCCCTTCCTTGGCCTGTTTAAGACTTTTCTTCTCTCTTCTGGGTCCTCAGACTATCCCTGTGTGTGAAATCACTTCCGGTAGATGTGCATATGTTCAAGGAACACATCCCCTGTCCCTAAAAGACAAGTCAAACACACATGAAAAACTCAAACCTTTCTGTACCATCCTTCTTCTCCCAGTAAGAGCTGCTTTTCTTGTTTTCCCGTTGGAGACAAACATCTCAGAGGGTTGTCTCCACACACACAGGCTCCGTTCATTTCCTTAGCTGGGAATGTGCCTATGTTACTTATTTAACTACTTTAAAAGTATGTTTTTTATTCTCTGCTAGGATGAAAGTTCCCCATGCAAGACCTTTTTCTGCCTTGTTTGCCCCAAATCCACATCGTATACTAGGTGCTCAGTAAATGTTTGTGGGTGGAATAACCATAATTATAAGGCAAATGTCTTCCAGTTGTGCCTATGTGGGTATGTTTCGAGAGTAATGAATCTACAATAGTGTTGCTTCCTGAATGTGTGTGCATGTTTGTCTAGCTTTGACTAGATTTTCCAATGGAAGTCTGAGGCTACAGATGGAAAAAAATTACGCATCCTGATTCATAGCATTGAAAACCAAGAAAAATCAGTTCGGTCCCTGGCACTCCCAGGAGTGGGTCAGCAGACTGGTGACAAGAACTGCCAGGCCCCTGGTGCCAAAACTGTTGTGTAGAGGGGGCTCCATAAGTGTTGTTGAATGAATCGATGAACAAAGCCAAAGGTCCAGGTTGGGCTATGTCACCCGCTTCCTTAAAACTCTTCTGTCGAGTTCCTGGCCAGGTGCCTCGTGGGAAAAGCCAGAGAGGTCATCATCCTATTGGGCTGCTGGTGTGTTTCCTGGCCCTCAAGGTCAAATCCTCCTCACCCTTCTCTTCCTCTTTTGGCAGCAATCATCAAGAAGTTTGCTGGACTTTTTTTTTTTTTGTCTACTGTCCATTTTAGATCACGGTAGCCCAGCAAAGAGGAAGTGGTACCACATGCTGAGATGACCCCCGGGGTTATGAGCCATCAGCTCATGGTACTGCCCTTGCCACTCTCATCCCTCTAAATCTGAGCTGCCTTTGAAATTTCCCGAAGACAGGTTTGCAGCTCACCGTGGTCCTAGGGGAGAGAGATTAGCCATTCACTTCCTTAGCATCCCCCTGAGTCAGGATCCAAGAAAGGTAAGGAGTGCCAGAAACCCGGAACTTCTGAATGTGATCGTTCAAGGTGGAATCCGCCATTGCTCCTTTATAAAATGCTCAACCCAAAGTAGAACAACTTAAAAAAAAAAGTTAGCTCTGGTTTAGTAGTTTGAGGTTTTCTTTTTTTTCAGGCAACTAAAACCATGCAAAACCGTGGTTTTTTTAAAAGCCCCCCAGATGGGTGACTTTGTACTCTCTGAAGTAGATTCTGACTTACCACAGCTTGACAGGAAAAGAGCTGCTGTGGGGACCGTCACTGTGGGGGTGACTCATCAGAGATGAGAGCTGGTGAAAAGGGGGGAATTGGAGAAGCCCCACCCCTCGAAGCCAGTTACGGTCTAACCGCTGTGCCGTGTAGCCGACACTGGTGGGAAAAGAACGCTGCGTGTCAACTGTAGTTGGAAAATAAAATTAAAAAACCACAAAAATAGCTTACTTTGAAAAATAATAATAAAAAAGATTCCCTTAGGGGATTAAGTGTGGTCCTTACCTAAGAAAGCGTGTCACCACATCTTAAAGGACATTTTTCACAGGCGCTTGGTTACGTTTTGATGTTGTAGAGATACATTTTTACTCTCTGCTTTTTGCTCCTTTCTTTCCCAGGGTCTGGGGTCCTCCGGAGGCCAAATGAGGTGCTCCTGGGGAAATAGAATCGAGATCCCTTTCCTCGGGTCTTCAGACTCAGGAATGAATCTTGTTCTGAAATAACGTTAACTACTGATGATAGCTGGGGGCCTTTGGGATTCCTCGAGAAAGCAACCAGCCTTGGAAATGCGGACAGCTATGCGAGTGTCCTGCTCAGCAGAACGACAGGGACCGCAGCCTCACGTCCTGTGGGCAGTCCAGTGCTCTCTCCGCGTTCTCGGGGAGTTCCCCTCATTCCTGGGGACGTGCACACTGTAGCTTCAGGCTCTCACCTACGTCCGGCAGCGACTGTTCTCCCGGGCTCCTGCCACGCCCAGGGTGGGAGACCTCCCTTTCCCTCGGCTACCACTGCCGCAAGGTGCTGGGGGTAGCCAACTGTCGCTGAGGGTTTCCAGGGAACGGAGAGAGATGACCTTCCGACACACAGTTACACCTCAAGTTGAGTATTAGATGTGGCTATCATTCATATTTGCCACCGTTAGCTGTGTCGATGTGTCACCTCAACTCCTGCTGCTTGAGAGGGTGCAAAAGCTCATTCATTCATTCATTCATTCATTCACAGTGTTTGTCTTGGACCAGAAACTGCTCCGGGCACTGTGAATATATTGAAAATAAAGTCCCCTATGGTGTTATATTTTAGTGGACAGATGGTGAATAGATGACGAAGAAGGAGCAAAAACACCTAGTAAGTTACATGGTAGAAAGGGCTATGAAGAACCATTAAGCGAGGTGAGGCTGCAGAGAGGGCGGAGGAGGGGTGATGGTTCGCTCAGCGGTGAGGGGACACTACTCAGAGCGCAGCAGGTAGGGAAGTTGTGAGTGCAAAGTCCTAAGAGCAACAGGTAAATCTCTTCCTGAGGAATAAAAATAAAAGAATAAGATTACATTTTCATAGCCTTTAAAACATTTCTCACAAGCCTCTTATTGTCTCTCTCTCTCTCTCTATATATATGTATGTATATATACTTTAGAGAGAGAGAGAGAGAGAGAGAGAGAGAGAAAAGAACATTTTGCTGCTTCACCTATTTATTCTTTCATCAGTTGCTTCTTACATGTGCCCGCACTGGGGATCAAACCCAGGACCTTGGCATATTAGGATGATGCTCTAACCAACCGAGCTACCCAGCCAGGGCTCTTTTATTGTTTTTTTTTTTTTTTTTTTTTTTTAAATACATGAAGTAGTACACATAAAATAAGTTGGCATGTGTCAGATATTCTACAAATGTTACAGGACTATACTGAATATATTCTATGCTCATTATATTCCCAGCCTGGTATGATGTCATTTTGGTGCCTGTTTTTTTTTTTTTATCCTGAAATGTAATTAGACAGGGTGATGTTTAAACACTTGGCTGGGGAGCTATCACAATTTAGCTCCTTACATGGAGACAAAACGCCCCACTTCACTCCGGGCTGTTTCAGGACAATCTCTCCTTACGTGAGTGTGAGCGTGCTGAGGGAATTCCCCCTTTCCGGCTTCATCGCAGAAGGGACAGAACTTGGTTCTTCTGTCGTGGCCCTGGCTCTCTGTGGGTGAACCACTTCAAAGACAATGTGAGTTAGTAAGAGACGCCCTTGCTGGTATCGAACTCCAAAAGTGTCCACACGCGTATGACGCCATATGCAAGACAGGCACCTTGGCAGAGGAGTCCGGAGAGTCGAATGGACATTGACTGGTGTCTCAACTCTTTCTCCGGGCAAAGATCTTTTAGTTTACCTGCTTTAGGTCTCAGTTTTCTCAGACACTTCACCCTAACACCACTTGCAGTCTGTGGGACGGAACTTGGTACACATTTTCTGGAAAGAGAAGGTTCTAGAAGCTACTCCTGATTGCAAGAGAAGGTAGGTGAAAGATTGAGGAAGCTACAAAGGTCTCTGACCTTAAATAAATGAACTGAGACTCTAGACCTTTGTAACAGAGGTAGAAGACTAGAGGTTACAGAAACTGGGGGTTCTGGTAACATGACTTCATTTTATCTCTCTGCCCCACCGAGAAGAGAAAACAGCCTTGACTCAGAGGGTGAGAAAGAGACTCAAAGGTGTTAAACAGAACTCTAAACTTTGAGCTGCAAGAGAAGGCATCTCAAACCTCAGCATCCTCTTTGCATCGTTGGTGGGTTGTGTTCTGGCTTCTAAGAAACTCTGAAGGCTTCTGCAGGGGTCTGGAAGGGGGGCCAAGGGAAGGAAAAACACTGTGCTAGGGACCGAGATGGTTTAAACTTCCGGTAGCAACTCTGGGTTTGGCGATGGTGTTGACTAGAATGGCTAACTGGCGCTTCCTAACTTTGCGGAAGGACCTGACGACACTGTTCTGTTCCGGGAAGGGAGTGGGAGCACAGTGGGGGGGTGTGTGGCCAGGCGTCAGGTGGGCTTTTGAAAAAAAGGTGAATACGGGGTGTGGCTTCTGTGCTAGAGCTGAGCCTTTATTGTCATCATTTAGGGCTCAGAAGGCCGGCAAGAATATCCACTTTTTATTAAAAAATAACAGGGCCCTTATCGTGGGACTTCCTACTGCCTTAAGCCAAGCCCCGAAGTCGATGAACAGTAACAATGGTTGTAACTGATCGACCCCCTTTTTGTAATGATTATGCCAAGCACCCCACATTCCCTAATTCTCACAACTCCAAAAATCAGTTGTTCCTAACTCCGTTTTGTAAGTGAAAAAAAAAACTGATTTAGGTTCAGAGAGGTTGAATCACTTTCCTGAGGTCACAGGGAAGCAGAGCTGGGGCTCAAGACCCGGCTTTCCTGACTCGAGGACTTTTACCCAAAGCAGGCTTCTAGGGGCCCTTCATACTGTCAGTATTCATCATTCATTCAACAAACATCTATTAACTACCTACAAGGTGGCAGCAGTGTTGGGGGTGGGGTGGGTAGAGTAATGAACAAGACTGGTAATCTCCTTGTTCCCTTCAAACTTACATCCTCGTTGGGGACGAGGGTGGTCCTGGTGGCGGAGAAAATAAACAAACAAGCAAATAAACACATACATTATCAGATAACGCTACACACTGGGTGCAGAGACTTGTGCTCAGTGTGCTAAAGCAGTGTGCTCAGATAAAGACTACATAACTCATTAGAGGGAAGGCCTTTTGGAGGAGGTGCCATTTCAAATGACTGGAGTCTGGGATGCAAAGGTGAGGCTGGGAAGCACGGCGGACAGAGGCCACCGCATTTCAGGGGCTGGCTGATGGTATTTTGGATCAAACAGTGCATTATTGTGTGGGCCTGTCATGCACAGAGCAATAGTACTGAAGTACCAGTAGGCGCCCTCGTCACTGTGACAGCGGCCGACCTAAATAAAGAGGTACACTGAGGCAAGCTCGAGAGGACAAGAAACGGAGTGCATTCGGGAGGAGCAGAGGAATCGCTTGCGTACGGGGCGACAGCGGAGGGATCTAGGGCCGACTGGACTTGTGTGCGCCGGCTGCAAAGAGGGGCAGCCCAGCCAGACCCCCGCCGGGAGCTCATTGGCTGGAGGACGGGGAGCGACTCCTGGCGAGGTGTTCATTGGCCAGAGGGTAAGTGTCGCTCTTCCCCGTTCCGCGAAATTAAGTCTCAGCTGTTCCGGCCGGTGCTCGCGGGGGCGCTTGCGCGAGGCTCTCCCGCGTGGCCTTCCAGATCCGTCTGTCACGCCGCCAAGTGCAGCAGGTGCTCGAGTTATGTCCTCCCGTTCAAGGTCGTTTCCTTATAACGTGGAGGAGGGGCCGTGACAACTTACCTCGTGTTCGTCTCTATTAACCTGCGGTACAGTCGGCCTCCTTAGACACCGTTTCAAGCGGCAGAACCTGCCGAGGCCAGTCAGCGAGGACTTAGTGTGTCCCCCTACCTTTCCAAAAACTTTCCTCTTTGGGTGGGGGGACCCCTGCCTGCCTCGGTGTTCAGTGTTCGGAGTCACCAGGCAAGGGCGCTGCTGTGGGTCAACCAGGACAGGCACCACGTGGCTGGAGGCTGAGGGCCAGCGCGAGGCCGCAGAGGTCCACGGAGGCCCGATCAGGTAGGGCTTTCCGAACGGGGGGAGGGGCGAGACTTTACTGTCTGCACAAAGGGGAGCCGCCGAGAACACGGCGGAAAGGGACTTGGGCGGAAGAGGGAAAGTCTGCTCTGTGTTTGCCCGTAGAATTAATGTCACGTCCGCTGATTGGGTGTGGGGTGCACGGCAGAGGGACGCATCAAGGATTTCGGCCTGTTTTCTACTTTGTTTCCTTTGCAGCTCCGACTGCCATTCTTTCCTGGACTTTTCTTTTTTCTTTGTGTGTGTTTTTCCACTTAGATCCATGGCTGCTTTGGTTCTGGTACTTAGGGAAAGTGTGCGAAATAACTAACGAATGGGACAGAAAACCACAGGGGCAGCTCTGACGCCACACACCCAGACCTGCCTCTTTCTTTTGAATGGCGCTGTGCCCGTGCCAGCAGCTCATCCTCAGCCGTGCCCCTACTGAGGGACATTTACTCTGTGCCCAAGTTCAGCTGTAATGACTGTCTATATGTCTGGATGTGCATTTCTGCTACTATTTCTCTGGGAGGGAACGGCAGAATTAGAAAGGAGAGGCATTAGCTGTCAGTTACGACTTTCAGTGGGTTCTGCCCAGCTGTTCTCTAAGCAGTTGTGCCAGCTGACACTCCCTCACACACGGAGAGTGCCTTTCCTCGGTGCTGTGAGCGCTGCGCTGCTTATATTACCGTTTGTAAAACATTTTACAACACCGGCAGGCAGAAAGTGGCTTCTCGTTGTGTTTTGCATTTTAAAAATAATGTTGAAGTCGAGACTCTTTCATTTCAGTGTTATGTATTGGCATTTATATTTCTTCTTAATCTCATTGTATTAGATTACTTAATATAATTAATTAAAAAAAATTAAGCTCCGTTCTTTGAATTGCTGGTTTATCGCTGCTTTTCATGGGGTGTGAATGTAGCCGTCTGTTACGTGTGTTGAAGTCTTTCTTCCCATTGTGTCATCTGTTTATTAACTTGTTCCACCCAGAAGTGTTTCCTTTTTTTTTAAAGCAAATCTGTTGTTTCCTCTATAGCTTCTTGTCACACTTGGACTTACCTCACCCTGTTACAATTCTGTTCTTCCCCATTTTCTTCTAACATCAAATTGTCACTGTGCTTCCGCTCCATGCTGTACATTCAAAGCTACTTTTATACAGTGTGAGGTAGGCAGGAAACGTAACGTTTTAAACCATAGATGGCCCCTGACCCAAGCAACGTGCTCTCCTACTTTCTCATCCATCCGAAAGGACAGGCACTTGGACTAGACCTCCCTCCATGCGTGGGTGTGGTCCTGAGCTCTCTCCTGTTCCTTCCCTCTGTCTGCCTGCTGGACTAGCGACTCGGTTTCAATGACTGTGTCTCTCATTACTTCCTTCTTCACCGTGTTGCCCATTTTTGTATATTTGCTCGTCATGCAGACTTTATAGTCAACTTATCTAACGCCTCTCCTGCTACTCACTCCCCTGCCCGATCCCACTGATGTCTCTATACCAGTGGGATTGGAGGGCAGAGGGCAGAGGTCATTACGGGTTACTTGCTTTCCCTGTTGATGCCATCCAGGTGGCTCCTTGGGCCTACGAAGGAGTCCATGTCTGATTTTCTCAGAGTTTTACTTGCTTTAATAGACACCTTCCCTCCCTACATTTCTCAAACCTTGCCAATGACACTCTTTCTAATTTTAACCTACACTAAATAATTTTTAATATGGAAAATATGTTCATTTAAAATGATCACATGATCAGTCAACTGACAGTCTTTGGGCATCTACTGGGTGCTAGGCGTGGAGATGGAGAGACAAAGGGGACTGTCCTTGTCGTCACGGAGATCACTGGTTAATGATGAGGCGGTAACACCTGGCGCGCAGCCAATCCCGTGGCACCTGCGTTGTGGAAGGAAGGCGTGGACACGAAATGCTCTGGCCACAGCCACAAGGGGTCCCTCACTCAGTCTTACTGGTCAGACAAGGCTTGATGGGGAGGTCCATTTGGAGCAAATTAAAAAGTTGCTTGGGAAAAAAAGAATAAAGGCACAAAGGGATGAGGGAACACGACTCACCATATGGAATCTTTTTGTGGGGACAGTCAAGAGATGGTCCAGGAGTGGGCTTCTCATGGAGGGTTTTGCCTGCGGTGGGAAGGTGACATTTAGTTACACATTCCCTGATGGGCCCACGCCCCTTTCTGTCACCTGGGACCCATCCGGCCATAGCACAAGCTAGGCATCTCTGTGTTTACTGCTTCAGGAAGGGGGAATTTCAGCAACACTCAGAAATATAAGATTCCACCAGCATAAGCTCTTTGAAGGAAGAACTTATCCTCCCCAGAACCTGGGTGTCCCTGGGACCTGAAGCAGCTGGTCCGCAGCAGCGCTCCATAAATAATTGTTGACTGGGGAAAAGAATCAGATTCTTGGCTGTTGAGGTTTTTTTTAAGATTTTATTTATTCATTTTTAGAGAGGGAAGGGAGGGAGAAAGAGAGAGAGAGAGAGGCATTAATGTGCAGTTGCTGGGGGTCATGGCCTGCAACCCAGGCATGTACCCTGACTGGGAATCGAACCTGCGACATTTTGGTTTGCAGCCCGAGCTCAATCCACTGAGCTATGCCAGCCAGGACCAGCTGTTGAGTTTTAAAACCTCATTTTGAGTTATAAGAACCTGCGCTCTGGATGTAAGAGCCCACGCCCAAGTCCCTAAAGGCTCGCATCAGGGTAAAGACAAATACGCCAGGTCTGGAAGAACAGGTCAGTGAGGGGCAGTTTTGCTTACACAGGACTAGATAGCCCTCCGACCTCTGCAGAAGCAAGGCATCCTGGGTGGAGAACGTGATGTGCACGGGGACGCCAAGTGCTGAGACGTGCTCCCCAGAAGGGACCTTTGCCACGCCCTGGGGCAGGCCCAGTCTGGAGGTGGGAAGGGCATAGGCTGAGAGCCCTGTATGGATTTGGGGATCAGGAGGCAGAAGGTGGCTGTGCGTACAGTCCCAGCAGAGCCAGGGATGGCGACGGTTTTGTGGGTGTTCCCTCTACCCCGCACAGGGGGGACAAGGGGAGGAGGGAGGGATGTGTGTGATGGGGAAGCGGAAAGACCCCGCAGGACTTCCTTCTGCCCCATAAGACACGGGAACCGACTCCACGTGCTCTGGATGCCCAAGAACCGAATGGAAGTGGCTGAGAGAGGGGAGAGCCCACCTGGGGGACCTACGGGCAGGGTGAAGAACATGTGTCCCGTCCAGCTCTGCCACCGTAAACCTGATGGTCCCCATGGTGGCTGAGCTGATGCCAAAGGGGCCAAGCGAAGCCTGGGGCCAGGTGTTTCCCCTCCCCCTCCCTGCGCCTTGGGGACACTTTCTCACCTGAGACACCCGGATGTACCCAGGGGGAGGGCAGGGGAAAGAACTTCTGAAGGGACTGGGAAAGCCGTGAGTTGAGTTAAAATTAAGTTCCCTCCAGCAGTGGAATGAGAACACAAGGCAACAGTTAAGATGAATGGTAGTAAAATGCAGCTGTGTTTTGTACACTCCTGAGTTTTGGGTCTGGGTTTGTGTCATCGCTCTGTTATGAAATGTGGACTCAGTTACGTACAAGATGGTGACCGTCGCTCCTTCATTCAGATTCGACCGGGCACCAGGTGTGGGGTGAAGCACCAGTACGAGTAAGACCTCCAGGCTTGACTGGGTTGTCAATGGCTCCCGAGAGGAGGCGGAAGGCAGGGTGACTCCCGGTTGTCCGGCTGGTGGAGGGTGCGGCCAGTCATTCAATAGATGAACGCGATGAGGAGGAGGAGAGGCTGGGGTGTCCCGAGTTTGAGAAGTGGCACCAGTGACATTGTCATTCAGCATGTACTCGCCTCCCCTTTCTCAGTGTCTGTGAGAAATCCACGCTTCCCTGCACCTTCGGTGCTGGCTGGGTGCTGGCTTCGGCCGACCCATGGGGGTGAATGTGGTCGTGTGACGGGCCTGGGTGTTTCCGCCCAGGGAAGGGGATTCCAGTACCTGCCACGGAAACACGGAGTCCCTTCGGCCTGGGGAAAAGCACGTGGGACAGGCCCGAGCCCAACCCACAGCTGGGACCAGAGGTGCTGGCCGAGCCCAGGGTCGGTCGGCTGAACTGCCGTCCACCTGCAGGGTCACGGGCAAGAACATCAGTGCCTTTTAGTGCAGGACGTCTGGTAGTTTGCTGTGCGGCATCTGTGTGGAAACAAAACTGGTGAGCAACACACGCGTGAAAATACACAGGAGGGGTTTGAGTGTGCAGGTCTCAAAACGGGGAGGGCCCCCAAAGGGGAAACGAACACCATAGAGCAGGACCATAGGTGATGTGACCGTACTGACCGTTTGTCATTTGGGTGCGTGCTGTTCTGCGTAGTGAAGGTATTTATTTCTTTGTTCCGAGATGGTGGTGTCCACTTGAAGGCATAGATGAGGTCACACGTTACAGTAAGAATCCTGTGTCCTCGCTTAGAGCTGTAACATGCCCATGAACTCTGGATTCTGTGGACAAGATCATTGCCAATCTGTGTTTTTCTTTCTGAATGTAACACTTTCTCTCCCAGGGTAGGTCTTGGCGTTTTGACTTGGAAAGGAAATGGATTTTTCTTCTCTTGATTTTTTTTCCCCATTCCAGCTTCTTTGCTTGGCCGGGTTCTGCCTCTACAACAAAACATCTCTTTCAGACTTCAGGGTCAAGTTCCATTAGAGACCATTCTGTATGTCAGCCTTAGAGATTGGTTAGTCCATTTCTACCCAGCTTTCCTGGATCTTCAGCGGATGGCATTTTATTTTTATTTCTGTTCTCCTTTAGGGCCCTGAAAAGTCCGTTTAATTCCACCGAGGTCAGAGGTTCCAGTTTTATGTCAGTGTTCTCCCCCCTCCTCCTCTCCCGCACTCCCTCCTCTCTCCCCTTCCCCTCGAGCCTGCCCCCACTAGCTCTGCCACCCGGGCCCTGTGCAGGGGCATCATCTAATTCCTTGAGGTGTGAAGAAGAGGGTTCACCCTGTTTGTGCCCTTGCGTCCTAACTCCCCAGTACGAAGGTGTTGTTCTCTTGTTTATTTTATCGTTGTGGCGGTAACACAGTATGCGCCTTCCTTGCAAGCGCCCCGGTTCCTGTGCGCTGCCAGAGTCGCAGTGCCACCGCCGACCACAGAAACGCTTTCGTTCTGTGGCGCCTGGAGCCTCTCTGCTCCGAGTCTCGGTGGAGGCCGATGCAGAATCGCCTTCAAACCGAACCTCCCCAAGTGGGTTGTAGACGCTCTTTCTCACAGGCAGCCCTTCACAGCCACTTCCTGTTCTCGGGAGGAGCAGCCCGCATGAGATTGTTTCCTGCAGAAAAGACAGATGAGGCCGTCATTGCCTTTGCTGGAATTAGCATTGGATACTCAGCCACCTGGGTCCCACAGGGGGAAGGTTCGGGTGGCGAACGTGTGCTGGGCGGAGGTGACCCACTGCATGTTAGAAACAGTGGATTTCAGTATCAGTGTGGGGAACCCGTTTAGGCCTGCACGTCAGGGCCGGGGTCACAGATCTGGGTGTGCCTCGGAGGTTTGCAACTTCAGGACGTGTTGGGGAAGCAGCGGACAAGACCAAGGGCTAAGGGTCGAGTGTGGGGGTCCTACCCAATCTGGCAGATGGAAGAGAAAGTAAAACCAGTGAAAGGGAAAGGCGAGCGCTCGCAGGGGGGTAGACTCTCGCCTGCCAGGGTGGATGCAGTTCTGAGAAGGAGTTGTGGTTTCGAGTGTCTGGCTGACGAGAGACCAGGGGCGCGGAGGCTGAGCAAGAAGCCATCTGATCTGGTGACCCAAAGCCACTGGGGACATTTGAGAAGTTGGTCTCAGAGGACGGGTTTGAGCTGGAACTGAGCACCCGAGATTCCGGACCGCGAGGAAATGGGGGAGGGGAAGACAGGCAACCTTTTGAACGATGCAGGCAGGAAACAGGGGAGAAAAAGCTGCAGGATTCGAGTCAGAGTTGCCGTGTGTGGGTGAAACAGACCTCAGGTCTCCCCTATCTCTGGCTCCGGGATTTTGCCATGCTTACCAGCTCCTTGAAAGTGTGGTTTGTTGAGACTTCTCATTACAAGGCAATGTGCACTTTCGTAGCCAATTTGATTTCTGCAGTTTTGTAATTTTTTTCCCTTAAAAGAAGCTACCCCAGTGCTGTAGGGTTCTGGCTCCTCAAACCTGGATGCTCCCTGGTGAGGCCCTACTTTCAGGCCCCTCCATAAGCAAGGGCCTCGTCGGGGCTGAGAGCAGCTTGGGCGGACACGAGTTCTAATCTAACCCTTCCTGTGCACGGGGATTTCCTTGATAACATGAAACAGTCGCATTGATCATACGAAGGTCCGTTAAAGCTATCATATTGCTGCTGTTTCTTTTTTTTAGTAAGTCCATTTTTATTTTTATTTTATTTAAAAGATTTTATTTATTCATTTTTAGAGGGATGGGAAGGGAGAGAGAAAGACAAGGAGAGAAACATCAGTGTGTGACAGATTTGTGAGAGATACATTGACCGGTTGCCTCCAACCAGGGACCTGGCCTGCAACCCAGGCATGTGCCCAGACTGGGAATTGAACCGATGACCATTTGGTTTGCAGGCCAACATTCAACCTACTGAGCCACACCAGCCCAGGGCTGCTTTTTCATGGTCAATACATGAATCGTTATACCTATAAATAAATATAGATTTCCTTTTCACACTGTCTTTTTGCTTTTTGATGTCTAGTGTTAGTAATATATAGAACATTTATAATGTTTTGGATCTAACGTCATAAACTTACAGTCTCCATAAATACAGCATAGTGTGGTAAATGTATTTATTTTCCTTACAATTTTCTTAACACCATTTTTCTTTTCTAGCTTCACTATATTGATTGTATAAATACAGTATATAATATGTATAACATACAGAACAGGTGCTAATCGCCTGTCCATGTCGTTGGTAAGGCTTCTGGGTCAGCAGTAGGTCAGTTTGGGGGAGACAATAGTTACAGGCAGACTTTTGACTGAGCAGGGGCTCAGCGCCCCTAAACCCAACGTTGTTTAAGGGTTCACTGTACTTTGGAAGGTGCCTTAGTGGGTAGGATTGGGCGACCCTTGGGTTCATTGTCAGCTTGAGGCTCTATATTTGTGTCAAAGAGCAGGATTTCAAATGCAAGGAAAAAATAATAAGGAGGGACCAGCGTAGCTCGTCTTGTCCCAGTGAGGGGCCTGGGGTGGGGCGGCTGGCTCTCCCGGGTTGGCCAGGGACACGGGCCAAGGCTGACGGGCTGAGGGAAGAGCTGGGGGTGAGGGGGCCTCGCGGGTGAGCGTGGCTGCCCCGGGGTCCCTCCAGAGTGGCCGCTCACGGGAAACGCTCGTTCGATCACTGACTCATCGTGTGCCGGGCTCTCTCCCTGCGCATCAGCCTGCCCTCCTGCGAGATGACAGGCACCGCAGGGGATGCGGGGAGGAGGGCCTAAGCAAGGTGCCAAGCTCGGGTGTCGCATCGGTTCCTGTTGTGTTTCCACGGTCACGGTCCTGGGCTGCAGTTTAAAAGGAAAGTAAAACTGTAGAGAGTGCGTAAAATGCATGTCCACCTATTAGATGCATTTCAAATTGTGATTTTTTTTCCTCTGGCAGGGACTATCACCAAAAAAAAAGGAGATAATTTTCCTCCAGAAAGCCTCTAGTCTCAGGGTCTTTAGTTTGTCATTGAAACAAAGGACTATGTCACTGAATATGAATATGGCACTTTTGGGGTTTTTTTTTCGCTTTAAGGAAAGAAATGGCAAACATACATTAGCTCTTTCATTCAAAACAAGATGTTCCGAGTACGTACCATATGCCGACATGCCGGTGTTGTGAGAGGTGGTAAGGTTGCCAAGATGACAGGGCAGGGTTGTTAGCCTTAAATAAGCGTAGAAAGGAATACAGCTCATCACAGTGGCATGAGGTGGGGGCTCAATGCCACAGGCGTGTGCCAGGTACTCTGACAGCACAGATGAAGGAGCCACGAACGCAGGGGATGGATGTCGTCACAAGTTCCACAAGGGAGCAGACCTGGGCCTGGGCCCTGGGGGCTGGTCAGTGAGGAGGTGGCGCTTGTGTGGCAGAAGGAGAGGCGGCAGGAGAGGAGGGGAACATTCCCATGTTGGCATTAAGTCTAGAGTCAGGCCATTAGATGGACCCTTCTTCAGAGGCCAACACCCCTGACTCATCTCCAGGGTCTCGGGGCCCTTTCCCAGACCATTCCCAGGGCTGCTGCAATGAACCCTCGGGTTTCACTCGCTCCCGGTCTAAAGGGACTGGGGACCTTTCTTCAAATGATAACTAAAGTCCAGCTCCTGTTCTGCACTCGGAAACTCTGCGTGATCTGCAGCGGACTTGACCTGCCCTTGGCTTCCTGCACTTGGCTGTCTCTTGTCCTGTCCCTGGCTGTCTGTCATTCTCCAGGTTGCCAGGCAAAGGTCCCATCCACAGATAGGTTTCGTTCGAGCAGCTTATCTCAATAGACTCCTGCTCTTCACCTTGGGTTTGCCCAGTATTATCTCCTGTTATTAAAGTACTGGTTGATCTCCCTGGCCAGGCGGCTCAGTTGGTTGGGGCATCATCCTGTGCAGCAAAAGGTTGTGGGTTTGATCCCCGGTCAGGGCACATACCTAGGTGCGGGTTTAATCCTGAACTGGGATGCATACGGGGGGGCAACTGATTGATGTTTCTCTCTCCTGATCTCTCTTTCTCTCTCCCTATCTCTATCTTTAAAATCAATAAAAACGTCCTCAGATGAGGATCACAAAAAAAATACTTGATGATAAATAACTTAAATGTTGATTGAGATAATAATGATAATAAAAGCTAGTATTTATTGAGTCTTATGCTTGGCAATATGCTTCTTTCTTTTAAAATTATTTTTAAATTTAATTTTTTTGTAGTGAGAACACTAGAAAATGATAGAAACAGAATATAGAAATTATTTGTAACAGAAAGTTTGTGTGTCATATGCTTATTTCTTTATAAATGTTTCCTCATTTAGTTCTGATAATAAACTTGAGAGGTAAGTACTACTGTTATTCCTGTTTTACAGAATAGGAAAGTGAAACCTAAGCAGGGCCATGACGGCCCAGGAAACAATGAACGATACAGCGGCAGCTCAGAAATCAGGAAGTCTGACTTAAGAACCTAACACCTAAGCCCATCTGCTTACTTCTCGTAAACACGCCTTCGGAACATGTATGATTATGTAAAGTATTAGCGAATTGTTATCATCGATTTCCTATCAGCCTTATGTCCTGTGAATTTTTAAATGATCATGGACATCACTTTAGAATCTTCTACTAAAATTATTCCTGTTATCACTCCTGGCATCGACTGGTATTCCTTATTCATTAGCAAAAGGAAGAATGAGTTTTATTCTCCCTTTTCCACTCTTCTCATTTTCTCTCGCCCACAATGCACCGGACACAGACGGGCTTGCATTCAGTGGAGAGTTCCGGGCAGCGCGTGCCAAATATTCCTGTGCACAAGAGAGTTACCTGGGGGTCTTATTAAAATGTGGTTTCTGATTCAGGGGCAGGGCCTGAGAGTCTGCATTTTGAACAAGCTCCCGTGGGGGGCCGATGTTGCTTGTGGGGGGCTGCGCTCGGAGAAGCGAGGTTCTAAGCAGTGCATGTGATGCGGACCCCTGGCGTTTTCTTCTGTCCCCCTGCGGGGAATAAGCTCTAGCAGCCAGCCACCTGGCACAGACCTCGGCAAAGGCCGAGGATGGGGGTGTGCGGTCACACAGGGACTCGGCATCCAGGAGCTCAGGGTCCTTCATTGCCTCGCTTACCAACATTTCCTCGGCTCCTGGCAGAGTCGTCACTGAGGGAAGAGACTCTGTCCTTGCCTGGGACAGGGGCTGAGACTCCATAGCCTCGCCCTCTCGTTCCTTCTCCGTCCTCTCGTGAGTAGAATCCACAGACCTTGTCATGTTTCTGCACAGGGCAAAGCCTTTTCTCTACAGTTACCCCATGGAAAGAGCGATGGGTGACTTCTGTGGCAGGGGAGGGGAATGGGACCCTGCGGCTGGAAATCTTACTTTGACCGACAGTCAAGTCCCTTTGGATTTGTTTTTCTTACGTAGGGTCACATGCGGTGGACTGCTCCCTGTCGCTCTGGGATTGAGTGGGTTTCTGAATTCATTTATTCATTCATTCATTCATTCATTCAATATGTGAAAGCAGCATTCTAGGCCCTTGAGATATGTTGGTGAACAAACAAAGAAGACCCCTAGCCTCACAGAGAGAGAAGTAACAAGTGGAATGTGCAGGTTTGCCGTGCGGCACGAGGGGATAAGGGCCGACGCCAAAGGAGACGCAGAGCCAGGTAGGAGTGTGAGGTGGAAGGGGGTTGTGCTACGAAATAGGGTGATCAGATGAAGTCCCCCTGAAAAGGAGACATTTGGGCGGAGACTGGAGGGGAGTGAGGGGGTGCACGGTATGCAGGAGGTGCTTAGGGTCATGAGACTGGGCCAGTGAGTGTAGACAGAGCAGGACGGAGGACCGACGGCCGAGTCTGGGGACCCTCCGGCCTGAGAGGGTGGGCGGAAGGAGGCTCCAGGAAAGGAGATGGAGGAGGAATGACCTGGTTGCAGAATGATCTGCTTCACCTGTGTTTCTTCTGTCGTTTCTTAAAAACAACCCAGCGCTTCAAAGGCGTTGGGGAAATCTGTTTGTGCTCAAGCAGAGCATCTCTCCGCGTGGGAGGCGAGGGCGGAGGTCACCGTGGGGGGCATCCCTGCTCTCCTGAGCGGCAGGAGAAGACACCTGTTCCAGCTGACGGCCCCAGCCGGCCCCACAGCTGGTGTTCAGGCGTTTGATCTCGCCCAGTCTGCTGTCTCTCTCCGCCTCACGTTTGCTGAGTGTTGATTTCCACTGCAGATAGGAGGTGCCGGAGCCTCCATGCTTACCTCTGTTTGTCAGCTTTTACTTTTTGTTTATTCGGGCAACCCCACGGGGGTGGGATCTTACTCATTGTTCCCAGGGGTGCACCATTAGGTCTGCAGAGTCCCCGGTGCAAGAAGTAACCCCGTCTCCGAGGGCTCCGAGGGGCCCCTCTGATGGGCGGTCACTTTGCGGGCCCAGCTGTCTTGACGAGGTTGGGGGATGAGGTGTGGGGGAGGAGAGATGAGAAAATCGCTTTTTCCTTTTCTGCTGACCTAGGCACTTGTCTCTGAGAGAGCTGAAGAGCGCCTGAGAGAGGAGCCTGGCTTTGAAGTTGTACCTGGCTTTTTTCCCACACCCGTACACGCGGGCGCTCCGTGGCCCCACGGATGGGACTGGCACTGGCCGATCGGGGCGACTTAATTCCTTATCCTTGATTTTTGTGTGTCTCTGCTGAGAAGAGGCTGCATTTTTGCTAATAGACAAGCTGTAGTCAAGAGTGTTTTAGGTTTTTATTTAATTATTTACTTGTTTTTAGGGAGGGGGAAAGACAGGGAGAGAAACATCCATGGGTGATTGCCTCTCACACGCCCCACACTGGGGACCTGGCCTGCAACCCAGGCATGCGCCCTGACTGGGAATTGAACTGGCCGCCCTCTGGTTCACAGGCCAGCACTCAGTCCACTGAGCCACACCAGCAAGGGTGGTAATCAAGAGCGTTTGAGTCATTTTCTCTTTAGGTTAAAGAATGAAGTGAAATGATCAGAAAAAGACAAACCTGTTTCATTTAGGAGAGAGCTATCCTTTTTTTTTTAACCCTTGTGACTAAAGTCCTCAGGATTTGATATGATACTGCTTTACACTACTGAAAAGCTGAATTCCATCTGAAAGAGGCTGAC
This sequence comes from Phyllostomus discolor, assembly GCF_004126475.2. Lineage (NCBI taxonomy): Eukaryota > Metazoa > Chordata > Mammalia > Chiroptera > Phyllostomidae > Phyllostomus > Phyllostomus discolor. Next base: position 22,428,776 of record NC_040916.2, on the reverse strand, counting down.
AGCTTTTAAGAGTGAAATTGGCTTACATAGCTCACTTTAACTTCAGCAGTCAGAGTGAGCTTTACAACCCGTAAATGAGATCATACCATTCCCTGGATTAAATTCTTACTATTTTTCTGTTGCTCTAAAGGTAAAATCCAAACTCTTGACCGTGGCCTTCCTAACCCATATGGTTTGACCCCTGCCTCCCCCCCGGCCTCGCCTCATGCTAGCTTCCCCATCAATATGCAAGGTCAACTTTGAAATCAAGCCTCAGATTGGAAATTTTGATTCTATTTCTGCCTTTTTTTTCCTCCTCCTCCTTCTTCAGCTGACCACTTCTCTGTAAGCAGAAGGCCATTCCTACCCTTTGCTACTATAAGTGGAGCCCTTGGTTGGGTTGTGGTTGGTTTTTCCTCCCAAGATGTCAGAGCCCTTTGTACTGAGTGGCTCAGTCATTTAAGCACCTGTTGGGACATTGTTGGGTGGAATATGCCTGTGTCTTCAGAAGGTCAAGGGCAGAAATGAAGTTACACTGACCACTCAGTTCTCCTTATTCATTATCAGGAATTCACTAAGAAAACTCATTACTTCCTCTCACCCGCAGTGAGTCAGGCCCAAATCAAAATATAGTGGGTGGAGACATGGGTGCCTTACTCGGAGTCACGCCTCAGGAGTCCCATTCCTGACTTGAAGTAATCCATGTAGGCTCACAGTAGTCTCTCAGGACCTTGCTTGACTTTCTGGAAGCCTTGGAAGTCTCTAAGAGGTTCCATTGGGTAAGTGAACCTTGATTGGGGGGCGGGGAGCGGAGGGAGGAATAGTGTAGTGGGTGGGTGATAATTACATTGATTTAAAAAATTGGATGATGGTTTCATAACACCTTAAAAGGCAAAGTCCTTCGGCAGTTCGTGAATATTTGCATAACTGCTCACTGGTGCTCGGGAGAACTGAATCACCAGAGTGTTGTGAGGGCAGAATATTTCTATGAAGATGGGCGGAATCTTTCTGTGGTGGGCATGGCCTGCTTGGGCCCCCCTAACAATTTGTGACATCCGGTACAGGTGGCCCTCCTTTTCTAGCAGCTGATTAGGGCTGGTCGCCATTCTAGCAGTGAGCTGGGGGGAGTGAAGACCCTGCCGGGGATCCTCCTTCCTCTAGGGTGGGCGAGAACGTGGGCAATGTCAGGACGGAGGGACTTAGGGTACTTGTCAAACTGTCAGTAGTTTGTTCAAAAGTCTCACCCTTCCTACTTCAAAAAATGCTTTATGTCAACTTATGATAAAAAAAAACCTGTAGCATGAACAGCTACAACAGTATAACAACCTACTTTAAGGGAGGGAGACAATTTTATACCCAAACGGGGACGATATTGTCGGGAAAGTCAGATACTACATTGAGCTCCGATCTTCCCAGCACACGTAACAAAGCAACAACAGCAACTAGAAAACAAGGAGACATAGTTCTTGTCGTTTGATACAGGGAGTCACAAAAATTCACTTGGGGTATGGTTTTGAATTTGAATGTGAATTTCCTTATAAAAGATCATGAGGAAAGAACTAGGCGTGTCTGCAGAGGTGTCTTGCAGGTACGTGTCTCTTACATGCATGCCCATTCAAGATCCAAGGGCACCGTGTGAGGTTGCGTTCATTGATGGCATTCGTATGAGACCTAAGTTAACATATTTTGTGTAAAGATTATTACTTGACACAGAATTAGAATATCGAGTGTTTATTGCTGCAGCTCTTAATTTTCTTATGTTATAGACCTCTTTTTAAAATAGTATTTTATATGCATACCAGATACATAGGATTATAAGGAAATCAATTATATTGACGTGTATGTGAAAAATTGTGATGTATTAACATATATTAACACATTAAATAACAAGATACATATCTGCCGGGCCACAGTTTAAAATGGTGATGAATGCAAGTAAACACTATTTAAATATATTTGCACAACTGTAATGTGATAGGAAAAGTGTCTATGATTTCTATTAGCAGTCCCAGATACCGCTCATATTGCTGTGGTTTGTTTTCTACGCTCATAAAAGTAGAATATGTTGAATACCAGTTTGAAATTAATGAAAATCAAGATGCCTTTTTTCCCACCCAAGTTCATGGACCCCCCATCTGCTCTGTCTGGGGTCCTTGGGAGTCTAAGGGCTCCCGGTGAATGGCCAGTGACTCAGGGGACTGAACACGGGCAGACTAACCCATCGTCGTTTGTCTTTGTCAGGGGCTTGGTGAAAGCCGACCCAGGACCGACTGAGTGCTCCAGTGAAGTGTGTGTGTGTGTGTGTGTGTGTGCACGCGCGTGCGCGTGTGAATGAAGGGAGATCCACCAGCTTTGGGTGCCAAGAGACAAGGTTGATTTTATATTGTAAAAACATTTTTCAGTCTTCTATGTGATTTTCTTTGCTTTCTTAACTTTCAAGGATTTATTGAATAACTCTGTGACAACAGTGAAAATGGCTTTATTTAATCTCTATCTCGTGCCCTGATTAAAAGATAAAATGTAGCTGCTGGTGTTAAGATGCGTGAGAGATTGGGGAAACACATTCATTTTTGATATTCTTGTTCTCTAGCAGCTGGTCTTCCCGTGAGCCTTTCTCCAAGAGATACATAAAATTGGTTAGACCAGATTTCCTTTCCTTTTACCTCTGCAACCCACACCTTGGAGCGATTCCAAAGCTTCAGCCCTGGAAAAAGACAGGAGGAGTCATGGGTCTGTATAAGAAAGAGGTGTCATCGGCGCATGACTCATGGGAAATTCATCCACTTAGGGACATCAACAAATGACAGGCACTCAGAGTGGCAAGGCGAGCGAGGCCTTTTCTTCTGCTGCCCCTTTGTGGTTCCATGATTCACAGCTGAAGGTGAAGACAGGGGAAGGAAGCGGTGGAGGAAGGGGGAAGCAGACGGGCAGTCAGAAGGACGAGCAGTGGTGAGAGGAGGGGTGGCAGGAGGAGGAGGAGGAGGAGAAGGAAAGTAATCCTCATCTGGGCCACAACTTCCCTACCAGGGCGCCATCCACACAGGTCACAGGAGCTGTTTGGCGTGCATCTGTGGGGCGGTGGCGTTGGTAGCATGGGGTATCTCAAAGTGTAGACCAAGGACCACCAGTGGTGACTGTTTCAAACGCAGTGTTTTGGGCTTTCTCCCAACCCACTCAGTCAGAGGTCCCTGTGCGACCCGGGACTGTGCAGTGTGACCAGCTTTCCTGGTGGTGGTTCCAGTGCCCCTTGAAGTTGGAGAACCAGTGATTTCAACGAGAGAGAAGAAACTTGGCTGACTCTTGTGGAGGCAAAGTTAACCTAATTCCATTCCCTACCCCCCTGTCCACCTCCCAGCTAGGTGAAAAGAAAATCTTCACTCACAGATACCCACACTGAAGTGAAATTCAGGGATTTTGACATTTGGTGATGTGATTTATAGAAACTTGCCAAAACAGATGGTATGCAGCAAGGCACGGTGGAAAAGGGCTGGTTTAGGTTCTGTTCCGTGATCTTTAATATATTAGGGTGCGAGCTTAGGTGAGTCACTTTGCCTTCTGGGTCTTCCTCTCTGTAACCAGAAGAGAAGGGTTTTGAACTAGGTGACTTGCAAGGCTGCTCACAGCATTCACACCGGGAGCCTAAGACGGCGTCCACCCTGTCTTGTCCTTCTACTGAAGTCCCTCTCCGTGGTCCCTGCCCACCCCTCACGGCTCATCCAGGGGCCTAGAGGTTCCGCCACCGTGAACTGTCCTGATGCGTCCCTCCAGGTGCCTCCAGGGAAACACCGGAGCCGAACGTCTGAAGCATAAACCAGGTGCCCCTTCAGCAGAGGAGGGCTCTGGAGAGAGGCGGGCTCAGAGCAGTCCTGAGGCTCATCCCGCAGACACGGCCTTCTTCCAGCGTTTGTCGCAGAAGCTACCTTTCAAGGCAGCGGACTTGCCCATCGTCCAACAGTTGAATGTCCTGCATACTGTGGTAGCCGTTCTGTACAGGGTGGCACTCAGCCTGCGTGAGAATGAAGCTGCTGATCTGTAGATGTTTGGCCTCAGCCCCGAGAGCCATACCTACGCTCCCTGAAAGGCGTTATTTTCCTCCCGCTTTGGCATCGCTGAGAGCTTTATCTTCCATCTCCCTCCACCCCTGCCTCCGCGGGGTTTCCTGTCCTCGCCCCTGCTCCCCCTCCCTGCGGCCTTCTCTCATGTGGCGGAAAAAATGCAAAGAGCCACCTTGTTTTCCCACTCTCTGGGGAGACCTGTTCTAAAGTACAAACAGAAAACCAAATATCGTGACTGAAAAAAGTAGTTGAAATTATTTTGAATAGTCAAATAGTCAGTAAGAAAACCATGTAGCAAAACCCACATCAAAAGCCCAGCTGTTGGGGGATACCTTTAAGATTCCATTAGTGCGGGGGCCATGTGGTGGGGCGGGGGGAGGCTGTGTGCAGGGAGGGGGCCCTATGCAGGGAGGGGGCTGTGTGCAGGGAGGGGGCCCTGTGCAGGGAGGGGGCCGTGTGCTGGGAGGGGGCCCTGTGCAGGGAGGGGGCCATGGAGATAAAGGTGCTTTTGAAAGGATATAGAAAAGGTCAGAATGACAGAAACACAGTGAATAACAAGCTCCAGAGAGTGAGACAGAATGTATCCGTCACAGAGATAGTGACCTCGGTCTTCAGGAGGCATGTGTGACTTCGCGTTGTCATCTTACTTCATGAGAGGACATTTTTGGAGGGTCTTTCCAGTGGATCGAACTGGAAAGCATTGTGAAGACTTTCTCTCCCTTCTCCCCTCCCTCCATGGGGCTTTTTTTAAAAGGATGATTACATCCTGCAGGTCCACCGTAGAAACAGGTGATTTTATAAGTTCGGTTGATTGGCCAGTGAGCAATTTGAACACAGTTGGGGGTGGGACATCTGGGGGCCTTTTTCCTTTTCCAGGCGAGTCTGTGTGTGGAGGGAGAGAAGTTCCACAGTGGCATCTTCTGGCGGGGCCGTGGGCGTGCTCACGACCGGCCCTTCGCGAGTGCACCGTGAGCAGTGGGCTCACAAGGCCACCCTGTCACGGTGTTCGCCTCGCCTCTGCTTTACCTGCAGTGTCAATGATGAGGCCCAGAGGCGATGGTGTCCGGGCCGGATGCGTGCGCGATCATTCCCGGGGCTGGGGTTCAGCCCCGGGTCTCCGCTCTGGAATCAGTAGAACAACCTCACTCGCTCCTGTGAGACCCTGTGGTCAGTCAGGTGATACCTGAGCCCTGGGCGTGTGATTGGATGAGGCTACTGAAAGGAGGCTGCGTTTGGAGCGAGGGGGTGGAAGGGAAGGACTGAGCAGCAGCTCCTAGGCAACGCCGTTTAGCCAGAAGGAAGGCACTTCCCTCCCTTTGGGAAGCTGGCCTGTGAAGGCTGTGATTTGTGGTTAGTAGCTAGGATTTGGGGGTCCGAAGGTTCTGGGTCAAATCTTGCTCTTACTAATACCGTGACATGAGGCACTTTTGTATGAATAGGTCCTCAGGTTCTTGTCCTTAACACAGGGACGATGCTAGTACTTGCCGGTAAATGTGTCAGTCAAGATGCCTTTGGCGGTGAGTAACAGAAAGCTCAGGCGAGCTGGAGGGAAATGCGTTGGCTTGTGTACCTGTGAAGGGCTGAAGGAGGTTTCGTTTCAGGTGTGGTTTCAGTCGCGCACAGCGTCGCCAGGCCTCCGTCTCCCCTCTCTGTGGTGCTCTCGCCGCGTCTTCCTAACACGAGCCGCGGCTGTGACGGCTCCAGATGGTTCCTGCACCCTCACATCCCACATCTCTCTGAGTAGCTCCACAAAAGGAAGAACCTTCTTCCCACAAGCCCCCAGCAAGGGTCTCCTTCCGTCTCAAAGACCCGACGGCGCTCAGGAGCAGGCTCTGACCAGTCTCTGGGCTAAAGCACCGGGATGATGGAGTTCAGGCTCCCTTTGGGAGCTGAGGGTGGGGTCCAGCCCCGATCCACCACCACCCAGAGGGTACAGCAGAGGCCAGCACCCCGAGGAAAACACGGACATTGTCCCAGGAAAAAGGGAGAAGAGGCTACTAAGAGGCAGCCAAGACCAGCACCCTTGTGGGGGGGCGGCTGGTGGGAAAGGTCTTAGCAAGGTGCCCGGCTTTTGGAAGGGCTAGATTCTCATTACGCTATGACCTATGTCACAGGCATCATCCCGGAGTCGTGGTTTCTGCCTAGAGGTGCCCCCTCACCTTTTCCTGCTCTCTCACCTGCACTGCCTGCCCGCTTCATGCAGCCAGCCCGCAGGACTGAATTCTGGCCTTCTCTCCGTGTCTGGCTTGCTGGGTGGTGTTGGCCGCATCGCCCGCTGCCTGCCGCAAGAGGAGTGTGGCTGGTGTGTGAGCTCAGGCGCACCTCTCCAGAAGTAAAGGGGTCTTTCCTTTTCTCTGCTCCCCCAGAAGCTTTACATAAAGTGAGTCATGGTTCAGGGCCCTTGTCTACCAGGTGCAGGGGTTAGTGGGAAGACAAGAGGCTTTGAAGCCGACAGATCTGGACTTGAACCCCAGTCCTGCTGGTGCTACCATTGTGGGGAACTTCAGAACTCTGAGCTCTAGACTCCTTTGCTCGACAAGGGAAGCCGTGGTAAGGCGTGCCAGATTCTCATGGACCTGGCAGAGGTGGAATGAGGCAGTTGAAACACAAACAGTGGTGGGACACACAAAACAGTGACTGGCGTTTAGAAATGTATGTATCTGTTCCCTCTGCTGTCACTTTAAATGTCTTGTCACTTGTTTGATGACTACATACATTCCCCAGCCCCCTCCTTGGGACACTGAGTGGGAGGGTGTATCGCAGTGAAACCAGAGTGCACACAGCTCCCCTTCCCTAGCAGGCTGATGCTTATCTCGTTGAGGGCTGGGAGGAAGAATGGGTAACGATTGGTTATCTTCATTATTCCCCCTCTTCTCTGCCTTGGCACCCACCTTTGGCTCACTGGTCCTACCTAGTGGCAATTGTAGGTATTACTGAAGCTTGAGAGTGGCACAGCCTTTTTGTAAACCACTTTATTGAGTTGTTGAGGTGTACTTGTTGGAGACACAGACACACACCTGTGAGATCATCACCACAATCAGTGCCATAAACATATTCGTCACTGCCATAGGCTTCCTCCCATCCTCTTTATTTTTTTGCAATAGCAACACTTAACATAAGACCTATCCTCCTGGCAAATGGTTAAGTGGACCACCCAGTCTTGTCAGCCATGGACATTGTGCCGTACAGCGTCTCCAGGACTCGTGCATCTGGCATCACTGAACCTTTGCGCCCTCTGACTGCTGCTTCCCCACTCCCCCCTCCCCACAGCCCCTGGTGGCCGCTACTCCACTCTCTGCTTCCACGAGCCTGACTGTTGTAAGTTGCTCATGTACGTGGGATCGTGTAGTGTTTGTTCTTCTGTGTCTGGCTTATTTCTTAGCAAACTGTCCTCCAGGTTCTTCCATGTTTTCACAAATGGCACAAATGATGTACTTCATTTTTAAGGGTAAATAATAGTCCATTATATGTAAATGCACATTTTAAAATTCATTCTTTCTGAGATATTTCGGTTGCCCCCCTATCTTGGCTGCTGTGAAGAATGGGGCAGTGAACATTGGAATGCAGATATCTCTTTCAGGTCCTGATTTCAGTTCTTTTGGATATACACATTCCCAGAAGTGGGATACTTAGTAATTAACTTAACCAAGGAAGTAAAAGATTTGTACACTGAAAACTATGAAACTATGATGAAAGACATTTAAAAGACACAAGTCAATGCAAAGACATCCCATGTTCATGGATTGGAAGAATTAATATTATTATAATTTCCTTACAAAATAGCCTACAGATTCCATGCAATCCCTATCAAAATTGCAATATCATTTTTAATAGAAATGTAAAAATCAATACTAAAATTTGTATAAAATCTCAGAGGACTTCCAATAGCCAAGGTGATTTTGGGCAAGGAAAACAATACTGGAAAAGTCACACTTCCTGATTTCAAAATACATTACAAAACGAGAGTAATCAAAACAGCGTGGCATCAGTCTTCGAAGGAAGTGTTTCACCCCTGACTCTGAACAGAGTCCAGAAGCTGAGACTCGGCCCTACTCAACTCTAGATCCTCGGGAGCGAGGCTCAGTGTACAGGGAGCGTGGAAGAAATCTGAACTGATGATTCTCTGCCACTTGGGATCTTAATGAGCAACACCGGTTCCCAGGGACTAGCGTTTAGTAGCAAATTAGCATTTCTTACCTAACAAGCTAAGGTGAGCTGATGAAGATGAGTCTGAAAGACTGAGGGGAGCGTGGGGGTGGGGAGTGTGTCATGAGGGTTAGTCCCAGCAGTTCTGCTGGAGCTCCGCTTGGCACCAACAGGGCCGAGGCATGAACCCCACCGATGCTGGCGTTGCTTCAGGGAGACTTGGCAGAGTTTCTACTGGCCTGTCAGCATTTGATAAAGAATCAGATTGATGATTTGCTCCTGTGTTTTTTTTTTTTTTTTTTAGTGAGATCTTCAAAGGGCTCTGGTGTTGGGCTGGTTACGTAGCAGTGATGTGCCCAGGCAATCAGCAAAGTGGAAAACCAAACAAACAACAACCCCTCAGTTGAGATTTCATTTTGGGCTCTCTGGTTCCAAGTTGTTCTGTCCACGTGTCATTGGAAGAGAAAGTGTGTTCAGCCACAGCCCTTGCAGAGTGGGGACAGCAGGAACACGTGATCGGCCACTCCACACCACTTCCCCTGAGAGCTGGTGGCTGTGGCATCCCCCCTGTGTCAATGCTCCCACAGTGTCATATCCGCTGGGTAAGCAGTGTCATCTGGGTCTTGTGACTTTTCAGCCGTCCAATCCTGTTTAACTGCCGCTGTTAGTGAAGAAGAAATGTTTTTACTTTGTACAAAAAGCCTGAGCTTGGGTGTGTGCCATGGGTTACTAGCTTTGTTTGTAACCTTGGGTATGTTGCCTAATTTCTCTAGCCGGGAGTTTTTAGGCTGTGTAGTTAACAAGGTAATATCACCTACTGTGTCCATCTACTGTGGTTACTCTAAGGATCGAATGAGTTATGTGTGAAAGATCAGGATGAACTTTAAAGCGTCATCCAGTCATTGGTTACCACAATTGGTAAAAGCACTGTCAGTGGTAGTGTTGGTGATAGTGGTAATACGTCCAAGTGAACACAGAGCTGTTAGCCAGCGTGGAGCACAGAAACACCTGCAGCTGGGGTGTAGGGTCCGGAAAAGTCACGTTTTAGGGAAAAAAAAAGAAAACTGATAATTGGTGCATTTTGCTTTGTGAAAGTAACCCACAGTAAGAAAAAATTTCTGTGTGGCTGATGCAAATGTAAGAAATATCCAAGTACGGATGAAGAAGTTAAATGTAACTGATTTTTACAGATTAAAGCATACATCCGAGTCACAGGCAGAAAGACCGTCGCGGTAGCTGGCAAGTTCGTCTGCTGCTGGCGTGACTTCTGGCGGCAGATGCCAGTGACGGGCACCAAACGCTAGAGCGTGGAAGGGTCTCCCCGGACCCCTCATTCCTTTCCTGTCCAGATATTTCCGAGGTGAGGGAACAGAGTCAGGCAGGTGACGTGACGTTTCCTTACATGTGATGCAAGTTGTGAACAGCATGCGAGTAAAGCCCGGGCCTTCTGAGTGTCCCCGCAGGTTTTGGGGTCCCTCGGCAGCCCAGGGGCGAAGGGCGGGGAGGGCCTCTCCCAGTGAGGACTCTATAGTCCGGTGGGGGAAACGGGGCAGTGACCCACTGCCCGTACTCTGCCGCGTGTCCTGTGCACTTCTCTGCCCAAACCTTTGAGGGAAAAGTGAGGATGCTCACCATACATGGGCAGTGCCCGAAATACCTTGTATCTGTTCTTGCGTTTTGTGATTATTTGCTACATAAAATTTCTTGTACCGTAAGATGTCAAAAAATAAATACTAAAACCCCTTTATAATACAAAAAACAGGTCTCTAAATATAAATAAATGAAATATTGAATTAAAAATCTAAACCAAAGATTCTTTTTCCTGAAACTTTGGGCCAAAGACATGGGTGTGCGCTATACACGGCAAAATACGGTATAGTAAAAGAACGTGATGGGAGATATAATAAACACGCAAGCATCGTACGTGCTTTGGGAAGGTGTTGGAAGAGACGGCTTATTCTCCCCACAGGGGTTAAGGAGGGCTTTGTGGAAAACCTCCTGTATGCGGCGATGATCATTTTCAGCCCTTGGGAGTGAGGGCAGCTCCCAGGAGCCCTACTGGTATGGTGACCCTGGGCATCAGAGGTCAAGAGCCCTGGCCTCCTGGGGCATTCAGGTGGGCATCCTCCGAAAGACAGTTGAGACCAAGGCTGTCTTTGTCTGTATCTATGGGGGGTGGCGGAGCGTTGCCCAGGATGCTAAGAAGGTCACCCCGGAGTGGTGTGGAGAGAAGACGTGGGTTTCCTCTCGGGACACCTGTGACCTGCTGGTAAGCAGTGGATTTCAGTGTGGTAGGAGGGCTCACCTGAGTCCCCCTCGGCCTTAAACACAGGGATTCGAACCCTTCCACGCGGGCTGTGACAGACGGAGACTGGAAAGAATCGTGGGAAGGAAACTGACATTCATGGAGCTCCCAGTGTGACCGAACATTGTGTTAGATGATACATATCTATGTTGTCATCTACATATATACATATACATACATACATACATATATACACATACATATACATATGATTTATTAAAATATAAAATATATATAAAATTTATTACAACAAAGCTCGAGTGAGTAATAAACCCCGCCGGGCCACCTGGGCGTGTGTTCTCTCCAGCGTGCCCCTGCAGGAGAGAGTTTCTCCGCTTCCTCTTTCTGAGCCGGAACCTCGCCGGGAGTCCTTAGGGGCCCCTCCTCGGCGAGGGCCTTCAGCTAGGACCTTGGCAATGACCTGTGTGTGTGCCCGCCGACACAGAAACGGCCGAGGTGTGACGTGCGGGGACCGTTACAAATAAGTACTGACCCGAAGACCCGGCGGTGACCATGTTTTCAGCGACTCTGTTCAAGCACCCGTGGCATGAGCTCCCTAGAAACCCGCGCGTGTCTCTGTGCCTGCAGTGAGATAACAAACTGGGAACTGCGTTTCCTTGGTGATGAACTTGGTTGGGGCAGGCCGAGGTAGAGGCAGGCTAAAAGGGCGTTAGACATAGAAGGGATATGTCTTTAAATCATTTATATAACTTTCACGTGATGAAGTTATGAGCGGCTGGAACTTGACTGTGTACTTTTTGATTATAAAAAGATGAGGAAACGCCCTTTCATCTTCTTTTCGTTCTGTAGGTTTCAAGTCAGAATCCTCAGTCCTCTTGATGTGTGATCATTTAGGGGAGATGGTTCATGTCGTGAACCCCCTCTTTATCGGGGCCCTGGTCTCACACACTCTGCAGCGTGTCAGGTGGGGACCTGCCACCTGCTGAGGGGGCGCACAGTTCCGCCCGTTCGGTCCTGCCTCGGGCCAGCCTCTGGCGCGTGGACGCATCCTGGTTTTGGTTCACTTTCCCTTGTTTGAGGTTACAGCGGAACCTCCGTTCTCAAACTCATCTGTTCTGGAAAAGTGTCCGAGAAGCGACTTGTTTGAAAATAGAATCTACTGTGTTGCCTGGGAGATGCATGGCTGGGCATACAGGTGTCGGCACAAAAGGGTCGTTGGATAGAGAATCAGTTGGGACCCGAAGTTCTGTCTGATAGCTGAGGCGTGTTTTTTTTTTGCTTGATCGACTTGGTCGAGAACCGAATTGCTTGAGAACCCAGATGCTCGAGAACTGAGGTTTGACTGTGCCTGGTGAATTCTCTAGATGGATTCAGACAGAGCTGACTTTCAGGTGCGTTCAACTGAGGCTACTAACCTGTGACCTCAGCCTGGAGGAATTAGGATCACCACCATATGGATGCAGTGGCTCGGAGGGTTTAAACAGGGTGCTGACATGGAAGAGGGCATTTCAGAAACATTTTTGGGCACATGAGTTTAATTACCCTCTAGATGATCAGGTAGGAGTATGTGATAAATGGATGAAGCCAGTTAAAGTGAGACAAGGCCGGTCATACAGAATCTTATTTTTGATCACTTTAGTGTTTATTCAAGTTCTGGGTGACTTTCTGTGATTTATAGTTTGGCCATGAATAGGGGCAGTTGTTAAGTGTTGCTGGTGATTTGACTTGAAAACCAAAAATTAAGACGAATAATTTCTTGAGTACCTTGATCAGTTTAATCGAAGCAACCCTGAGGTTTCGATGTGAATCGTTAGAATTCGCAGCTGCTTCTTGCTTTGACTTGATTGCTGAAGTTCTGACTCCACCAGCTGCGAGTCGGGGACGCTCGTCCACCCAGTCCCTTTCCTTCTCTGTGGCCAGCGTCCTCCACTGAACGGAGGCCTGGGAAGCCAGCAGAACACCCCGGTCTGCTGGGTCCTCTGCGGTTTTCTGGAGGTTCTGCTCCGTTCAGCTCGTTTACTGGTGCTGTGACGTAAATTTATTTCTGGAACCCTTCTGCTTGTCCCCTGAACGCTAAGTCAAAACTGCCTACGTACCTGATATAATAAAATAATAAAGTGGCTTCTACGTGCAAGTAGATGAAATATTTTTTTTTGCATTTTATACTGAGCTCTTACTGATGTTACAGTTTGTCGAGAATTGCATAAAAGCCATATTGGTTGGGCTGATGCATTCTCTACCAGTATTTCAAAAACACCGTCCGGATGTCTTAGATTAACATGCTTTCGTGGAAAGTGGAAGTGATACCCTTTTCAGATCATATTTATTCAGAGAGAAGAGGGGAATTCTCAAATCAAAGCTGTTAGAAAACTCTGCAGAAAGAACTAAAAATGGGGAGGAGTACCTTGCTATTTTTCCTTTTTGGCCCGTAATCTCGCAGGCTCTAAATTGCTCACAATCTTACAGACCCGGTCGGATGTATTGGTATGAGTGGCCCTGTTTGTTGTCCCCACAGTGGGGACATATGTCATCTTCATCATCCCTCGGTAAAATAAAATTGACGGTCTCCTTGCTGTGTCCCCACACTTGGCCGATTCTCTCTACAGCATCGAACTGCAGGATGGTGGCCCTTCAGAGCCGAAAGGAACTTTGGAGGCCGTGTAGCCAAAGCAGCCCGTTTTAGTTCTCGAAGAGAGTCGTTCAAACCCAGTGACAGTCAGTCCCTGTCCAGCACTGGAGAAACGCAGTGACATAATTGTATCCACCCAGTTTCCCCTGCTTACTGCCAATGCTCACGCATGAGCACCCACTCTCTCTAGTGTGTAGCTCTGAGTTTGCACCAGTGAATAGTCGTATCACCGCCGCCACAATCACGCACGCAGAGGTTCTGTCCCCTCCCCCACGTGCGCCCACCAGCAGTCCCAGCAGCCCCTGGGGTGGCCTCTGTTCCCAGAGCACTGCCCTTTCCGGAAGGGCACAGAAATGGAATCACTCAGCACAATGCGTTCACTTGAGATTTATCCGTGTTGCTGGGCGTGTCAGTCACGCATCCCTGTTTGTCGCTGACTGTCGCCCCACCGTGTGGATGCAGCTCAATCTGTTTACCCGCCCCCTTCCGAAGGGCAGGTAGTTACTCCCCAGTTTTCGGCGATGGTGAACAATGTTAATACAAACATTTGCAAATGAGATTTTTTGTGAACTTTTTTTTGGGGGGGCAGGAGCAAACACCTAGAGGTGGGATTGCTGGATCACATATGTGTGTGCTTAACTTTATAAGAAGCGGCCACGTGGTTGTCCAAAGTGGTTGCACCGTTTGCACTATGACCAGAAATAGGTGGGAGTTCCAGCACTTGGTGTGGTCAGTGACCATTATTTTTCATATTTTAGGGCTCTACCAGGTGAGTAGGAGCATCTCATTCCCCCAGTGACATATGACAGGGCGCATCCTTTCCTGTGCTCACTCGCTAGCTTAGATCGTCTTTGGTCAGGTGTTGTCACATCCTTTTTCCATTCTTAAATTGAGTTATTTGTTTTCTTTTTTAAAAAAAATTAAATATATTTCATTGATTATGCTATTATAGTTGTCCCATTTCCCCCCTTTATTCCCCTCTGCCCTGCATACACCCTCCCACTTACATCCTCCCCCCTTTAGTTCATGTCCATGGGTCATACATAGAAGTTCTTTGGCTTCGACATTCCCCACACTATTCTCAACTGCCCCCTCCCACCGCCTGCCTATTTTCTACCTGCCATCTATGCTACTTATTCTCTGTACCTTTTCCCCCTCTCTCCCCCTCCCACTCCCCTGCTGATAACCCTCCATGTGATCTCCATTTCTGTGGTTCTGTTCCTGTTCTAGTTGTTTGCTTAGTTGTTTTTGTTTTTATTTTGTTTTTTTTAAGGTTGGTTGTTAATAACTGAATTTGTTGTCATTTTACTGTTCATATTTTTTATCTTCTTTTTCTTAGATAAATCCCTTTAACATTTCATATAATAAGGGCTGGGTGATGATGAACTCCTTTAACTTGACCTTATCTGGGAAACACTTTATCTGCCCTCCCATTCTAAATGACAGCTTTGCTGGATAGAGCAATCTTGGATGTAGGTCCTTGCCTTCCATGACTTGGAATACTCCTTTCTAGCCCCTTCTTGCCTGCAAGGTTTCTTTTGAGAAATCAGCTGATAGTCTAATGGGAACTCCTTTGTAGGTAACTGTCTCCGTTTCTTTTGCTGTTTTTAAGATTTTCTCCTTATCTTTAATCTTGGGTAACTTAATGATAATGTATCTTGGTGTGTTTCTCCTTGGGTCTAACTTCTTTGGGGCTCTCTGAGCTTCCTGGACTTCCTAGAAGTCTATTTCCTTTGCCAGATTGGGGAAGTTCTCCTTAATTATGTTTTTGAATAAGTTTTCAATGTGTTGCTCTTCCTCTTCTCTTTCTGGCACCCCTATGATTCAGATGCTGGAATGTTTAAAAATGTCCTGGAGGTTCCTAAGCCTCTCATTTTTTTAAATTCTTGTTTCTTCATTCTGTTCTGGTTGAATGTTTCTGTCTTCCTTCTGGTCCAAATCGTCGATTTGAGTCCTGGCTTCCTTCCTGTCACTGTTGGTTCCCCGTACATTTCCCTTTATTTCACTTTGCACCTGTTACTAGTGAGGGGCGGAGCCTTAGGTGTTCACTGGGGCGGGGTAACCCACATTGCTGTATGTGGGGAAGGGGTCTGAGAGGGAACAATGGCGCTTGCTCTGCTCTCTGATGGATTTCAGTTACTTCCCCTGCTTCCCACAAACAAAATGGGACCTTCTGGTGTTGATTCCTGGGTGGGTGGCTTGTGTACATTCTAGGACCCTGTGGGTCTCTCCAACAGACTCTCCTGTGAGGCTGGGAGTTTCTCCTGCTGCCTCAACCCCACAGGTGTTTTCAATCAGAGGTCTGAGGCCTTATTTCCCTGCTCTGGGGCCCTGGGTTGTGTGGTCCGTCCTGCTCCCCAGTTGCTCCTCCCAGTTTGTCCACATGTGAATGTGGGACCACTGGGTCCTCCAGCCACCACCTCGCTGTGTGTCTTCTGTACCCGCTGCCTGTCTCTGCCCTTTCTACCAGTCTGGATCAATATTTCTTCTTCAACTCCTTGGTTGTTGGACTTCCATACAATTCGATTTTCTGTCAGTTCTGATTGTTTGTGGTTTTTTTTGTTTGTTTTTAAAGTTGTTATTGTCCTTCTTTTGGTTGTGTGAGGAGGCACAGTGTATCTGCCTATGCCTCCATCTTGGCTGGAAGTCCAGATTCTGTCTATTTTCTTATTATCGAGTTTTGAGAGTTCTTTATTCCATATGCAAATGCTTTGTCAGATACATGATTTGCAATTCTTGTTTCACTCAGCAAGTTGTCTTTTTATTTTACTCAACAGTGTCTTTTGCAGGGCACAAGGTTTTAATTTTGACAAAGTCCAATTTATCCTTTTTTGGTTATGCTTTTGGGGTCATATCTACACATTCTTTACCTAACCCAAGGTCACAAAGATTGTCTCCTAAATTTTCCTGTAGGAGTTTTATGGGTTTATGTTACACCCTTACGTCATCGATCCGTTTTGAGTTAACCTCTCGCACACACAGTGTGAAACGAGGTTCGTTTTCCTGGGTATGAATGTGTGCTTTTCCCAGCACTATTCGATTAAACGAACCTTGTTTCTCCCGTGAGTTGACTTGACACCTTTGCCAGAATCAGTTGATTTTATGTGTGTGGGCCTGTGTCCCGACTTTTTATCCCCTTCCACTGATTTAAGCGTCTGCCCTTTGCCAGTGGCGCCCTGTGTTTGCTACTGTAGCTGCACAGCAAGGTCTCTCGGGGCTGCTGTTCGGGGTCAGTCGGTGTGGTGGGAGGTGTCCTGGGGTGCGGAGCAGCACGCCCGGCCTCCACTTCATAAATGCTAGCACGTTCCTTGGATCACGGCAATAAAACAAACGGAAAAACCAAAACTCAGACATTGCTCAGTGTCCCATGAGAGGAAGACACACCCCTGGGCTGAGAACCGCTGGTGTGTGTGGTAAATCTTGAAGTCCTACTTTATTCTTTGTCAAAACTGTCTGGCTATTCTAGTTCCTTTGCTTTTTCACGTAACTCTTACATGAAATGAGGAGGATGAAGTGGTTGATTTCTGTAAAAATCCTGCTTGGATGCCGATGGGGATTTTTATTGAATTTATACATCAGTTTGGGAAGAAGTGAAATTTTAACAATAGCAAGTCCCCCAATCTAGAAATAGAGCGTATCTCCACATTTTATATAGGTCCCTTGATTTTTAAAAATTAGTGTTGTGCTTTTTTTCAGCATAAAGTTTCTGCATATGGTTATATGTTTGTGTATTGAATATATATATGTTTGTACATAGACAGGTGGGCAAAAGTAGGTTTACAGTTGTAATACAAATAAACAATAACACGAGAATAAACGCTGCGTTGCCTACTCATAACTGGGAACCTCCTTGTGCCCGCCCCCCGTGTGTGGGCAGGAATTGGACCAGCGCATGCGTTGTGTGCAGGGGTGAGTTCAGATGCGTTCTTCATCCGCAGAATTACATCTCCTTGCCCAGCATTTCCCCCAGACCCTCTGGCTTCCACCACTTCTCCTGGGTCATCCGACCAGCAGGATACGGTTCACCTTGCAGTTCCAGTGACCACATTACCCATAACTTTGCACAACTGTGGTGGCCATGCGCGCCGAGTGGCGACAGGGAAGAGAGAGGAACAAAGAAGTGATCCCTCCCCTCCTTTTGAACCACAACACCCCTTTTTGCTGGTTCCTCTGGCCAGAAAGATGGATTTTTTTTTTCTTCTCTCAGAGCGTCAGGTGATGGAGCCAGTGGCGCAGTGTGGTGTCCACAGTGCAGGCTCCTTGTGGCGCGCGGGCCTTGGTGCCGGTCATCCAGAAGGTCCTCTGGGGGAGGTGTGGGCTGCGGCAGGCTTGCCCCGCCCCCGCTGGCTGCGGTGGGAGGGGCTGGGGGTGGGGGGAGGCCCTTTACAGCCCCCCACGTTTGCATGGATTCCTAACTGCTTCCAGTGCCTACCACCTAGAAGATGGTCAAAAATGATTTGTTGAATGGAAGGATAAATGAATAAGCAAATACAGAAAAAAAGGAGAAAATGAGAAAAGGAAAAGACGAAGGAAGGGAGAGAAATAAAGGAAAGAAAACGGATAGACTGGGAAAGTTTGTGATTCCCACAGGACGGCCATGTCTTTAGGTGTAATTCTACAGTGTGGTCACCAGATGGCAGTAGAAACCCATGACCCCTTAGTGATCTTTGGAAAAAAAAAACAACTATGGACAATTTACTTTTGAATACAGCAGTTTGTGAGGCCCCTGAGGAAATGGAGAGGGGGTGGGGCTCACGGTAAGTAAGAAGCAGTTTCCGCCTTTCAGGAATTCACGAGTTGACAGAAAGACTAAATTAGAGCTTGCGGATTCTGCAGGAGGCCCGTAAACTAATAGAAGGAGGCTTCAGGGAAGTCGAGTTGGAGCTGATTTTGGAGAGCGAGCACAGGTTGGATGTACAGAGATGGGAAGCCGGGGGCTGGGTTGGGAGGAGGCATTTCCTATAGAGGTGCAGTTGAGGAAGAATATTGAGGGAACGGTCAATATTGAGGTGTGGCTGGACGCAGGCTGCGGGAAGGAAGAAGCAGCCGCTTAAACTGGAAAGCCAGGTTGGCACGAAACTGTGGGAGCCCTTACGAGGGGCGAAGGCCCTTTGTCCCGGTGCGGCTCTAAATCCTGTGGCCAGGCCCCTGTCTGTGATGGGCCGAGGCTGGGAGGCCTGGAGGCTTGGCTGCCGTAAGCTGTCCTTTGTGGGTACAGCCCGCCCCAGGGACCAGCTGCTGCTGCATCATCAGTCAAAGGCCGAAGTGCTTCCAGGGTCCCAGAGGGAGCTGAGTGCCGGGGGGGGGGGGGGGGGGGGGGGGGGGGGGGGGGGGGGCACCGTGCCAGGCGTGACCTCTCGAAAGGGAGGGCCTGACTGAAGTCAGCTGGCCACACCCGTGGGAATGTGAGCCCAGAATGACTAAACCCTTCAATTTTTCAAGAAGTGTTGAAAATACAAATTGGGGTGAAATTTCCTGATTTTCAAGTGCTGCTGCTGACTCATGCGTTAGAAAGCACAGAGTGACCCAATCAAAGAAGGTCCGAGGGACTGAGTGGGCCCCTGGGCCACCACTCTGCGTGACCTCTAGTCCTGAGTCATTTGTGGGCTCCTTTCTGGCCTCCGGTGTGGCCTGGATCCAGAGCTGAGTGTCTGGGAGGGGGCTCCTCCCCCCGAATTTCCTCTTTCGTGTGTGCACAGGTCTCCTGGGAGTGCCCCTCAGGGTGGCAGTGCCAACCCTTCTCGCCAGCCAGCAGGTTCTCCATGTGGAGCCACCAGGTGGCCGCTGGGGGAGGTGGCGGGGACACAAGCCCTTCGCGCCGAGTGTCCTTCATCCTCCCGGTGTCCCCAGGGCATCAGGGCGGGCTCTTCGAGGGCGAGGGTGTTCGTTTGTGTGCAGACACCACTCAGGAGTCACTTTGGTTTTCAAAGTTAATTTTCTTTAGAAATTGATGGCGTCTTTGAGCTTTTAGGTTTTCGTCTAAAATATTCTGCTTACACATCAACACCCAGATTGTGATCATTATCGTTTCTTATTAGTTAGAACTGGGGGAGAATCTAGAGTTTGTGTTTTTCTTAGTACAGCTGTCTGGGTCGCAGAGAAACGGGGCCTGGTGTTTCCTGTTCTTTCCTTGAGGTCATGGGAACTGGGAACGTGGTCCAGGGCCCTCGAGTGCCTGAGAAATGGATGCTGGAGAAGCTCAGGGTGCCCTCCACGCCCACGCTTTTCTCCGTTCTCCCGTGACCAGTGCTCCGGGCCGCAGAATAACAGTCAGCAAAGCACAGCAGTGCAAAGGACAGGTTCTGTAGCCAGACTCCCTGAGGTTCAATCTCTGCTCTCCCCCTAATGAGCAGGGTGACTTGGGGCCCATTGCTTAGCTCCCCTGTGCCTTAGTGTCCTCATCTGTGAAATGGGGATATTAATAGATTAGCTCCAGGAGCTATTTGGAAGGTTAAATGTCTGGCCAGCTGTCAGCAGAAGATAAAGAAAGGGATGTGTGTTTTGGTTTCTTTGAATAGGAATGTGGCCGTAGCATTTCGTCTCAAGACCAATCATAGACAAAACCGTGAAGGCCCACCAAGATTGCCTCGGGGATTTTAGCCTCGCTTAACCCTTCAGGCCCTTCAGAAGGTCTTCTTGATTCTCATTGTCTTTTCAGACTCCGTGTGGGCTCTTGGCAAAGCACTGGATTCTTCTCAAAAATGGTTTCCCTCTGATGGTATCGGGCGTGGGACGGGGAGAGGTGAGGGCTTGTCGGGAAAACCTTGGGGGGCGTTCTCTTCCAGGAGCACTGGGTGCCTCTGGGGTGTCTGGGACTGCCGGTAATGTCTGCGGTCTCTGTCCGGTTTGATTATGAATGTCCACCAGGGGGCAGCAGAGTATCGCGGCGAGAAGTCACGAGGCGTCAGCGTCCCTCCGGGCTGCCGGCAAGGCGGAGAGGGTGGCTTGTTGGAGACGGTCGTTATCATTCTGAAAGCAGCTCGTTAGGACCGGCAAGTCAGTCCAGCGCCAGTGTAATTCAAAATAGCATCGCCGTATACAAGCCAGGCAGCCTGACGCGGGGGAGAGGGGAGAGACGCCAGGGCTGTGCCTCCCCAGCGGGCAGCAGGCGTGAGCCGGGAAGTTACCGGGGTGCTCAGCGCGGGTGTGCGATGCAGGCCCCGCTCTGCGCGCCGGCTGCAGAGCCGGTTGCCCGCCCGATGTAACCGGAGAAGTCCCGAGGGCATCTTCACAGTTTCGTCAGGGGTCATCGTTTGTCCCTAAAAGGTCACTATTATAATGCAAGGACAAGACACCCCTTGAACCCCTTTGGGGCAAAATTTTCACTCTTGTTAATTGAGACGAAGTCTTCTGGTCTGTTCTTGCACTTTGAAAACATAAATGGTCCCAAGGAGGGAATGGGAAACACAGCAGTTCAAAGGGAAAGGTGGGGGGAGGGTGTACCCTAGAAGGGCCTGCATCTACACTGCAGGCCAGACCGCGGTGGCTGGGTGGCCGCGCACACACACCCAGGCCTGGGGCTCTCCAGCTGGGCAGGAAGGATGCCACGGACCACAGGCATCTGACAAGGCCGCTCTGTGGCCACAGTGGACAAGGCAAAACAGGACCATGCCGTAATCAAGTGTGAACACAAAACTGAGGACATTGTCCAGAAGCCTCCTCAGAAATGAGCCGACATGCCTCCGTCCTGATTCAGTGAGCGAGCAGCGCTTCTTTCCCATGCAAGCTTCGGCCCCCTCGCTCCCGCGTGCCGGGGAGCGTCTTCAGGGAGCCGACTCACAGAATCTTAGCCGCAGCGCCTCCAGAGTGGGGTCCCCGAAACCGGCCTGCAGAGCAGCTGACACACGGTTTGGGGAGCGAGCCCTGGGTGGGTAGGAGGAGGGTGGGTGTGAGGGCGCCCTGCCGAAAGGAAAGGAGGGAAGGAGGCCCACACCTCACTGCTTCACAGTCACCAGAGACAAAAGACCCTGCCGACACTCGCCGTGCACATTTGCCCTCTGCCCGGAGTCTCTGCCTAGCCCAGGGGCCTGCGGGTCAACCGGAAGGCCGGCCCCCGGAGCGAGGGGCGAGTTTGTTTGGGCCACTGTCTCCTCTCCTTCCGAAGCAGCCGAGCTGTTCTGATGTGGTTTTGTGGTTACACAGTAGGCAGCCCTGCTCATGTGGACATGCCATACTTCCAGTTTCTGCGAGTGAGTCACGTCGACTTTCCTCTTGGGAGGAAGAGTGACCCTTGCTCAAAAGGACTATATGACTAGAAAGAAGAAACACCCGAGGCCAGCAGCCCCAGAGTATTTACCAGTGTAGGGTGTCACCAGTGTCTGGGAGTGGTATGTGTCATCTCTGCAAGCATGGCAGGCTAGGAGGAGGCACTTGGTTTTCGGTCTCTGAATATTTGCCAGTGTCTGACGACTTTCGTTATTGGCACTCATCTCCTGGGGCGGTGGTGATGGCCGGAGAGCTCAGGATCTGCAGACAGACTCGAACAAATTTACCTTCGGTCAGCTGGTGCATGATGGGAAGGCTTCCAAGAGCACTATTTGCCATTACTGTGTGTTTAATTCTCATGTCTGCTGAGGCTCATGGTGTTGGATGTCTCACCCAGCTCCTAAGAAATCTCAGCAGGCCCGTTGAGAATCTGAGTGGAACTCAGGAAGAATCAGTCAACAGCCCTGACCAATGTGGCTCAGTTGGTCGGGAGTCATGCCACAAAGTGAAAGGTTACGGGTTCGATTCCCGGTCAGGGCACATGCCTAGATTGCAGGTTTGGTCTCCGGTTGGGGTGCATGTGAGAGGCAACTGATATGTTTCTCTCCCTCTCTTCTTCCTCCCTTCCCTCCCTCTCTCTCTCTCTCAAAAAAAAAAAAAAAAAGCCGTTAGACAGAAGGGCTTTCTTTCCCATCTGGGTAGTTTTCCATGAGGTTGTGTAGAGCTAGGGTGAAGGATAGATAGCACTCGCGTCACCACGCCCATGTCCTTGGCAGGCAGTGTTCATTCACTCACTGTGGCATTCTCAAGACGCTCGTCATCACTGCATCTCTGGCGGCCACTGCCACCCAGTCCCAGGGGTCAGGGGAGGTGAACCGTGTTGTGCATGTCTGTTCTAGAATCTCACCTGGACTTCGCTCTGGCGTATCTGTCCTTCCCGTGGAGGAGACTGCCTCTCTGTCCTCAGCAAGTGAATCCTTCTGGGTTGCAGAAAGAGTAAAATAACTACTCTTTCTTTCATGCTACGTCGCCGAGCCGTCAGCCGCTACCCGTGGCCAAGCTTGGTCGTTTGGGCACGACAGTTGGAGAGTGGCAGGAAAAGCCCCGCGGTGGAGTAAGGCACACCAGATCATGGGTAAGATAAATCATTCAAGACAGTTTATGTTTTACGAGGATATACAAATTGCTGGCACTTCCTGGGGCTGAGTGTTCAAGGCAGTTCCATCGTGGATTCTCCGTAGGTCTGTCTGCCACTGACTTGCTAGAGGGGAGTGGGTAGCACCTAGGAAGGCAGAGGAGACTCAGGAAGAAAGCTTGTTACACCGGTGACATGTTCGACGAGCACGTGAGAGCTGTGTGTGCTGTTCCTGTGAGACACACGCATTAAAATCGTGGTCTACATTTGCCCAAATCGTGCCTCGTGGAAACCGAGGCACAGAAAATGGATGTGACTTGGTCCAAGTCCCTTGTTTCTGCTCAACAGGGGCGCTGGAATTGTACCCCCACCCACTCTCTCTCAGACGGGCCCACGTCTGTACTCACCGTCAAGTGACTTTTGAAGATCACTCCTCTGTGGCCTCCTTTTCAAAACAGGTTTTCGGTGTTTTTTTTTTTTCTTTCCAGTTCTGCTAAAACCAGCTGTGTATTCACTGAACTCATGGGTCCTGGGACAGCACCGGTCAGCAGTTCTAGCTTGGGGACCTCAGCCCAGGCCTGCTCTGTCATTCTGGCACCGTAGATCGTTAACTAGTTATTAATAAGAAAAAGAGCAGAGGGAACTGGATATTGAGCTTCATAAACGGAGGAGCCTGCTCACGCAGCCAGGGAACTCCAGCGGTCACAGCCCCCCTCACACGCTCCAGCGGCCCGCCGCCAAGGGGCACAGGCACCCCCCAGGGGCTCTGTCCTCCCTCCAGAACTGGACTGTTGGGGGGCAGAGGGGGAGGGGCTTGACCACAGAGGCCTGCTGGTCTAACTAGGTGGTGTGGACCCATCATAAGCCCATGGAAGCTTGGGAAGTAGATTGGTTATTTTGAAAAAGCTCCTGGTTGTAACTCCGGGGGAACAAAGAAACCTCCCCCCTCCCTCCCTCCCTCTCTGTCTCTCTCTGTCTCTCTGTCTCTCTCTCTCTCTCCCGCCCCCCATTTGCTTGTGCGTTCTCTCTCTCCCGGGAGCACGTGACCATGCAGGCCTAGCAGCTACCAGGGCCTGTGGCAGACCGTGTGGGCTCCAGAGCACTCAGCTTCAGTATGAAGCACAAGCTCTGGACACCGGCCTTTGCTTTGGCCTTGCTGAGGCCGCGGCTGGACTCTTTCCCTGGCGGGATGGAGGGAGCTGGGACCTTGGAAACCCAGGGGCACATGGTCACCTGAGTGAACCGTCTTGTCTCACCACGGTGTCCCACGCGTGGCCCTCGGATGCTCTCCTCTCGCTCCCACGGAAGACCCTACTTCCACCGACAACAGTCCTAGAGCAGTTGGGGGTATGTTTTACTTCCCTCGAGTAAAAATATAATTTTTTCCAGCACCATTGTCTTTTTCTTCAAGGCATTCCTGCATCAGTGTGGTAAGCATTTCCCGAGCAGGGGATTGAAACGCCTGTTCTGTGGGAGGACCAAGGGGCCGGTCCCGGGCCGCTCCTAAGGGCTCCGGCCTGGCGGGCAGCCTGGTCTTCTCGCCCGGGGAGGGGACTGCAGGTCCCCAGACACGGCGATCGGGGGCAGTTCCGAGATGCGAACTACTCCTGACCCACGGCCTCCTGGGAAGAAAAGTCGCCCTGCTCCTTCCCCTGTATTGTGGAAAGGTGCCTTTGGCTCATTCCAGCAACTATCCATGTGAGCACAAATGAACTGAACGTTTGCCCTCTAGAAACAGTTATTTGAGTGTAAGATGAAGAAGTCATTTCCCTTTCTCCCTTCCTCCCTTTCTGCCTCCCCTATTTTTTTCTTATTTTATTTTCCTCAAGAACTGTGTATTGAGTTTGGAATCAATCAAGGAACGAAGACATCATAGCAATGGAACGTGGCTTTGGCCCCAGGGAGACGGGCATGTTATATACATTTGGGTGTCACGAAGGTACCCACAACCGTCGGGGCAGCCTCAGCCGCACACCCAGCCGCGCGAGCCGACGGAGGGAGCTTCGGACTGGGGGCGAAGCCCGCAGAGGGTCTTGGAGAGTGGGCAAGCCTGGCCGTGGATGGTTTGTCCCCACAGATGGAAAACTCAAGGTCCCTTTACTCTAAGAAAAGAAAAGGCTAAAGGACTGAACTATTCTTCTGGTTCGTGAGACTTGGGGAGGGCGTGAAGAACCCTGAGGTGGAGCAGTAGAAATCAGCAGAGAAGCGGGACTCCCACTCCAACACGTGGGCTTTCAGAGCGCGGCGGAGACCCGGAGGCCCCCCTGGGTTCGATCAGGGCGTTTCCTGCCCTGGGGCGAGCTGGGCTTCTGGTGGGAGTTCTTCAGAGCCAGGCCCTGAAGCCCTTCTCCGCCAGATACCACCACGCGCGCTCTCGGGGGGGCCCCGACAGCTCAGAACTGGAATCGTCAGCTAAACCACAGCTCGGACTGCTCAGGCCCCCGGCTCCAGTCATACTTGTCAGCTACCCCTCGTCCCACACACACCTGCTTTTTCTGGCCGGGGGATGCCAGTAAACGCGCCTCTGACTGGGATCCGACGTGGTGGAGGCTTCCAGCCCTCTGGGATTTTCAGAGCGTTTGAGAGGGTGTCAAAACATGTCCTCGGGACGGTCCCCACAGATGTGCCCGTTACCCCCCGCCCCGGCTCCCTCCTCACCTAGTTATGGCGGTTTCTTCTAAAGTTCACGTGCAGCGAAGGCCCGCGAAGAAGCGCACAACCGAAAGGGATCGGCGATGACCTCATTTCTGGAGACTGCAATTTTAGAAAAAGCCAAATGCCAAAACCGAACTTGCAGGGGATCCAAGCAGATTCCGTTGATTTTCTGAAACTTCTTGTTCCTACGTCCGTGTCTGATACTTGTGCTTCTGGCTGATCAGGCGGAGGTGGTGAAAACGATGGAGCGTGGGTCATTTTGTACTTCTGAATGCCAGAAATGGTGCGTGACAACATGAAAACAGAAAGGTTCGTTATGACTGCGGGTTCATGACGAAATTAGCTCGGAGGTTCTCTGTGTTCCGTGTTTGGGTGCATCGATTCCTTTTTGTAAAAGCTTATACATCCTCATGTATTTCCTTTCATTGTAAAGGACATTTTAGAAGCACTACTTACCGATCCAAAAAGAGTGTGTTCAGCCACAGAATTCACAGGAATGATGTTTTCATTGACTGTTTCATGTTCATCGAATAACTTTTATTTCTTTGTGCCCGATTACTTCACACCTTATTTTTAAAAAGCCAACACAGAGAAAGCAGCCACGAAAGTACATGCTCCAGGTCAGTGACACATTTTGTGTTTCATTGGCGGTTTTCAACAGGGCAGAAAGCACAGTGATTTATGGGCCATTTAGACAATGACACTTGTTTCTCCTCCCTCTGGACCTGGGATGACATCTGGGCACACCCATTTGGGAGATGCTTTCAAAGCGATGGGCGTCTTTTCCCAGTTTGAGAATTACCAGCGGCGATGATTCTTGTCTGAGCCCTTCCGTGATCTATTGCAGCTCATCCCAGCCTGCTGGTCTGTGCTCACTGGCCGACGTTCCTGGTACTGACGACTTCGGCCATCCTTGTCTGAGAGGAAGAGTCCAGAGGGGTGGCCCAGTAGTACGCAGACATCAGCAGCCCCCTGTCAGCTGGTCGGAGCACAGCATAGCGCCCCCTGAAGGAGGCAGAGGCCTGGGGTAGGGAGCAGAGGTGGAGAAACTTGGGTGCCCAGAGGCCTGAGCAGGAGACAAAGAGGCCGGCTACCCCACGGGGGCGGGCGCAGGAGCTGGGGCAGGGGCCCCTCAGAAAGGCTGAGAAGGGCCCGAGGCCGCCCCCTAGCTCCTCCCATTCACAGGGCAGTGCTGACAATGACAATGCTTAGAGCAGAGCTGTCACTGCTTTGGCCTCCTTGGCCCCTTGGTTCCAGAGAGGAATCAGTGGCCCCCCCAGGGCCCCTCCCTGGAGTGGATTGGAACTGGTGTCCCAAAGCTTTAACCCTCCATGGAACGTGGAACGCAGCATTGTGATCTCTCCATCCGTATCACTTCCTGCGCACAGCCGAGGGCACCGAGACGGAGAGGGAACCAAACGTGTGTCTCTGGTGAGAAACTCAGAAGCGAAGTGGTGAACTGGAGGATGGTGAGCACCACGATTTCACCCCGACGCCCGCACGCCGGCCTAGGCCTCCTTGACTGTCTACCGTGAACGGGCTGAGAGCCGTGGACCCGAGGCCTGGGGTCGCCTCAGGCTTGTGCTCTTCAGCCCTGGAGGAATTTCCCCAGCGTCCCAGCGCCCCCTGACTTTCATCCCTCCCGGAGGCTGCAGCTTTCCAGGAGTTATTGCTTCCCCTTCTCTCTTCCCCATTTCACAAGCACTCTGACACAATGACTGTCCCTCCTCGCCTTTGATGAAACCACATAAAGTCATAACAAGCAAATGATGATACTCCAGCGTGGACGTTAGAGTTATTTTCTCTCGGTGTGTCTTGGGAGAGAGCGTCGTGGAATGTGTCACGAATGCACTGCGTTGCTCGTTGGAGCTGTGTCATCCCTCGTCCTTTTCTTCCCGTCTCGGTGCCACAGAGAGAGTTAGTCCCTGAACTGAGCAGGAGATTTGCTGGATGCGGATGAAATGGGACGGGGGTTTTCAGAAGAAGGTTTTCTCTTTTCAACAGGAACAAAATGAATTCTCCTCAGAGAGGAACATACTTTTAGGCTCACGATGGGGCAGCGGAATGGGATTCCTTCTGTCCAACGACTTAACGCATTGAAGTTCAGTTCTCACTAAGTGGGGGTGGGCGGTTTTCGGTGGGTTATCTACACATGAACAAGAAGATGTGGTCGTCATGAACAGCACTTTCGAACGGCAGGTAGCCTTAAGACTTGTTGCCAAGGTGAAATGTAGCCTCAAAGTACAGAGGAAAAGAAAACCTTGCCAAAGCTTCCTGAAGCGACCGCCAGGCACGTGTTATGGGGCCAGTATTCCCACCATTAGCATTGAACCTGGAAGACATGCATGGTTCGGGATCATCCTTTCTTTCTTTTCTGTTTTATAGTAACTTCATTAAAATTAGTAGTCAGTTACAGGTTTACAGCAAAGCCGGGCAGAAAGTACAGAGTTTCCCTATTACCCCCCGTGCCCATCCCACCACACACACGTGCAGATACAATTCCCTGTCACCGACACCTTGCCCTGGTGTGGTGTCTCCGCTGTAACTGATGAACGAATATTGGTGCATTGTTACTAACTGAAGTCCACAGTTCACATTAGGCTTCACCTCTGTCTCGTACATTCTGTGACTTTTGACAAGTGCATAACGTCCTGTATCCACCGTTGCAGCATCGTTCAGAATAGTTTCACCCGCCTAAGAATTTCCTGTGTCCTGCCTATTCATACCTCCTCCCTTTTCCTGGAATCCCTGGCAACCACCAGTGTTTTTTCACTATGTCTATGATTTTGCCTTTTTTCCCCCCTAAATGTCAGTTAGTTGGAATGATATAGTATGCAGTCTTTTCAGACTGTTTTCCCCCCAACTTAGCAATATGCATTTAAGGTCTTTTCATGGCTTGGTAGCTAATTCCTTTTCAATGCTTAATAGTATTTCATGATGTGAATGCACTACCATTTCTCCATTCGCCCACCGACGGGCATCTGGTTGAATGCAGTTTTTGGCAATTCTGAACAAAACTGTTATAAATAGTTATGAGTAGGTTTTTGTGCGGACATAAGTTTGCAGCTCACGTGGGCGAACACCATGGAGCACAATTGATGGGTTGTGTGGAGAGACTGTGGTTCGCTCCATAAGAAACCTCCGAGCTGCCTCCCGAGCTGCCCCCCGAAGGGGCTGCGCCACTTTGCCCCCCCCTCGCCGCTGACAGGGAGTGGGCTGTCTGGCTGCCCCACACCTGCAGCGACAATTGATGCTGTCATTGGTTTTGGATTTCTGCCATTCTCAGGTGTGCGTAGTGGTGTCTCCCACGTGTTTTAATTTGCAATTCCCTGACGACAATGATGTTGAGCATCTTATCTTTCTTTCTGTTTTTTTGAGTATCTTTTCATATACTGATCTTCCATGGGTATATCTTTTTAAGCAAACTGTTGAGAGCTTTTGCCCGTTTTTTAAATGGGGTTGTCTGTTTCCTTATTGTTGAGGTGTAAGAGTTCTTTGTAACTTTTGTATACAATTCCTTTACCAGATTATTTGTTTTGCAAATGTATTCTTTCCCTCTGTGGTTTGACTTTTTATTCCTCTAAGGGACTGTCTTCAAACATGAGATGCGTTATGCAAATCGGCAGTTTTCTTGGTTTCCTGGGAGTGTCCAGTGACAATGGTATGAAAGAGGAAGGCAGGGACATTTCATTTTAGTAAGAAAACTTAAGTTCTCTCAACTATGAGAATTGAAAGAGGATTGTCACAGGCACCAGGAGGAACATTATCTGAATTAACAAATTTTGTGGACTAAGAGTCGTCAGGAGAGCTTATTGCTGCCTCTTAAAAAGTAGCCCCTTTCTGGTGCCAAGTGCCCAATCTTGCATAGGGCTGGTGCTCGGTGCTCATCGCTTTTTATCCGGAGACTTCTACCTTGAACTTCACTCCATGTTTTGAATATCCTTGTTCCTTGACTTCTTGGTCTTCCGTCTCTGCCTGAACCCCGCCCATCTGATGCCCAATATGTGGAGAAGCACAAGCTGGGCTTTCTTACCAGGCAGACTGAGCCCCGGCTCTGGGCTCCTTGGCTTACGAGCCATGTGGCTTCAGGGAAGTTGTTCACTTTTTGCAGCTCGTCTCCTGGTGTGCCTGCCTCCTCATGGAGAAGATTACACAGTGTGTGTCACACCTTCAGGCTGGTGCTGAGCAACTGTGGTTTCTTCTTAGCCTTTCTGTTTTTCTTGTGTGTTCTCCCTACTTTGATAGTCCAGGACTTTTTATTTGATGACAAGTTTTTCTTGTTTGAGGCTGAATATTTCTCCAAATAGCACTGTGAGCAACAACCCCCTTCCTTCCTCCCAGTGAATTTCTCCCTTTCAAGTGCCCTGTGGTCAGCCCCCATGTGGTCTGTTCTGGCTGCCGGGTAAAGCCCCCACGCAGATATCGGAGGTTATTTCTTGGACCTGCAGCTTCCCTTTTCTTTAGCTGTTGCTATTTCTAGCCTTTCCACCCTTTTTAGAGGCACTGAATTCAGTCGAGTTAGTGAGTATTTAGGGATGAGTCCCTAGCATTGTGACATATGTAAGAGACACACAAAAAGTAAAAGATACGAGTCTTTTTTCCCCTTCGAATGGATGATCTCCTCGGAGAGAAAAGATAGACACGTGTATGTATGAAACAGCCCCCAGTGTTAGCCAGGGTGTGTCTAAAGGTCAAGTACAGGCAGGGTGTGAGCTGGTGGTTCCACAGGATCCACTGGCATGTCACCCAGGCGACCGCTGCCCAGTTTAGGTCCCGGGCTCTGACCCAGAGGGACGGCTCCTGGCTGAAGGGGCTCGGAGAAAGGAGCACAGGTTTGATGGTAAAGGACGACGGATAGAGGGAGTGGTTCAGTGTGAGGATGGAGTTGGCTCCTGGGGACCGTTGGACGACTGTAGGCAGCAGCTGCCCTGGGGACCGGTGGAGAACCTGCCCCGCAATGTAAGTGCCTAGGGCATGAGGACCCCCCTCCGTGTCCCCTCATCCACTCCCTTTCTGTCCATTTACTGTCAGTTTTATGCATCTGTCTAGTGAGAACTGCGATTTGTAGGACTTTTATTATAAAATGAAATGATTAAATGTAATGATTGAAAGTTTTGCCGTTGCTGTTAACTCAACGTTTAAAAATACTCTGCCTTGGTGCAAAGAGGATCTAAGAAAATGTACAAAGTTTACAAAATGAAAAAAATATATAAATGAATAAGACCAAGGAGGCACCGGGAACGTAAGGGTGGGGACCTGGGGTGGGGCCAAGAGTGAAGTCAGAACACAGAGCTCCCTCACGGGAGTTCACTGTCTTTGTGGGGGACGGGCCTTTCTAGGAACCCGTGAGAACAGGGAACACAATTGTCAGCATCTCCGGGATTCCTTAGGTAGTCACCAGTCTGTGGTATAGGAGAAAAGTAACCGTTCCTGATACTGAGGCGCAAAGCTTCTTCCTTAAACTCTTCACAGATCAAAAATGTAGAACCTTGCTCTGATGGGTGTGGCTCAGTGGGTCGGGCATCTTCCTGCAAAGCAAAAGGTCACCGGTTCGATTACCGGCTCGGGCACAAGCCTGGGTGGCTGGGTGGGGTCCCTGGTCAGGGCATGTGCAAAGGGCAACCGATCTATGTTTCTCTCCCTCTCTTTCTCTCTCCCTTCCCCTCTCTCTAAAAATAAATACATAAACATTTTTAAAAAATTCAGATTTAAAAAATTTGACTCCAACTTTTCTAAGAACTTCATTGCAGGAAGGAAGGAAGGAAGAGAATGTTTATTAACCAGAAACCACTGTGCTGATTTCTTCCCATCAAAATTACAGGGGTTATTTTCTATGTGAATATACCCAAGAATCCTCCAAGATTTTTCATGATCAACACGGGAGGAGGGGCCTTGTGACAGACAGAAAGAGAAGATGAGACATCTTAACACTCAAAAATCACCCGTCTCCTTCCTCATTGTCTGTTATGTGCTGAGTTGTCCCCTCCCTCATGCTCAGCACCTCAAAAAGTACCTGCACTTGGAGAGGGGAGCCTCTGAAGAGGTCATAATGTTCCGACGAGGTCGTCAGGGTGGGCCCTAGTTTAATGGGACTGCCGCCCTAATAAAAGGAGATTAGGACACAGAGAGAGATGCCCGTCACATGCACGCGCACAGAAGCGACCATGTGTAGACACAGCAAGGAGGTGGCCGTCTGCAGGCCAGAGAGAGAGACGCGAGAAGACACCACACCTGCCCAAATCTGGACCTCAGCCTCCAGAACCCTGAAAAAATAAATTTCTCTTGTGTAAGCCACCCAGGAGGCGCAACTTGGTTATGGCAGTTCTAGCAAACTGATACACCTTCAGAGGGTTTCGTGTGCTACTGCGTGATTCCCCTTGCTTAAGTCTACTTTGATTATGTCAATATTCTCTTGCTTTGGCATTCAAGACCTTGAAAAATCTGGTTCCAATCTGCCTTTCCTCACTTAGCCCATGCAAACCTCCTGAAACAAAATTGCTGAATACATTATCTCCAGGCATGCTTTGTAGTTTTTATATTCATGTCTTGGTTCATGCTGCCTGGAACATTATAGATTCTGTCTTTTAAGATTTTACCCATCCCTCATGGTCATCTCACATTACCCACTCATCTACAAAGCCTTCGGATGTCTTAGCTAGCATCTCTTCCTCTTTTGAATTCTTTTAACATTTTGTCACTATTTATGTACTAATCTTACTCCTTCTGTTTGAGGGTGAGATCCCAGAAGGCACAAGTCATATTTTTGTACCTGTGTATACACTTCCTAGCACAACGTCTTCCGAAGGGAAGGTCCCCTCTTCCTTCCCTCCTCCTTCCCTGCCTTCTCTCCTCCCTTCCTCCCCTCCTTCCTCTCTTCCTTCTCTCCTTCCTTCCTTCCCTCCATATGTTGCTGTTAGGCACATATTGTTTTAATTGGTAGGGGATACAGCAGAAAAAGAAAGGTGGTCTCTGCCCCACGGAGCTTACCCACCATCAGAGGTGCAGATGAGTAGTCACGTGATTATAGGTGGTTATCGCGATATGATGCCAGAGAATAACGTCATGACCCATTTCTGACGGAGTGCTCGGAGAGGCCCACAGAGGAGGTGCTGTTGAGGCAAGGACGTGTGTAACTGGAAGAAGCCAGCCCTGCAGAGAGGGGCGAGCATGTGGTAGGCTCCTGGGGCGGGGGGGGGGGTTGATGCCCTCCAACCAGTGTGCTCACGGGGCAGGGAGCACCAGGAGCAGAGGCCCGAGAGGACTGTGAGGACCTGGAATTGGGTCGGGGTTCCACAGGGAAGCCTCCAAAGAATTCTAAACCGGGGGGTATCATGACACGTTTATAAAACCGCTCTTCTGTGCAGAGACTGAATTGTAAGAATGTAAGTGTGGAGGCAGGGTGGGAGGCCACTGTGTCGGAGGGGGCCAGTCCTGAGTGGGAGCAGTGGCAGTGGGGAGGAGGGGGTGAGACTGGGGAAGCGGGCTGTACAGAAGGGCAGGGCGTGGGGAAAGAGAGAAGGAGGAGGGGCCCCAGGTTTCTGCTCCCATTGCTAAAGGTTTTTTCCTTTTTCAGTTGCAAAGGAGGGTCTGATCATTGAGAGTACTCTTCTGCAGCACACACGTGGAGGAGCACGCGCGTCCCAAGTGCCAGGGACGGCCTGTTTAATAGTTAAACCTCTATGTGATGGTTGAATATATTATCACCTTTTGCTTTAAAAGTTGAATATGTAGATACCTCGATACTGGTGTGTGTGTAGTGAAAAAGAAAGTCATTTGAAACGAAAACCAACCACAGCCATTTCTACCTTCCCTGGGCATCTTAATTAAACAGTGTTTTGCTTTAAAAAAAAAATCACCCCGGTGGGTCTTTTTGGTGAGTGTCCCGGAGAGAGAGGGGAAAACAGCAGGAGAGGCGAATTACCCTGTGTAAGAGTGAGAGGCCTGCGTGCCCGTGGGGTTCGGAAAATGAAAGGTGGGGGAGGCCCAGGGAGGGGCACGCGGCGTGGCCCGAGGGAACCCTCTGCACGCGGGACGCAGTCTGTGGTGGAGGCGGCCACGGGTTTTAGGACAGCAATGGCTAACGCTCTGTACGTGTCTCAGCGGCGCCGTGCTCCTGCCCAGGCTGTTGGCAGGCTCCTCTCCCGCCCCACGGCCTTCAGCCGGTGGGGTGAAAAGGCGGGGGTTGGCACTTAGCCTGGGCAGGGGCTGCGCCGGAGGAGAGCAGGCAGAAGAGTCGTCAGGCCGCAGAATGGGCCGGTGGAGGGGGGACGGACCTCCCTCTCTGCTCTTGTCCTACGACTGCAGCTTAGCTACCTACATGTGCCCTTTTGCCGGAGCAGCCCAAACGCTTTATTCCAAAAGGGCTGGAGTGCTCAGGGATGCGCAGGCAGCAGCCTCCGGGCGGCTGTGTCTATGCAGTGCGCGAAGCGCGCTGGGCTGTGGCTGTAGGCACCGGGGGTGGTGAGCTGCAGGTGCCCGAGAAAGCTGCATCTGTATCTGTCTGTATCAATCCGGAGCAGGACACGCTGCTGGACCGCTCCTTTACCAGGTCTCTGGAGGTAGAATGCAGTTCTTATGAGAAGTTCCTGGGCTGAGTCATAGTTCTTCCATGACTGACAGCACACGGACAGCCCCGGCGGCGGCGCGCTGTGGCCGAGCTGCAGGGGGCAGGGAGGCTCGGAAATTTCAGGGTCTCAGGTTGCGCACGAGTTGAATAAGAGTTGGCAAATTGGTTGGATGGCTTTTAAAGGTAGGTTTTCCAATGATAACAACTTCTAGCATTTAGTGATTCTGCATTTAAAAGGTCACTAGAAACCAAGAGATAAAAACATAATAATGTGGAAACTGGAAAAAAAAAGTTGAATTAATTTCCATTCAAACCAAGATCCCTTCTCACATTTTTTTCCTTTTGGGGAGGTTATGGGGTAGAGAGGTTGTGGGGAACAAGGCGGTTATTGTTTTTGTGAAACTCTTTGGTTTTGACTCTGACCTTTAGCTCATAGTAGAAGGCAGAGCACTCTGCAGCAAAGGAAGAAGCCGTGGGGAGCGGGCAGGGCAACTGTGATTGTGGAAGCTGAGAGGGGCCTCCCAGAGACCCCGCATTGTCCGCAGGCTCACTCCGGAGCAAGGCAGGAACTCAAAGCAGGACGGCAGGGTGGCTTGCAGTTGAACCTGAAGAGCAGTTGCCCAGGGATACCTTAGCAGCTCAGGAAATCAGTCTGCCCGGCCCGATCAACATTACCCTCTCTCCTCCTCGCTGGGTCCATAGCTCCTCTTGCCCACCATCCGGTTTAGGAAAG
This sequence comes from Phyllostomus discolor, assembly GCF_004126475.2. Lineage (NCBI taxonomy): Eukaryota > Metazoa > Chordata > Mammalia > Chiroptera > Phyllostomidae > Phyllostomus > Phyllostomus discolor. The sequence goes on along the minus strand of NC_040916.2, from coordinate 22,394,407 downwards.
TACCCGCCCATTCAGATGTCTTCAGGAAAAAACAAACAAACGTCAAGTCCCTCCACAGCCACATTTTCCAAACATGGCTGTTTCCATGTGAACTGCATCTTAAGAAGCTGGGAGGAGTAAAGGGAGACAGGTGAACAGTTGTAGATCAAGTTTACCCCCGGGTTTATAATATGTGTAAAGTATAAGAGAGAGCCTCTCTCCTGGGTTCTGTAGTCGACCTGGGGAAATTACTGAAGAACCCAGGTGTTGTGTGTGTGTGTGTGTGTGTGTGTGTGTGTAATAAAGCACCCAGGGGCCTTGTGAGGCCTAAACTACTTAAAACCTTTTCTGGAACATTAACTTGATTGTGTCATTGTCGCAGCCGACCTTTGCAGTCTGGCATCGCAGGTCCCACACCAGCATATGGACCCCATGTGATTGCTTCAGCTGATTTTCATTTTTCGTGGAGACCCTGGCTTTGTTTGCAGGTAGAGCTGTTTGCAGAGAACCACAGAGAAAGCACAGTTGCCTTGGGGCAGCAAATTCTTCACAACAGCCATGAGCTGGCCACTTGTCACAAGGGAAAACCAAATAACCAAATGAACAATCTGTTTTTCCCTTTCCTTCAAGTGCGATCAAAAGAATCCACAGCGAGGCTGCAGAAGGTGCTACCCCTAAGGCCAGCTGGGGAATTCCTTGGTTCTTTCCAGCAATTATGGTTTACCAAGAACTGTCCTCCCTCTGGGCTGTGACGCCGCGCCTGCTCGAGAAGGGCCTGCTCGCTGGCTGGCCGCTGCCGCAGTTAGGCAGGAGTTGCCCTGAAGTGGGGGGCTCCTCAAGGACAGGGAGCTAGAGATCTTACTCACCGCCCATCCCTCGGGCTCCGCACTCACTAGCCTGGTCTAGGGTGCGCGGAAGGGTCGCTCTGGGGTCGGCCTCACGATGGCGCATCGCAGTGTAGTTGTCTTTGGGAACATTTCGTGGTTCTTTGGTCAAGAACGCTGTCCCAGCCCTCCTCTGGGGACTGACTCAGAGCTGGGGCAGAGACTCTGCCGGCGGGGTGGGGTGGGGAAGCAGGAGTAGGCTGGCAAGGGCTGTCTCAACGCTGGTGGGAGCCATGGCCCACTGCCATGTGGTCTCACTCATGGGGAGCAGAGGGACAGCTGTGAGGATGGAGCCACAGTGGGGGAGGTCAGCCATGTGGTCACACTCGTGTGGGGCAGAGGGACAACTGTGAGGATGGAGCCACAGCGGGAGAGGTCAGCCATGTGGTCACACTCACGGGGGGCAGAGGGACAGCTGTGAGGATGGAGCCACAGCGGGAGAGGTCAGCCATGTGGTCACACTCGTGGGGGGCAGAGGGACAACTGTGAGGATGGAGCCACAGCAGGAGAGGTCAGCCATGTGGTCTCACTCGTGGGGGGGCAGAGGGACAACTGTGAGGATGGAGCCACAGTGGGGGAGGTCAGCCATGTGGCCACACTCGTGGGGAGCAGAGGGACAACTGTGAGGATGGAGCCACAGCAAGAGGGGTCAGCCATGTGGTCTCACTCGTGTGGGGCAGAGGGACAACTGTGAGGACGGAGCCACAGTGGGGGAGGTCAGCCATGTGGCCACACTCGTGGGGGGCAGAGGGACAACTGTGAGGATGGAGCCACAGCAAGAGGGGTCAGCCATGTGGTCACACTCATGGGGAGCAGAGGGACAGCTGTGAGGATGGAGCCACAGCGGGAGAGGTCAGCCATGTGGTCACACTCATGGGGAGCAGGGGGACAACTGTGAGGATGGAGCCACAGCGGGAGAGGTCAGCCATGTGGTCTCACTCATGGGGGGGGGCAGAGGGACAGCTGTGAGGATGGAGCCACAGCAAGAGGGGTCAGCCATGTGGTCACACTCATGGGGAGCAGAGGGACAACTGTGAGGATGGAGCCACAGCGGGAGAGGTCAGCCATGTGGCCACACTCGTGGGGGGCAGAGGGACAACTGTGAGGATGGAGCCACAGCAGGAGAGGTCAGCCATGTGGTCTCACTCATGGGGAGCAGGGGGACAACTGTGAGGATGGAGCCACAGCAGGAGAGGTCAGCCATGTGGTCACACTCATGGGGGGGGCAGAGGGACAACTGTGAGGATGGAGCCACAGCAAGAGGGGTCAGCCATGTGGTCACACTCATGGGGAGCAGGGGGACAACTGTGAGGATGGAGCCACAGCAAGAGGGGTCAGCCATGTGGTCTCACTCGTGTGGGGCAGAGGGACAACTGTGAGGATGGAGCCACAGCGGGAGAGGTCAGCCATGTGGCCACACTCGTGGGGGGCAGAGGGACAACTGTGAGGATGGAGCCACAGTGGGGGAGGTCAGCCATGTGGCCACACTCGTGGGGGGCAGAGGGACAACTGTGAGGATGGAGCCACAGCGGGAGAGGTCAGCCATGTGGTCACACTCGTGGGGAGCAGAGGGACAACTGTGAGGATGGAGCCACAGCGGGAGAGGTCAGCCATGTGGTCACACTCGTGGGGAGCAGAGGGACAACTGTGAGGATGGAGCCACAGTGGGGGAGGTCAGCCATGTGGCCACACTCGTGGGGGGCAGAGGGACAACTGTGAGGATGGAGCCACAGCAAGAGGGGTCAGCCATGTGGTCACACTCATGGGGAGCAGAGGGACAGCTGTGAGGATGGAGCCACAGCGGGAGAGGTCAGCCATGTGGTCACACTCATGGGGAGCAGAGGGACAACTGTGAGGATGGAGCCACAGTGGGGGAGGTCAGCCATGTGGCCACACTCGTGGGGGGCAGAGGGACAGCTGTGAGGATGGAGCCACAGCAAGAGGGGTCAGCCATGTGGTCACACTCATGGGGAGCAGAGGGACAGCTGTGAGGATGGAGCCACAGCGGGAGAGGTCAGCCATGTGGTCACACTCATGGGGAGCAGAGGGACAACTGTGAGGATGGAGCCACAGTGGGGGAGGTCAGCCATGTGGCCACACTCGTGGGGGGCAGAGGGACAACTGTGAGGATGGAGCCACAGCGGGAGAGGTCAGCCATGTGGTCTCACTCGTGGGGGGCAGAGGGACAACTGTGAGGATGGAGCCACAGCAAGAGGGGTCAGCCATGTGGTCACACTCATGGGGAGCAGGGGGACAACTGTGAGGATGGAGCCACAGCAGGAGAGGTCAGCCATGTGGTCTCACTCATGGGGAGCAGGGGGACAACTGTGAGGATGGAGCCACAGCAGGAGAGGTCAGCCATGTGGTCACACTCATGGGGGGGGCAGAGGGACAACTGTGAGGATGGAGCCACAGCAAGAGGGGTCAGCCATGTGGTCACACTCATGGGGAGCAGGGGGACAACTGTGAGGATGGAGCCACAGCAGGAGAGGTCAGCCATGTGGTCACACTCATGGGGAGCAGGGGGACAACTGTGAGGATGGAGCCACAGCAGGAGAGGTCAGCCATGTGGTCACACTCATGGGGAGCAGAGGGACAACTGTGAGGACGGAGCCACAGCGGGGGAGGTCAGCCTCCATTCAGCAGAACAGCAGATGTTGGGATGCCGGGGAAAGGCTAAGAGTTGGGGGCGTGGAGCCTGTGTCAGCCAAGGCCAGGGGCTGACGGGGTCCAGGCCACTGACCCCTCCCCACTATGTGCACAGGGGCCCTGGGGTGCAACCCGATGCTCCCAATAATTCTAAACCCCTTGGGCCAAACACTTGATCTGAGGAGCAAGTGGCGACAGCAGTTGGCTTCCTTCACAAGTCCACGGCTCTGCCCTTTTAGTGAGAGCGAACAGTTTGATAGTCCCCAAAGGAAAGCCGCGCTCTCCAGCAGCGATGCTGTTTTCTACTGAGGGGCTGAGTTTGCACGAGTGTGTCTCTAGAGAGAAGGCCCCTTCAGATCGGACCAGATACGCTATCGAGGTTTGCGTGGGGGCCGCACACAGGGGAGAGGCGCCGGGCAGAGTGTTGTGTCTGAGTGGGCCGAGCCCCTGCGGGGGCTGCAAGGGGCCCGGCTGGCTTCAGAGCATGAGCTCTGGTCCCTGCTGAGTGGCTGGCTGGTTGCCCGCCTGCTGCTCTGTCTCCAGCAAAGCTCCGTGTCCAGCCTTTGCAAGTGTCCTCACCTGTAGCTCCTGTTCCTGTGGGCAGTCTGGTCAGACGCCCCCGGAGCTGCCTGGTGCTTTAATCACGCACTGGAAGGGCACCCCCCCAGCTCCGTCCGCAGCTCAGAGAGGAAATGCTGCTCTGTTTGCTACGCCTCGAGTTTCTAGACTGGGGTCACCTCACGCACACTGTCCATCTGTCCACCTTTCAGTGGTGCTCTGGCCCGCTGACCTACCTGGCTGGCATGGATGCAGGGCCGGGGCGATGCATTAAACGTAAAACAAAGTTGATATAAATGAGTCACTTATTGTTTTATGTTAGAGGCCTCCCATTCTGAAGCTCTGCTTCCTCGCCGTCCGTTTTCTTCGTGTTCTCCTCCCCTTCGGTTAACTGGGGAGAAGCGTGCTCATCTGTGGCTACATTCGTCTGGAGATGCGCTGGAGACACACGAGGAGTGTGTATCTAAGCCTGTCTTCACATACCTTTATGATAGTCAGTGACCAGTCCAGGGAACACGGTCTGCAAGGAGAAAGGGATCGGGAGGACGTTCCCCCCTTTTCCTAGACCTGTTAGTCAAATATGGGGCATCATTTTGCTTTTTAACTATTTGCTTGAACTGGTGCACGTTTTATCAGCAGAAAGACCCGAATTTCTCTGTGGAGGCTCGCCTACGTAAATTGCCCAGGAACTAGCTTCAGGGTTGACTTGGGGCAAAGAGGGACTCAGCACACTCCCAGTGCTGGGTCTGGAGAGAACTGGACGCCGGTCCACCAGCACTGGCCCACCCCCCGCTGCATGCCGCCGTCTTGGACCGGTCCTGCCTCCTGTGCGCTGCAGCGGGGGTGCGCGGGGGCATGGGCTCCTCCGTTCCTGCAGCGGTTCTTCGTCTGCGCTTGGTTCCTGTGGCTACGGCTCTAGCAGAAAGCTCCTTGGGTTTACATCTACAGACACCCTGGGGTGCGAGCCCATCAGTCTTCTGATGACTGCTTTCTCCCTCAAAGGTCAGAGTCCACATTGCCCATGTTTCCCGGTGACCATTACCACCCAAGTGGCAGCACAGTCTTCCAAAGCCGCTCAACGTTCACCATGTCCAGAATATCCTTGTGCTACAGAAATGGTGCTTTGTTGTGGCAGACGAAACGTAGCCATTCATAAGTCCATTGTCTTCTCCTCCTGGTCACGTAGGAGGACCCCCTTCCCAGCCCTCCTGGCATCTCACAGGTGGGACCTGTGACGATACTGACTTGAGGACGTGGGCCCATGGGCCTGACCTGTCCCAGGCCTTTCCATGGAAGCTTCCCTGTGAGCCTGCTCCGAGCTCTGCCCCTTGTCCGCATGGGCGGCTGGAGGCAGAGGGCTCCAGAGTGTTCTCACACGTAGGTCCTGTCCTTGGAAGAAGCCTCGCAAAGTGGCAGAGCCACGGTTCAGGGGAGGGCCATCCAGGAGGGTGGCTAAGCTGCCCTGGACCTTGTGCACATGAGAAGCAAATTACTTTCTGTGAGGTCTTGAGATGTGGGGGCCTGTCTGTTATTGTAGAAGGGCCTGTCCTTCCTGAACCAGTGCTCTTATTACTCATGGCAGTTTGCTGTCCCTGGATGGTACCGTCCAAGTTACCTTTGCGCAGCCAGGAGGGAGCTTGCACGTGTGGCCACCGTGAACAAAGAGGTCTGCCTCGGGGGGCCCTGCTCACTGACTTGTGGACATCACAGAGGCTGGCATGTCTGGGACCACCCGTGTGTCAGTCAGCCTGGCTAAGTTGCGCTGTGGCCCCCAAATGCACGTGGCTTGTGTCTTGCTCATGCCTCGTTTCCCCCACTGGCCTCCCGGGGCTCCGCCCCACACTGTCTTCCCTGGGACCCACGTGATGGTGTGGCCTGGACCTGGGGCATCGCTAGGCTCCTGGGAGAGGGAAACCATGCCCCGTGAAATACGTGCTGGCTCTTAAAGCTGCTTGTAAGTGACAAACATCCCTCTCACTTGTCACTAATGGGCCAAAGCAAGGCGCACGGCTAACCTTGACATCATGGAGGGTCCTATATAATCCTGCAGGGGCGGACGCTGCGGAAAGCGGGGCTGGAATGTTTGGGAAGATAGTCATGTCATCTATCAAAATCCTCAAGAACGCCTGTCTTCATTTCTGCTTTGACAGGCATCCTGTATTTTAAAGGGGCACAAGATAGGATGTTGGTGGCACCTTGCTTAATTTAAATTCTTTGAAACTATATTCATCCCTTCACGGCTCACAGCGATTTCCCTGATCAGACCCTGAAATTGGGGATGGACCCTCTTCCCCACCCTCTGCACCCATCGCCACGGCGGGTGCCCGGTGGAGAGCCGGCGGATGTTTACTGCGGCCGCCAGTCTGCCTCTGGCTGCGCTGAACTACACAGGCCCGAACCTGTTGAGTTTCAGGCAAACTCTGAGAGCCTGTGATGCACGAGGGTGCAGCCGTGGCGTCTGAGATACCAGCTTCCCCGACTCACTGAGACGGCCCTTCAGGACGGCTCGCAGCCGTGCCTGCCCCTCAGCCTCAGCCTGTCGTGCAGCCTCGGCGTTGCTGCGGAATAGTGTTTGTATGTTATTAATTAGTAGGAAACCTGAAAGTGTGATGATTTCTGAAATTAATAACGAGAAATTTAGGTGGATTCTAGTGGAAGACTCTTTTCTTCCCCACCCCACATTCCTCTGGGGCCCTATGGAAAGGAAGTCCCGGCAACCCTTCCATCCTTTCTGGGAAGTACCTGCGAGGGGGTTTCTGTGTTCCTCTCCACCTCTGACATGCTCCTCTCCCAGGGACAGGAATAGCTAATCTTATGAGTAAGAGTGTGACATCCTCCGAGCCGGGCCTTGTGGCTTGGAGAGTATGGTTTGCTTCAAAAGCAGGGCCCAGACTTTGTGCTTTCTCTCCTGCGGGGACCGTGGCGTGGGCAGACAGGGCCGTGTGCTCCCTCCCCTTCCTCCTTCTGTACGAGAGTTGCAGCTGGGCTGGGCCTGGGCTCCCCCCTCACTATCCTGGGCTTTCTTGGCCTCTCTGTCCTACTGGAGATGGGCCTGAGGGGCAGGTGTCAGCTGGGAAAGAATTCATATGGTCTTCTTGACAGACTTGACTGTCCCAGACTCTGCACTTAGGAAAGCAAGTCCAAGTCTGGACTTGCTTTTGGCCTCAAGTTCAAGTTGAATGTTTTAGGAAGGTGCTATATACTATGGGAGTCATTGGACCCTCATTAATAAATATTTGCTCCCCACTTGGCTCCTTTTGGATTTACTCTACGGTTACAGCCCAGAGAAGAGCTGAGGACAGCAGTCAGCCCATGCTCCGTGCAGCATTATGGGTATTCCCATAATCTTAGGGTGACAAAGAGGACTTTTTAAACATGGCACTGCAGTCAGAACCATAGGGAACAAGATGGCTGTGTTTGGCTGCGTTAATAGCTAGACGATAAATATTATTGCTATTCAAACCATTCTAAAAACAATATGACAAAGATGCAGTAAGGTCGAAACATGTTTTTGGTGAGGAGGACGTGACTATGTTTATAGACAATAGAAAGGTTGAGGAAGAGTTGGAGGAGAAAGTGAATGATCAGTGGAACGAGGTCTACAAGGAGGAACAGGCTGGAGAAAGCTCACCCCCTGTGTAGAAGCTGGGGAGGACGGGCAGGGGGTGCAGCCTCAGACAAGAACATGGGCTCCGAGTTTCTTCAGTGCTGAAACAAAAGGTGCACTTTCCCGAATGCCACTGCCCCCCGCCCCCACCCCCGCCCCCGAGAGCTGACGTCTGATCTCGCTCATGGAAAAGTCCTTTCCAGATGTGGTCATCGTTACCGCCACGGGCGCGGAGTCACTGCTGCTTCGGACTCCTGTGTAGGCGTTCTGCGCCTTTTATCATCTGTTGTGGCCCCTCCAGGCCCCGCCTCAGGGGCTTGTCTCCCTGTTACCTCTCACAGAGTGGGGCTCTAAGTGTTGCCGTGACCAGTGGGTGTCAGGCAGCACCAGCCTGGCCCCAAAGGGAATCCAATGAATTGCATTATTGTCCCTTGAAGGATTCTAGTACAGGCATAATTACACAGTTCAGTTTTGTACACTTTCAGTGATAAGTCTTTTTTTAAAGTATTTTTATCTGTCCTGGCTGGCATAGCTCAGTGGATTGAGCGTGGGCTGCGAACGAAAATGTCGTAGGTTCAATTCCCAGTCAGGGCACATGCCTGGGCTGCAGGCCACGGCCCCCAGCAACTGCACATTGATGTTTCTCTCTCTCTCTCTTTCTCCCTCCCTTCCCTCTCTAAAAATAAATTAATAAAATTAAAAAAGAATAATTTTCTTCTGTTTAGAAAAAAAGTATTTATATATATAAAATAATAAAAATAATTTTATAATATAAAATAAATATATAAATATATATTTATAACTATATATAATATATATGTATATGTATATACTATATATATATGGAGAGAGATATTGATTTGTTGTTCCACTTATCTGTGCATTCATTGGTTGATCCTTGTATATGCCCTGACTGGGGATTGAACCCGCAGTCTTGGCACATGGGCACATAGGTCTAACTGACTTGAGCCACCTGGCCAGGGCTTCAGTGATGAGTCTTGCACCAAGAAGTCTCCATATCTTGTTTTTCTGCATTCAGTTTGCATTACCCTCGCCCAGCTAAGCGGGTGGCATTCCAACTTTCTTTGCCTAGTTGTCTCAAAGAGTGTTGTCTTTGTAGTTCTGTGTGCAAAGCATTTGTCAGAGTGCAAGCACATAACAAAAGCGCTATAAATTGTAGCCATCATCATTACCATTATAACAAATTCAACCCCCACCCAAGGAGAGCTTCAATAGCGAGCATGCAAAGTTTGACATTTCATAATTACCTGGGTACGGTTCTAGTTCCTGACCGCCTCTACATTTTTCTCCCAACAATTTTTCCTTAACAACTACTTGATTCTTTTCATGTTCCCTACCTCCTTAATTTTTTATCACCAAATCTCTTATTTACACTTATGTGTGTAGTATATTTATTTGCTTAATATACAAAGTTTTACACTGATCTTTTTCCTTCCTAGTATATCTCTTATCTTTCATTTTTCTTCGTTGTAAGTTGCTAACACACCAAGTAACGTCCTTTTACTCATTTCCCTCCAACCATCTGTTGCCAACTAGAAGCCCGAGCGCCATCTTTTTTTCCCACGTAATCAACAAACATTTATCTGTCGGACCCTTAATATCCCCCAACTACTGTTCCCAACGCTGAAGACACAGACGTGGCAGATACAACTGTCGATGTTTTTCTTCATGGAGCTTATTCTAGGGAAGGACTCCGGGAATGGAGGAGTAAAGATCAGGTAGTTAATAGACTTGAAAACACTGGTTTTTGAGGCGAGTCACCAGACAGTGGAAAGCTGACTCGTAAGGCATGTGTGGCTGGGGCTGGACGATGGGGCAGAAGCTACTCGAGGAGCAAAGACTGCAGATAGGCCAGTCGACCTGAAACGGCGCACCGAAGGGGGAAAGGTGGTTTATCAGGCCGTGTCAGAGAGGGAGCCTGCCACGATTCACGAAGAAAAGACCCGAACTGCTCACCCGGGCAATGTGTGAATGACCCGCAGAGATTTCCAAGTCGCTGCCACGTTGGTTCATTTCCCTGCGGTTGCCTCGGAGCAGCGCTGCTCGGGTTCCTGCTGCTGATGCCCAGGGGTCTGAGCCTGTCCTTCCCCAGGTGTCAGCCGCGGGGGCAGGCAGCCGCGAACGAACGAAGTGCACTCTGTGACTGGTCGTTTCCGTTCAGGTTAGTAAACCGGCAGGCCCTTGTCACTGTGTGGGTGAAAGCAGCTTCCTCCCGAGTGGGTGCCAGAGCCTCACTATTCCAGGAGGACAAGTCCGTTGGGAAAAAGATTCAAGTTACGAAGAGGCCCAGTGTTGAGTGTCCGTGTGAAATCTTCTGCAAGAGAAGGCCCGTTGGCTTCAGGCACAGACCTAGGATTTAAGCGGAGCATGCGATCTGGGATCTGGAGACGGAGTGCTCGGAATTGGCTCCCCCAGCAGGAGTGCGTGAGATTGCCCAGGAATGGCGTGCTGCGTTTGTAACGTTCAGAGCGGAGTGCCCGACGGGAAGGAGGGGAGACCCACAGGACTGACTGGGGGAAAGCTGGGAGGGCCCCTGGACAGGGCATCTGGTTAAAATAAAGGGCGGATGTAAGGAGGCAGCTGGGCGAGAGAGGCGGACGGGCTGGAGGCGCCTGGAGAGTGGATGCCGAACGTTTCACCCTTTGCGTCTGGAGCCGTGGTGAGTGGCACGGCTGTGGGGAGCCTGCGGGGGTCGGGGGGAGTGACTGATGGCGGGCAGAGGCCCTGCGGGCGGGAAGGCTCGCCGGGGCAGCCAGAAGACAGGAGGCACAGAGCAGCGACGATGACGAAGGTTTAGGAGAGATGAAGGCATGGCGGGGCCTCGGAGGTTCGGGAGGACACCGGAAGCCTGAGACGTGGTGGGCAGGAGGCTGGGCAGGAGGCGGGGCAGGACGGCTGTCTTCGGGGAGATCGCAGCGGGCGGAAGCACTTGGGCTCTTCGGGAGTTAGTCACAGCTGGCACAGGCGTGTGCACGGGGGAGGGAATACTAGCTGTTGGAGATGTGGCAGCTCAGACTCCTGCGGGCGTCCATCCATCGTCCTACTTCTGGGGTGAAGGTTGTTGCTGTGCGAACTTCCACTGGGGCTGCCGGGTGGAGGTCCTTGCTACGAGTGTCTGCACTCGGGGAGCTGTGCCCAGGGAGGACGCCTTGCTGGCTGTCGGCCCTGAACCCCTGCAGGGACAGCATCCTCCTGTGGGGTGGCTGCCAGCTCAGGTGAAGGGTGGCGGCGGAGGAGCAAGGCTCCGTCCCCCTCCTTTCTCAGGGCCCAGGGAGCGATGGCGCCAGGGCGCTGGGGAGGCAGCACGGGGCCCTTCGGGGCAGCTGCTGTCGAGCTGAGGGATTAAGCGCAGGTGAATGAAGACCAGCCGCGAGGTCAGACCCCCGGCACAGGGCCGGAAGTCACTTCCAAAGGACTAAACCAAGGAGGTGAGATGAGAGGAGTAGCAGGTGGCACGCATTCCAGGGATATGAGAGAACACTCGCGTGGAGCAGGCGAAGAACGCGGGCTGGTCACCAGGAAGGGGGCGAGAGGGGCCTGGGTCTGTGGTGTACAGCACCTGGTCGCTTGGGTGTCCGCACGCGGCCTGCCTCCTCGTCGTCGGCGTTGCTGCTGCTGCTGCAGAAGCAACACAATTACAAATAACCCCAAACAGGGCCGCATTGGAGAATGAACTCTGAGCATCTCTGAACCAGCAAGGTGCTCCCAGGCGGGCGAATCTAGACCTTCAGGTCTACGGCGCGTGGTCTTCTCCGAAAAACGGAAGCAGCCGGGCCAGGTGAACTGGGAAGCTCCTGGCAGCTCTGTGATTCTCTGACATTTCTTCTCCTCTCCCTCAAATCTCCGCCTTCGATCCCAGCATTCCCTTGGGGACCCCACATCACACCAACACATGTGCCACTATCCTGCAAGGCCAGCCCGGCCTGCCTGTTTTCTAATATTTAGGATTAAAATAATCACAGATTATTTGGAAAGAGATAACGTATTTTCTGCCAGAATTCGGTGAAATGACCTCACTTATCTAGAATGGGACATGTCTGTATTTTGTTTTGTTACCAGGCAATCAATATGGACCCCATCGAGCTGTCGTGCACCAGCTGGATGTCGTGCCTCCTCGCAGTGGCAGAGGGGCGATGGCGACGTTGGCTGTGGGGAACGGAGGAGGCTGAGAGGACGGCACCGCGTGGAGACGGGGGAACAAGATGGCAGCAGTGGGGAGCGCTGGGGGAGAGGGACAGTCACGGTGGAGCTGAGGAGGAGCACAACCTCTCCCTGCTGTTACAGATCCAGCCGATGACTCCACCGGGCCTCTGGCTCCCAGGAGAACACTGCCCAGCTCCTTCCTAATGGTGAGCTTCACGAACGTCCCTGTAGCTCTGATGGAGGAAGCCCGGCACACCCCGCAGACTCGCCCAGCAGATGTGTCCCGGGCGCGTTTCTCGGTGGGCGCAGGCCCAAGCAGCGCGAGGGGTGCCCAGGAGGCCCTGGCCAGGGGGGTGCGCGGGAGGGGCTAGGTGCTTGCTGCAGTGACGCTGAGGCGGGAGGCCTCGGACGAGGCTTTTGGCAGCTGTAGACTTTGTTTTCCTTCGGAGATGGGGGAATTGACTCGAACCACGCAGATTAGTATCTTCTCATTTCTTGATTACCACAATGTCGACATATGTCAACAGGCTGTTTTTTTTTTTTTACCCCATTAACTAGTGCTCAATATTGAAACCACATCCTCTTGGAAGAGGGAGCAGAGCCATAAGTAAACTTACAAAACGACCGAAGGCCATGATGTCTGCTAATGGCCATTTAATAATTCACTGCAGCCCCGGCTGGTGTGGCTCCATGGACTGAGCGCCAGCCTGTGAACCAAAGGGTCACTGGTTTGATTCCCAGTCAGGGCACATGCCTGGGTGGTGGGCCAGGTCCCCAGTAGGGGGTGCGTGAGAGGCAACCACACATGGATGTTTCTCCCTCTCTTTCTTCCACCCATCCCCTCTCCCTAAGAGTAAATAAATCAAATCTTTTAAAAAATAAGATCTACTCCTTAAAAAAATTCACTGCATGTAAGGAAATGATGGACTGACTTCCTTTTCTGTGCATCCCCTCCATCCGCCACTTCTGACAGGCTGACTTTGGGTGTGAGGGCAGTCCAGGGGAGTCTAGGGTCACCTTACCTTGCCACCTCTGAATCGCATCTTATGTAAAAGAAGCAATTTTGAATTGGAACGTGTGTATGTGGGAGCAAATGGCTTCCATGGCTACCTTTGTATGTGGCACGGAAGCAGGTCTGATCTCAGAAGTCCTGTCCGACTCTGCAGTCCTTAGATTCTGTGGTCCCTCTGTGACGTTAAGGGGACTTTACTTTGGAAGGGAAGTGGCTGAGCGGTGAGTGTAAACTGCCAGGGGAGAGAGCCCAGAGGAAAGACGGGCAGCTGCTGCCACAGCCTCGGAAGGGGCGGTGATTGGCTGGGGAACGGGGTTCCAGGGTGGAGCTCGGGCAAGGTCCCCCGGAGTCTGGTGTCTCCTCCCACTGTGTGGTTTTCCATCTATTGAGTCCCATGTCTAGTAAACTGTTAATACTCCGTGCTGCACACTGTCATTAAAAATAGCCAGAAGGGGAAAAAAAATAGCCAGAAGAAAACTTTTTCCCCCTCATCTGCATGTGATTAATGACATGGAAGAACTTGGGGACAATTGTACAAGACACAATTATTGGCCCAGTTTGGCTGCCGGGACAGCTATCAAAAAGGCGCCAGAGAGCTTAATGTAATTTCCATGTGTACCCATCGGAGAGGGGACAGAGTTGCCTCGTCTCAGACGAACTCGGAGTGGGCTGGCAGCATGCGACGAGCTAAACCTCACGCTGCAGGGAAACTCTTCCTCCATTTAGGAATTGATGCCCGCAGGTGAGTTAACTACTACATGATGGGCACGCCGGCTTCGACACCAAAAGATCTGAAATTCGAATAAATAGGACAGATACAGCCACGTATCGAGAACTATCACAAAGTTTTTAAGAAAATTGTGTATTTTACTCAGCTGCTTAGACACCATTACTATTCTCAAACTTAAAAAAAAAGCAAACACCTTTCTTCAATTCTGCTCCCTCTTCTACTGTTTTGCTTGCTTTTCTCGCGCCTGAATTCTGAATGACTCAGTGGCACCGTGGGCGGCAGTGTGCTCGCACCTTTCTAAGCACGAGGACGTCAGGCCCCGGAGGGTGGAAACCCATCCTCTGGCAGCGGGAGTGGGGTCCACCTGGGACCTCAAGACCCCAGAGCAAGGCCCGGATTCACCTCTCACGGGCTTGTGACCTCCGGCGAGCCCCTTAGCTTTTCTGAGCTCCGTTTCACCATCTGTAAGACAAGGCAATCGTGCTGACTCCACAAAGTTCTTGTGAGGATTCTAGGAGGTGTTTGGGCAGGACACCTTACCCGGTAGCCTCAGTTCCTAGCCAGTCAGGGTTAGAAGCTGGAGCAGGCCTGTGGTCACTTATGTGGGGCCCTCTGGGCGGAGCTCACACTCGCACATTCTCCTGAAAATGCCCTGGATCACCTCACGTGGTGGCGAGGTTCTCTAAGGCATAAATACCATCTGTGGGTGCGAGCCCTGCTTAGGATCCTCCGGCTTTCTTTGTTATTATTATTCTGGTTAACTCTGGGAGGGAAAATGTTTCTGTCCTTCTGGCAGTGTTTTTTTCCTTTTAATTTGGTGCTTTTTGTCAGATACCTTTCCCCCTGAGGGCTGGCATTTATGCTCAGAAGGCAATGAGATATTGCAGCAAGAGAAGAACTCTTTGGGGGTGGGGCTGAGGGGCAAGCACATGCCAGTCATCGGGCGGAAGCCTGCCGAGGCTCAGCAAACGCAGGTTCCCAGCCTGTCCTGTCGTTAGAGACCACAGACTCGAGCAGCTGCAGGAGCCCCAGACAGGCATCGGCAGGCCACGCAGAGTAAACCGGCATTCCTGGGAACCCTAACAAGGCACTGTTTCTCAAGGGCATGGCTGATGCGCGCAGGAGCCAGCAACAACTACATTTATCGCTCCCTAGCATTCCCCAGGATCTCAGATGTCAGGGCAAAGATCAAGGTCAGAGCCCAAATTATGCTCGTATCAGTCAGGCAGAATCTCTGGCACCGGCTGGTAGGCATTAAGAAAACCTGGCCTAAGTTGGGAAAGGTCAAGCTCTTCTCCTTAAAAGTCAGGCTTCTTAAAGACGAATAGATCATTGTTAGATTTATTCTGCTGTGCGTTTATTTTCAAATGGTTTTGCACTTGGGTTGGATTTATGTCATTCTTAACGATTCCTTGATCTTGACCCTGGCTTGTCTCTCCATTTGGAGATTTGAACCGGAGATTGAACAGCAAGCAGATTTCTGTTCATGGGCCATAAAGCAGCGTTGACCGTTTCCATCACCGCGTGAGACATTTAGGCTTCGAGGGGAGAAGCGGGCTTGTTCTAGTTCCGGCAGAGTTTTCTTTATACCTATTGTCTCATGCTAGAGTTTCTCTGACACATATGGGCACCGTGTGGATTCCTGACCTTGGCCTTGTTCCTCATCTGTGAGATCAACCTTTCGGGCAATCAAGTGCTGCCTCGCAGTGTGGTGTGTGTGTGTGTGTATGTGTGTGTGTGTGTGTATCTAGGGGAAGGGGTACCATCCTGAGATTCGTCCCAGATGTTTTATCAGGAGGGTCTCAGGAGAGGCCAGCCTCAGTTGCCCACACTGATAACCCACTTGTTAGCTAATACATCTTTTATATTGACTTTCTTTGTCTTATTTTCTTCACTTTCTTGGGGATCAGTTCCCAGATAATCTCCCTGTACCCAACCAACCGCTACTTCTTTTCTATAAGCCAAACTGAGAGCCATTACAAAGATAACTCTGTGGGAGATGAAAATCCAACACAAAATGTGTTGACACTACTTGAAAACAAACCAGCACATCCACATTTTTGTAAGAACTGAAACTGTAAATAAGGCAAGAGCCAAGTAAGTTAACCCAACTGTTGTCAACTCTCTCCCCGCTCCCTCTCCCCCTTCCCTCTCCCTTTCTCCTCCCCCGCCACGCCACACCGCCCACCCCATACTCAGATTGGTCTAAACGAGTGGAACATGACTTGATTAAAAGCAAGGAACTTGCTGAAACACAAACCCGGCAAGTAGAAATTATACGTAAGGCGGAGATTGTAAGTTAAGAGTTGTGAGCAACCGTCAAGAGTAAGACTGAAGAAAAGACGCGTTGCAATCTGGGGAGACGCACACAACCAGAATGCGCGCACACAGTCAGACTCCCGGTCGTGCGGTGAGGTCAGGTATGTCGTCTGTGCATTGTATAGTAAGGTGCACACTCAAGGCCTTGTTGTCAACAGATGGTGCAGCAGGACGGTTGTCAGCGACGTGGCTGACCCTGGAGGAAGGACAGAGCGCCAGAAGCCCTCTAGGATTTATAGCTTCCCGGGACTTTCTCACATTAGGCAAGTCTGTGAGGCTCTCTGGGTGTGTGCTTCCTTGCCCTAGCCCACTGGATCCAAGTGCGCTCAGATTTTATGCTGAATATAAAAATACTTGGGGAAATAAAATGACGTGCCAGTGTAAGAGTGTGTTATTTTTATAGTTGATGTTCCCTCCTCTGAAACCCACTGGGAACTCCAGTAGGCAGACTGTAGGCTTCAAGAGAATAGAGCTCGCCACATGCCAGGTGCTGTGGGTGATGTTTCTCTTTCCAAGGGCACACGTACTCCAGGTTATTTATTCACGTATCCTTCTTGTACAGTTAAGTGTCTGACTTGAAGAACCTTATGTCCCGTTTCCTTTCCATCACAGTAAGCCCCACATGCAAGTATCCTTCCCTCTCAGGATGGCTTAGCTAACTCATTGCTCACATCTGTGGAAACCTGACCGAGTTCGGAGTGGTCCCAAGGGCCCCGAGGCAGGCGTGGCCACTGTCTCTTGGTGGCATCTGTTTCTCCTCAGCTCTTCTGGAACACCCCTGACTGTGGATTCCTATGATGTGCTCAGAACAGAGAAACGCCCAGTGGGCCATGCAGCAGGCGTATGGAAGCACTCCTTCCCTGGAGGGGCCCCTAGGCCAGCAGGGGAGGAGGGGGCACCGCTGCATCCGGGGAATGAAGGCCGACAGGAGCCGGTCAGCACGAATTCAGACACCACGTGGCATGCTCGGGGTGTCTCGGAGGAACGGTGCCCCAACCTTGTTTTCAAAGGCTATGCGGGGCGTCGGACTGTTCATCTTGTTGAGCTTTTGTGTCTTCTGTGTCCTTTGAGATTGTGTTTACCAGGTCGTCGGGGAGAGTGGGGAGGTGAATGCCACGAGTAAATCCCCTTCTTCGTTCTTTTTCATCCACACCCCATCAGGGAAAAACCCCTCCCATCTCCAGAACTTGCCCAGAAAACCAGTGAACTAATCCGGTGACACTGTGAAGATAAGTGACCCAGCCCCTGCTCCAAACCTCATAGGTCAAGGTCGTCTCTGCCTATAGGTCAGCGTGTGGTTTCCTACACTGTGGTCACTCCGAGGAGAGAAAGCAGGGCTGTTTTCTTATGAAAAGAAGTGCTCACTGAAGAGAAGACTGGGTGGAGACGGGGGGCCGAGAAAATACGGGGGACCTGAAGGTCATCTTATTCATCTGGAAATTCTCCCGGTTGGCCGACCGCTGGCCCTCCTTGGCCGCGGCTCTTGGTCTGAGTGAGCTGGTCCTGGTCTGGCTGAGCTGGCCCGGCCCGAGCAAGGGCAGTGTGGTCTGGTGGGAGTAAGCGAGAGACGGCCTCGCCCTGCGTGGGCCGGGTGGCTGTTTTGCTGCGTGTCTCCTACTCACGGGGCCGAGGGCTGGTGCTAAGGGGCCCCTGGAGGCGAGGGAGGAGGCGAGAAGGATATGTCCGTGGGCTGGCTGGGGCGCCGTGACTCCCTCGGGGTCAGTCCTTAGTGGTGAGCCCCGGGAGGTGCATCTGCAGGGGGCGGGGTGCTTCTCAGGTCAGACTGTTCCTACATTCCTGGGTCAGTTGAGGGGAAGGGCTGATTTTAAAGAAAGAAGCTGATGAATTTCCCATACTTCTTCATTCTCAGCAGAGACCTTAGATTACATTCTATGAGGTCATTCTCAGACATTGAGGCAGAATAAGGTAATAGATATAAAAGTTAAGAATCAAGAGCCAGAGAATATGATTTAAAAACCCATTTCCAACGCTCAATAGCAGTGTGACCTTGGACAATTTACTTAACCTCTCTGTGCCTCAGTTTCCACATCTCTGTGGTAGAGATAGTAAAAGTATCTATCTTACTGAAGGTTGTAAGGGTTAAGTGAGTTCGGAGACACGGACACTTGACCCCTGTTGGCACTTGGTCGTTCCTTCCGGGCTGTCCCACGCACATGGACCCCCAGGCCCGGCTGTGGCACTGCCTGTTGGGGGAGCCGAGGGCTTTGGCCAGGAGGTCGGATCTGCAGTCGGCCCGGGGGGTGTCCCCTGCTGGCTCTGTGGTCGTGGGCAAGGTATTTAACCCTTCTCCGCATTATTTTCTCAGTCTATACATTGGAAAATTGGTTTGTTCTCAGGCATAAATGAGATGATTTACATCAAGTTCTTGATGCAAGTCTGGCACGAATGCAACTTCTTTAATACACACACACAGACACACGCCACAGACACACTGCAGATCCGCAAACACACACCACACACGGACACCACATACCACACACACGCCACAGACACACTGCAGATCCCCAAACACACACCACACACATATACAACACACGCCACAGACACACGGCAGATCCGCAAACACACACCACACACGGACACCACAGCACAGACCTGCCCCCACACTAGCCTCTTGCATCTTACACGGTCGACCCTTTCCTTTTTAAAGAGAACACCTAGAAAAAACCATCTTTTCCAGGGAACTACAGAATAACCGCCCTGGACTTAAACACTTGGGAAAGTAGCTCCTTCCCAACCCTCCCGCATTTTCTCTGTCTGTCCCCCACGTCCCTGGCAGAAAACCCGGGAAGTCTGTCGCAGGGAACATGGGGAGAGAAGAGGACCGCAGCGGACTCAGCACGTGGCCCCTCTGCCCACAGGTGACTGCCGGCCAGGACCGGCCCCACAACGTGTAGGGCTCAGAGCAAAAGGCAAACGCGGGGCCCCCAGTTCAGATTCATTACGAATGTCCAGACGGTGACATTGGAACATTACACCGAGTGCAGGGCTCTCAGCACCCGCCCGGGCTGCGGACTACCACAGCCGCTCCCAGTAGAGGGGCCAGGGTGAGCGGCCGAAGCTCCTTCGGTTGCCGGTGTGAAGACAACTTATCTGTTGTCTGTCCTTTCCATCTCTGAGCCTGGGTGAGCCACACTTCAGAGGGGAGGCGAGCGGGATCGGGTTAGAGCTATCTCATGCAATCAATGCGATCAGTTCTTAGGAAAGCCTCAGAATTGTGGGAGAGGCCAGCCACAGCACATGTGCGCACACACATGACAGGAGTATAGTCACTGCGGAATATGGGGCCTGTGTGGCCTGTAATGTTGCAAAACGTTCATTTTCATGGTCAGAGTGAAGCTCTTAAGAGGATTAATCCACCCCTGAGAGGAGTGAACTTTGACCTGCCTTCTCTTTCGTTCCGTACAACTCCTGTGAGCTGGTGGGTGGGGGGAGCTCGGACAGGAGGGGTTAGGAGAGAGATGGGCCAGTGCGGGAAATACGCGTGCTTCAGTCTTCAGGAGCCCGCGCTGCCCAGTAGAGAGTCATGTGCTACTTCTAGCCTGTACACACCTGGCAGGGAAGTTCGATGATGGGCTTTAAGTTCTTTGGGAGACAGTCATGGGACTCCAACCGCCAATATCTTCTTGTTTGCTGGCTGTGTGTGGGGGGAGGGTGGGGTCGGGGGAGGAGGGGCTGTGGGGTAAGTGGGGGAGGGAGAGAAGGGGGTTTGGAGGAGAGCTGCTAGGCTTAGAGGGAGGAGCAGGGTGGTCAGGGGGAGTAGAGGTGAGAGGTGGGAGGGGAAGAGGAAAGGGGGCGAGGGGCTGCGGACAGAGGAGGGGCGAGCCCAGGAAGGAGAAGGCCCGGGCGGAGAGGGTCTGCAGGTGCGCTGTGGGCCAGGAAATCCCAGGGGCGGAGGGGCGGAGAACCCCGGAGTCTGAGATCCTGGGGGGATAGAAAGCCCCGAGGGGCCACGGAGAGACCGCTGGTCCCTGTGGATCCCCTGGCCTGGAGCTCACTGGGGGTCCTGCCTGTGGCTAGCCAGTTGTCCCAGCATGTTTGTCGAAAAAAACGATCCTTTCTCCTTCGTTGTCATGACACCTGTGTAAACAACTAGTTGACCGTACCCGTGCAAGTTTATTTCTGGACTCTTCAGTCTGTCCCGTGGATCTGTGTGTCTGTCCTACTGCCAGCACACCGCTTCGGTTGCTGTGGCTGTGTAGTGAGTCAGGACCCTGGGAAGTGCGAGCCCTCCAGCTTTGTCCTTTCTGTCTTCTTTCTGATGACCGCATTGGCGGTTCTAGCTCATTGTCATTTCCACATGAGCTGCCTAAATCAGTCTGTTCATTTCTGAAAAGAAGCTGCGTTTCTGACAGACACTATATTGAATCCATAGATCAATTCAGGAACCTGTAGATCAACGTGGTCGAATCTATTTTTGCCCTTTGTACTAAATGAAGTCTTCTGATTCGTGAAGATGGGCTGTCTTTCCATTGATTTGTATCCTTTTAATGTCTTCCAGCAACGTTTTGTGGTTTCAAAGTACAGGTCTTGCACTTCTTTTGTTAAATGTGTTCCTGATATTTCACTGCTTTGATATGGTTATAAATGGAATTATTTCTAAATTTCTCGATCAGATTGTTTATTGTTAGTATATAGATGTGCAGTTGATTTGTGAATATTTATCTTGTATCCTGCACATTTTCTGAACTTGTTTATAAGTTCTAGTAGCTTTTTCAGGGATGCCTTAGGATCATCTAGACACAAGGTTATGTCATCTGCAAATAGACAGCTTTACTTCTTCCTTTCTAGTTGGGATTCCTGTTATTTCTTTTTCCTTCCCAGTTGCTGTGGTAGAAGCTCTGTGTACTGCAGGACGAAAGTGGTGGGTATTTTTTTCAGTACAGATATTTGCAGCTGTGAATTTCCCCCAGGCACCGCTTTGGCTGCTCCCACGAGTGTTGGTATGCTCTGTATCATTTTCACTCCATCTCGAAGTATTCCCTTGTTACCTTTGCAATTTCCTTTTTGACCTATTACTTATTTAGGATAGCTTTGTTCAGTTTCCACATGTTGTCATTTTCTCAAATTTCCCTCTGCTATTGGTTTCTTATTTTATTCTACTGTGGTCTGAAAACATACTTGATATGATTTCAACCTGCTAAAATTTGAGACTTGTTTTACGACCTGTCTTATGGTGTGTTCTGTGGACTGCTCCAGGTGCACTTGAGAATAAAAGATGTATTTTCTACTGTTGGTGGTAGGGCAGGGGAGGAGCAGTCTACAGATACTTGATGGGTCTATTTGGTGTGTAGTATCATTCAAGACTTCAACTTTCTTATTGCTCATGTCTGTTGCTATGGGTGTTGAAGCCTTCCAATCTCCACTTCTCTCTTTTTTTAAATTGCAATGGGCACTTTATTAAGAAATTATTTAATAACCTTTCAGCCATTTAAAACATCTTTATATCAACAAATACAGGACCTTGACTATTGCGGTCATAAGTGATTTGTCTTGAAAAGATTATATTTGCAGGTAGATGCAAATATTTTTGAGGAATACTTACATTGTAATGACTTTTTTAAAAGAAATATTTTGATTTTTCTGTTTTTACCCCTGGAAAAAAATTAAAACAATGATCTCAGTGTTTATTTTGTGGGTGAGATGGTCCTACTTAGTGTATTTTCCCTGTGTCTCCAAATCATAGCAACTTTTTTTTAACATAAATTAAATTTGTATGTGACTCCGTGAATCCTTTTTAATACCTTCGTTTTTAAAAAAAATCCCTTGTGCCAGAGCCACCAATTTGCTAAAAGAAAAGTACTAAAACCTAGGCCGTCCAACCTTCTGGCATCTCTGGGCCGCACTGGAAGAAGAGGAGTTGTCTTGGGCCACACATTAGATACACAAACACTAATGAAAACTGATGAGCAAAGAAAAAACAGTTTTAAGTACATTGACGATTTTGTGCTGGGCCGCATCCGTAGCCGTCCTGGGCCGCGTGCGGCCTGTGGGCCGTGGGCCGGACACCCCTGTGCTAACCCGCTCTGAGACGGCCGCCTGGGGCCTCCACACTCTCCTTTCCGACCCCGGGGTCTGCGGGGCCCCAGCAGGGCTCCGCTGGTGACCTGGCAACGCCCATGGACACCCAACCGAGTGCAAGTGTCCGAAGCTGAGGTCTGGCTGCCACCGTGGAGTGAAAAGAAGGAATTCAGTCGTGTGCCATTCAGGACAAAGGATAAAAACTGTTTCAACTGAAAGTTCCACGTGGCCCCACATATGGGATTCGTGAGTGTGGTTATACAACTGGCCACCTGTGGGGTTTTTTTTTTTTGCAGTCTCCTTCATGTGATGCTGAGGACACATGCCACCGTCCTAACAGCTCTGGGAACACATTTTAATTTGAGTTGGGGTGGCGGCAGCGGCTGGCGACCTGGAAGCTGCCACTGTTTTGGGGCAGGTGGCTGCGTATCCGCTGTGACAAGCGGCCCAGCTAAGCTCCTGCAGCTTTCCTTCCCTCTCTGATGAGGTGAATACGGCGCACTCGGGACAGGGAGATGGACTCCGTCTCAGGCTGCGCGTTGGCGGCTGAGCCCCACCTGTCGCAAACCTTCCCTAGGCTCTGTGCGAGCAGAGACGTGCATCTATCCTGCCGGGCCGCCCCAGGAAAAGGAGTCACTTCACCCTCCAGAGACGCTTCCTCCCGACATGCGGGCTCCTGGACACATTCTGGGATCCTTGGCGAGCAGATTTTCAGCTGGCACCTTTCGCCTCCGGCTCTCAGTGCGGACAGTGTTAACAGAGTTGACTGTGGCTGCCCTCGGTGTTCGTTTAAATGAGAGAAGTGTTTTCTTTTTTTTTTTTTAAACCTTATCACGTGCCCTGGCTGGCATAGCTCAGTGGATTGAGCGCGGGCTGCGAACCAAAATGTCACAAGTTTGATTTCCAGCCAGGGCACATGCCTGGGTTGCAGGCCATGACCCCCAGCAACCACACATTGATGTTTCTCTCTCTCTCTCTCTTTTTCTCCCTCCCTTCCCTCTCTAAAAATAAATGAGTAAAATCTTTAAAAAAATTCTTAGAAAAAACCCTTACCACGTGAAGCAAAAGAAATCAGAGGAAGTAACTGAAAGCAGCAAATGAACAAACAAGAAACACAAACAAACAAAACCTCCCAGACACGGACGACAGTGCGGTGGTGACCGGAGGGAATGGGTGGGGGTGGTAAAGGGTGAAGGGGGCCAAGCACGCAGTGACTGAAGACTGGACTTTGGGTGGTGGGCACACAATCCAACACCCAGAAGATGGATCCTAGAATTGTACACTCGAAACTTCTGTTATTTTATTAACCAGTGTCACCCCAATAAGTGTAATTTAAAAAGAAACTTAGTGTGACTCAGACACACCGGGACGCTCAGTGGGGCCGCCTGCGACAGTACCAAAGGGCTTCCTGGTGTGGCTCTCGCCACCTGTGTGCTCTCAGCCGCCTCCCCCCCCCCCGCCCCCCCCCCCCCCCCCCCCCCCCCCGAGGAGGGACCCGCTGCTACTGCAACAGGCTTGTGTTCGGTGACATTTGCTCTTTGTTGCTGGCTCACTGTTTCGGTGGGGGAGGTGTCACACTCACATCTGTAGGGGCAGCAGACCATGCACTTTTTGACACTATTACTCATCTCCCTCACGAAGAATGTCACCCGGTGTCACTTCCCCCATTTTTTTTTTTTTTGGTGTGTGTATTGGAGCGGCCCAAGTGCGAGTGAGTGCTGTCACTGATGCGGCAAAGTGGCAGACCTCCTGGCCTCAGGGTGTGGGGGAGGGGTGTCTTGCCTTCTGCCCCTTCTCTCCTGGGGTGCTGTGAGCCCTTGGGCCCTGGAGGGGTCCGCCAGCTCTGTGGTGGGAAAACACTTGCTTATTCTAATAACTGGAGAACGCTGCTCCCTCAGGTGAACTCACAGAAATGTCTGTTGGTTTCAGTTTCTTCCTGTTGCTTGGTGACACTGAGGCTTGGGGGTGGGGGTGGGGGTAAGTGTCTCAGTTTTGTTTTCTTGTGTACCCAGGCCTGGCTGTCTTTCCCAGCATTCGAATGCAGACAGGGCTTTCCTTCCAAACAAAGATCTGAGCTCATGTGCAAAGGAGACGTTCTCGTGCAAGGGACAGGCGTGTTGGGCGCCACCGGTTTTGTCCCCAGACACACCCCGGGCACTTCCGGTCTGGCCTGTGCGAGACGGACGCCGCCTCCCCACGGCTGTCTCTGCGGTTCAGCGGACACACGTGTACTGCTGAGTCCTCCCGTGGACCAGAGGCGGGGTGGACCCCGCAGACAGGATCCCCTCTTTTTTCTTTGACTGGGGAGCATCTTTTGGGCCTGGGGTGCCGAGAAGCACGTGTTGGGCAAGGCTGTCTAGCTGGAAGATGTTCTCCCTGGCTATTTAAAGCCCTGGGAAGGTGACTCGGCTGTGTTTTCCTGTGTTCTGTTCCCGGGGGGGTGGCCGTCCGGCCGGCGGTGCGTCACATCCATACGACACTCAGATCGTTTCTGTGATTCAGCGTCACGGGATGCTGCCGAGGGGGCTACATGGTCCCGAACTTGCCACGCCGTGCCTCTGTTTCCCCCCGGGACCTGAGAACAAGTCTGAGAGGCACTGCAGCCCTGGGGGCTAAGACGGCCCCCTCAGAAACACCTGGCCCAGGTTCAACAGCACCTCCCTCTGCTTTGTCCCTGGGCCAGTGACCTCTGTCAGCCCCGGGGTGGCCTCATGGGGCTGTTTGCCAGGGTTAAATGGGATGGAGTATTTTAAAACAGCGCACTATTGCTTAGCACAAGGGCAGCGTCGAGTAAACAGTTACTATTAAAGAGCCGACCTTCCAAAGAACAGCCCACAGGTTACAGCCCCTGATCCTGCTCCTCTGCTCCACCGGGACCTCGATCTCCTGCCGACTTCCGGCCCCTTTCCTCCTCCTCCTCCACGCTGTCCTCATCAGCCTTCACCGAGCGCTCTGGAGGCCAACAGTGCTGCGTAGGGAGAGCACATGTTTGCACGGTGTCCGGTAGTCCCTGCCTCACTCCCTTAACTCTTTGCTCAATTTTCTTCTCACTGAAGCCATTTTAACGCGGTTGTTTAAAATCACAACCTGTACCCTCCCTCCCTCTGAACTTCTTGTCTCCTGCTTTTTTTGGTGGGGGGAAGGGTGGGGGGAGCCTATTCTTTACCTTCCAGTTTTCGGCATGCTGACTGTGTTTATTCATTCCTTGTTTACATCCTCCTTCAGAGCGTAAGTTCCGCAAGGGCAAGGAGTTTTTAGAAATTTCTTGTTCTCTTTTTTTAATGGACGCATCCTATATACAGCGACTGGCACCGAATAGACGCACTGTAAGAATTTGTTTGATGTGTGTGTGAAGGGTATGGGTTGAACAAAGACAGAATGTGTGCCCACACAGACCCTTGTTTCACAGATTAAGAGAATGAGTTGGTGAGTTCCATAAACGAACTGGGGTGAGAGCCAGCTGTAGGGTTTGGAGTCCGGGTCTGGATTCATCTGAAAGCAGAGTCTCCTGACACTTTTGCTCTACCACTCTGGTCACCTGAGTCCACTTCGGGATTTTTGAGGGATGTTTCCTTTGTGCTCAACAAAGACAAAAAAACCTCTGATTGCTGTCAGGTCACACAGGTAGTGCCTGGAGCCCTTGGGTGGCAGAGCTGGGTGGTCTGAGGGTGGGGGGTGGGGAGATGGCCTCAGTCTTCTTTGTGTCACTGTCTCTATGAGCACCCCAAGATGTGTTGCTCCTGCCCTCACATGCCCCAGAGGGTTAGCCACATCTTCAGTGTGACCCAGAGCCGGGGGTGCACGCGCCAGCCCAGGTGTGAACTGAGCAGCGGGTGTCTTCACTTTCCCGTGAGGGTGAAGGTCCACAGTTCACTGCTGGGATGCGAGTCCCCCAATGGCATGGGGTGTGGCGTTTGGAGACCCGAGCGATGACTGGAACCCGCTTGTGTATCGACAGGGCGATACTGCTACTCACTCTGACGTGGCTGCTCCCAGGAGGTGCTACGCGGAGTGGAGTCTCTGGACCACAGTCTGACTGTGAGAGCTGCCCAGTGTTTCTCGGAGTCCTTGGGGGAAGTCATGGGCAAGGTCTCGTGTGATGCGAGTCACGGCACCTGGCATGTCCCGAGGACCAGGGTCTGGGTGCCTGCTAGCAGCGTGTTCAAGGGGGCAGCTGCTTTGTGTTTTCTCCTTGGGGAGGGCGAGGCAGGGCGAGTCTCTGTATGCTGTCCACTGGCCTGAGGCAGAGGGTATGTGGAGAAGTAGCAGCTCCAATCAGCCCGAGGCCAGAGCAACCGAGGGCGGGTAAGGATCGGGACCCGGCTCACTAGCGCATCTACCCCGGTGCTTCAGTGAGACTGCTAGCCTGGGTTCCCACTCCCTGCCTGGAGGGGAGGGCCTTTCTGCTGGAGTTCTCCCGGCCAAGGGGTGGGGGGAGAGGCAAGCGTCTGCTAATTCAGCGTTCCCTCTGCGCAGCCCCTCGCTCGCTCCCGTGTTCTGGGTCAGGTGCCTCGGCCTCACCTGGGCCTCCTGGCCCGCCGATCCAGGCTCCCTGGGTGTCTTTTTCAGAGGATGCTGGAAACGCCCAGACTCCTGCCAAGGTGGGGGAGGGGAATATGAAGGAGGGGAAGGAATCTGGAGATTCTTAGGGCTTTTGAAAGAGTAGTCCTTATGTCACACGACCCGTTCGCCTTGTGTCCCAGAGAGTCTGGGGCTTGGGGCTCCTGGGCCCCCTGGAGATTCTGCGACGCCAAGTGGGCTGGTCCTCCCAGCCCTGTCTGCGGTCCAAGTGGGGTTCAGCTTTCCCAGACCTGGTGCGTGGCTGCCCCTCGTCCATCTCTTTCCAGCTCCCCAGCGGTGCCGCCGGGGTCTCGTCTTCTGCTCTCCCCTTCTTGGCCGAATCGTTTCCCGTAGCTCTGGTCTTAGGAAGGCGTGGAAACAGATGTGTGTAAAATCAGCCTGCTAAAAGGAGAGGTTTAAATGGTTAAACGAGAGGGTTCTAAAGCACCTGCGTTGTGAGAGAGCCCTAAATCATTGCCATCGTCACATCGCCGACACCACTCCTGTTAGAGTCGCATTCGGAAGGAGTCCATGCCATCCAGCTACCGGGATTCAGGGCGCCCCCTCGCCAGACCACCTGGAGGTCGCTGGCGGATAAATGGTGCCCGTGAGTGGCCTGGCTGGAGACGCCACCCCGGGCAACGGTTGCCCGAAGTTTGTCACCTTGGCTTTCTTTGCTTGACCTGTTAGGACATTCGTTGGAAGTCCCAGAGTTAGTGAATGTTTTTGGTTAAGTGGGCTTAAAATAAAAAGTGAAAGGATTTCTGTAAATACAAGAAATTTTAAAAAACAAAAACAAAAAAAACCCTCTCAACTCAACCTGTGGGACAAACACAGTGACCAGTTTGACACCTTTCACTTCAAGCATTTAGAAGGGATTGAACGTGCTTAAATGTTAAGAAAGATTGTTGCCGGGTTGTGGGTTTTTGAGTGATTTTTTTATGCTCCCCACCAAAAAACTTTCGTCGTGACATCTTTCCTGTAATTATCTGAAAATGTGTGTAAAGGGAGGAAAGGTAGGGGGCTGAGTTTTGTATCTTAAGGTGATGAACACATTCTACTTAGATAACAGCTTTGGCAGACATGTTTCTTACTTTGCCATTGCATGTGAGCTCATACCCATTTAAAAAATATAATATCAAATGGCTCTATTTATACTAAATACCAGGTTAACCTTGTGGCAATAAGGATGTCGCTAAAGGTTAGTTGAGGAACAAAGGTCTATATGTGTTGCTGCATTTTATCAACGTGTTGCACTCAACACAGAGAGTCTAATAGGAATTCCGCCCTTGAACTTGAATGAAAATGTAAAGATTGTGTTATTTTGTTTTTTTCTGTTGTTGTCTGCCTTTTATAGATACAACCCCTCCTCTATGCACAGGATATCCATACCCATGTTAAAATGAAAGGACATTTTGAAAAGTTTGGCGAGCCACCTCTGCTCCCCTCCTTTGCTCCACAAGGAGAGGGGCGCTAAGGTCTCTTCAGATGCAGATCTTGCCTTTTCTGTGGTTCAAACCGGAGTCTCCCTGTGAAAGGAAGCGCTGTTCCCACGTCTGACCACATGGGGGCGCAGGGACTCCTCCCAGGAATGGTGGGGGCTCCTTGTCCCCGAGGGCACAGTGTCTGCATCCAAGGTTGAGTCAGTCTAGAGATGCTGGACCGGTTCTGTGTGCTTCTGGTTCCTGGGGAGAGCAGAAACTTCGTGATTTTTCTGTACACAGGAATTCCGTTAGGATTCTGTCAATGCACGTGACTTATGGGGTTGGCCAAAAAAGCCTGTTTAGTTTTTTCGGTAAAATAAAACACACATTTTTCACTTCCACCAGGAAGTTTATTAATTTGGATACTTTGCGTATGTTGGCTAACTCCCTCATTGTATAATGTCGGTTGTTCTCAGCTGACATCTCGATTTGATTGCTATCAACTTCAACGCGTCGACCCGACTGTGGAGCATCGTCCAGCGGGAAACGTCCAACGCGACACTTTGCAAGCCACGTCTGACACATCGGGTCAGTCACAGCGCCTTCTCCGTACACTGCACAAATCTTTTTTTTATTTTTTGCGTTTCAGTTGCATGTCTACCTTCCTTGAAATGACAAAGCACAATATGCCGAAAACGTTGCTTATGTTCCTCCATCTTCACTATTAAAATGGCCACACAAAATTTCACCCATTTTAGTAAGTTTTTGTACATGCACGCTGCTATGACAGCTGTCACAATACAATCTAGCAAAAACTGTTTCAAATGAAGTTACAGACAACTAAGTGCTACTGGAGCCGTCTTATAGGAAAAAACCAAACGAACTTTTTGGCCAACCCAGTACTTCTCTCCTGGTTTGGGATTGAAGGAGGTGTTTGGTCTTGAACTGCGTGTTTGTAGATGTTTTCTTTTGTTCTCTTTAAAGCAGTGAGTTGGCCGACGGCCGCTTGTTTACTGGCTGCCCCTGTCGTCCCTCCCTCTTCGCCTCTGTCAGCTCTTTCTTGGCCCCGAGCTCCTCCTAGTTGTGCCCGGACTCTTCGTTTTTTCTCTGTGAAGTTGTGCCACATTGCTGTGGTTCTTTCACCCTTCAACTTGTCACAGTTTGGAGCCCACGCGTTCTTCCAAAGGTCACTGGCGAGCGTGCTGGTGCCGAGCCCAGGGACGCCTCCGTCTCTGTGTGTATCTCACGCGCCGTCCGGAACCCCACTGGCCCCATCCCCTGGACCCCTCCCTGTGCTGGAAGCCCTCCGCTGCTTTGGCCGGTCCTCTCTGGTCCTCCCGGACTCTTCCTCTTCTGTGCGCCATTAGCTGCGGGTGCGCCCCCGGATTCCGCCCTGGCCCCAAGTCTTGATTTCTTCCTGCACACGCTTTGCGTGGGGAATCCCATCACTATCATCGTTGTATCTGCCAGTAGAGTGATAATCAAGGCCCAGTTTTTATCTTTGGCTTTGACCTCATATGCGATCTTTGGTTTCACATATTCTGTAGGACTCACGAATTCACCGTATCTGAAAACTGCCTTCGTGGTCATTCTGTGCTCACCACCTCCAGGCCTCACCGCCAGCCTGCACCCCTCCCCCACCACGCCCCACGGTTCTTGAATCTCAAGCTCCGTTACTAACGCCACCATCCAGCTGCCCTAGCCAGGGACGTGAAGGGTTACACGAGACTTCTCATTTCCCTGAACCTTCCATGCTGAGGTCATCAGCAAGACCTGATGGTTTTAGTTCTTCCGTATTTTTCCACCTCTGTGTCTCCAGTCCCATCCCTGGCGTCGGCGTCCTCTTGCCCGTCCTCCTCACTTCTTGCCCAGAGCAGGGCAGTCGGTGGTCCCCTCTCCCCTGCGCCGGGTCCCTGAAATCTGGTCTCTGGCTACGGTGTAGAGAGAATTCTCTGTGAGACCCAATCATGTAAACGCTTTGCTTAAATGTGAGTGGCTTCTCTTCATTTACAGGTCGACATGCAAAGGGCTTAATAGTGTCCCAAACCCTGCGTGCCTGGCTTACTCCCTCGGGCGCCTCTGGCCTTGCCTCTTCCCAGTCCTTGCTCATGACATTAGCTCCCATGATATCACTTCAAGTTCCTCACTCCCTCCCCCCTTTCTTTGTCTTACTAGCTCTTACTCATCGTTTCACATGCTCGTCACGTGACCTCCATCTCTTCTGGAAAGTTTCCCCTGAGCCCCTAGTGGGAGAAAACGCCCCTTCCCCTCCCCCTCATAATACTGTGTTTGCCTCTAACTCGGAACTTCCCGTTTTTTAGTGAAATGATATATTTCTGTGCCTGTCCCCTCCAGGGGCAAGAGCTCCTGGAGTGGAGAGGTCACTGTACTCGTGTCCCTTGTCCCCAGCTCCTAGCCCTTCGCTTAATGCATGACGAGTGGTCGGTGCATTTTTATTGGTGAGAATTCAAGATTTTTGAAGCTCAGTATCCTTGAGGGTGCTCTGTAAGGTCTGCTCCAGTTCTAAGAAAACTGAACCATGGTTTTAGCTGGGGGCCGCTTCCTGGAAGAGAGAAGACTTGGGCTGCGCCGTGAAGAGTTGGGCGCATGGGGTTTGGATGGAGAGATGCAGAGTCAGAGGTGAATAAGGGGAGGGCCCACGTGCAGGGCAGTGCGGAAGCGATAAGCGGACTTCGTGTTTCTGACGCGGAGCAGTGGGGGACAAGTTAGGACAGGGAGCGTCGGCTCATGAGAAACTTCCAATGAGGGGCTGGGGAATCTGGGGCTCATCTCCGTGGGCAGAAGGAAACACTTGGGATCCTCGCATAGAGGAGGGACGTGCTCACGGCCACACTGCAGGAAGAGTGACCGAGCGCAAGACGCGAAATGAGTTGAAGGGGAGACAGAGATTGCCAAGGCCAGTAGGAGGCGGTGGCCATTCAGCAGGTGACAGACGAGAGGACCTGGCTGGAATGGCAGCTGTTGGGGGAAAAGGGAAACAGCGAATCTTTGAGCCATCAGGGAAAGAAGTAGCAGGGAGTGACGGCACGCAGTGATAACAGAAGGAAGAAGACTCACGATGTTTTTGGTGAAACAGGAGGAGTCGGGGATAGAGTTAATAAGAAAGGGAAACTGGAATGAAGACTGCTGTATTGCAGTGGGCGGCTTTGGTCTGCGATCCTTGGATCTGTGATGGCGGCATTTCAGTCTTCCCATGAGGCGCTGCCTGCGTTCGAGTGGGTGGGTGACAACTGGTTTGGGAATTACCAGCTCAGCGTTGGGAAAACTATTGTACACAGACTTCCAAAGGGAAAGATGTAGGGAGGACAAGGGCCAGGGCCTGGGCACGAGCTTTGGGAGGTGAACAGAAGACCCGTGGGAAGCCGATGAGTGTGCAGGGTCAGCGAGGTACAGATTCGGGCCCCGAGCCTGCCTGGACGACCTTTCTGGTGCACGCCTCCCAGATAGACCAGAGTTGCTTGAGCCATCAAAAAGCAAATTTCCAAAGGTGACAAAATATTTTTAAGCACCTTTGGCACATAAGTGGCCAGATTGCGTGAAAGCCCTTGGAGGTCAATAAGACCAAAAGGAGTATTCCAGTAGAGAAATGGCAGGAGGCGAAGCAGGACATTTCTAAACCAAATACAGAAGTCAGGAAGCATGCAAAAAAGTATTCAACTACGCAGGAAACAGAAGATAAAATAATATGATGTGATTTTGTTGCTTACGGAATTGGACAATTTTTAACTGAAAAACAGTACCCAGACTTAGCCATGGTGGGGTCAGGGGGCACTTAGTGAAAAGGAAGCTCACGCCCAGCTTCTGGATGGCCGTTTGGCGTCTCGGGTCACGCGGGAGCCCGTGAGCTCCCCAGACTCACAGGATGATTGCTTAGCACCAACCTGCAGATGTGACTGCTCGGATCAGCTCCGCTTATCAGTCGTGCAAGGCAGAACATCAGCTCTTTCTAGCCCATCAGAACAGCTGTTCAAGTTACTGCATTGTGTTCAATGGCTTTTGACTTTTATCCCGAATATCTTGCTAACTGCAGTTCTCCTCATTGTAATTTACCTCCTGTGTGATGCTCTTGCACACTGATCGTTTTCTGTTGGTTAACCTGTGGTAGCAGTTCTACTCCTTTATTATCGTACTTCAGAACTCCCTGCCAGCCTCATCCTTGTGGAGTCCCCTTGGGTGTGGCGGACACCCGGGCTCCCTCGCTGTTTTGTGGACGCATCCTTTACCGTTCATCAGCGTCTTGCACTCCTATTTCCTGTACCTAAATCAGTATTTTTATGCTCCTTGCATTTCTTAAAAAATTGAAGAAGTAAACAGTGGTTCAGAAACACAGAAAACACTATCAACTTTCAGAAATACACTCAATTTTTGCAAACTTTTTTATGTTACAGATTAAGTTTTTTTTAAAACTTTAAAAAAGATTTTATTTATTTATTTTTTTAGAGAGGGAAAGGAGGGAGAAAGAGAGAGAATCATCA
Organism: Phyllostomus discolor; assembly: GCF_004126475.2. NCBI lineage: Eukaryota > Metazoa > Chordata > Mammalia > Chiroptera > Phyllostomidae > Phyllostomus > Phyllostomus discolor. Next base: position 22,361,983 of record NC_040916.2, on the reverse strand, counting down.
ATGTGTGGTTGCTGGGGGTCATGCCCTGCAACCCAGGCATGTGCCCTGACTGGGAATCGAATCTGAGATGCTTTGGTTCACAGCCCACACTCAATCCACTGAGCTACGCCATCCAGGGCCAGATTAAGTTTTAAATAGGTGACTTGTTTAACTTTACATGTTGTGGAAATTCCAAATTTAGTTTCTATTTATTTATTTATTTATTTATTGTGAGAGAGGAAGGGAGGGAGAAAGAGAAGGATAGAAACATCAGTGTGTGGTTGCCTCTCATACGCCCCAGGCGTGTACCCCGACTGGGAAATGAACCAGCAACCTTTAGGTTTGCAGGCTGGTGCTCAACCCTCTGAGCCATACCAGCCAGGGTCCAAATTTAGCTTCTAAAAATATGAAGTAAATAAATGCTTAGAGGCTTGAACAATTGCTTGTAAGCAGCACATGAGCCCATCAACTGCATGACCGATATTAATAAAGAAATTAGTTAACACTAAATGCCAACATTTTCTTTTGCTGGGGTTATCGTGTTATCATGTGCCAGCCACTGTCTCCTGACCCTTGGGAAGTTAACCTCAGTGTTTTCTGTATAACGATAAATTGGGTAGATAGATAGCTAGATAGAGGACAACTATTTGGAAGCACTGGGAGACTGGTTAAACAAATTCAGGGTACATAGTAAAGTAACTTAGATTACCTTCCCAGTAAGTGTAAAGTGAGGCAAGCCACTGCAGTTACTAGTTGCTGCCTGTTTGGTCATTCTCTGGCGTTGCCAGAGGCCAGGAGGGGAGGCAGAGGAGCCCAGTTACCAGCCACTCAGACACAGTTCAACCGGCTCGCTGTTCAGGCTCGGTTGAAGGTTTCCCTGAGGTCTCACACTGCTGCCCATTTTGACTGAACTGGTTTTCTCTCCCCCGGGCGATGACATGTGGTTGGCATGTTGCCGAATGCATCCTAAAAATACGGAGCAGCAGCCTTCACGGTTTGGCGCTGGAGGGATGGGAGCACGCGGCGCCCTACAGATCTCCCTGTCTTACAGGGAGTGCTCCTGTAACTTACGGAGGAAACGTGTCGTTTCTCACAGGTGTGCTGGGAAAGGGTTGCAAACCCGACCTGACGCCACAGGGCCCGTTCACCGGACGGTCGGCGCTGTGAGGGACTCGAGGGACCTTGTTCCGGCCCCTGCTGCCCTTCCCCTGGGGAGAGAGGTAAAGATCTTCACTCTGCAGTTTCCTGACTTTCTTACCTGTGAAGTGACAAGCGCTTTGTGTCGGGTTTGTTGTGGGGACAATGCTGGTCTTTGGCCAGAGATTCGGGGTTGCAAAGCCTTGAGCTCTGTGTGGCCGCAGCCGATTCCTTGGGGTGGTCCTAAGAGAACTATACCCACAGAGGTCCAGGGGAGGCCAAGCATGTCTGTATCTCTAGAGATGCCTTGGCCCAAACCCCAACAGTGTAACTCATTGAGTTAATCAGACTCCTGTAAGCCCCCCTAAAGTGGACTCCGTCCCCTGCCCCAGCCCCAGCCCCATCCAGCCTTGGCTCTTGTGCCATTCCATTGTCAAGACCAGAGGGAGCGAACCCAAGGGGCTGCAAGGTGGAGAATGTCTGCTCGGGAGCGGACACACCTGTGCTTCCACCTGCGGGCCCCGGAGAGTGGCGGGGAGTCACCTGCTGAGGCTGGGGGCTTCAGTCTCTCTGTTTTTTTGTTTTGTTTTGTTTTTTAATATCAAGAGTGTTTGGTTCCTGGTACTTGTGGACTGTTAAGGTTTTTTTTTTAATTTTTAAAAAACATTTATTTATTTATTTATTTTAGAGAGGGAAGGGAGAGAGAAAGAGAGAGAGAGAGAAACATTAATGTGCGCCTGCTGGGGGCCATGGCCTGCAACCCAGGCATGTGCCCTGACTGGGAATTGAACCTATGATGCTTTGGTTCGCAGCCCACGCTCAATCCACTGAGCTACGCCAGCTAAGGCAAAGTTTTTAAACTTAATTCAAAAAGGATGGGTGGGAGGAGCAGAGAGGGAAGGCCGATGCGCAACAGTGGTAGAGAGACGGGATGGAGGTGATGCGGGAGAGTGGTCCACAGGGCAGGCTCCGGTGCCAGAGGGCCCGGTGAAAATTCTGCTCCATCAATTCTGCTGTCATCATAACTTTGTCAAGTTACTCAATGACGTGTGCCTCTGTTTTCTCGTCTGTGAAATGGGGTTACTATTACATGACTCATGAGAATTGTTTACTCAGTAGAGGCGGAGCCCTCTTGGAATACACTAAGTGCTTAATAAATGTTGGTTATCGTTACCTAGACATACCATGTACCCATTGCACGGTAACCTCGGGCAGTGGTGTTTCCAGCCCAGTGGTCAGCAGGGCCCAGAGAGCCCGGTTGTATTCGTGTACTCCCAGTGGGCCCTGGGAGGCTTGTTTGTCCAAACCACATTCACCATCAGCTGAGCTTGAAAATAAGCAGCCAATGTACTAATTTATAATGGAAGGTACAATTGCTCGTGATCTAGATGTTTCATTCTGAACCATTGCTCAGTATTTTTTTTGTAGGTGGACAAACTACATGACACGGTAAGTCAAATTATAATCAGAAGAACGCATGAAAACCATAAAATTAGATTGTGTGAGTATTATGGGGGGCGCTCAGCTTTGGTGATTGGACGTCTCGGTATCGTCTTTCGGAACAGACCTATCTGTGCGTTGGTAGGTGGCAGTGCCGTCTTTCCCGAGGAGTGCCGAGGATGTAGGGAATGCATTGCTTTTGGGGGGGCCTCTTATTTCTGGACTCCGTGAAGTCTGCCCCTCTTCCCACTAACTGGTTCCAGGTAGAATGTGCTGTGAAGGTTGAGTTCTCAGGTTTATTGGTCGCGATCATATTCTAGTCTTGCTTTCTCGAGTGCCCACCTTTATTTCCCTAATTTAGCATACAGATTCCCGAGTCTCGGGCGCACAACTGTAAACAGTCCTGCAAAGTGACGCTTATGCAGTGCGAACAGGCGCAAGAAGCGCCTGGGCGTCTTGTCAAGTTCACCATCTGACTCAGTGGGTCTGGGGTGGGGCCTGAGGCTCTGTATCTCTGGAAAGCTCCAGGTGCCGTCCATGCCGTTGGCCCACGGGTGCACCGGGAGTAGCAAGTTTGTAGATTGTGTGTATGGGTCTTCATGTCATCCTTTGCCTGTACTTTTTTTTTTGGCTGGTTTTACTGTTAGAGAAAAATACAATCTCTAAGTTCTGCAAGGAGCATATAAAGCGGGTGGGGGCGTCGCATGCTGTCATCCACCGGGGACTTGCTTGGGTCGTATCAACGGCACAAGACTCCCGGAGCACTTCCTGTGCCTCCGATTAGAACGCGGGAGTGCTTTGCAAGCCGTGATGTGATGGGGTGCACATGCGAGTGACCTGCCCCCTCTTGACAAGTACATCCTCCCGGCTGCGCCGATTGCCCACGCCAGAGGACGTGTGAGGTGACGCCTGCCACCTGTCCCAGCATCTGCCGCCTGTTACGGCTTGATTCAGACGAGATCTGAAGTCGTCGTCGTTTGCTGCTGGTGATGTCTGGCCGCTCCTAACGAGCTAGTCTTTTCGTCCTTGTTTCCAGTTGCTGAGGGGGACCCTGTCTGTCTCTCTGAACAGACGGCCAAAGCGTATTTCTTGACACACCACAGTCTCTGTTTCACATCGCCGTTTCCAACATAAGCTTCCTGCCCGGTGGACAGCTGTTTGGACATTTTTACTTGATGATAATAGACAGGCCACACTTGCTTTATTGTATATACATTATTTTTAAACATTGTTGAGTCATCATCCTCGTAACTACCATTTTTTGAGTTCCAAGCATATGACTTTGGACCACGAACTCTTACATACTCTGTAAACATTTATTCATTTTTCTTAACCGTTGAAATAAACCTGGAAAGGGAGAGTCCTGTAGTTGGCGAGGACAGGCTCAGCGAAGCTGTACGAACCAAGGACTCCTAAAATGTCAGTGGTTTAGCAAAGCAACCATTTGTCAACCAGTCACACAACGTCCAGGGCTGATCAGAAAGGAGTCGTCATTTTGTGAGGCCACCGTTTTGATGTGTGCCTGGGTCTTACTTCACAGAGGTGGCTGAGTGATGGCCTGGGGGCGGGGGTCAATGCCACTAGAAGTGTGTTGTTATTCACGGTTCCCCTGGAAACGAGAGGCACAGCTCACCGAGCAGGGCCGCGTGGGGAAGCCCCGGGCTGCTCAGGAGGCAGGGGCAGGGGGAAGCAGAGGCCCAAGGCCTGGGCCGTGCCGCCCGTGGGGAAGGCAGGCTGGGCAGGAGAAACAGGTGGGACAGCGTGGGCGGGCTCTGGCCTCTAGGCTGGTGGTCCCCGGCCCTGGGTGATTTAGGGCAGGGGGAACATTGGCTTGTGGTGTTGAAGGCAGAAAAAGCGGGTGGAAGCACGGACTTGGGAGTGGCTGGAGCGTTTGTGATGTGACCGCCGTGCACTCACGAAAGCTGGATCGCAGGGGCGACGTGAACAACTTTGGCCGTTAGCTTGGTTCTGGGCTGACTCGGTTCTGGATTAGTTTGGTTGGTGGATAGACAGATGTGGGGCCCAGGAAAACAGCGCACAGCTCAGCACATGGCCTCCGGGTTTACCGCAGCAGAAGAAGAAGAGATGGCCAGAGGTCCCCCGGGTGACTTTGAAGGCTGAGTGCCCCCATCTGCAGCTCGGTCTGATGGCCCCGAGCTGGCGAGGCTGAGAAGTGCAGTCCTGTGTTGATGAGGAAGAGGAAAATCAGCAGAATGTGGTGCGCGCACACACTGTCTTTGTCATACCGTAATTCCCTCCAATGGACAGAAGGGCCCACTGAGGTCCTGGGAGAGGGCGGTTTTCCTGAAGCCCTCGCCTTCCACACAGAGGAGCCCGTGAGGGCTCGAAGGCAGGCTGTCCAGCGTCCTCCTCTCTCCCTGTATCCCACGGCCTCTGAACGGAGTGCAGTGGCTGGGAGCCCGGCAGATAAGACAGGCTGGCTGGCCGCATTTTGCCTGCTTATCACTGGGGAGGCCCCGGGTGAGGCTGGCTGAGGAAGCCACAGCGTGCAGAGCTGAGAGGTTAGGAAGCGGCGGCGTCTCGTCCTGCCGTTCAGAGCCTGAACACGAAGGGCAGTAAGTGCCCAGCTTTTCGGTTGCATTTTATCACATTTTGCAGATCAGCAGCCGAGGGGATTAAATCAGCTGGGTACGTGGCAGGGGCAGAGACCTTCAGTTTTTCTCTGAAGAGACAGAGATGAAGAGCACAGTGTTGTCACCCGCCGGTACTTTTTGGGGACACCGCCCCCCAGGCCCAGGGTCACCACCGTGTGGTCTCATCAGTGCGACGTGGGTAAGACAACGGGAGAGTCACCCTCAGTGCGGCTGGCGGTGAGGTCAGGGAGGGTGCAGTCCGACACCCGGGTGCAGAAAGTCCCCAGTTTTCACCACAACCAGTTCCTGGAAACTGTGTCACACAGCAGCCCTAGAGCATCTGAGGGGGACCACAGCGTGTCAAGTACACAACGCTGTGCTCAGATGCAGGCCGTCCCCCTGACCGAGGACGACACAGCAGTGAAGTCAGACAGGCAGCTAGCAGGGTTTTGGAAAACAGTGATGTACCGTAACTTCCACACAGGAATGCCACACTCTACACTTTATAAAATGAACCCAGGATAGAGTTCACACTGAGTCGGAGGAGGGTGCACCAGAGCGTGAAGCATGCCTGTCGTGTCTAAGTGGCATCCATACGATGTCACAGATTTCATCCCCCAAGTCTGCTCGTTATGATGATGAATAATTTCACTTGCCGCTTTAGAATGTAAAGCTGTGTCGATGTGATCAGGGTGGCTCACGTCTCTCTCAAAAGCTGTCTGAGAAAAGTGAGGTGACAGTTGACATGTACATGTGGCCCTCTGTGATGTGCCCGTGTGACATGAGCATTTCCAGAATCATTCAGTGGACCTGTTGAGTGCAGGGAGAGACCTGCTGTGGAAATGTGGGGTGATTTACAACGGGGAAAGGGAACGGCTCGGCTCTAGGCTTAGAACTAGGTCAACAGAGTTCGATAAACTTCTCCCTAGGCTCAGCAACAATCTATACGAGACAGATCTTATTTTTATTAGCGTGTGAGCCCCATTTCCCAAATAGGTCATAACAAACTTAAATAGTTTTATAGTAAAACCCCATCTGCCGATGATCCAGCAATTCCATTCCTAGATACATACGTGAGAGAAATGAAAACATGTGTCCTTGAGAGAAATGTGCTCCTGGATGTTCATATGAGCATGATTACTAATAGCTGAAAAATGGAAGTCCGTCGGAAGCCCATCAGCTGTTGGGTGGAGAACCAGAACGGGCCGTGTCCGGACAACGGGACATTACGTGGCAGTTAAAAGGTGTGAAGCACCTTTGCACTCTGCAATGTGCATGCACCTTGAAGACATTATGCCGAGTGTAAAAGGAACCAGACACCAAGGAGTACGTACTGTCTGGTTCCATCTGTATGAAAATTTCAGGACAGGCCAATTTCTAGAGACAGAAGGCCCAGCACTGGTTGCCAGGAGCTGGGGCCTGGGGTGGAGGCAGGGCGATGGCTTAGACATGTAGAGCCGCTTTCTGGGGTGAGAAACATGTTCTCAGATATATTGGGGTGATGGTGGCACAGTATGGGGAGCCACTGATTTTACCCTGGAAATGAGTGACTGTAGGGTATGTGGATTATATTTCAATGAAGCTGTTTAAAAAACAACAAAACCCCATCTAGCACACAGTTCACTACCCCAAGAAGCTGTACAAAAGCTTTTTTTAACTATCGTATGTTCTGATTTCAGGTTTTTAAAAAATGACCTTTGAAACAACCTTTCTTGCCCTGTAGTGCGAGGGGGCCAAGGGAAGAGACTGCGCGCGTCCCAGATCATACGAGTTTAAAATAGGGCTGAGGGGGTAAGAGTTACATCAAGGAACTCCTAGAGAAATTCTCTTTGTTATTATCCTTGTGGCTTTTATTTCTTGGCTGTCATTGTAGGTCAGGATTTTTTTTTCTCCATTGTGATGTGCTTTTTGATATGTCAACCCTACAGATATAGATTTTAAAGATTTTATTTATTTTCAGAGAGGGGGAAGGAGGGAGAAAGAGAGGGAGAGAAACATTAATGTGTGAGAGAAGCATCAATCAGTTGCCTCTTGCATGCCCCCAGCTGGGGACCTGGCTTACAGCCCAGACCTGTATCCTGGCTGAGAATTGAACCAGTGACCCTTTGGTTCACCGGCCAGCATCCAATCCATTGAGCCACACCAGCCAGGGCTCAGTCCCACAGATATTTAGAAGTGCTTGCTACACTCTAGACCACAGGTGGCAAACACAAGGCCTGAGGGCCGAATCCGGCCCTCCACCTTGTTTCATCCAGCCCGGCACCTTGTTTCTACCCGGCGGCAGTGCCGAGCTCCTTGCCCCTAGTTAAGGAATGGTTACATGTACACAGCCCTAAAGTTACATTCGGCCCTTTGAAGGCCACCTCGAGGCTGATGTGGCCCCCGGTGAAAGTGAGTTTGACACCCCTGCTCTAGACACTGTCTTCCAAAGGAGGGCCACCATTTCATCTTCTGTCTTTTCTCAGAACATCGCGATCCAGAGGGATAAAGGTCAACGTTGAGACCATAGCTTTCAGAGGGACCCTGGGCCCTGGAGCGGGCCCTGCGGTGAGGGCCTGGAGACCCCAGCCGGTTTGGGCGTGGCCGTTCACTGGCTCCCCTCGAGCCAGTCAGTCACTGGGTTGGCCAAGATGTTTGTCCAGTTTTCTTCCATAAAGTAAAAGACACATTTTTTTCATTTTCACCAGTAACTTTGTTGATTTGGATACTTGGAGTATGTCAGCCATCTCCCACATGGCATAACGTTGGTTGTTCTCAATTAATGTCTTGAACTGATCGTTACCAACTTCAGCTGGTCTGCCCGACCCCGGAGCGTCACCCAGCCAGAAATCTCCACACGAAACTCACAAACCACTTCTGACACATTGGGTCAGTCACAGCGCCTTCTCCGCACACTGCACAAATCTTTTTTTTTTTTTTTTTTGCATTTCAGTTGCATTGTTTCCTATCTTGAAATAATAAAGCATAACATGCTAAAAATGTTGCATACTTTCTTCCATCTTCCATATTAAAATGTCCACACAAAAATTCACCAATTTCGAATAAGTTTTTTTAAAAAATGCATGCTGATGGGACAGCTGTCGCAACACAGTCCAACAAAATTGTTTCCAATGAAGTCAAAGACAGCCAAATGCTTCTAGAGCCATTTTAAGGGGAAAAAAACAGACCAACTTTTTTGGCCACCCCAATACCTTTGACCTGTAGTTTGCTCCTTTTAGAAAAGGGAGGGAGCTGGACTCTCCCAGGTTCCTTCTGACTCTGTATCCTCGCTGCCTTGTGTCAGAGGCTGAGCTGGGCCATTTTAGGAAGCACTGCCCCTTTGTGCTGCTTTGACAGAAGGAAAACGAATGGCATTTTGAAAGAGAAACTCATTGTCTAGTCTGCCGCACAGGTAACGCACATTTGCCGTGGGGAGCTGAGACCCTAAGGGCCGGCGGGAACGGGCGCCGCCTCACCTCCTCCTTGCGCGTCAGTCACACCTGCAGCTGCGGAGTGCGGCTTCCCCCCAGGAAAGTGCCGGGTTACATCCTCTGCCTGTTGCACCGCATTTATTTACAATTTTAGGAAGAAAAAAAATTAATAATGAAACTTGAATAATCACCCAGAATGTTACTGGTTTCCATATACCCCAGTATTGAGGACTCATTTATTTATCTTTTGCCATCAGTTGGCATTTGATCAAAACCCAGAAGGCGCAAAAATGAGTCATGGCTCTGTGAGTCTTACTCTCTCCGGGTGGCCTTCACCTTTCTGGCTGCGAGGGAGACGGAAGGCGTGTCATACCCAAACCCACTGAGAGCCAGTAACAGAGGAAATGAAGAGAGCTCTTCAAAGCCCCAGCACAGAGTGTGTGTTTGTTGTGGTGACTAGCTTGGAAAATGAAAGTTCGACGTTGTTTTTCTGTGAGGATTACATTGCTCCTCCAATGTTATGCCCCCGGAGGGAGACAAGGAGAGCCAGAAGCAGAGGGAATTTGCATAGCACACAGTCCCCGGGAGAATGCGTGTTGGCCCTCGGTGCCAGCGGACAAGACACTGTTACGGGCTGAATGTGTGTGTGTGTGTGTGTGTGTGTGCTCCTCCAAAATTCCTATGTTGCAAGTTCTAAGGCCCAATGGAAATGGGTTTTGGGGAGATAATTAGGTTTAGGTTAGGTCACAAGGGTGGGACCCTCGAGATGCAATCCGTGCCCTTATAAGAAGAAGAAGAAGTGACATTTTCTCTCCGTGCGCACGCACCGAGGAAAGCCCACGTGAGCACACAGCGAGAAGGCGGCTCTCCGCCAGCCCCGGAGAGGCCCTCACCAAGAACAGAGTCGCTGGTGCCTCAGTCTGGGACTTCCCAGCATCCAGAAATGTGGGAAGTAGAAGTCTGTAGTTCCAGCTACCCACCCGGTCTATGGCGTCTTGTGATAGCCACTGCTGGAGGGTGATGCTTGCTGTTTGTGAATGGGCTGCTTTGGCATCTTAAAATCCCCGGGACATATAGACTCATAGTAAACGATGTTACTCTTTCTCTGGCACTGGCATAAACACATTTTATCCCTGTTCCTACCGCTCGCCTGCTGTGCTGAGATAACCCACTAGCAGTCACGCTGAGACAGATGCCTTGTGTTGGATGGAGCATACCTGTCACAAAAGTGAGATCAGGGGACTTCTCCTCCTGTAAGGGGGGCTCCAGCCCAGGACAGCTGATGAGACTGCTCTGCTGGAACCAGGAGAGCCGTCACATAGCACGTGTGCATGGTATCACAAAAGCATTTTCTTATGTCTTGAATCACAGAAACTCAAATTTGGTAAGAAAACGAGTGTGGTCCCTTGTTATAGACGAAGAAGAGGCTCAAGAAGGCGATGTGATTTCTCCACGGCTATTAACATAGCTTGCACCTTGAGCTCCTGAAGCCAGATCTGGCATTTTGTTTTCCAGAGGGTTCTTGAGAAGAGATCGGATAATAGTTCCATATCCATTCAAGAATCTGGAACACCAATCTGTAGTGTTTTTTATGTGAAGATACACCGTCAGAGGAAATGAGAGTTATGCAGCACACATGTGCTCTCACCTGCATAGTTCCTCTGTTTCAAGGAAAGGTCTCTGTGTGTTTGACTGTGGTTGGAACACCAAACACGAGACCTGTCCTCTCCCATTTTAAGTGCACACGCAGCCCGGTATTGTCACCATGCCGAGTGGCAGGTCTCTAGACCCCGTTCACCTGTTTCGTAACTGAAACTCTCTCCCCACCGAACAGCAAGCTCCGCAGTTCCCCTCCCCCAGCGTGGGCAGCCGCCACCTCGTTCTGTGTGCCTGTGAGTCGGACTGTTTTAGATGCTTCGTGGAAGCGTGGGTCCATGCAGTATCCGTCCTTCCGTGACTGGCGCATTTCACTGGGCACAGCGCCCTCCAGGTTTGTCCGTGTCGTCGCACCTGGAGGATTTCCTTCCTTGTCAAAGGTGACGGATATTCAGCTGTATGCATATGTTTCACCTTTTCGTCATTCTCTCACTGCTGTGCTAAATCACCGGGTATGACACAGCTCCTATTACATGCGGTCAGAGGGCTCTCCAAAGGGATGAAACTAATTCGTTCGTTTTATGTCGTAGAAATGTACTTTCTAAATTAACTCAGAAAATATGCACTAGTGCTTCATCGTTATTTTAAATTGCATTTCTTCAGTGATTACACAGGCCGAATCTTTCTCCTATGTTCTGTTACTGTGTTTACTAATCTACAAACTTACATCATTTTAATTCTTGCTAAATTTAGCTGTCTTTTATGCAAAGTTAGAAATATTCTCCGGAAGTAGAAAAGAAATCTAGAACCAGAACAAGGTGGCTTTGCCCCTGCCCCTGCCCCCCGCCCCCATTCCCCTCCCCCCCGCCCCCATTCCCCTCCCCCTCACCTCTGGGCAGAATATAAGGTCCCTGAGACCAGGGCTCTCTCGGTCCCATTCATTTACTCTGTGCCTGGGGCACAGCTGGCGTTGGGTGAGTGGGGATGGAAAGAGGAGGAAGGAGCAAGGAAGGCAGGCAGACAGACAGGAAGGGAGGGATGGAGGGAAGCCTTGTACTTCTCAGAAAAATCCTAATGAAAAGCAGCATTCTCCTTTCCTTCTTTCTGAATCATAATTTTAATTAAAATATTTTTTTACTTTTCAATACGATCAGCATTCAATATTGTTGTAGTACTCATTTTCGTATCTCCTTGATCAGGTCACACGAACTCAGTGGTCTCACTTTAGGGGGGGGTTGGCGTGGAGGTTCTGGAAGGTTCCATCTGATCTTAACACAGTGCTGTGATTTGAAAGATAGACTCCACGCAGAACTTCAGTCCAAATTCAGCTGGAGATCAAAAAGAAAAAAAAAAACCCCTGCCCGAAACCTGACTCTTTTTACTTCCCAATACAAAAGTGAGTGCCGTGCATGGGCCCTCCCCTTGCACAAATGCGTGCATGCCCACACACTCGCTCGCACGCTAATTCCCGCCCCAGAGTCTTTGCTCAGGGTGTTTCCCCTCCTAAAATACCCTCTTCTTCCCTCTCCACTCATCTGTGCCCTTCCCACCCTTCAAAGCTCTGCCTGAGTTGTGCTTGAAGCCCTAGGAGCACAGAGCTGCGGCCTGCCCGTCATCTCCCCTGTTTTCTCCGTGCGGACTCCTCCACAGCAGCGGAGGGTCCGTTCCTCCAGCCCCTCCCCAGGGCAGCAGGGCGTCTCCCGGCATTTGCCGCTCGGGCACTGTGTCCTGCAGCTGGGATGAAGCTCTGAAACCTTGGACAGGTCCCTGCTGTCCCGGGGGCAATCCCCCCAGCCTGGAACTGACGTGGTCTGCCTCCCACACAGAGCTGCTCTTTGCCCCACTTATGTTACTGTAACTCGCTTCGAAGCAGAGGTGCTGAAGCTGCAGAACAGGCTGCGGGTTAGCTTTTAATCATGTTCGAATTGTTTCCAAAGCTGGTTAGCATTTCCTGCCCCTGCTAATAGGCTCCTTGAACTCATTTTTCTTTTTTCTTTCCTTTCCTTTCCTTTCCTTTCCTTTCCTTTCCTTTCCTTTCCTTTCCTTTCCTTTTCCTTTTCCTTTCCTTTCCTCCCCTCACCCCCCTCTCTTTCTCTCCCTCTGTTTTTGTCATTGCCTACTCTTCCTGGGCTTCATCCCTTTATTTTTTTATTATTCATTTGGATCACCCACACTCCTCTGGGTCCTTGTCTCTCAGGAGCACCTCTGACCCTCCACATTTCCTGTCTTCGTCTCCCTTACCCCGTGCTGCCCCTCCCCCGCCCCACATCTCCCGGGCCGGCTTCTTTCCATCATCACTCTCCGCTCTCCCCTGGGTGTCCACTTGTTGGCGGCCTCCCTTCTATTATCAAAGTGACGTGCTTCCTGGGAAGAGAAATGAATCCCCAACCAGGGAGTGGAATTTTTGATGTCAAACCAACCTCAGCTCAGATGTGACCTCTACCCCTAGCGCCGGACCTTCGGTGAACTACTTCAGCTGCGTTGAGTGTCCGCCTTGTCCTCCTGCAAAGGTGGACGGCGTGACGAGGTCCAGTGAGATCGATTGCAGACAGCACTTGATGTCACGATGAAGAATGTGGCTCTTCCGTATCTGTTTCCTCCCTCTACACGAGGAAGCTGTTCCATTTCCGTGTGGCTTGTTGGCTCGCTAAGCGTTCACGTATCCATAAAACTGTGGGCGCGCGGTGGGCACGGAGGCGGAACTGGAGATCCCAGGAGAAAACGTGCTCGACAAGTCCCTGCCCCCTCCGACGCGCAGGGGTGCCCGGCCTTGTGGTGTTTCTGGGCCACGCTGGAAGAAGAACAGTTGTCCCGGGCCACACCTTAAATACACAGACACTAACAAAAACTGGTGAGCAAAAAAAAAAGTTTAAGTAAATTAATGATTTTGTGTTGGGCCGCATTCATAGCCACCCTGGGCTGCGTGCGGCCTGCAGGCTGCGGTGGGTCGGACACTCCTGCACAGCCCAGTGGGGGATCCAGGCAAGCGGCTGGCATCGCGCTCTCCACTGGTCCCCTGCTCGCTCGGGAAGAGTACAGTGAGCGTGCTTGTCTGTGTGTCAGGTACTGTACTCCTCGGAAGGGTCCCCGTGCATACCCCTCCCTCTTAAAGCGCTGCAGCTTTATGACTGGCTTGCGTGTCAGAGAGAATGAGACTTCTGAGAGAGGGCTGACCATGTAGGGAGGGAAGCCGGGGACAGCAGGGATGTCGGGGAGCCAAAAGGTGGGTCTGGAAGGGGCTGCGGCTGTGTTCAGGCGGGCAGGGAAAGGCTTCCGAAGGAGCCACACACCTGAACAGTGCCAGCACGTCGTTGTGTGGCACCCCAGGCAGCTAGAACCAACCGCAACAGGCTTGTTCCTGCTGGTGTGTGAGCAGCGAGGGGAGAGCAGTAGGGCCTGTTCTGGGTAGTCACGAAGGGCCTCGAATGCCAAGATTAAGAGTTGACTGTTCTGTGAACGTGCAAGAGAGCCGGAGGTGTGGAAACGGACGTGCCTTTGGGAACTCGAACTCTGCGGGCTCCGTGAGGGGTTGGGGGAGGGGGTGCGGGGGGAGACAGAAGGCGGGGAGCTTCAGGCTGCTCTGTCCCTTCGGCGTGTGAGGAAACGAGGCACAGAGAGGTCAAGGAGCATGTACAGGTCATAAAGGTGCAGAGCTGGGGTTTAGACCTAGATTGTCTGGCTCCAGAGCCCACACTCCAGCAATATTTGAGTGGATGTGGCATGGTAAAGGCGATGCAAACCAGTCCCTCTCCCAGTTTACCACCAGCCGCGTGCAGACTGTCCGACTCAATCTGTCTGAGCGAGGCCTGGGGCTCCGCGTTGCTCACGGGTTCCCGGTGATGCTGACGCTGCAGGGCTTGAGGAGACAGGGGAGCCACAGAGCACGGAGTGCTCAGGAAGGAGGGCCGTCGAGGTGGTGAACGTAGCCCTGATGCCAGAGCTGCCCCCGAGCAGGAGGGCGGTGCTTCGGTCACGGCAGCCCGCCTGCTGTGGCCTGGTGGACTGCCGGGGGACGCCTGGGCACCGCAGGCAGCTGGCGAAGTTCGTGGGGAGTTGCCGAGAAGATCAAGGGGTCTGTGCCAGGCCGGGGAGGTGACGTGAGCAGGGAGGGCCTGGCCGTGGGGGCGTGATGGGAGATGGAGGCCGAGCAGGGAGGAGGGGAAGACAGGGGCTGGGAAGACGTGGAAGAGCTGACTGGAGTGGAATCAGGAAGACAGTCCTTTATCTGGACTTACTCTAGAGGGTCTGGAATGTCCAGCTGTTGAGCTGTAGATCTTACTACGTAGGTGCCTGAACGTTTAATGGCATCGACGTTTCCAGAGCCTTCCTTTGGGGCTGCTGTGAGTTATCAGTCGGAGGAGACAAACCAGAGGGAGAACCCAGCCCCCGCCCTCCCCCTCCCCCACCCACCTCGTTGCTTGAGCAGCAGAGGACCCCGAGGGACTGTCCCGGGACCCTCATTCCTGACCGTTCCAGCCGCCTCCCTCTTCCCCCTTCACCTAGATTTCTAAAATTTAAACTTTGTATTCTTGCTTACTTCCCAATTTTTCTCTAATCTGTTTTTCTCATGTAATTCCTTAGTCTTCAATTTTGGTTAATTTGTAAGGTTATTTCTTTATCACCTTCAAATCTTTTACTGCAATGCAATATTTTTAATCTAAATATTTTATAGCTTTTCCTTTTGCATTTTAAGTTTACCACATTCAGTTTGGCCTATTTTTATTTATAAGATACACATTTTTATTTTTAAAATCAGCTTATTAATAGTGAGTCTCTTTTGTAAGAAAATGGTATTTTTTTGGTACTGTCTTTCAAGTTTAATCCTTAATTTTGTTGTGACGCTTATTTTGTTTGCAGATTCAGGCTTTTCTTTATTTATTCTTCAAACTTTAATAATTTTTCTCACTTTAAGCTTTAACCATTTTTGTCAGACTTAGAGTTCTTATTGCTTCCACTTTTATCCTCATTCCTGTACTTATTTTCTCTTTCCTTATCAGCCAAACTATGCACACAGCATCCCTGATTTCGATATCATTCACTCTTTTTGTGAGTCGATGTAAGTTAAAAACCCAAGCCTTGTGATGCGCATGGTTATATGTTAGAAACTGTGGAGGAAAGTGAAGTTAGGAAGACACGGACAGTGAGTAGAGCGAGGGTCTGCCTGGGGAGGGGCCCTTTAAATCGAGGCCCGAATACAGTGGCAGAATCGACCATGAAGGTATCCGGTGTAAGAACCTTTGCAGGAGCTTGAATAGCGTGAGCCAAGGCCCTGCGGTCAGAGCACACCTGGTGAGCTCAAAGAACTGCAAGGAGACGGTGTGGGAGGGGGAGCAGCCACAGGCGAGGGATACTCCATGCGGTGGGAGAGGAGTGGCGGGGTGCCCAGGATGGTGTAGGGCGGGGTACTCATTGTAGGGACTTTGGATTTTACTCGGGAAACCCTTGGGCTCTAAATTAGAGAAGGGGGATGCTCTGACTTATTTTTGGACAGAGGTACTTCAGTTGCTCTTTTGAGAATAGACTTGAAAGTTCAGGGAAAGAAGAAGGAGGGGATTAAAATAACCTGGGCAAGATACCGGGAACAGCTGGGTTAGGGTGGAGGCCACGGTGCGGGGGAGGGGGTGATGAGAAGTGGTAAGGTTCTGGACCCACGTACACGTTTGAGCTGACAGAATTTGATGGCGCACTGAATGTGGGGTATGTGAGAGCAAGGGACGTGCAGGAACCAGAAAGACAAAACTGCCGAATTCTGAGCTGCTGCAGACACGGGCAGCAGGTTTTCAGATTTTGGTCAGGATAGTTTGCAACACCCGATAGACATTCAAGCAGAGATATCCCGTAAGTGACTGGATCGGTGAGTCGGCAGTTCAGCCATCAAGTTCCACTTCCAATGTGAATTCGTCCGTGTGATTCACGAGCACAGCAGTGGCAGTAAAACCACGACACTGGGTGACATCACCCAGGGCAGTGCTTTTCCAGCTCTTTCCACGGGCAGTGGAAAGAAATGCGTGTCGCGTTGCAGCGTGGTGAACACACCCGCGTACGCAGAATCAGACGTTCCATCGTGCAAAGCCTATCTGCACCACACACGCTGCGTGCTGCCCCTTTCAGCGATCTGTCTGTGCTATCTCATGAGAAGTGCTCGTCATGACCCTCTAAATTGACTTCACAAGCCACGAATGGGTCGCAACCCACATTTCAAAAGGCCCTGACCCAGAAAAGGAATAAAACCAGAGGAGGGAGGAAGTCGGAGGGCGAGTCCTGGCACCCAGCTGAGGTTCAGAGGACCAGCTTGCAACCTTCTTCACCTCCTGGCACCCGTAAACCAATTCCTGAAATTCTGTGGCACACCAGAAAATATACTACTTTTTTTGTCGATCCGATAAAAAAAAACAGGTATAATTTTGACTCATGGCTACTGGATGGTTGTTGTTGTGCTGGCTGTTGTCATTTTTTATTCGACGAGCTAAGAGAAAGGAGGTCAGTGTCCCTGACTCCATAATCAGGTATTGCGCATTCTAAAAATTCTTGAGGTGCACTCGTTAGAAGCCTCTGGTTTAGAGTTTAGAAAATGAGGAGGAGCCCGAGAAGCTGTGGCCGGGAAAGTGGGCGGGGAACTGGTTGTCTTGGACATCTCCTCGAGGTCCGTATGCCTGCCCCACGCCTTCCCCATTCTGGGGTCCTCTCCCATCCCACTTCTGCTGGCTCCTCTCCCTCGCTACCACTTTGTTCCATGGATGGGCATGGGCCCATCGCCTTCACTGCCCAAAGTTCTGCCGTGTTTAATTGACCTCTAGTGTACGTTTGGGAATATCACAGTGGGCTTGCAGCCTAATGCAGGAGTAAGGCATCACTCAGTGTTACCTATTTTCTTTGCTTAACATTCCTCGGCAAACCGCCACTTGGCCAATTTCTCACTGGCCCCTTTTCTCATTGCAGCCTATGATGACCCCAAAGCACAGCGTCTCTCAGCCTGCCCACCCCCTCTCTTCCCAGCCATCTTTCAGCGTCCTTTTCCGGGAGACAGTGCCACAGTTCAGCCTGCTAAACAGAAATGCACCTGTCCTCAGAGCCATTTTCTCTTCCAGACTAAACACGAGGTCTATTTTTACAGAAGTAAAGGCTTATTGAAATGTTTCTCCAAATGAAAAAGTTCTCTTACCCCCCCCATATGATTCTGCACTCATCATAAGGAAGCCAACCCGAATGCTCATAGCTTTCAAAGAACAGCATTCCCCCTCCTTCTGTCCACTGCTGTCCCCCACACAGTGCTTCTCTGGGCATTGTGCCCCAAGCACAATGTGCTCCAGAAACAGTCCTGGCAGTTACAAGAGTCCGATGGGTTGCCGCATTAATGATAAGGCCATTTCTGTGGTTTTGGTCATTTTAATTTTGGAATTACTAATCATTCAACTTTATGTAGTGTCAAAATGAGGGTATACACAGCATACCTATAACCAAATATGGGAAAATGTACTTTATGAAATGCAAGCCCAAAGAAAACTTTTAAAATCTAATGTAACTTTTAATAAACTGGATTTATGAAAAGCAGAAAATCTGACGTCCTGTTAATACTAAAACACGGGAACACAAGTTTGCTGTCAGAGATACAGCTCTCGGTACTGTAATGAAGTTTGTGTTACAAGTGTCCTGTAGAAATTCTTACGGAAGGGTTCCGGCATCACAGACGTCGTGCCGGCCGAATCCGCGTCTGGTCAGTGCGCTGTGGCGTAAAGCCTGGGTGAGGTCCGGTCTGTGCCTCCCGGCTGATCTCCCCGCGGTCTGGATCTAAGGCTGCATCTGCATAAAAAGGGGAGGGGATTGGGGGAAATGTTCACCTTTAAAATAGGGGTGGGTCTGGCTCGCTGCCTGCTGGGTAAATACAGGTGTTTTGGCACACAGGCCTGCCGCTGGATTCGGTGTTGTTTCCGGCTGCTTGTAACAGCGCAGTCGAGCAATTGCAGCAGAAACTACGGCCCGCCCGGTGCCCCGCGAGACTTACATATTTACGGGGCAGCCGGCTGGCTTGGCTTTAGAAGGTCAAATGCTGTTGCTACGAAATTTTTAGTCTTTCCATGACGTTTTTCTCCCAGCTACAAATATAAAACATCAGTTCTGAGCTTAGGATATTTTGATGATAGAAATATCATTATGAAATCTTCATTTTGGTGTACTTTCAGGTATGAGAAATCAATATGTATGCTCTTTTTTTTTTCTTTTTTCACAAAGTGGCACACTTGGGACACAAAATATATACATTTTAAAAATCCTTTTTTGTAAAAAGCTGGGAAACGAATGGTAATTGCTTGGTAGGACTGAATGAGATATATTCTCAATAATTTATTTACATATTTTGATAGTTTGACAAGTAAGTTATAATAAAATATTCATGTTTACATGGTATAAAAGGAGATATCAAAATAATTGTGTAATGATTTACCCAAGAGTAGACACATAAGTTTGTTTTATTCTAATACAAGATTTCTGTGATTAATGCCAGCTCTCAAAAGAATACTAATAAATAATATGCCATTATTTTAAAGAGCTATTTCGGAAACCCTTCACGCAGAAATGCAATACGGTGTTTATTTAGTATTCTGTGGGGTTTGGAGGAAAAATGTCCAGACTCTTTCCTCTTCCTTTTCCTCCACCTCCACTTGCCTAGGAGCCTGCTCTGTGGTCTCAGGAAAAGGTGTGTCACCCCGAGGCTAGGCTCCCACCGGTGACGACACCCTTCCTGTTTCCGCTGAGAGCTGGCTCACTCATCAGGCCCCACGGCCTGCAGTGTCCCCGGTCTCTTCCCCTTCTCTAGCGGACCCGCCTCCCAGCGTCTGCCTCTCCCTAGAAAACCCTACCACGGCACTTTCTGCCTTTCAACCCACAGCGAGCCGCTGGAGAAAGCCCGAAGTGCTTTCTTCTCTAGGAAACTTCTGGAACCAGCAGTTTCTGCTCGTCGTTTCTCTCCCCTAAACCTTAGTCATCTGACTTCGACTCTCCCATTCTTCTGAAACTGCTGTCTCGATTCTAACATCCAAATCGCCAGATCCAGGGCTCTGTTTTTAGTCGTGTTCTGTTGACCATTCTTTTCCTGAGATCCTCCCTTCCTTTGGTTCCCGTGACTCCGTGTCTCCCCAGTTCTCTGCGACTTTGTTTCTCCTCTCTCGCTCTCTCTGTCTCGTGGACCTGCCTCTGGCTGCTCCTTGACTTTTGATGGACCTCGGGATTTTCTTTCTATTTGTTCTTCATGGCTTCCCCTTTCCCTTCATGTCCACGCGCTTTAGAGAGAGCCCAGCATGCAGCCCCTCAAGCATTCCCGCTCTCCGCCTCTGCTTTCTTCTCTGTTTGGTCTCCACCCAGGATGCATCACTTCAGTTGCTCTCTGGTTGGAAACCTCATCATCTGGACTGCCCTGTCCTTTCCCACCCTTTCTTACGATGCCTTGAACTTGGCTCTGCCCAAGCCTCTGCCTTTTCTGGGCTTTTCTCTGGGCTTTTGCATTCAGCTGGAGGAAAAAAAAAATCCCAACTGTATGATCTTCAAACTGAGCTGAACATTGCTGAGCAACCCTTTTCTACAGACTTGATCCCCTCCTTCTGATCGGGGGCTTAAGACTTGGAAAATTTTAGCTTAAGGTAAATAGCCTTAAATCTAGCAAGTAATGTGTATGTTAAGTTTTGTTTCAGAAACTACAGATAAGGCCCATCTGGCACCTGAGAAAAAGCGGCTGACCTTCTGGGGTGTTGGCTAGAGATTTCTGCCTGGAGACATCTGTACCAGGTGACTACCCCTCCCCCTTGGAGACAGCTGTTGAATTTCAAGGCTTTCACCGACTCCTGTTGGTCCTTCCCCAACCCCCTTATGAAAGATCTGGCCAGGAAAGAAAGGAGAAGATGGTTTGTTAGGGTATGAACCCTCCATCTTCTCGGATCGCCGGCCATCTGAATAAAGTGCCTATAAAAGATTCAATCACTGTCATTGCTTATTGGATTTGGTAGTGACAGGCAGCCCGAACGCCGGTGTCTTTTCCGGTTACACTTCTCGTACTGCCCCAAAGGAATTCATTTTATACCTTTTCTACGGAAGCCGCTTAACCTTCACTCTGCCTTCTCACAGCAGGTGGCCTTGCCTGTAGGAAAGTAATAATAGGATATTTGTTCAATTTTCACGATCCCTTCACCTTGAAACTTCATTATATCTCTCTATATCTTCAACTCCATTCCTACTACTCTGAGTTGGATGTTTTTATCTAGAAATTTGCTTAATGATAATTTTGCTGCCTAAATGTTAAATTCCCCCTCCTGTCTCCTCCAGGACTAGGGGACTTTATTCATCAGTCACTTCCTCCACATCTTGTATTGTCAACCTCCCCTTCTCTATCCGTTAAATCGTTAAAGCCTGCAGACATGTTCAGATCTCTCCAGTACTTCTACCATATAATGACAACTAGAACCAACTCTCACTGCTTTAAAACAGGCCTTCTTAGAAATGGCCACTGGTGTCACCTCTCTGGAAGGCAATTTGACAATGTGTTGCTGTTCTTCAACTATTTATTCTTTCGGCCCCCAGCTTTTCTCTACTTAGAAATATAACTTAGCGGGGGGCAGGGTAAGAGGGAGAATTAGAATTTTACTATTGAATAAAATTGTGTATCTTTCCAAAACCTACATGCCAATGTGTGATTTTTTCATTGAATTTATTGGGGTGATACTGGTTAATAAAATTATATAGATGTCAGGTGTATAATTCTGTATCATCTGTATACTATATTGTGTGTTCACCACCCCAAGTCAAGTCTTCCGTCACCATTTATCCCCCGTTACCCTCTTCTACCTCCCCCACCCCCTTTCCCCTTGCATTCACCACACTGTTGCCTGTGTCTATGAGGATTTTTAGCAAATCCCTTTACCTTTTTACCCAGCCCCCATACCCCCTCTGCTCTGACAGCTGTCATTCTGTTCTCTGTATCTATGAGTCAGTTTCTATTTTGTTTGCTAGTTTACTTTCATTAGATTCCACATATAAGTGAAATCACATCATACTTACCTTTCTATGACTGGCTTATTTCACTTA
This sequence comes from Phyllostomus discolor, assembly GCF_004126475.2. Taxonomy (NCBI): domain Eukaryota; kingdom Metazoa; phylum Chordata; class Mammalia; order Chiroptera; family Phyllostomidae; genus Phyllostomus; species Phyllostomus discolor. Next base: position 22,340,757 of record NC_040916.2, on the reverse strand, counting down.
GTGTAATGCTCACCAGGTCCATCCATGCTGTCACAAAGGGTAAGATTTCATTCTTTTTTTTTTTTTTTTTTTGCTGAGTAGTGTTTCACTGTGTAAATGTACCAATGCTATTTTATCTGCTCATCTACTTGGGCTGCTTCCAAATCTTGGCTATTGTAAATAATGCTGCCATGAATATAGGGGTGCATATATTCTCTGAATTACTGTTTTAGGTTTCTTTGGATAAATTCCCAGAAGTGGAATCACTGGGTCACAAGGCAGTTTCATTTTTAATTTTTTTGAGGAAACTCCATACTGCTTTCCCCAGTGGCTGCACCAGTCTGCAATCCACCAACAGTGCACCAGGGTTACACTTTCTCCACATCCTCGCCAGCCCTTGTTGTTTGCTGGTTTATTGATGGTAGCCATTCTGACCAGTGTGAGATGATACCTCATTGTGGTTTTAATTTGTATTTCTCTGATATCAGTGATGTTGAGCATCTTTTCATATGTCTTTGGCCATCTGTATGTCCTTTTGGAGAAGTGTCTATTTAGGTCCTTTGCCCATTTTTAAAATTGGATTGTTTAGGTTTTTTTGGTGTTGAGTTGTATAAGTTCTTTATAAATTTTGGATGTTAAACCCTTATCAGATGTATCATTGTCAAATATATTCTCCCATATAGTGGGTTGTCTTCATTTTGTTGATGGGTTCCTTTGCTGTGCAAATGATGTAGTCCCATTTTTTAATTTTTTCTTTTGTTTCCCTTGTCCTAGAGAAAAAAATATTGCTATGAGAAATGTCTGTGATTTTACTGCCTATGATTTCTCCTGGGGTTTTTTTTTGAGTCTTATATTTAAATTTTTGATCCATTTTGAGTTTATTCTTCTGTATGGTGTAAATTGGTGGTCTAGTTTCATTTTCTTGCATCTGTCCAATTTTCCCAACACCATTTGTTGAAGAGACTGTCTTTACCCCATTGTATGTTATTGCCTCTTTTGTCAAATATTAATTGACTATAAAGGCATGCATTTATTTCTGGGCTTTCTATTTCTGTTCCATTGATCTGCATGTCTGTTTTTATGCCAGTACCATGCTGTTTTGATTACTATGGCTTTGTAGTATAGTAATTTATTATCAGGTAGTATGATTCCTTCAGCTTTGTTCTTCTTTCTCAAGGTTGCTATGTTTATTTGGGGTCTCTTTTGGTTCCATATACATTTTTGGAATATTTGTTCTATTGCTGTGAAATATGCCATTGGTATCTTGATAAAAATTGTTGAATCTGTAGATTGCTCTGGGTAGTAGGGACAATTTAAGGATGTTAATTCTTCCTATCTGTAAACATGTTATATTTGTATTTTCTTCAACTTCTTTCTTCATTGTCCTATAATTTCTGAGTGTAGGTCTTTTACATTCTTGGTTAAATTAATTCCTGGGTTTTTTTTTTATCAATTGCAAATGGGATTGTTTCCTTAGTTTCTCTTTCTGATAGTTCATTATTGATGTATAAAAAGGCAACTGATTTCTGGATATTTGTTTTGTATCCTGCTGCTTTACTGAATTTCTTTATCAGTTCCAGGAGTTTTGTAGTAGACTCTTTCAGGTTCTCTCTACACAGTATCTTGTCATCTGCAATGTGTAATCTGTTCAGTGAATGATAGTAAGCTGTGTTAAGGGGGTTCTCAGTTGGCTAGAGGAAAGAAAAGCCAGATGGAAATAGTTCATCCAAATTCTTCCTGAATCATTGATGCTGGGAATTATTTATTATTTTAGACAGAAAATGCAGCTCAAGCTTCCTCAAAAAATTAAGGGATTTATTTGTTCATGTTAATTGAAAACATCAAAACTGGGGTTGGTTTCTGCTGAGACCTGATACAGGGGCTCAAAGTGTGTCCCTAGAGACTCTGTTTTTTGTTCTGTCTTCTGTGGTGTCAACTTTATTCTCAGACCTCATAGTGGTTCCCCACTCAGCACAGTGGTACAACTCTCATCTTCCCAACGCACAGTCAGGGGACAAAGGGGAACCTCTTTGGGTAGCTATTTTGTAAGTTATGAATTACTTCCTTGGCTTAAGGAAAGCATACGCCGATTGGCTTAAGCCAGTTAGGGCCGACTTCTAGAGGTGGGCTGGGATGAGTCCTGTCCAAATAGCACAGCTAGGAATGGGGAGGGCTGCTTTCCCCGGAGGAAAGTGAGGTCATTCTCTAAGAGAAATAGGAGGACAGATGAACAAATATCCACTCTCTCCATCTGCATGAGCCAATCTCAGATTGAACATAGGAACACAGATTCCTAAAAAAGGGGAGCATGCTATGTATTGGGTGCCGTAAAACAAGGGGAGAAGCAATGGTACCCAAAGCCCATCATCCTTAACACTCATTGTTTGGTTCTAGAGCAGGAGGGTCTCTTGGTTTTTGGGTCATTAACTTTGGGGATGGATGTGGCTGACAGCACACATGATATCAGTGGCCTTCCCTGCACTATGGATAGTCGCCGTTAAAAGGAAAAAAAAGTCCAGGTTCCTGATGATATCAAAGCATTCCTTTGTGTCCGCAGGCAGTGTCAGAACAAGAGCTTCTGTGCCTCCGCAGCCCGACCTCGTGAGCAGAGCTTGGTGCTTACTCTGCAAGTACCCCTTCTCCCCTGCCGTTTCTACTGTCAAGGGACAGGACATCGTCCATGAAAATAACAGATGCCTTTTGTCTCATTTTCATCTTGGTTTTATTACTTATTGAGATGAAGGGTCTAATGATTATTCATTCAGCCACTTTATACTATTTAACAGCATAGACAATAAACCTCCAGCAGTTTAATAGGCAAAGTTACTCCTATTGTTGTTTTATCACTGAACTTAACACGTATTCTCCTTGCTTCATCTCCTAGACAAAGAAAATCATAAAGTGAACCCCCCCAAAAATCCATATTTACCATGGAATAAAATCTGTGACGCTCTTAAAAATCATATTCTAGAATAATATGTCAAAGTTAACATAATTGTATGCTATTTAAAAGTTTCTAAAAGTGGTATACACCCCTATCTAGCAAATTTAATTCCACATTTCAAATGCCTACATTTACAAATGGATTTATAAACTTGACTTGGGGTGGTGAACACACAATACAATATATAGATAATGTATTATAGAATTGTATACCTGAGACCTATGTAATTTTATTAACTAATGTCACCCCAATCACCCCAATCAATTCAACAAAAAAGAAGAAAAAGACCATAAAAAATGCACCAAAATGAAAACGGCAGTTACAACTCAGTGCTGGTATTATGAGGAGGTTAAACTTTTGTCTTCACATTTGTGTGTGTGTCATGGGCACAAATCTCAGCCCATAAATAGAGGCCAGAAAAAGCCCCCAAATTTCTTTAGTTTTTTCTCACTGAGCGTCGTTCGAGTTCGAGCCCTCGGTGGTGCCGGGAGGCAGAAATGCACTGACAGCACGCCCGCAGCCGGGGCTGGCTCCCAGGGACGCTCCGCAGCCGGGGCTGTGGACGCTGGGAACCGACGGGCTCTCTGTCATCACCCGTCTTCCCTGGCTGAAGGCCGAATGTCATTTCCTGTCTCGCCCCGGTGTCTGTCCTCACAGCTGATGGTGCTTCTTTCCCGTCTTGCTTCAAGGTGTCTCTGAGTCTAGTTTTCTCTCTCTCCTGAGCCCGTGGCCCTCTTGGGGTGCTCCTGTGCCACCCAGGGGGATCCTATGCCACCCAGGGAGAAATAGGATGGTGTGTAAATCCCACATGGTCCTGTAGCCATGCCCCCTCCACTGTCCCCACACCCTGGCAGACACGGAAACGCCACAACATTTGCCATTTCTCCAGGTGGCACACAGAGTACCAGGCGCAGGGTCCTTCTTCTCTGGGGTCTCTCAGACTCACCCGGACTTCCCGTCCTGCTCCCTCGGTTCTGGGCTGGACACAGCTCTGGGGAGTGCCCGGTTTCTGGAACAGATCAGTACAGTGACTTCTTGACATTTTCCTTTCTTTCCTCCAAGTCCGGAGGCTTATCTGTTGTAGGAAAATTGATTCTTAAACATTACCTGTGCTTCAAACTCTTTGGCTGCGGTACGAGGTAGGTGCATTAAGTTCTGTGAAGTAAAATGTCTTTGCTCTGCAAAATATTAGGCTCTGACAAATGAAAAATCTTTGGTTTTGAAACCCCAAATAATTTTCTCTCCCTTTCTAAACTGCTTTCCTTCCCTCAAGAAAATGTATGTGTGGCCTTTTAGTTTAAATGAGGAAAAAGACAGGGTTCCAAAGGGGTGGCAGTGGAAACTATATTGATAATACATCAACAGATGATCTCTATATTTATTTCCAATTTTTATTTAAAAAATGAATTTAACATATAACATTGTATAAATTTAAGATAGACAATGTGTTACTTGACTGCCCTTGTGATATTTATCACATTACATAATTAGAGTATACTGTTGTCTATATTCATTACACTGTGCATTAGGTCTTTAGGGCTTATGTACTATTTGCTGCAAATTTATAGCCTCAAACAACATCACTCTTATCCCCCCATTCCCATCCCTGGTAACCATCATTTTACTTTTTATTTCTCCCCCCGCAAGTGTGGCTTTTTTAGATTCCGCACATCGTGGGATCACAGGGCGTTTTTCTCTCTGACTTTTGTCACTTAGCACCGTGTGCTCGAGGTCCACTGGTTGTCGAAAACGGCAGGATATCCTCCGCTGTCGTGGCAGAGTGATTTCACAAACTCTCTCTACAAAGCGTGTTTTACTGCAGTGATCAGGAAATAAAAACACACGATGCGCAAACATCCTTGGACCCTTCTTTCTGTGTGGGCCCTGCCACGCCCCCCGCCTTCCCACTACGGCCACTTCTTTAACAGAACTTTCTACTCTTCACTTCCTGTTCTTCGCAAACCACTTCTGCCCAAATACAGGGGACTCCTTGATGCTCGTTTTACTCACTTCCCCGTCCCGCTGACGTGGCCGATGCTGCTCCGTGACACCCTTCTTTCCCCCGGACTCGGAGAGGCCCCTGCCTCGGGGGTCGGAGTCCCCATCTCCGCGCACGCTCGTTGGGCGTGCCTCTTCTTTCTCCGCTTTCCAAGGGTGACCTTCTCCAGGCTTGCGCTGCGGACTTCCTTACCGCTCTGCAGGCTCCCCCTTGCCTGTCCCCTTCTGGCAGCCGTGGCTGCAGTCACTGGGCACGGCTCCTCGGCAAACGTAGGTCCGTCTCAGTGTCTCCCTCTGGGCTCGAGCTCTCAGCACCCAACCCCTACTGCTCCCCAAACCAACTACATCTTACCGCTGCATTTGCTCTCCCTCCCCCATTTCCTCTCTCCAAAAATGCCGCTGCCACGTATGCACTCTTAAAGACGTTGCGGAGGCCGCGTGCTCCTCTCTTCCTTTTATTTCTTCCCGATTTGGTTTGTGACCACCTTGCATCGTCCTTTCTCCTCCCTTCCCACGGAGCCGGCCTCCCGCAGCGCCATTCCCTCCCCGCGCGGGGCTGTTGGTGTCTGCCGCAGCCCTGCCCGCCGACGTCCGTGACTTCGGTCTGTCCTCCTGCCCAGCTTTCTCTAGACCGAGCTTGTGTCTAGAGAGTTGTCAGAAACAGATGTGAGTTCATATTAATCAAAGTCGCACAAATATGTCATTGAAAAAGACAAAAGGGGTCTAGAAGACTTCTTATAAACCGAGGGGGCGCTGCCGCCCGCCTCCTGTACCTCCCAGGGTGTTCCTTCCCCTGTACCTGCATGTTTCTCCGTAGCATTAGTACAGGCTCTGCCTTCATTGTCTCCGTTTCGGCCATGGGCTGGTGGCTTTGCCCTGAGGGAGGTGAGGACTTCATGCACCTCTCCTGAGCCTCTACCCCAACACGCACACATTTCTTTTTTCGGTTATTTTTTTATGTATGATCATATTGACATAATTGTATTATAATTTTGGTAAGCTCCATATTCAGTTTATATTATTATAAGGGTGTAAGCACCATCCAAAGCCATGTCACGTCTGAGTGCTTTCTCTTTCCAGACGCCAGCCAGAACTGACTCGGGATCCTAGTGTTAGGGTCGAAAGGCACAGGTCGAAGGGCTCAGTACCACAGCGCTGTCCTCACGTTCGATATTGGTCACAAGGGCCATGTCCCTGGGTTACCTCGACTTCTACCTGACCTGGCTGCAAACCCTTCCTCAGGTGGGAGAACTGACTGGGGTACTCCTGGAAGTCTGGAGAGGGCCCTGCTTATCCTTATGGGCTTAGTATCAAGGTTCCGACTCTGAAACAGCCCTGACCGGAAGGGAGCTACAGGGCAGAGATGCGCAGGGAGAGGGGCCTCAGTGCTTCAGTGGCCTGTCTGGGACCCCGCCCGCCCTCCCATCTGTCACCTGGAGAGGTTTGTCAACCCAGAAGCTCTCTGACCCCTGTTGTTTTGGGATTTTCATGGACATTTCTTTACTGAGGCATAAATGATTAAAATCACCAGCCATTGTCAATTAGACTCAATGTCCTTTCCCTGGAGGTTGGGAAGGGGGTGGGGCTGTAATTTCAACCACATAATCACATGCTTGGATCTTGGGGTACCAGCAGCTCCCCTCCTGATGCCACCTAGGGGCCCGCCAGTCCTTACCTCATTAGCATAAACTCGGGTGCCTCTGAAAGGAGATTGTTATGAATAACAAAAGACACGCCTGTCTGTAAGGAGATTCCAAGAGAGCTCTGAGCCAGGAACCAGGGCAAAGCTCTTAGATATTTTTTATTCTGCCACCCCGTCTAGGACATCACAATTGAACACATCTCCTTTCCTGAAAAACAAACAACTTTTTGTTTTCTGGTGTTTCCCTCTTGAGTTAGGAATTGTCTGTCTTTGCTATGTTTTAGTCTTCTAAGGTTCTCCGTCAAAAGTGTAAATCCTCCCAATAACTTAAAATCAGAGAATGTTCTGTGAGTTTTATCTTCTTGGAAATCTCTTTCTCTGAGCCCTGTGCAGGCCTGCTCCGCCCTGGACGGGTTGTTCTCTAGGCCCGCTTCACACCTGCCACCCCGGGATCCCCCTTCCCCACGCCCCGGGGATTTCCTCCTCCCGCCCTCGGCACTGCAGCCCGGCTCACCGTGGACAGCTTCATTTCCTCCTTCTGCCGGAGTCCGTCTGCAAGGAGCTTCCTGGCACAGGGTCTATGCAGGGAAAGTCATTTGAGACCTCACATGCTTAAGAGGACTTTCATGCTCCCACATCCAGCTGGCGCCTGGGCTGGCGGGGCAGAAACACAGCCGGCTGTCCACCGGCAGCGCCGTGCCGTGCTCTTCCCTGCCTCTGCAGAGGTGTTGGTGGGAAGGTGTTGGCTACCCAGGTGCTCGCCTTGATTCCTGGCCCCTTGCAGGGGGCAGAGGACGGCTTCTCACCAGCGGCCTGTCGAGGAAGGTGGTGCGAGTCGTCTGCATCCGTGGGCTGCATCGGCGTGCCTGTCTCCTCTGCTCTCTCTGCCTCCCAGCTGTGGGCGGCAGGTTCCAAGAGGAGGGAAGACTGTCCAGTTTTAGGAGGCTGGGTCTGAATCGGCACACAGGAGGCCATCCAGCCACGACACAGGAGCACTCGTCCTGCTGTTCTGGCCCATGAACAAGAAATCAACTTCTGTGTTGTCGTGTTAAGCCACTGAGGCTGGGGCTCGCTTGTTAAAATAGCTGGTATTACCTCACAAATTTGGTTTATGCTGGGTAGTACATTCTAGGTCACAAACCATTATCATCCAAAAAAAAAAACAAACAAAAAAAAACGGGACGTTTCTGCTCTGTGGTCTTCTAGCTTCCAGTTTTGTTGTCGAGAAATGCAATGTTGTTTTGATAACTAATTACTGTATGTGATCTTCTGTTTTCCACTCCTTGGAAACTTTTAGAATATTCTTTTTATAGCCAGAGCTCGAAATTTCATGGCGCTGCCTTTTAATTTAGATGGTTTCCTCTGTAATACTTGCTGAATACCTGGTAGGACTGGTCAAATTGAAAAATCTATCTTTCTCTTCTGAGAAACTTTCTTGAATTATTTATTTGATCATACTCTCCCTTCTTTTTTCTCATTTCTCCTTCCCTGGAATTCAAGCTACTCAGGTTTTGGGCATCTTTTACTATTCTCCTAATTATAAACCCTTTTCTCCTATTTTCCTATTTTCTTAATTAATATCACAAACTTTCTATGGCATCTTTCTTTCCTGCTACTGTTTTTAATTTCCAAGAACTCTCCCCGCCTACCTTCCATGTTTCTTCCTTTTTCTTTTTTTTTCTGGAACATTATTTCATGTTTCTTGTACATATTGTTTTCTTTTATCTCTCAGAGAATATTTGTAATGATTTGCACTGGGTCGCTTCCAGGGTGCCTGATGTCTGTTTGAAGGCTCCCAGTGCCTGGCTAGTAATTCTCAGGTTTCTGTTTAAATTTGAATGGAAAAATTGGGAGCTCTGTGGGCCTAGGTAGAGTCTGTTTGGGCCTCACCTCATGGTGACTTGACCTGAAGCCCCCTCCAAGTGCCCATATTTTAAAGTCTTTTTAATGGAGCTGAGTGGAATCCTCAGGAAGCCTGGTTGTTACCTTTTGAGCAGATGAGAAAAGCAGGAGGGAAACTCACCATCGAAAGTGCGGACCTTCACTCAATCCCCCGAGTTAGCACAGCATCCTCGGTGGTGCCCTTTATCTGTCAGCCCAGAGTCCTTCTGGCTACACTTGCTGCAGGGAACGAACACCCAGTGTTCTCTGGGGACGGACGCGGGACGCGCTCCCGTGGACGGACCACACACGAGTGCACCTGGACTTCACTTCTCCTTGAACAGACCTGCCCTCCAGTTGCCTTCTGTCTGGCCCCACCCTCCTCCCCAGCCGCAGGGGCAGCGAGCGCCACTGGTTTCTGACCGGCTTGCCCACTGCCGATCGGGGTGTCGCCTTTTTGTCTGCCCCAGCTGGACACTCGTCCACCTACTTTTCCACTTCCGACATTTCGTTTCACTTTCTCCTCTCCCTTACCCTTGCCCTTTTGATGTGTTTTAAAAAATATAAGTTTGTATGCGTGTGTGTGCATGTTTATAGTTTTTTTTTAACCCAAGTGTGCATTCCTCAGATACTCTAGTCAGGCCATTAATAAATATTCCCATGCCACTTAAGTTCCTTTTAATTTACAGGTTCTCTTTCTGTTTCTTTCTCTTCTGTATTTGTCAAAGGCCTTGGGCCATCACCCTGCAGTTCTCATAAACTAGGTTTTGCTGATTACATGATGGTATATTCCAATACTTTTCACTTTTTCTGTATTTCCTGAAATTTGGTAGTTGGATTCAGAGGCTTAGAAAACTCAGTTTTGTTTCCTTTGGCGAGATGATAGATAATGTTATATTCTTTCATCAGCAGGAATCTAACCTTCGTTTTTACTCTCACCTGGTGGTTCACTGAACGTTACAAAATGATGATGTTCTAATCCTCTCCTTTGGTTTTCATTCTTAGCTGGACTAGTTTTCCCTTCATTCATTATTAGGTCACACAGTGGTTCGATTCTCCCAGCCTGTGGGGTTTTTTCCCAGTCTCTTCATTTGCTCACCAGTGCTCTTCACAGAGCAAAATTTTTAATTTTAACAAAGTTTAAACCATTTGTGCTTGTGACCAAACATCCACAGCAGTTCCCATGTAGTTAAAGTTCAGTGTTTTTTTAATTATAAATGTTAATAAACAATTTCTTTTCTGAGAAGATGGAATAGACATAATTTTCCCTGTCCCTCCTTCAAAGTGTAAATGAAAGCCATGGATATTAAATGAAAAACAAACATAAGAAAGATCCGAAAGATGGAGAAAGAAGGCGGATGAGTAGGGATCTCATGACCGTGGAAGGTCACAGTGGGAAGTTTCCAGGGTTTTTTTCTTCTTCTTACCTTACATATGCCAGGCTTGGATGAAGAAGGCAGCGAACTGAAAAGGCTAAGGGGCCAAGACAAAAAGGCCCCAATGAGAGTCTGCTGTCTCTGGCAAAGGACAACCTAATGACATAGGAAATTTTTATGCAATGACTACTTTGCTCTACCAAGCACTACAGAAAAAACTGGCACTCCCCTAAGCAAATTAAAAAATAAAAAGGCTGAGCATGGAGCCTAGTCTCCCACGCCCTGCAGGCTGTGACGGGGCTCCCTAAGCACCACCACTATTGCCCCTTCGAAGGGTGTGTAGCAGAAAGGCTGAGGGGGGAGCCAAGGCTTTCATCTCTGCCAGGCACTAGTAAGGCCACATCCTCCCCGCCCCCCGCCCCCGCCCCTGCGGTGGGGACCACCACAAAAAGCTGCATAAGGTGCTTTCACCACTTTCAGTCGGGGGGATACCAGTGGAGGCCACAGAGGAGCTGGAACTCCTAGCCCTTATGTCAGTGATGAGGGGTTTCTTACTTGGGCGTCAACGGAGGCTATGGGCACAACCTGGACTTTTGTCTGCGCCAGGCAGTAGTGAGGTGGAGTATCCCTCTTCTCCATCAGATAGTGTCAGCGGAAGCCAAGTACATCAGGCTCAAAAAAGATTCAGACTCTTTTAATACCCCAAATTTCCATGTGTCCTAAACTCCACTCATTATACCAAGAACCAGGAAGATGTTGGACTGAATGACAATGTGCACATGGGCGCACACTCACATACACACACACACACTCACACACACAACCAACAGGTGCAAACATTAAGATGACAGAGATACTAAAATTATCTGACAAACATTTTTAAACACTCATTATAAAAATGCTTCAACAAGCAGTTATAAACATGCTCGAAACAAAGGAAAAAATAGAGAGCTTCAGCAAAAGAAGAGAAAGTCTCAACAAAGAGTTAGAAGACATAAAGTAGGACCAAATGGGGATTTTAGAACTTAAAAATATAACACCCTAGATTTTAAAACTCAGTGGATGGGCTCAAGAGCATGAAGTGAGGAACGGAAGGAACAGAGGAAAGAATTGGTGAATCTGAAGATTGAAAAATAGAAATGACTCACATCTGAAAAAAAAGGAAAAAACTGGAAATAAAAAGGAACGAAACCTTAGACACCTGCAGGACTATATAAAATATCTAACATTTATGTCACCAGAGTCTCAGAAGAAAGAGCACTCAAAGGTTACAGGTTCAGGAAATGAAGGGAACCCCAAGTAGGACCGACTACCAAAAAATTCGCATCAAGTCATATCATAGTCAAATTTAAGAAAACTAGCAACAAAGAAAATATCTGAAAAGCAGGAAGAGAGAAACAACACCTTAGCTTTAGGGAAAAAAACATTTGAATGATGATGATTTCTCACTGAAGGCCAATGAGGCCCAGAAGGAAGTAGTGATAGGGAAGAACTATTAACCCAGTACCCGACACGCAGTGAAAATGTTCTTCAGCAATAGAGAGATCATTAAGATATCCTCAGGTGAAGGAAAGCTAAGAGAATTTGTTTCCTGTGCGTCTACCGTGTAAGAAAGGTGAGGAAATCATTTCACAGTGTATGTATGTGTATATCAAACCATTGTGTTGGACATTTTAAATATATGACAGTTTTGTCCACTGTGCCTCAATAAAGCTGGGGAAAAAATTTAAAGATTATTTTATAAACCCCCAAAAATGAAAAAAAGGAAGGCCAAGTAAAATTCTCTACACATAAAAGAAACAAGATAGAAGGGAATCTTGGGACATCTGGAAGGAAGAAAGAACAAAGTAACAAAAAGATAGGAAAACGCCTTAGATGTTCATTTCCCTCTTGAAGTGTGCAAATTATATTTGCTAATCGAAGCATAAATACGGCACTGATGGATTATAAATGTGTGTAGAGGAAATGTTTAAGGTAATTACACTACAAACAAGGGAGGATAAAGGAAAATAAAGGGAGATGAGGGTTGGGATGGGAATCCCACGTGTCAATTTGACTGGGCTAGCGTGTGTGCAGGTGGCTGGTCAAGTCACCTGGGGCCGTTTCCGGAAGAGACTGGCATTTGACTCAGTAGACTCCGTGAAGAGACCCACCAGCACCATGTGAGGAGGCGTCATCCAATTGTTGAGGGCTCAAGTGGAATGGAAAGGCAAAAGCTGGGCCAGTTCTGTCTCTCCTTGAGGCTGGAACTTTCACTGTTTTCTGCCCTTGGACATCAGAGCTCCTCGTCCCCGGGCCTGTGGACTCTGGGGCTCGTGCCAGTCGCCCCCTGGTTCTCAGGTCTTCAGACTCAAACAGAATTACACCGCAGCTTTCCTGCTTGTCCAGCTTGCTGGTGACAGATGTGGGAGGCAAGCCAGTTCCCCTGATCAGTGTCTCCTTATATTCCTGTCCCCATATGTCCTGTGGGCTCCATTTCTCTGGAGAACTCATTATAATGCAAGCATTCTGCACTTCCTCTGAACCGGTCAGATGGCTGTACCAATAGACTGTGATAAATTATGTATGTGCAATGTTAATACTTGCAGCAGCTACTAAAAAGCTCTAAAAAGGTACAATAAAAAACTTTATAGACAATCAAAATGGAAATGTAAAAATTCTGAAGCAACCCACGGGCAGACAGGAAAAGGACACCAGATGAATGGAAAATAGAGAGGAAAATAGAAAACCAAAAATTTAAATGGTAGGCGTAAGCCCTAACATACAAATAATTATTGTAAATGTTAATGATCTAAATTAAAAATCAGAGATCACCAGATTTTATTAAAAACCATAACCCAACTATATGCTGTCTAGAAGAAACTCATTTACAAGAAATTTAAATATAATGATTTGGGCATGTTGAAAGTAAAGGGGAAAAGTATCTTCTACATATTAGTTAATAGAATGCAGGAGTGGCTATATTAAAATATGAAACAAATGAGACTTCTCGGCAAAGAAAATTGCCAGAGAGAGGGGATGTATTTAAAGAGTAAATCCACCCACTGGGCATAATGACTTTAAATACATATGTACCAAACAATACAGCTGCAAAATATATGTAGCAAAACCTGAGGGAACTGAAAGGAGAAATAGGCAAATCTATAAATTTGTGATGGAAACATCAACACCTCTTTCAAAAACACATGTGATAACTAAGCAGAAAATAACCCGAGGTGTAAACCCCCACACCATCACCCAGCAGGCCACGATGGGCATTTGTAGAACAAGGTGCTTAACACAGGATTCAATACAAGCACCCAAGAAACGTAATTCCACAGCAGAGCATGCTGTGGGCCACACGACAAGCCTCAACATGGTAGAATGAATTGAAATCCTATAAAATGTGTCCTCTGATCATAATGCGAACAAACTAGAAACCCTTAAGGGAAAGACTATAGGAAAGTCTTCAAACATTTGCAAAGGAAATCTCACATTTCTAAATAGTCCAGGGATTGGAAAGGAAATCTCATGGGAAATTTAAAAAGGCACTAAAGTGAGTGAAAACAAAAATACCGCATGTCAAAAATTACAGGACGCACCTAAAGCAGCACTGAGAGGAAAATTTATAACACCAAGTGGATACGCTATAAAAGAGGAAAAATCTAAAATAAAAACTCTAAGCTCCCATTTTGTAGTTGGCAAAATAATGGCCCTCTAGGATCTGTGATAGTTACCTTAGGTGCAGAAGTGACTTCGCAGGTGTGATTAAGATAAAGACATTCAGACGAGACTATCCCCGTAGTCCCAAGGTAAACGCAAGGGCTCTGGGAGGGGCCTGTCGGCGGCGGCATGAGAGAGGTTTGAGGGTCCTCTGCTGCTGGCCTTGCAGATATGGAAGGAGTCGGGGTCCGGGGAGGCGGGCCGTGCCTGGGAGCTGGAAAAGGCAGGTAAATGCACTCCCCCTGGAGCCTCCAGAGAGACAGCAGCGCCATCAGCCCTGGGGTTAGCCCACAAAACTTATGTCCTGCAGAACAGTAAGGTGATAAATTTGTGGTGTTGTTTTTCATCCTCACCCGAGGATATGTTTATGGATTTGAGGGAGAGAGAGAAGAGAGAGAGAGAGGGAGATGTCAATGTGAAAGAAAAAAATAAACCTGCAACCTTTTGCTGGAGGGGACAACGCCCCAGCCAACTGAGCCACTCAAACAGGGTGAACTTGTGTTAAGTCACTAAGCTTGTGGTGATCTATCTGATACATAACTAGTAAGAAACTCACACAGCCCTGGCAGGTGTGGCTCAGTTGGTTGGGTGTTGTCCTGCAAGCTGAAAGGTCGTGGGTTTGACTCCCACTCAGGGTTTACTAGTGGAATATGGTAACAGCGGGGAATTCTAGCCCACCCGGCAATTCTCTGACATTGTTTCTGTAAGCACCGACTCTGACTAATAAATACACAGCTTGTCGACGAACAGAATGTTTGTGTAAGAATCCTAGGGACCAGTTTCAAAAGCTGGTGACTCCCACCTTCAGGCATCCCAGCGCCGAGGGGTTTGCTGACTTTCATCCACGGAGCCAGGGTGACTGAACGGGACCGTGACACTTCTTATCGGAGTGGACTGTGCTCATCGGCACGTGGAGAACATTGCAGCCCCCTCCCTTGATCTCTTCGTCCCGTTCCCCTCTCTCTCCTTGGAGAACCCTCTGCCCCCACTGAGGGGTGGAGACGGGCTTTGAGACGTGAGCCCCTCATCTTCCGGGGGGCCAGCACCTGAAATAAACCGCGTTCCTTTACACCAGCTCCTGCCTCTCGCGTGTTGGCTTTCGCAGTGGCGGGCAGCCGGACCTGCGTTCGGTCACAGGGGCACACACCTGGGTTGGGGGTTTGGTGACAGGTCGGGGTACGTGCAGGAGGCAACTGATCAATGTTTCTCTCTCACGTCGATGTTACTCTTTTTTCCTCCCTTCCCCCCTCTCTAGAATCCATTAAAAAAAAGAATAAATAAATAAAAGGAAACAAATACGGGTTTTGATACTGAGACCGGGGTCCTCCTGTCACAGATAACTAAAAACGTGGCAGTGACTTTGGCATTGGGCAATGGCAGAGGCTGAAAGAACTTTGAGGACTCTGCTAGGAAAACCTGTCTTGCCTCGAACAGACTGCCGGTAGAAATCTGGATGCTCATGACCTCGAGGGAGGACTCAGAAAGAGGCAAGGAGCACGGGAGAGAAAACACACATTGTCTTGGAGAATACCGAAATCTTCATGAGCAAACTCTTAGTAGAAATCCGGATACTGCGGAGTACTGCTGGTGAGGGCGTAGATGAAAATGAAGAACATGTTATTGAAAACTGGAGGAAAGGGGCCCCTTATTATCAAATGGCAGACAGCTGAGGTGAGTGGCATCCCTCCGTGAGGTGGGGGGGGGGGTTGTCTGAGCGAGGGACTTGGAAACCTAGCTGAGAGATTCCCAAGTAGCGATGAAAGTCCAGCCTGTTTTCTTCTGGCTTTTACAGTAAAACGGGAAAGGACAGTCATAAATCGAGGCGGGGAAACTATTCGTTGAAAAGGAAACAGTACTTGATGATTTGGGGAATTCTCGGTCTATCCAGACTGGAAAATATGCTGAAATCATCAGATTCACCGTTGGGAAAATATTCTCTGTTGAGACAACCAAGGGGTGTGGCCAGACAAACTTTGCTAGTACCTCGAAAAGAACCGAATGCCATGGTGTTCAGGCACACAGCACGTGTGCTGGAGAGAGGAGAGGCGTGGCTCTCGCAGCCCCTCAGGCCCCTCAAGCAGAAGTCAAAAATAAAACCAGGATTACCTAGGGACCCACGAGGGGTCTCGTGTCCAAAGGAGTCGATCCTCATGACATACACAGGAGACCCACACATTTCCAGAAATAAACACCACCAGCTCGGCCTGAGATGGACAGAGAGGAAGAAACGGGAGATGGCTGGACTCCCAACATTCCGAGGGGCGGGAAACGGGTACAGCTGCTCAGCTGTGCACCCAGGCTGCTTGGTGACCAAGAAAGGGTTGCTCCAGGTCAGGGCCTCATGGCCAGAGGCTGGAGCCCCCGAGGCGCTGCAGAGGACTCCTTGAGGTCAGAGGGACACCGCTCAGCTGCGCCTTAGGCAGTGAAGGGGGAAGACACAGATTGTGACCCTTTTCGAATGAAATAGCAGCCCTGAAATGAGACAGGGTCAACCTGCATGAACATAAACTAAGAAAAATGTTTTCTTATATCGCAGAATGGTTTTCTGTACATGGGCCCAACAAAATAAAAGACCAGAGGCAAGAGAGTAATCTCAGTTTGTGACGCCAGTTATCGGTATAATTTTCTCAACTTCTAAAGCCCATCGCTGCACACCAGTTCAGGCAGCCTTACCACTCAACACGAATTCTTATAGGTTCATCGGAAAATAAGTTTTCGTGCAAAAAGACACTTTCAGGTAATCTGAAATTTTGGTGAGCCCTACAGGCTCACCAAAAATTTGAAAGAGCTGTTCAAGTGATCTTTTATAATTAAAATAGGACTTAAAATGTGCCAAGTGACAAAGCTCAAAGTGTTCTTCCTTCCAAGGCATCACTGGAAGCCCCATCAGCATTTGATATTTTGTAACTCTTTTCAAGCACCTGCATTTTTGTATAAGTTAGTTAATATCTAAACTCCAGGTACTCTCCAAACAAGCTGGCATCTCTAGACATCAACCCAAATCTTGATATTACACATGGGATTATGTCACCAAAGGCCAGCACCCTTGAGCATTGTTGAATCAGGAGGAAAATCCCCCCCGGAGTTCCCGTCTTCCACTTTCTCAGTGCTCGAGTGAAGGAATTTTGAGCGGAACAACCACGCAGGCAGAGAACGTGGGGACACTCCCGTATCTCGGAGCACCCCTGGTCTCAACACAGGCGGGCGAGGGCTTTTAGCTGCACTCTGGGGGTAGCACCGCTGACAGGTGGGGAGCCAGCTCCAGCTTTACCTTTTGCATCTCAGCCTTCGCCTCGCAGCCTGGATGTCCTCATCGGTTCCCTGAAGTGACAGCCTCTGCGGATCTCCGTCGTCCGGCTGGTGACTTTCCCCAGAGCCTCCGCCCGCTCCTCGCTGCCCTTCCTCCGGACTGAGAAGTCGCCACATCCTCAGGAACGTCCCAGCCGCCAGAATAGGGCTCCCTCCCTCCTCGATGGCTGCAGTGAATGATTTTTCCCTACATACCCCACAATTGTAACCAGAAACGCAAGTCTCCCCTGGTACCTCTGCTTCCTTCTCCCCCGCCCTGTCTTACGGAGGCTGCTGCTGCTTCTACATCCGACGAGTTCAGCTCCAGCGGGTTCTCATTATAGATGCTTCCAAAGCAGAGGTTCTGCAAGAGCAGCTCCCCCCCAACAGGGATGTGGTAGAAACATGGATTGCCTGGCCCCATCCCAGGCCTACTGAACAAGAAACCCTGGGGGAAGGACACAGCGGCCTGTGTTTTAACACACCCTCCAGGGGCTCCTCAAGCACACGGCCAAGTCCGAGGAGAAACACAGCTCCAGAGTGTTGCCCTCCGCCCTGCGTTTAAATACCTTCCTCATTCCAACTGCATGCCATTATGTGTCACTGTCCTCTGCCTGTCCTGGACAGCGTCACTTACCATGTTCACAGGCAGTCACCTATATTCAAGGACCACATCTCAGCGCCCAAGTCATGCGTCTCTGGGGTAACGGCAGTGTTCAGGGGACAAAGCACCCAAGGCCCTAGCCTCCAAGTTCCAGCAACCTTGACCTGCACCGTGGCCCAACAAACAACAGCTAAGGTGGCATGCTGAACCGTGTCATCATTTGGAAGTGCTGATCCGCTTCTGCAATTTTCGGTTCTACAGCCTCAGCCTTGATGAACAATCCGTCGCACGTCCAATTAGTCTCATGTCTAATTAGTCTAACTTCAACAGACCTCCTGATCATCCCCGTAATTCCTTGCCTTACAGATATTTGCTCTTTCATCTAAACAGACCTCAGGTTTTTTCAGCTCCTCCTTTTCACCTCGAAAAACGAGACCCATGACACAACTGTCCACAATGATGGAGGTCCCTTCACTGCGATCCTTTCTCTCCCCTTGCTGCGTTCCTCGGGGCTTCTGACTGCCAGAGCTGTGAGTTGGAGCAGCTCTACCCCGTGTTGTGAGAAGAAGAAAAGCAGACCCGAAGGCTTTCATCTCTGCTCTCTGAAACCAAAGCACATTTACAAGAAAACCAGGGCTTCCTTTTTTTTTTTCAGTTGAGAGAAAACAGATCGCGTTTCTTGTGGGAAGTTCTTAGAGGCCTTTGCACATCAGCAGCCACTCGCTGCTGAAGTCACAAACAAGATCAAACAGCATCTTGCAAGGCCCCGAATAGAGTGAAAGAAAAACTCCTGCCCTCTCGCTGGGGGGTTCCCCAGGCGGGAGGAGGAGACGCCCTGCTCGTTTCACTTCTGTGACCTTCTAGATAAAGGATGTCATCTGTGGAGACACCCAGTCTTTTGGGATCGGGGACCATGAAGTATTTCTTCATAGTGATTTTTTTTTTATTTAACTGAAACTTATTCTTTTAGGCTAATACTTCTTTATTTTTACCACTAATAGTGAAAAGAGTTCTTTAAAAAAAGTATGCACCGTTTGGCCTTATTAAAGGATATGACGTATGGCATTTAATACCGAGGTGACTTTTGGTTGCCATTGTGACATCAGTGACTAAGTTTCCTTTTCCTGAGAGAATTTTGAAATCTGTAAAGCTGCGTGTCGTTTTGCCACCCATGAAACCAGGCTAGGTGGCTCTAAGTCCTCCGTCTCTGCCGCCTGGACCTTAACTGCCGTTTGCTTTCATCTTCAAGAAACACTTTATTCTCAGAGAAATGAAAGAGATGTAAATAAGAGATGTATCGTGTTCACGGATCTCAATATTTTTAAGATATTGATGATCCAGAAATTGATGTATAGATTCAATGTAATCTCAATCAAAATCTTATGAGGTCCTTTTGTGGAAATTGACAAACTGATTCTGAAATTTGCGTGTAAATGCAAAAGACCTAGGATATCCAAGACAATTTATACAAGAAGAACAAAGGTGGGGTGCTCACCCCTCCTGGCTTTAAGAATGCTACGAAGGTGTAACCACTAAGCTACAGTGATGAAGACAGCAGAGTGAGTACTGGGCTAAGGAGAGACCTGTGGTCCAAGGAAACAGACCACAGGGCTCAGAAATGCCCCCACCTATGTAGGGTTGATTGATTTTCAACAAAAAATGCCAAAGAATTAACTTTTAACAAGTAGTCCCAGGAAAATTGGTTATCTTTATGCAAAAAGAGTGAATCCTGACCTTTACCTCACACAATACACAAAAATTTACTCAAAATGGATCATCAGTCTAAATGGAAGAGTCAAGATAATAAAACTCTAAAAGGAAACCTAAGAAAATATTGATAAGACATTGGATTTGCCCATAAGTTGTATATAGGACACCAAAACCACAGTCCCTAAAATAAAATTAACGGAAGTTTATTAAAATTAAAACTTTTATTTTGTAATGATCCGTGCAATAATACGGATGGATCTTAAATACATTTTTTCTAAGTAATAGAAGCCAAACCCCAAAGCCTACCTATTGTACAATTCTGCTGCTGTGGCATTCTAGAAAAGGCAAAGTCACAGAGACAGAAAGCAGGTGTTTGCCACCAGGGTTTGAGGAAGTACAAGGGCTCGATGGCAAACAGGCCGCCCAGCGGATTCTGGGGGGTGATGAGCTGGTTTGCGTGGTGCTCGGGGGGTGGATACATCACTCTGTGCTTTCAATAAAACCTGTGGAACTGTATGTCACAAAGAGTGAACTTCACCGTGTGCAAATTACAAAACACAATTAACCAGGATGTTGGAGAGGTCCCAAGATGGCACGCAGACTGTGTCCGGTGAGTCACACTGTGTTGCCGATACATGACATCACCTTCCTGGAGGGTGTGGGAAGAGAGGAACCATCGCTGCCTAGAGAAGACCAAGGACAAATGACAGTGAGATGAAACATCAAGTGGCATCCTGGGCCGGCGCCCAGAACAGCAGAAGATTCGATAGGAAATCAGCCAAATCCCAGGCGAGGCTGGAATTTCGCTGACAGTGGTGTTCCGATGTCAGTTTCTTTGTTTTGTCTCATCTACCACAGTGATGTAAGCGGACAGTGTCATCGGGGAACTGAAAGTGGGGGAAGGATCCATGGGAACTCCTTGTGACTTTTTTGTAAATCTAAAGTAATTTCTAGATTAAAAAAAGTTTAAATAACTATCCATGAGTCTATAATACAGAGTTTACATATATACTGATTTAATATATACGGGATGTAATATGTATGTCCTGGTATAAGTCAATCATGAAGAATGGGCCAGTCTTCCTTGCAGAAGAATTCCAAAGAATAAATGCAGAAACAGTGAGGGAAACACGAAATCACCATTCTGACAGCAGGGTGATGACTGCAAGAGGCAACAAAGCCTGTTGGGGAATATTCAAGTTAGTGGGCAAAGCGTTAAGGAGAAACAGACTATCCACACAGTTTCAAAGTGACTCTCCCAAATGTAAACCACCATAGTGCTTTCAGCATAAGCCCACAAGGTTTTGATACCCCTTTGTCCAGGAGACAGAGGTTACTTCCCTCCCCTGGCGTAAGGATCGGACTTGGGCACTGGCTAGTAACGAAGGTGTATGGACAGGGCAAGCCAGTGACTTCACGGTGGAGAGTCCTGGCCGATGCGACTTACCAAGTGATGGGAGTCAACATCGCCAGCAGTCAGTCGCCGTGACACTGTGTGCTGATAGCGCTGTGATAAAAAGGGCACTTCATCTCTGTGTTCCTCTTCCTCAGAAATTTGCAGCCTCAGTCTAATCGCGAAAAAGCCTCAGAAAAACCCAGACACAGGGACATTCTAGAGAACACCTCCGAGAGGCTGCAGTATGGCCGCAGAGGCGTGGAAACCAAGGAAAGGAGGAGCGGCGGTCGCAGACCCCAGAGACTAGCACCCAGTGGGTTCAGGAATGGGGGAAGATCACAGGGGAGACAGCGGGGAAATCTCCGTCAAGGGCAGGCTTTTCTAAGGCAGAGATTCTGCCTCATCCACGCTGCATGGTCCTTACCATAGGCTTGGCACGTGGCAGGTAGCTGATGGAGGCACCTGGCTTCCTCGGCTGGCTGAGCAGTTGGAGTTTTGGTAAAGAGAAGGGAGAGATCCTTTCAAATGGGTCAAGGCCGAGTAGTCCTGTGGGCTGCTGACAGCGCTGATCAGAGGGAGGTCCCCAGGCTACAAGAAGTGAGGACGAGGAAAACAGGAGGAGGAAGCCCAAAGCAACCTCCCCTACACCTTAACTTTGCTTCACGACTTCACGTGAGCCCCAATGGCAGGGGGGCAGCCAGTGTGATACCAGCACTCACACAGCTCTTCCTAAAGAGTCTTCCTACATGCTCAGTGCTCAGAGCGACCAGTGGGGTCGGGAGGGAGGATTCCGAGAGAGGCCAAGGTCAAGGTCAAATCGGGCTTTAACTTTACAAACCCAGGGTTGTTCCCGTCCCCTCCTAACCAGAGGCTCAGCTACTTCAGAATGGGTTCCAGAGGGAAGGGCTTTTTTTGGTTTTCTTTTCGGTCATTTATACTGAAGAGATCAGAGGATGCTCACTTTACCTGTTGACTCAGAACTAGAAAGTGCTGCCCCCCCCCCCACACACACACATCTCTGCTGTGAGGACACACAGACATGTCACCCCCTGGCTCTGGGAGGGCGAAGGTGGGCCGGGGCAAGGCTCCACCCCATGCCGCACCCAGGCCCTACGTGCCTCCCACTGAGAAGCCAGGAGAGGCTCCACTTCAGGCCTTTGTGGGCCAGGCCTTTACCGGCCCAGCACAGTGGCCTGACCACCTTGCCATTTATAACAGTGACACCTTGTGACCGTCCTACCCCATCCCCCCACTGAAGTTTCAGTCCCTGTCCCAGCGATGTCCTGGGTTCCAAGAATCCAGTCCCAGAGCACACGTTGCATTTCGCTGAATCTTTTCTCCTTGCCTTCCATGACTTTGGCGGTTCTGAAGGTGAAAGATCCGCATTTTGTACAGTGCCCTTCGGGCTGGTGTTTATCTGCTGTTTCATCACGAGCAGACGAAGCGTGTTCCTGGGCGGGCACCACGCAGAGGAGATGCTGTGTTCTCGCGGCGCCTTTAGCAGGCGGCATACGGCCTGCATCTGCCGCATCGCTGATGGTCTGCTGCGGTCATTTCGTTAGGGCGATGCCGCCCAAACTGAGTCCGCTGCAGAGTGACGGTTTTCACCTTGTAAGTCTTATGTGTTTGGGGGAAGTGCTTTGAGACTAAGTCCCTCTCCCTTTTCTCATCAAACTTTCTAGTAATTTTTTTCACGCATTTCTATTGACATGGGCCTGTGGGCTCCCGTTCTATTCACAAGATTAAAGTGCGTCCCTGCCATTACCTGGTTTAGGTGTTCAAACCGGTCCACGGGAGCTCCTCACCCTGGCTTCTGGGCACTTCCGATACAGCCTGGTCATCCTGTGAGCGCTTGCTTGCTTGCTTTCCGGAACAGCGAGACGTTCCAGGCCCTTTTCACACTTCTTCTTCCCCAGCCAAGGAGTCAGACACTTCCTTGAGAAGCTCTGGCTCCTTCCAGTGGAGAAGGACGCTTGGAAACCACGATCTGAAATCTCGTCGTGCTCCAGTCGCAGTCCTGGACTGTCACTGCTCCTGGGCCCTCTCGGTGGACAGAGCCAGAGAGGAGTCCGTGTGTGTGTGTGTGTGTGTGTGTGTGCTTGCACACACACGTTTTCATCTGCATTTCTTTATCTGCATCTATCAAACCCCCCATTCTCGCGCCGATACCTTCCATTCCAATCCAGCAGCACGCGGTCCGCTCTACCTCGTTTCCCCTCCGTGTTTGTCACGCCCTCCCCCGGCAGCGAGACCGCAGCCTCCCGTCCTCCGGAACCTGCTGCCTGTTGTCTCAGCCTCTCGGTCACCGAGGCTCCGCAGGGGGAGGCAACTGAGCCTACGTCACAGGACACTCATCGCTAAGGTTTTTAAGCAATGGAGAAGGAAAGCGGAGTTGAGCTCACACCCACCGTCAGACGCCCTTTGGGAAATCTCTGAGACAGGCCAGGCGCCCAAGGTTCTGTGAGAAGGGCCCGTCCCCGTCGCGCCCTCCGAGCTCCTGTGGTGTGTGGAGGCCTGCGCTCTGCCTGCCCGAAGAGCTTACGTCCCTGAAAGGAGTTTAGGCTCCGTGTTCTCCAGACAGAAAGCCTTCCGTCCACTCTGCCCCGTCCGCATCTGTCCACCCCGACTGCTCAAAGCAAGAGTTCAGAGTCGGGTGATCCGGACAGACCTCGGCAAATAAAATGCCCTTTGCTGTTTTCCAATCTATTGGAAGTGTTTCCCACCTGGAGTGCGAGACTGCACCACGAGTTCACGGGAAATTATTTCGAAACCCCCACGGGGTCTATAGAGGGTTAAGCTCATGAAGCTGGGTTTGAGGCAAACTGATACTTCAGAGAGGAAAAAAAAGCCGTGCCCAGAGTCGGGCAGGGGATTTCCCTTCCTATCACTCTTTCTCTCTCTCCCCTTTAACACCCTGACCTCACCCCTGCCCCCGGCCTCCGCCTGCACCTCCGTTGTTGTTGTCGTCTCAGGCAGAGAGGCGGCAGAAGCCGTCTCCTTGCCGAGGGCCTTGCGAGCTGAGTAACACCTGGAGAAACGCACGGGTTTCTGGCACAGCCCCCTGGGAGCAGCGACCTCCCGCCAGTGAGGGGCGGCTGGCCTTCGGTCAGCGACACTGGACGGTGCTGGAATTTCCCTGAGAAGCAGGGACGACAGTGTCAGGGCTGGCCGGGAGGAGGGACGCGCACTCTTCGGGGTGAAGACCCCAGGCTGATTGGAGACCCCCAGAGATGCTGGCTTTGCGTTCCCTTCCAGCTCTGTAGTGAGAAGTTCTCGTTTCGTTCTCTGTGACGGTCCCACAAAGGGCTTTGTTTTTCCCAAGGTCACGCCCACCTTGGCCTCTTTGACAGGTGAAGTGACAGTTTTCTTAGAAATACCTTTGAATAGTCCTCATGACGTCACTCCTTGGACTTCTCACTTCTTCTAAAATCAATAAAGGAAATGTGCCCTTAACCCTCCGGAACAGGTGCCACCTTCACAGAAAGCACGGCCTTCTTAAGAGAGTTTTATTTTTCTCATTGCTTTCATGTGTTCTATCCATTCTTACGTATAAAGCTGAACCTGGTTTTTGGCACAGCTTAATGCTATGAAGATATTTTAAAAAATGTTGTGACTGAATAAATGACATTTGTATTTTCTAGGGTTTCTTTAAAAAAAAAAACGCTTCCTTGAGGTGTGATGAACGTGGAGGAAGCTGTGTGTGTTTACTGTGTACGGCTGGTGAGTTTGGGGACCAGCACACACTCATGAAACCGTCACGTCCATCAGTGCCGTAAACATATCCCTCATTTCCACCCTCTATTATTATTATTGTTGTTGTTGTTGTTGTTGTTGTTAGAGATAAGAGCACCGAACATAAGACCTACCCTCTTGGCAAATTTCTAAGAACGCGGTGCGGCGTTGCGAGCTACAGACGCTGCCGCACGGCGGATCTCTAGGATTTATTCATCTTGCATGACTCATACGTTATGGCTCAACGGGGGCGGCTTAGTATAAAGGTAGCAAAATAGAATTAACACTAAAGAACAGCGTTTTTGTATTAGGAGGATTTTAATCCTCCTGAGTTTACTTCGCCCCAAGGGGAGCCCCGCTTCCCCACTACAACTGACCCGTGAGTTCTCCTTTAGTAGGCCAAGGTCTGAGAGCAGAAGGCCTTGGAGGAGGGGGAGCAGTCAAGCAGGCGTGGGGGGTAATTCTGGAAAGGCCCTTTGGGACCAGACTATGGAGCCTTGGGATCTAGGTTGGGGACTTGAGACTTGACTCTCATGATGGCGTGGAGGAGACGTGGGTGAGAGCGAGTGGTGTGAGCTGATGAGCAGTGTGGGGACTGAGGGGTGGCGTAAATGGGGTTCTGTGTCCCCAAATAAACCACCTGTTTATTCCCCGAACATTTGTTGAAGGCCCAGTAGGTGCTGGTGGGATAGTGCACCTACTAAGACATGGCTTCTGTGATCGCAAAGCCTCTGGCCTCTTGGGGGAGACGGCGCCGTGTGCTCGGTGAGAGCACGGGGTCGGCCGAAAGGAGGCTGGTGGTGAGAGGGGACGGTGAAGGAAGGGCGTCCGGAAGGTGGCCCCGAGTCTGCAAGGACAGGTTCACGTTAGCCAGACCGAGCACACGCGTGCAGGGGGATGCGTGTGGGAATGGGGCTTGGGGGGGGGGTGTGCGCACTGGGAACTTCAGGTAGGGACACCCCGACATGTAAGCGACAGGTGACATACGTCCAGAGGGAACGGCAGCATGCTATCTCAGGCGGCGGGACTGAGCTCCCTGCCGCGGCTGTGGCAGGAAATGAGCCCGAAGAAGGAGGCAGAAACCAAACCATAAAAGGCCTTAGCTGGTGAACGAGGGATTTTGTACTTTTATGCTAAAAGCAGTGGGGAAGCTATGAATTCTAGCCAAGAGGATGGAAGAGTCATATCTGGGCTTTAAAAGATCACGCTGACATTTGTAAACGGAGGCTGGCTAACCTAGAGGCAGGGAGGCTGTGTGGGGGAGTGTCGTGGTTGCCCAGATGCCGAAGGGAGGCGATAAAGGGAGGAAGTGGAGGGACCGGAGAGGTGTAGGGAGGTAACAGATAGAGCAGTAGCCCTGGCTGGGAGGCTCAGTGGGTTGGAGTGTCGTCCCATAAGCCAAAAAGGTTGCAGGTTCGATTCCTGGGAACCTACCTAGGTTGAGGATTCAGTCCCCAGTTGGGGTGTGTGCAGGAGGCAACTGATCAGTGTCTCTCCCTCCCTCCCTCCCTCCCTCTAAAATTAATAAACATATCCTCGGGTGACGATTGTTAAAAAAAAGCTGTAGAATTCAACAAGAGGGTAAGTGTGGGAGGCTGAGTGAGAAGGAGGATCCTAGCAGGATGCTTAATGTTTGGCCTTGAACGAATGGAAAATCAGGGTGTCACACCCTGGGATAGAAAACGGAGAATGAAGAAGGGCAGGTTTGGGGACAAAAGTGCTAAATTTATGATTGAACACATTGGGTTTGTGGGTGTTTATGGGCCATAGTTCTATAGCCATAAACAGAGCCCTGAGGAGCCCCAATTTAAGAGCAGAAGAACCCACGAAGGAGTTGAAGGAAGACAAGAGCACGGTGTCCCAGAAGTGGAGGAGGGCAGGGCTGCACAGACGTGTCAGTGAACTGTGGCGTCTTATCATGAGGACAGCTAAGGAGAGCAGTGGGCATGGAGCCTGGTGGAGATGGCAGAGAGAGGCCTGCTGGAGGCGGGGACTGGTCAGCTGTGAGCGGGAAGTGACGAGCTGGGTAAATGAAAAGCAGAGGAGGTGGCGATGTTTTTTTGTTTTGTTGTCATTGTTTGTGTAGGAAGCATGGATTCCTAGAACAGATGATTGCCCTGGATTTGGCATCGCAGGGTGATGTGGAAATAGGCGTATTTTAACATAGCTGGGCAGTGGCCCTGGCCACGGCAGCCTCCCTAACCTGACATTTGCTCTCTCACCTTCAAATGCAGTGCAGCCAGGAGGACAGCTGGGAGGAGGAGGCCCAGTCACAGGCAGGGACTGAGTGCTCCTGGAGGGCAGCCGAGGCCACACGGTGCACTGCTGGCAGAACCAAGAACCTGAAGGCAGCAGCCAGCCTGTGTTGCCACAGTTGGCCCACGGCAGGGAGCAGCCACACGGGAGGTAGACAGAGAGGGATCCAGAAACGGAAATCTTGTCAGACGAAACCAAGTGGACCAAAAGCGTTTCGACGCTTTTGAGATTAAATGCTACTTCACGTCTGAGTAACACGAAACCAACAGACTGTAATTGGCGAACCACAGTATCATTCTTAGGCAGGAATTCTGGGAAATGCCCCAGGGCTTCTCTCTCTGAGACGGCCTGCAGGCTTGCAGGTAATAATAAACAAGCTCGGTTTCCTACACAGTCGCTAAAAGACAGGCTTCTGGATGCCAGGAAACCTGGGAGAGCTGGGTGTGTTGCTTTCAAAAATCATCATCATCATGGTTTTGATAATCGAAGATGCAGGCTTCTTGGGGGAAAATGTTTAATTACCGAAATAAGTAGAAAGTGAAAGTTTCCATCGTCAGCCACCCTGTAACCACTGTCAGCCCAGGTGTCTGCCCAATTCACTGCGTGTTCACGAGAACGGGATAATGCCGCATACGTGTTGGGGCTTTGGGGTTTCAGTTAAGCCAGTGTATACCGTGTTCAGACGTTGTCTTCTTCCTCAGCAAACCAGCAATGAGAACACGTGTGTTTCGTAGTGTACAGATTAATCAAATCATTTTCACAAATTCCTGTCCATGAATACTTGGGCTCTTTCCAGTCTTTCGCCGTTGCAGACAGGCCATAATGAGGATGTTTTGTGTGTCTGTGTGCATCTCCATTTCCTCTAACTTCTAAGGAAGCTTAGCTTTCCCTTCCACCATTGGTAATGACGACAACCCCCCCCCCCCCCCGTGATAATATCAGCAGTAGCTGTGACTTTGTTGCCAATATCTTGAAATGTTGCTCATGCTTTTCACTACTTTAAAATTATGGTGCTTGTGACTTCCACTCAAGATGGAGGTATAGGCAAATACAGCTTGCCTCCGCACACAACCACATCAAAATTCCAACTAACTTATAGGACAGCCATCTCTCAGAGCTGGCAGAAATTGAGTTGAATGGAAGTCCGACAACTATGGAATGGAAGAAACCACATCCTTCCAGACTGGTAGGAGGGACAGTGATGCAGAATGAGCTGGTCCTACATACGCATGTGATGGACGAAAACTCAAGAGGGATTTCTAGGGAATGAGGAGTCTCAGTCCCAGAACAGCCCCCCCCCCCCCCAGCCCAGGGTTCCAGTGCCAAGAACGTAAGTCCCCACAACTGCTGGCTGCAAAAACCAGTGGGGACTGAGTTGGTGGAAGAAACTTCTGGAGTCCCAAGCAGTTCCTCTTAAAGAACTCACACATGACCTTACTCAGACTCGTTCCCTCTGAGCTCCAGCACTGCAGTAGCACCTTGAAAGGCATCTGTGTCATACAGGGAGGAACTAAAGTGTCTGGCATCAAGGTGAGAGCTGGAGGACAGCTTTATCCCAGGCAGAAAGGCAGCAGAGCCACAGAGCTAGCAAGCTGGTGCCATGTCTGAGACTTCATCAACCTGACTAACACCATTTGCCCCACGCTGGAGATCCCCTGAAGCTCCATCTCTCCCAACTTACAGCTGTTAATAGTAGTTTTTCCATATGAATGGCTGGTCTTGGCTCAAGCTTCACAACTTCCTAAATCTTCTCAAACAAGCAACAGTTGGCCTCAGTGAGCCCCCCAGCTCCCACACCTGGGGCTAAGTGGCCCCTGGTCCAGCAGTAGCAGCAGCCAGCCAGGATGCACAGCTTGGCTTCACCTGGAAATCTCCAAGCCCAGCACAAGCAGCAGCCACCTCAGACTGCTCTATAATTCAGGCAGGGTGGCCCCGAGCAAAACACAGGTAGGGGCTGACCTTGGCCTGCACCACCTGGGAAACCCCAGGATCTGCACACCCAGTGGACAGCTATAGATGCTGTCAGAGCACCACCACCTTGCTGCTGTACAGCTAATCCTTCACAGAGGGAGGAGGTTGGTGATCAGTGGTCACAGCCAGTCCTCGCAACTGACTGCTTGGCCTGGGTAAATCCCTCCCCTTGATTGCTAACAGCCACCAAGTCTCAACTACCAGAGGAGACTCTAGTCAGGCCACACAAAGGGTGCACCTTGAGTGCCCAGCTTGGATGATAGGGGAAGCTGGTACCACTGGACCCTACAGAACAACTACTACATTAGACCACACTACCAAGGCACGGAGTCAAAGCAGCTCTACCTAACACATAGAAACAAACACAGGGAGGCTGCCAAGATGAAGAGACAAAGAAACATGGCCCAAATGAAAGAGCAGATCAAAAGTCTAGAAAAAGACCTAAATAAAATGGAGGTAAGCAATCTATCAGATGCAGAGTTCAAAACACTGGTGATAAGGATGCTCAAGGAACTTAATGAGGACCTCAACAGGATTAAAAAAGATCCATTCAGAAATGAAGAGTACACTAATTGAAATAAAGAACAATTTACAGGGAAACAATAGTAGAGTGAATAAAGCCAAGAATCAAATCAATGATTTGGAACACGAGGAAGCAAAAAACAACCATGCAAAACAACAAGAAGAAAAATGAATCCAACAAAATGAGGACAGTGTAAGCAGCCTCTGGGACAACTGCCAACATTTGTATCATAGGGGTGCCAGAAGGAGAAGAGAAAGAGCAAGACATTGCAAATCTATTTGAAAGAATAATGACAGAAAACTTCCCTAATTTGGTGAAGGAAATAGACATGCAAGTACAGGAAGCACAGAGAGTCCCAAACAAAATGGATGCAAAAAGGGCCACAACAAGACACATCATAATAAAATGCCAAAGGTTAAAGATAAAGAGAGAATCTTAAAAGCAGCAAGAGAAAGGTTAGTTACCTACAAGGGAGTTCCCATAAAACTGGCAGCTGATTTCTCAACAGAAACTTTGCAGGCAAGAAGGGACTGGCAATATATAGTCAAAGTCACGAAAAATAGGGACCTACAGCCAGGGTTGTTCTACCCAGCAAAGATATCACTTAGAATTGAAGGGAAGATAAAGAGCTTCCCAGACAAGACAAAACTGAAGGAGTTCACCATCACCAAACCATTATTATGTGAAATGTTGAAGGGACTTATTTAAGAAAAGAAAATCAAAACTATGAACAATAAAATGGCAATAATCACATTAAAAACAAAAAAGGAAAAAGAAAAACTAAAACTGTCAACGTTTTTTCTTTACTGGAACCTATCTAGTATAGTACCTGTGAATTTAATCTGCAAAAGGATGTGTGTATTTGTATGGGTAGGGCTGAAAACACTCAACTAACATTACAATTAAATAGAAAAATTCTTAAAAAAAATAAAACTACGGTAGTTGTAAGTCCTGCCAGTGTATCTTGTTATTTAATGTATTTTTAAAAAGATATATTCCTGTGTCATAGATACGTAAAAATTTGATAAATGCATTTCAACATATTTGCTTCCTTTGTAATATTATGTAGCATAGGTTTTTAAAAGCACTATCATGAGAAATGGTCCAAAGGCTTCAGCAGACTGTCAGAATCCATGGGACAAAAAGATTCCAATTCCCATGACTTAGAGGCACAGGGTAAGAAACGGGAATTATAGTAGCATAATAGAAAACACCGTGGTGCTCTGATGTGCCAGACACTGTCCAGAGCACATTACTTCTCTGAACACCTTTAACCTTCACAACAACCAGATTAGAGCTACTTGCATGTTACAGGTGAGGAACCTGAAACTCTAAAAGGCCAATCTGCTCAGGGTCCCACACTGGCCAGGCTGTCCCTCTGCACCGCACCTGGGGGTCTGTGCACTTACCTGCTTGGTCTGGTTTCAGAGACGTGCATCTGTGACGTGGTGAGGTTAGTTACTGCACCTGGTCCGCCCATTGCCGTACTGTGACTTGAGAAATATGATTCCACACATAAACCTCTAATTCCTTTGCTTATGGCAACTCGAATGCAGGATACACAGAGGGGCCGCCCAAGAGCTCAGGGTCTCCCTGGTTCTGAATGTAGTTGATCTCCTCTTACTTACAACCATTCCCATTCACTCATAAATTTATTTGTTTCACAAATATTTGGAGCGTCCCCCCTCCCCGGGGACCCAGTACTGTCCCAGGCTCTGGGGATGCAGCAGTTAATCTGAAAGATGCCAGCCAGCCTCTCTGGACCTTACATGATGGTGAAGAAAGCAAGACACAGAGGTATCCACAGAAACAAATAAATGAGATCATTTCATGCAGAATAGCTGTGACCTGCTCGAACAGGGGGGTGGGCTAGAGAGTGACACAGGTGCCTAGCGACAGGCACCTGCCGCTAGGTGGTCCAGGAGAGATGGACTGTGGGATGGCATCTGGGCTCGGAGGAGCCAGCTGTGTGGGAGGCTGAGGAGCGTGGAACACAGCGTGGCCCCACGTCTGGATGTGAGAAGGCAACTGTGGAGACAGAAGAGGGCCCGGGAGGGGAGGAGTGGCTGATGAGAATGGGCCACCTTCTGGGGAAGATGCCTGCACTGACCAGCCAGTCAAGGAGTGTGCCTTGAACCTTTCTCCTTCTACTCCTATCAGCGGGGCTCTGTCACCAACCCTGGCCTTGGCCATCCTCTTGGTGCCATCCAGCCACACTTGTCCTGCATTAGCTCTCTGCTGTAACCACACGGCCCTCTGCCATCAGAACGTACATGTCGGCAGGCTGCCCTTCCCTTCCCCGGGGCCGAGGGAGAAAATACCGGGAAGGAAGTGGATCCTGCCGGTTACGGAACGCTGACAGCCCTCCGCCACCCCGGATAGGCAGACTCATCTCCAGAAAAGTGAGTCTGTCCACAGTTTCGAGTTTCAGTTCTGTTATGTTGCCTTACCACTGGCCAATTTTATGCCAACAGAGGGTGGATTGGCTTTA
The DNA here is from genome assembly GCF_004126475.2 of Phyllostomus discolor. Lineage (NCBI taxonomy): Eukaryota > Metazoa > Chordata > Mammalia > Chiroptera > Phyllostomidae > Phyllostomus > Phyllostomus discolor. Next base: position 22,309,264 of record NC_040916.2, on the reverse strand, counting down.
GTCAGTACTTGTACTGTAAATCTAAGAAAATCAAAGTAAAAAGTACAGGAGAAAAAAAACAAAGGCAGATTCCAGTGCAGCAGAGTGGAGGTTCATAAAACCACGGTGGCTGGGGCGTGGGCTTGCACTCACAAAATCATTCGCTTCCTTTCAAGGCAGTGGAAAGTCCGCGGGTGCTGAGGGGAGGGGGGGGCGCCGAACACCCCCTCGGGGAAATGCGCTTTCCCGATGGACTTCCCACTGTTCCCGGCGTGAGCTGCCCTGCGTGAGCTGGCCCTGGACATGCAGACTGTCCACGCTTCCGAAAGCCTCTAGGCAACTTTCAAAGTGGAAGGGATTCGACCCCAAGTCTTGAACTAGTTTGAACTAAGGTAACATCAGACCATTATTGCCTTTCAAACACAAAGTCAAACTCCTCCTTGTCCCCACACCAACTTTCAGAAGGCCGTGTCCAGTATCTTTATGACATGGCTGTGTACCACTCAAGCCAAGATGACTGGCAGTGTGGCCCTAGGGGGGTAACATCTCTGGCCGCACCCTCCTGCTCCAGAATCCCACACAGGACACTTTAGGTGTGGGAAAGACTTTCATAACATCCCCCACGTCCTGTCTCTGCCCCTCAGATTGTCTCATTGCTGCTGCCTAAAATTCCTTGGAGGGTGAGGCTGGTGGTGGGTAGATTTTCATTCTTAATTAGAAATGAAGCTTATGGGTAAGCCAGAGTCGCTGGAGGGGGCACCAAGTCACGTGAAGTCCGTGGGCCACCTATGCACGCAGGGTGGGGCAAAAGTACATTTGCAGTTGTGAGGTTGCAGAACACGGAGGTGGTGTTCATTGTATCATTTCCCATGCAAACAGCTGCCAGCCTTCTTTCCCCCCACTCTGTGTTTCAGGGGGGGACGGCAGAGAGGGCTCCCTGGGTCAAGCAGTTAAATGGGCCTCACTAAGCAGGAGAGGGGAGTCCTCGGATGGGGGCAAAGAGTCCTAGCGAAGCTCCCGGAACACACAGCCTACACATTTCAGAATCTTACCTGTGTTTAAAGCCCTTTCTAGGGAGGCAGAAAGAGCCTACTTAATCTCCTTCCCGTTTACCTGTGTGTGGTCACATCCCTCCTCCATGAGATAATCCGGCTTGGTCTCTTTTTTTAAAAAGTATTAAAATGTACTGCACACGACGAAGTCTGAGACTGGGTCGGTGACCCTGTGTGGGATGCTCACGCAAAGGGTGCCCAGTGCATGCCTGTGTACTGGCGAGGACCAAGGGAAACACGGAGGGCAGGTGTCGAGACTGCGACACCCGCTCCAGGGGTTCGAGTGACCTGAGTGGCTCGAGTGACACAAGCGTGAGTTTGTATTTTGCACCACACTCATTAGTTTGGGGAATAAACACACACAGGCATTTCCTCGTGAAAAAATACAAGATGGTCTACCTTTCTGAGCTTTGAATGACATGATGAGCCTATGGCCGAGTGAGGGCCTGATGTTAGAAATTCTTGTTTTTAATTTTTAAAAAGAGGGAGAGAAAGAAACATCAGTGTGTGGTTTCCTCTTGCGTGCCCCCTACTGGGGACCTGGCCTGCAGCCCAGGCCTGCGCCCTGACTGGGAATCAAACCAGCGACCCTTTGGTTCACAGGCCAGCACTCAATCCACCGAGCCGCACCAGCCAGGGCGGGTTCTTTAAGTAATAGGTCAGGGGCATTGCTTCCCCAGTGTCTGTTCTTCGCACGTGGCCTTGTCCAGTGGCCTAATTAGATTCCCGCCATGTCCCAGCTTCCCCTGAGCTGGCTGTGCCACACAGCCCCCTGGGTCCCGCCCTCTTAGGTCTCTCAGGCGAGTGGCGCAGCCTCTCTGCCTTCCTTGTCTTACACTTGGCTTGGTGAGAAGTAGTCACCCTCCCGGATCCCTTCCCACGTTCCTGACGGTATTTCAGGAAATAGAAATGGAGCAGCCCTGGCTGGCGTGGCTCAGTGAATTGAGCACGGGCTGCGAGCCAAAGTGTCGCAGGTTCGATTCCCAGTCAGGGTACATGCCTGGGTTGCAGGCCATGACCCCCAGCAACCACACATTGATGTTTCTCTCTCTCTTTCTCTCTCCCTTCCCTCTCTAAAAAAAAAATAAATAAAATCTAAAAAAAAAAAAAAAAAGAAATGGAGCAAGGTCAGTGGCATCGGATGTCTTCCTACTGACCGGGAGGATGACGAGCATCCCAGGGGAGCCCTCGTGTGCGGCTCTGCCAGCCTGCACCGCCGTCCTGTGCAGAGGGGGAGTCTCGGGAGAGGGGGTCTCAGGGTCGGGTAAGCCAATGGCTCAAAGGCGCCACCAGGAAGCCCCTTTGATCCGGTCTCTCAGTCCTGCTCTCCGACATCCTCAGAGCTTTCCCTGCTGCCCTAGGCTGAGCCTCGTCGGGGCTCAAGCTGGCAGCTGGGGTTCCAGACACCCATCACCTGCAGGTGTCCATGCCCAGGGTCTGGAAAGAGAATGCCTCCGTCTGTGGGTCCATTATAGGAACAAAGACAGCCCTCCCCACAAGTCCCCAGGAGGCTTCCCCTTCGTTCTCGTAAAGCAGAATTGTGTCCCATGCCCCTTTGTAGCCTCTCATGGACAAAGGGGTCGAGAGAGTCACTGCCGCTTTAAGGAGATTCTGAAGGTTCGCACCTGTCCCCCGGGGCTCAGGGGAAGAGAGGCGCGGTTTACCCAAAAGGAGATGGCATCCTGATACCCAGGGAGGAGGAGAGAGGGGCTTGGGCAGACAACCGGTGGTATCTGTGTGTCTGTGTTGGGAACTAGGGGACTTAGAAATGAATAAGATACTTTATCTTCAGGGAAATTATAGTTTATTAATATCATGACTACGACTGCTGGCGGTGATAACCAATACATTGATGCCCCGTTGATGTCTTCAAAGCCCGGGTTTAAAAGAAAACGAGACATTAGCTGAACTTGTTGACTGTCATACAAACTCATCTCATTCCCTTCAGTCCGACCAAGACATTCTGTTTAGACGGTGTTGCAGATCTAATCAATCAAACTGGCTGGCTAGAAACAATGAAGGGAAATTTGAGAACCACCCCCCAATGATGGGGAAGTGTTACCAATACCTAGAAAAGTTATGTCTTTCTTATCTGCAAAAAAACCAAGTTCATGTTGATCTGAAGACTCATTAACTGAAGGGCATGCTGTCCCAGAGGGGACTGTTTTGAAGATACACCCGAGGCTCTTCCTAGTGGCTCAGACCTCCCAAGTTCCCACCCTCAGAGGGACGCAGCTTGCCAGGAAGGAATGTGGGCGGGAGGGGGTGTGCAGGGCAGAGGGGAATAAAAGGGGGACAATGGGACAGCTGTAATAGCATAATCAATAAAATGTGTTTTTTTTAAAAAAGCATCACAGAAAAGAATGATGGAGGTTTAGTTCTCCCGGGAGTTTATTCTTGACTGGAGCGGAGGACAGACAATCCCACTGAGAGTGGGTTCAGTGTTAGGCTCTCATACTTGGTCGTGGGGTCGAGGGAGAAACACCAGTGTCTATACTTGTCAAGTATTCATTATTTGTCCACATTTCCTATGTTTATTCATTCAACAAATTCCACATCTAAGTGTCTGATACACATTCCGTATTTTGGTAGGAAATGATGAACCCCACAAATGAAAAACTCTTCAGCGGCCTTCACATAGACCGATTATAATACAAACAAGTACATGATGAGCCAGTTCCTGCTATAGGACTTCTGCGGAAGGAAAACAAGAAAATAAGGGGCGCTCGAGCCGGAGGGGGAACACGTGCCTCTCTTGGAGAGAGAGCGCGTGCGGAAGACACGGAGGATTCCGACACGGAGGGTTTCCGCAGGGACAGCCCTGGGCGTAGTGGAGCTGAGCTGGGAAGGTCCAGAATGCTGGGAGAAGGAAGGTTTTTCCAGTTCAGTTGGAGTATACAGTAGTCTCCCCTTATCTGCTCTTTCACTTCCCACAGTTTCAGTTATCTGCGGTCAACCGAAGTCCGAAAAGATTAAGTGAAAAATTCCAGAAAGAAACAATCCATCAGTTTTCAATTGCATGCCGGTCTGTAGCATGATGAAATCGGCTCTGTCCCCTGCCCCCCACCTCCGGATGTGAATCATCCCTTTGTCCAGCATATCCTCACTGCAGGCGCTACCCACCCCTTGCTCACTGAGCCATCAAGGCTGTCGGTTCAACAGTCGTGTTTGTGTAAGTAACCCTCATTTTACTGATAGTGGCCCCAAAGCCATTTGTGTAACTTTATTACAGTACATTATTTTTTTTTAAGATTTTTAAAAATTTGTTTATTTTTAGAGAGGGAAGGGAGAAAGAGAGAGAGAGAGAAATGTCAATGTGCGGTTGCTGGGGGCTGTGGCCTGCAACCCAGGCATGTGCCCTGACTGGGAATCGAACCTGCGATGCTTTGGTTCACAGCCTGAGCTCAATCCACTGAGCTACACCAGCCAGGTACAGTACATTATTATACTTGTCCTAGTTTATAGGGTTTTTTTGTTAATCTCTTACTGTGCCTAATTTATAAATGAGACTATATCATAGATATGTATGTACAGGAAAAAATCAAGTATATATAGGGTTTGGCGCTATCCGCGGTTTCAGGCATCCACTGGGCGTCTTGGAACATGTACTCTGGGTTGGGGGGGGTACTACCGTAGTTCGGTACGAGAGACAAACTAAAGAAAACAGTGGAAGGAATTTTAAACTGTTTGAGCCAGCAGCTGCTTTAACCAGTATTTAGTCTAGCTCCTTAATTTACCAACAAAAACAAACAAAGAACCCGAGACAGGAAGTGCCCGGAGCATAGTCCCGCAGGGCTGTGACCAGACAGATCCAGGACTGGAGCTCTGTCCTCACTCCCAGCCAGGCACCTTCACGCTCCACCCAGTTCCAGGGTCAGGTCACGGGGACACTTCATGGCCGCGTCGTGGGAACCTGCTGTCCTGGCTTGTGTGGCTCCGTGAAGGATGGGACACAGCCAAGGACTCTGGGCAGGGAGGGAGGGCCCGGATGGGATTCCCAGCTCCTTCACCTGCCCGTTGTGTCATTTGGGAAGATGTTAATTGGCCTCAGTATTAATTAATTAATTATTAACCTCTTTAAGTTTAGTATGTCCATCTCTAACATGGAGATGACCAAGTGCCTATGTCATAGGGTCGCTGCGAGCGGCCAGTGAGGTGCTTTACACAAAGCAGGTGTTAAAAGAATAGAATCAAATTTCCTTCTCCCGCTCTGTCCCTGTATTTTTTTTGGTACCTTTTCTTTCCTCCCCCTCTTTTTCCTTCCCCCACTCTATCAGGTGGAAAGGCGGGCAGTGGCAGACGCTGCCAGCGGCCTCACCTGCCCTGCGCCCAGGATCTGCAGCTCCTGGGGGAGGCCTGAAGGCAGCCTTGGGGGAGCCCACGCTCAGGACAGAGCAGAGGCCCCCAGATGCCCATAACCCCCAGAGAAGCCCCCAGCCGTGGCCGAGAGAGCTGGGTGTACAAATTTCCTAGGTTCCTCCTTGACACACGGGTAGAATTCCTGAGGTACGGTCTCCGTGTCGTTTCTCAGGGGTGCCGTCCAGAGTTGGTCTTTTTTTTTTTTAAGGTTTTATTTATTTATTTTTAGAGAGGGAAGGGAGGGAGATAGATATATACAGAGAGAAATATCAATGTGCAGTTGCTGGGGGTTATGGCCTGCAACCCAGGCATGTACCCTGGCTGGGAATCGAACCTGCGACGCTTTGGTTCGCAGCCCACGCTCAATCCACTGAGCTATGCCAGCCAGGGCTCAGAGTTGGTCTTCAGTCCCCTGTGGGATAGCTCGCCCTTCCTCTGCTCCCTGTCTCTCTCTTCCACTCCCCTTCCAACCTTTCAGATAAACTACTGGCACATATTCCTCTGCTTTTGGGGAGTTCTGCACTAAGACACAGTAGGATGATAGATGGTGGAACCAGGTGCTAGAAGGCCGGGGTGGGGGGGGGGGGATGAGAATAAAAGCATAGACCCAGGGCCTTGTCCGGGGGAAGAGAGAAGGTGTCTCGCAGGGTCAGGGCTGGCAGTCCACTGCCCACCAAGCTAACTCGCTTACTTGTGTCCTCCCTCCCTCCCATCATTTCTTGACATTTCGGGCCTGGGCAGCACGATCTCAGGGGTCTCCTTCTCATGTCTAACTGGGAAAAAAGTCTCCAATGGCCCAGCTCCCACTGCCCTTTCCTTCCCAAGCCTGAGAACCTCTCGGGTTTTTTCACAGCAGAATGAAGAGGAGGAAGCCGCCCGGGCTGACAAGCGCTGTGGTTCTGGGAACAAGGGTATTCCGAAAACAGAGACACCAAGAACTGTCATTTTCAGAATGACTGCGGTGGCGCTGGTGGCGAAGGCAGCCCGGGTCGCCACACGCTTGCTTGTCTCGGGGATGGTGCCCTTTCTGGGACAACGGAGGTGGGCCTGGGCCAGGCAGAGGCTTCCTGCTGAGGATGTGCAAGCCCTGCCAGCCACAGCAGGCGAGTTTTGAGCCTCGCCCCGGCGCGGAGCTGGAGAGCCGCGTGACCTGGGCCAGGCCGGCCTTGGGCTCCGGGCCCCGTGTCTCCAGTGCCGTGCACCTGCCTCCTCATCAGAGCTTCTTTGTGATCCAAGGCAGAAGCCCAGAGCGGTTGCTGTGCCCAGGGCAGACCGGTGGAAGGGAGATCTTGAGCAGACCCCCGTGAAAATATCTTTTAAAGGTCTAGAGCATTTGGCGAATGAAACTGATTGCTGTCAGTGAGCACACAGTACAACATGCAGACGATGTATTATATATAATTGTACACTTGAAATCTGTACAATGTTCGTAACCGATGTCACCCAATACATTTAATTTTTTTAAAAAGGACTTCCTCACATTCCGGGGGAGCAGACACATGTACATGTCAGAGATGCTTGAGGCCAGACTTTCTGGTGAAGTGGTCACTGATCCTGCCTGGCGGCCCGATGACAATGAGCCCCCTTCCATGCAGTAATGCCTGGGTTGCACAAATAATGTGAGAAATGGTGGTGGGACACTTTGAGTTTTGCAATGTAGCCTGTGTGTGTGACGTTTAATTTTGTGGTATAATTATGAGCAAATTCAAATGGAAGCCAGATGGTTTTCTGAAAGCTATTGGTTGAAAATAATTGTTATAATCTGGATATTGGTTAAAAGTGGATATTTCCAGTCTCATCAATGTTTTAGTCAGCGATGCTTACCACTTTATTACTAAAACATCATTTGTTCACACAAGGGGAGAGTGGTAATTATGAATTGAGTATTTAGGTTGAACGGTGCAATAATGCCTATGACTATTGGAAAACTAGATTAATCAATTAATCTAGAAAGTGTTTCTGATCTATTTTCTTTCTCATTCCCATGTTAAATGAGCATTCTAAACCATATTGTTTTCAAACATATTTGACAAAGAAAAAAAAAAAGAAAATCAGGCATTTGTTTATTCCTTTTGTAAGTTTTACTTCTCTGTATAAAGAAGGGTTTGTCACAACTTATTACATTACAAAAAGTCAGGAATGTGTAGTTAAATATCATATAGCAACTGGACAAAATAGCTTTTAAATGCCTTTTTAAAGGTTGCTTCAAAATGAAATCATATATGAACAAGTGGTCAGGGACTTTAATATTTCCCAATGTATTTTGGGAAAAATTCTAAAGAAAACGCAAAAAAAGTGATTAGTAGCACAAAAATTGCAAAACAGTTTCATGATATACAGAATTTACCTGTTTTTTTTTTTCATTTTGTTTAAAGCAGTGACTGGAAAGGTTTTTTTTAAGATTTTATTTATTTATTTTTAGAGAGGGAAGGGAGGGAGAAAGAGAGAGAGAGAGAAACATCAATGTGCGGTTGCTGGGGGCCGTGGCCTGCAACCCAGGCATGTGCCCTGACTGGGAATTGAACCTGCGACACTTCGGTTCGCAGCCCGCACTCAATCCACTGAGCTACGCCAGGCAGGGCTGGAAAGGTTTTCATTTTCAGCCAATTTGTGATTTGAACCAATTTGCTTTAGCGTGATCCCCTTGGAGAAACTTGAGTCTCTCCAAGTATAAAATCTCTACAGGGCTTTCACTCATTGGACCAGGTATTGATCCAAGATCACGTGACTTTCATAGGTCTATTTCCAAAATCACGGCCGAGTGAAATGTAGAAATAAAGACCTTGTGGGTGATGGTTGACCGGTGGATGGGAGTTTTCACCGCCTCACCTGGTGTGCCATGCCTTTGGATATCCCCGTGCTGTAGGGCAGTGTGCACGGCATCTGCTGTGTGATTACTCGGTTGCTGGGCAGAGAGGGCCTGAGACGTGGGCATCGATGTGGTAGAGGGATGTTTCTCGAAGGGAGGCGTGACTTTCTGCAGCGGTCCCGTCAGGCCTGACGGAGCAATGCAAAGGCCCCTCCCCCACCCCCACCCCCACGCCTCTGCCACCCCCCTGGCAGATATTAGAAGATTCTGGAGCTGTAACCTCGACTGTTCCCTCGAGGAGGGTAGCGAGGTAAGTCATAACTAAGCTCTCCAGTGAATAAGTGGTGTCTGTACAAGCCCCAGAGCAGACCTGAGTGTGTCGTCACCGCTGTCACATGATGTGTGTTCCAGATGCCCTTGGTGGGGGGGGGGGGAGAGAGGGAGAGAGGGAGGGGGAGAGAGAGAGAGCGCCCTGAGACATTTTTATAGGCTTGAGAGCACCAAAACCAAGAAAGGACACTTGGCCACATTCTTTGCAGAGCCTGAGTCATAAACCACTTGTGGCTGGTACCGTACATTTCGTATTACTGAGTTAGCGCCCCTGGGAGGTCTTGTGTGACTGGCCCTCGGTGAGAAGAGCGGAGAACAACGGCCTTTCCTCCGGCGGTGCTGGTAAGGCAGCCGATATTTTATACGCGGAGGGCCGGGACGAGTGCTTCCTGAGGGCGCCGCTGACGTCTGCAAGTGGAACTCGGCGGCAGAGCCGAGATGCGCGGCGAGAAACGCTGTGCGAGCTCCGAGCCTGCAGAGTGGCTGTGCGGTCGTCCCGTGACGTCCCTTCCTGATCGGCCCCCTTCAGCAGGCAGCGCCGCGACGTTGGCAGAATCGTCCCCTCTGGATGCTTCCTTTCCATTCTCTACTGTTCTATGAATGCCGATGAACTAGGGTTTTCAGAAAATAAAACTTTCGGTGACAGGAACGTGAGCATCACAGCTGTTACATCTCCTCCATTTTTCTACTTAGGAAAGTCTATGAGGGCGATGAGCACGTGGGGTCGTAGTCACACACGTGCGAGTGAATAGAAGGTTGTCCCCCTTGCAGGCCCCCCTGCCCCGCCCCAGGGAAGAGGGCAGTGTTGTCAGTTTATTGTGCGCCTTCCACACCTTTCTTTACGCCCATGAAATGTATTGATTTGCAAAAATGGCAAAGCATTTGTTTCATCCCTGTCGCCACTCTTTTGCAGTGTGACTCTGTAGCCCACGGCCTCAAGAAGTAGAGGCCCTCTCTCCACCCTGCGGGTCTGGGCTGGGCGGGAGTGGGCTGCTGTGGTCTTCAGGAGCTCACGAAGGGGAGCAGTGTCGGGACGGCACACAGGACGTGAGGCGCCTGCCCGTGGTGCCCGCCCTGAGCGTCCTGAGCTGAGCATATCGCATCTGTCTGTCTGGACTTATGCGTTGGAGCCCCTCCAAACTGTGACACAAAAGTAGCGTATAAAGAGAGGATTCATGAAGTCTTTGGTTTCATGAGTAGGTCTTTCATCAAGTGTTATGTGACTTTAGGATTTACATGCAGTAATATATCTCTTCATTTTCTACCTGTGCATGTGTAAATATTTGCTTTATGTTTAAGAAGCATGCATATGAGAAAACTGACCCCTTTTCTTAGTAACAAAACATGGTCTTCAACCTTAACTGGGCCTTTATTGCTGCTAAGCAGTGAAATTTTTCATCAGTCCCAGCTTACAATTCTAACCGTGACTATTTGAGGACGTAGCCACTGTCTTCAGCCTTCCTACCGGAACACATCCTCCCAGCGTCAGCAAACTACCTCTCTCACCGCCTGTGATGCCCCCGAGCAGAAATCCATAGAGAGGTTTCTCTGGATCTTCACGCGGCTCCACCCGCAAGCTCCCCCGCCTGTGCTCATACCTCCGCGTCTTCCTTGGGACCCCCGGGCAGTACCACCCTCTCCGTGTGGTGGGCTCTCCGCCCGTGAGCCCCACCCCATCATCCCATCATCCCATCATCCCATCATCCCATCGCACTCGTCTCTCCAGGGAACCCACGTCGTCTGCTTTTCCTTTCCTCTGTCTCCAGCTTCTCCTTCTCTCCATGTCGATTCCTACCAGCATTCTTTTCTTCACGCTTAGTGCTCTTGGAAACCTCACTGATAATTCTGTCTTTACCCCGAAGTCATGAACATATATGGAATTGAATTTTTCCTATGTAGTGCGAGGTGGGAATGAAGTTTCATGTTTTTGTACAGATACTGACCTGCACGAACACCCCTTGTTGGGAACAACGCGTCCCCCCACCCGCTGTGAGTCACGCGTCCGTGTGTGCACCTGCAGTCCCTCCCCGGCCCGTTAGCGCTCTGGTAACATCGAGGAGACTCGCTTTTGGGGGGAGGGCAGAGAAAAGTTTTCTGGCTGTCCTCCATGCTCTCTGGTTTATAGATCTCTATTTCAGATTTGCTACTTAAAAAAATAGCTTCCAGTCCCTACCGAAATTCTCCGTATTATTTTTTATCTCCCTCAAAGTAACAGGCAGGGTTATTCCAAAGCGGCGCCTGACAACCGGAGTATCTGGAGCCCCGGCGGCTCTATTCCCGTGTCTATGGCCTCTGCTGATTCTCCCCTGTGCTGCCCTGTCTCCCACGGGGGTGAGTAACTCTCATTATCTGCTGGACTCTGTTTGGGACAAGTTCTATGCAAACAGTATTTGAGGCCTAGAATAATGTCGTAACCCTCCGGCGAGGTTTGCTCCTGGCAGGCCCCCCGAGAACCTGCAATCCGGCTCCACTGAAGTCCAGTATAGGGCGATGATCCGCTTTGAATCTGAGCTGCGCGCCCTGTGAGGAGGGTCTGCCTCTGCTTAGCCCTCACTCCTCGAGCTCCCCTCCAGGGAGTGGCTTACAGGTGCTACTCCCTTGGTGAGCCACGGACTATTTGAAAATCTGTGCTCTTTTAAGAGAAATAACATCCCTCCACAACACCATCTTCAAAAAAAAAGGAAAATAAATCTTGATAAGAAAAATCCAGCTATAAAATGAATGAGAGCAATGGTGCTCTGATTGAACATATTTAAAATAATTGGAGCTCTGGTGCTCTGAGGGCCTAGAGCATAGCGTTCTGTCTTTTTGTCTTATCTTGGCCCCTGTGATGTCCCGAAAGCATCTCCAGAGAATCTACTTCTTCCAGAAAATCTTTTTGAAAACCATGGGGTTTTAGAAACAAACATGTGGATCTATTTTGTGAAGCTAACTTGGCTCCAGAAAAGGCCAAAGCTGGGCTCACAGGCCCCTTGTGTCGAATTAAGTTTTATTGATCTCCGCAGTCCTGGGCCACCTCCTCAAACTCAGGACTTTATGAGTAAGACCTGAGCCGAAGGCGACAGAACCAGAGGGAGCCACTGGCTCAGTATACACCAGTGGTGGTCGGATAACCACAAACCTCGTGTCTTTGGTAGGCAGACAAAATATTTCAATCATTTCTTTCTTCATTCATTCACAAAATACTTTTGGTGTAGCTGTAATGCTCTAGACTTCAAAGACATCATGATAAAAACGTTAGAAAATGTGTTTTTAATTTTCTAGTTCTCTGCTTATGTTATTACGTAGGAAGCCCATATTTGTATTATGCTTTAATATTACTTATGTGCAAACACCAAGCTCTTGGTAATCCTGTACGCTAATCTCTTCAGTAACACCTACACATAAATTTACCTTTTGTCCACCTTGTGTCTGGATTCTCTATTCATCTCTTTTATCAGGGACCCCACTTCTGTGACTCTTGGCCTCCCCTCGTCAGCCAGGGGGGCAGGGTCTGCTCTTTGCTCAGCCACAAATTCCTCTCGAGACTCCACCCTGGGCTGGACAGCCTCAGCTCCCCCGGAGTCCACCCTCAGCTCAGCAGCTGTGAAGCCACTGGCAGCCATGCTATCTGACCCCACCCTTAGCTCGACAGCCTCTCCTTGACTCCACCCTGGGCTGGGCAGCCCCTGCTGCACTGGAAGCCCAGCTGTCCAACTCTCCCACTCATTTCCCGTCAGATTCCTGCAGCAGCAGTTTTGTACCCGATGTGGTTTAAAATTACATATTATTATTATTATCAGTTGTAACTGAATTTCCCTCCTTTTCTCACCCTCTCGATTGTCATTTGTCCAACTGAAAGTTGCTCCCAAGAACTGATGGAGAGTCTAATAACTGGTGTGCAGTTGGTCCTTAACATCCCGCTCTGCCCTTTTTCCTGATGCTTTATCTGCTGCCCTCACGGCTACTTTATCTTCTTCCGGTCGTCCCTTCCCCTCTTCTTGGGCAACACACTTACATGGACGTGCCCCGGACTTGGTCAGTACCTGGGAGCGTCTGACCTTTGAAGCTGGACTTCAGAATTTCCATTTTGACCACAACCTCTTATCTTTCTATATTTCTCTCTCCCTCACTCCCACTACATTTCATCATTTAAATAATTCTGAGTTCTAGCTTCCTCAATCCGATGTGTTCCACTGATCCCCCCAAGTCCCTTGGGCCTTCACCTCCCTTCACGTCCACGCACCCCATCTCCGTGTCCGCCAGTTGCTCTCCTCTCCCCGTTACTATGCCCAATGGGAACATTCAGTTTATGACTTCAAGTTTTGATTATCCTTTTTCTGGCTAAGTCTGCTGTAACGTCCCGAAGGAAAAGTACATGATGCCATCGACTAATTTCATTAAATATATGATCCCTGATATCAGTCGCCCTTGCTCCATAGTTTCTTGATTCTTTCCCAGCGGCTTCCGCTCCTGTTCCCCAGAGAAAACACAGCAAACGTCTCCACTCAGCTCAGAACCTCGGCAGAGGGCCCGGGTCCTTATTTCATCGAGGAAAGAGGCGCTATCGCATAAGCATGTTCCTGTGCTATACCTTCTCCCTTCTGTCGCAATGGAAAGAATATTTCTTCTGAACTGCTGGGTTAATTATTCTGTCTGCATTTCAGGGCCCGTTTCCTTCCGCGTCCTCGGGAATTTTGTTTCTTTGTGCAGCTTCACCCTTTGCATCTCCATTTTTCCTCTCTCTGTGTAAGTTCCAAACACGTGAGCCACGGGCGCGCTGATGATTTCCCCTGTCTGACCGACGCTGCGACACCCAGCGTTCTCTTCACCTCCACTTTCTGCTCACCTCCTGAAGCGCCTCGCCTTCCCCTCTACTTCTGTACGATTTACACCCCTGCCCCTCCTGGTCCGGCCCGCCCAAAGGTCACCCGGGGAAAAAAAAACCCTATTTCCCAAATCCAATGGCTTCTTCGCTGTCCTCACTCTTTAAATCTGGCTACGATGGTGTTTGACAACACGGACCACTTCTTCTTTCTCAAAAGTCTCTTCTTCCACTTCAACATGGAGTCTGTTTCTTTTTTTTCTTTTCCTGCCTGTCTCCTTTATTCACTCCCTTGATCTCCTTTTCTTTTGTCTCTTAACTATTGATCAGAATCCCAACTTCTCTTCTGTTCTAGCCCTTCGCTCTTTCTCGGGGTGTTTGCAAGGACTCACTCTGAAGCCCTCATGCGTAAGGCCTCAGACGTGTCGCTCACACTAGCCCTACACTTCTCTCGAGCCACAGCTCCCTATTTCTAGACGCTTCCTCGAAACCGCTTCCCGTTGTCTTGCCTCAGGTGTACCTTAGGTCTAACGTAGGACATTATCTCTTCTCTGCTTCTCACCACCTCCGTGAGAACTAAAAAGGCCCGTGCCTCTTCTTGCATTCTCTCTCCCCAGTATGAATCCCCTCGTTTCCTCCCTGTCTCCGTTGATAACTGGAGTCACCCTGACTCCAGCCCCTTCGCCCCCCCCCCCAACCCGCTGGTCGAGTCCTCGCACTTCTGTCTCCAAAGCATGTTTTTATTTCCTGTGGCTTTCTACGTTCCCTCCGACCCTCTCCATTGAGACATCCCCGGCTTTTCAGACTTGCAGGTGGCCTCTGTGAGTCCCGGTTCTTTTCACTGCAGGGCTCTCTTCCTCTTGTCACAACTTACACCTTTTCCTGCGATGACCAAAGTGATGCCCGGTTACTATGTGCTGGAAGGAATTTTTAACTGAACTGGAAGAGTTAACCCCTCCCACTAATAAATGAGTTACTAGTGCGTAGGCGACACTGGCTTCTACTGGAATGAGTTTTTAACTTTTAGACCTCTGGGATCAGTGGAGGATCTATTAAGGACACTTGAATGTCTACAATGTCAATAAGAGTGCTTTACTATGAGTAAATGAAACTCGGAAGTCATCTTGGATTCTTATTGTGACTATTTACCAGCCCTGTCTTCCATCAGAATTCTCCTAGTTATTAAAAAAAAAAAAGGAAAGGGAAGCAAGAGAGCCATACCCACCACTAACTAGATGGTCACGCGCTCACTCTCCTGAATGGTTTTGGTTGAAAAGCTTTTAGAATCTTTGTTTTTTTCCCCCGGTTTGGAGACTTTTAGGATTGTGTCCATGATCATGCAAACCTTAGGAAGTGAGGTTTAACATGAATTGAAAAGATGACCTGTAGTCAGTTTTGCTACTTATTAGTTTTGATGGGCACACATTGCTAATATATTGGAGGGCTCGGGATTTCAGTGGGCGTTAATTACACATAGCTCATTCATGATCTGTGTCGGTGACTGCGAGCTCACGGGTGTGATTCTGGCTTTTTGTCTTTGGGGCAGAGTCTGCATGGACAATGCGAAGCACTAGAGTTACTGAATTTTTCTAAAAGTTTATTTCCAACGTGAGAAAAACAAACAATGGAATGCTTCCCAATGCATGAATTAACTATGGAATCAGAATCAAATTCAGTATTTTTTACTTTGATTCTTTATGGAATCACATAGCAGTCAGCACCCTACACTACTGCATCACCGGAGATCATAACGGATTCGGGCAAAGCCCACGGTGAAAGGAGGGCTTTGTTTTGAAGGGTGGGATTTAACATCTAGACCTGGAACTGACTATGTCAGCTTGGTTAGAGTCATTAACGTGTGTGTACATGTATTGTACGTTATGCACGTCTCAAGTTAGTGAATGTGAAAGTCATTTAAAGTGATTTCCAAAATAAAAATAAGTATTTTTTACAATGCTTTAATGTTTGAGTTGGCCCTGTAGGATTATACTGTAGATAACTGATGTCTTTTCCAAAATATATGTTTGACATCGCTCAGCTTAGAAAAAAAAGAGTTTGACATTCTTCAGCTTAGAAAAAAAGAAAGTAATTTCTGGACACTTCATAAAGTACTACCGGTATGTTGAGCTCAAAATCAGGTCATTTAGTTTCTCTTCTATGAAAATTAAATGTCATGACACAAACGTGGTAGAGCATTGACCTTACAAAGCACTTAATGTGCTGTCTTTGTGGTGAACCAGAACAAGCCTCTCGTTTCAAACGGGTTTCAGAGTGCACATTAGCTCGTTTTAAGATCCAGTGACTAACGCTGTTCTTAGATTATGTCTACCAGTGACATTGTTAGTGGATGAGTCTTCGGGTGTGAACATGAAGAGGTACATGACATAGGACAGCTACAGAATTTTTGTAAAATCAGGTGTGGCCATACCAGCACGTAACACAAAGCTTTTTTCATAATTTAGTGTTTGTATGATTCACCTAATCATTCAGCCTCAACCAGTGCAAATGCCAGGTTGTTTTCTAATTGAGGAAGCTTGGTTTTTATTAGATGATGGGGAATTGGTATTTTTGAAGGATAATAATTCATCATGAGATGACAGCTGCTTTAGAAAAAGACTAGATTGTGTAAGAAAATTTCACATGATTCACTGAAGACACAAATGTCTAAAGATGTTTCATATGCCAGTATTCTGAGGGCTGTATTACAACATATAAATTTTGGAAGTTAACCCCAGTTCACGGACTCAGGGCTTAAATGACATTAGCCCAAACTCAAAATTGCTGGTGGGTGCCATGATATTTGAAAAAGACTTGGAAACTTGATTTATAGTTTTGTAAATGTAATAGGGAGGCACGTTATGCACACATATGGTGACATGTCCCCCTCGAGGGGTGGGGTGGTGACCGCCTTTCGACCCAGCGGGGACAGTGTGCTGGCTGCTATAATGACTGGCTTGAGCCAGAGAATGTATAATGAGGCAATAGTTTTACAGACTGATAAGATTATTTTAGTGAGCCTTCAAGACTTTCAATTAAACTCCTGACAGAATTAAGGATAGGTGAAAGTATGGAACCGTCTAGAAAGGAAATGCACTCTCTCGTGACCGCTGTTACAGAAACATATTGCTCCCCGCGTGAAGCGCTTTAACTTCAGTTTTGTGGTTCTCATAAGAACTCTTGAGGATCATTACTTTCCTTCCCAAATCCCTTAAATTTAAACATCTTAAGCTCTGGTGAGGGAACATTAATTTAAAAACTGAAATGGGGAGTAAGAAATTTACTTACAGCACATGAGTCTTTTGGTGGAGAAGAGCCTGGAGGGAATTCACCATTAATTTTTAGGCTAGTCAAGTCGTAACTCTTGTAAGCCATGGGAATTCCACGATTGCTCTTCGGAAGTTTTCACCCTGCCCAGTGCCATATTCATTCAGCACGGGTGGTCTGGGTTTTCTTCTTCTTGAATGCCACGCCAAGTGTAGCCTTTCCAAAGAAACCACTGGCTCCATAGCCTCCGTGCCACCTTAAAGCATGTGTATGCCTGTCCTTTCCAAGATGCTGAGGAGACAACAAGTGAGTCTCCGTGAACTTGAAGTATGTTTTTCCTGTTGTACATCCTCCCTGGGACCCACACGGAAAGAGCCATTCTTCTGGCCCTTAGAGTCTCCGAGTGGAAAGGTCAGCCTGAGATTGCAGGGCTGCCCTGAGGCCCCTTTCCTGGGAAGAAAATTTCCACTAATTTCCACTCCAGGGGATGTGGGTTCGGGCTCCCTTCAACAGAATTGCCAATTAGGGTGTTTCTAAACAATGGAAAATTAGTTTGAGGGGAAATTCTCTGGTATGTGTTTCCGGTTATCTATCTATTTATCTATTAGGCTGAACTGCAAGTGTGCTGGTGTCTGAATTACCTGGTGATCGTTTGTTGCTGTGTATTTTAGGGATGTTTTTTGAATAAAAGACTTTGTGACCCTTAAAGAACATGAAAAGTTGAGCCCTTTGAGGATGTTTTCCTGATGGTTGGTAAAAACGAGTTATCTTTCTGAAACTGGAGAATGTTTTCCTACTGCTTCCAAGCCTTTGCATATGCTGTTCCCTTGTAGTAAAATGCCGTGCTTCACGCCATCGCCCACATCGCTGTGGTGACATTTACGATTCAGCTTGTATTCTCCTCCCTCGGGCATGCTTACCCGGGACCCCGCAGCCTGAGTCTGTATCCTTGTTCTTGCCCTCCCAGATCTTTGCAAATGCTCGAGGCACTTGTAACAAGTAGCACATACTCATTTTGTTTTGTACGTGTGATTAGTTTCTGATGTGCCTCTCCCGCTAAGCTCTAAGCTCCGTCTGGTTTGCTAACTGCAAACAGTTCCAGGTACCTCGTTGAGTACTTGGTATACGTTGCAAATCCTCAGTCCATGCCTGTGACTAAAACAGAAGAACAAGTGCAGGGATGGGATACTTTCCCCCAGGAACAAATCCGTGCTTTCCCAGTGGTAAGCTGAGATTTCTGGTGGTGAATGTTCTCCAGGTCTCTCTGTGTTCCAGTGCGGATGTGTTCTAATCCGTGAAAACGGCGCTTCACGTGTTTCTGGTGACTTACCGCCAAACTCAGTAGAGGTTAAATACCACGTTCACCTTTTTTAGCCCCAGTATAGCTTTGCACGGAGTGAGCTGCCACCAACATCCTCTTGAGTGTTGGCTTCTTTTGCACGACTCCCTGTACTTGACTGCTCCATTCCTGGTCACCCTTACGTTTGCTCGTGTCAGAGACTGTCTCAGGTTGGAGTTCTCAGATCTCAGTCCAGGACTGGGGAAAACGGGGTAGAGGGAGGAGGTGAGTTAAGCAAGAATGCCAGTTCAGGCACAGTCCCCTAGAGAGCAGCTTCCGTCTGATCCCAGAAGAAGCTCTGGAATATGAGTTATGCAAGCGAGGCCTGGACTTTCATGCTCCGGCACTGGCCAGTCACTGGCTCACCACGATGGGGGCGGGAAACTTCCCAGGACGTCTTCGGCGTCCTATCCCTGCAGGAGAAACAGCTCTCGTAGCCAGAGGAGCGTCAGAGAGGAGCCTCACGTGTGGCAGTAAAAGAAAAAGCACCCGGAAGCTGGTGAGGATGTACAGAAACACAAGAAAACATTGGAGGGGGTTGCGGAGAATTCCAACAATGTCTGTTACAGAGGCTGCACCCCAAGCCTCATCCCTACCAAGACAGAGACCATTCCTGTGCTCGGCTGTGTTCTCTGTACTTTTGGATCTAACTATCACCTACTCACAGAGGATAGCCAAGGTTACCTGCCCATCCCTGAACATTGCTGACTCCGACATGGTTCTTCAAATACGAGCTGGGCGTGCCTAGCTCCTTATGTTTAAAAGGTGATCACCAGAAGTGAGAAACGCAGAGTAAAGACATACAGAAAAAGACCCAGCATCAAAAACAATGAACTAAATCAAAAGGCCCAGCTCTGCCTCATGCCCTTTGCTTCACCCTGTCTGCCTTGTTAGGTACCTGCAATGCTATCGAGCAATTTGGCCTCGGAGGAAAAGCCATTTGGATCTCGAGAAAGAGGCGTTGAGGAACTCTGGAGTAATTCGTGTGCAAGTGCCTGACTAACTGGATTAGCCTGTTAGAATGCTGTACTTGGCAAGGGGAAAAGCACACAGACATAATAATTATGGCCTTTGAGAAGCAATACAAAAGAATTCCAAAGCCTAGGAAATAAAGTAGGAAATAGAAACCTTGGAGGAATTGTGCAGAAAAATGCCAAGTATTGGCAGGCAGGCAGACTAGCATTCTAGAAAAGTAACTGGTTAGCAAAAGTGTCGGGAGCGGATGGTCCTGATGCAAACAAAGAACCTAACACTCCAAGAGTATTTATCTTGGCTCAGGTATCTTAATAACCATCAAATAACATTGTGTTCTATTAATTTACATGGACTAAGACATAAAATGAAAAGAAAGGAAATTCTTTTTTTTCAAGATTTATTTATTTTTAGAGAGGGAAGGGAGGGAGAGAGAGAGAGAGACAGAGAGAGAGGGAGAGAGAGAGAGAGAAACATCAATGTGCGGTTGCTAGGGGTCATGGCCTGCAACCCAGGCATGTGCCCTGACTGGGAATTGAACCTGCAATGCCTGGTTCGCAGCCCGAGCTCAATCCACTAAGCTATGCCAGCCAGGGCCGGAAAGGAAATTCTAAGACTGTCATGACATTTCCACGAGGGTTTTCAACACGTCAGAACGGCTTCAGGTATATAGATACTAAGTAGTGATGGAGGGTGGCCGAGTCAGCAGTGAGGAGATCGCCAGGACACTCCATGCGGTGGCATCTCCAGTCACGTGAACTAGGTACCTTGGCAATGGAAAAATCGCTTATAGCTGAGCAGTCTCGGACCCTGAGGGCTCTGGGGAGCAAGCCGGCTTCTCCGCAGAGCTCTAAGGCTCAAGTGAGATATGACATGCCCACCCGGCGTATTGAGGTCCCTTTGTCTTAGCTCGTGAGTTCACACCGATCTCCTCCGAGCTCCACACCACCAGTGCCCACCCGTGGGAAAGAGCCAGTGCTGGCCCTGTCTTTGGCCCCAGGATGACAGTGTCTGGTGGGGCCGAGGTTTCTTTATTTGTTATCAGTGTGGAGAAACTGTCATTTTCTTTCCCACCTACAAGGCCTAATAAAAAAATTCTTCCTCTGTGTATTCATCACACATCCTGTTCTCAGACAGGGGCCTGGAAGCTGGCTGAGAACCTGCCCCCGACGCTACTCCCTTGACCTTCACTGGAAAGAACCTGGCCTCCTCTCCTGGTGGAAGGACAAGGGACCAGGTACTTCGCTCGCCCTTATGACAAGGCTTCGGCTTTGGGGTGACTGTACTTCTGTCCTTGAGGGATACAAATGCTCTCATACAGTTTAACCAATTGTCTTATGTCATCGAGGGTTTTTTTCGTTTTTCCCTAATTTGCTACCATCACTTTCCCTCAGCATCTTAGAGAAATGTGTCCGTTGCAGCCCAGCAGACCACCAGGATTTTCCTGTGGAGTTTCTCTTCTGGCTTTCCTCTGCCGGGGACTGAATGCTCCGGGACTGGGGCTTTTCCCTCAAAGCCAGGTCACAGAGGGCACGTAGACCCGGGCCGCGGTGGGCTGCCGTGGAACGAGGCGTGGGTGCCAGGAGGGAGGGCACACGGAACGTTGAAGAGGGGTCTGCTGCTCTGGGTCCACCACCGCGAGTGCAGTGTGAGCTCAGTGGGCTCTACTGCCAGTGGGAGCAAAGAAAAGGGTCTTGCTGACCGCAAAGTCTCGAGGCTGTCATTCACTGGGGACTGGCAAACTGTTCGTGCAAACCGGGGGTGGCTTCCCCTAAAACTGAGTTTGCTCTGACTGGATGTAGGGTAGGGGAGTCAGAGGGGCGAAGACTCAGTAGTCCAGACTCGGTTATGTTCATACAAAGTGGGTTTATTTTTATTCATATCCCAATAAGAGGGCAAGTGTGAAACAGAAGGTAATAGGTGCCCTCCTGGCCCTTGGAGATGACCGCAAATAACTGGCGAGGGCGCCTGCCCCGGGGCCCCGAGGGGTAGTCACAGCACTCCCCGCGAGCTGCGTGTGCCGGAGGTGCAGGCAGGGCTGCATGGTCTCAGCCAAAACCTCAAATGCAACATCCCTGATCCTGAACTTCCTTGGAATCTCCCTCTCATCTGTCTTGGGCCTTGTGTTTCTCATATCCTTATGTTTTAAAGGAACTTAAGTTACAAGGACAAAGGGCAGAGCCCTTTCCTCACTCTTTTCATATTTTCCTGGGTGTGGGTGAGTTCTCACCAGAGGATGCTTATCCCAAAGCTGCCTGTGGGGAAGAAGGGCCCGGCCGATCCCACGTGGCTGTGTGCAGGGCCAAGGCAGCCGACCAGCTGCAGCTTTCACTGGAAACCACCCCGAGGCGGGCTGAACTGGGTGGCGTCCTCCTGCTCTTACTTGTCCCCCAGCTTGTCACCAGCTTGGAGAAGTGGCTGGCTAAGGCTGCAAGAGCTCACAGAGCACTCCCATCGCCGTTTGTATTACTGTGCTATGAAGTCTAGCCGAGCCACCTACCTCATGGAGGCGACCGGTTGTCAATTTTTTTTTCTGATGCTGTCCATGTCAGATCGCTCCATTGAGTCTAGTATGATTGTTTGATATCCCAGACTTACTGCTGTCGGTCCGGCGGTGTCGCAGTTGACCTCAGCCCGAGGCGGTGGCGCCGTGTTGTCTCGCTGTGGAGGTACAGATGTGGCTCGGAGCCCCTCGGCCCAAACAAAACGGAACCCAGGTGTGAGCAGCGCTTTTTCCGCCTGTCTCCCGAGACACGCCTCTGTTTCTCCTCCCTCCTGCCCTTGGATGGGTCCCCCGTCCTTTTACTCGGTTTCCTGGCATTGTGGGAGCTGTTCTTCATGTGCCCTGCCTGCACAACCCTCCCCCCCCCCCGCTGTTACTGATTGACACAGATTCCTGCACATCCCGTCTCCCAAGCGTGTCACGCCTCTCTCTCACCTTGGGTTATGGTGATTTGCCTGGTGGTTGGTGGGTTTTGCCAAATTTTCAAAAGAAAAAAAAATCTTAGATTTTACATAAACATTTTAGTCTTTTTCTGTAGGTTTCTGGGTTTGGGGTTTTGTTTAGAAAAGACTGTCCCCGTGATACAATTCACTTCTTATTTTCTTTGGCATCTAGAATTTACTTCCCTGGAAGGGGTGAGCTGGCCATCAGCTTGACTTGCTTTTTTGTTCCTGTAAACGGCTAATCACCTCACCATCATTTACTGTGTCGTCCACTTTCTCTGCCATCTTGGGCACTGTCTCTGTCTTTGGCCAACTTCCCACGCGGATTTGGGCGTGTGTCCAAACTCTCTTTGCTACTCCAGAGATCTCCCTGTCTCTACCAGCACCGAACAGTGTCACTTGTTCTGGCTCAGATCCGTTCCTCTGTGCTTTCACCCAGCACGGACACCGAGTGCCTGCAGTGTGACCGGCTTTCTTCCTTGGGTGGGGGGAGGGGGGGAACGGGGGCTGGGGCTACAGGGGGGACCGTCTCTGCCCCTCATCCACTGCGCATCCGCGCTACCTTTGTGGGGCACACATCTTCCGTGGAACTCTTTCTTTTTTGTCTTTTTTTCATATAAATTTTAACATCAGTTTGCTACATTGAAGAAAATCTTTCCGGTATGTTTATTGGCATTGCTTTAAATTTCTACCTTAATTTAGGGAGAATTGATATTATTTATTTATTTATTTACTTATTTACCTATTTATTTATTTGTTTTTTTTAAAGAGAGAGAGAGAAACATCAGTGTGTGGTTGCTGGGGGCCGTGGCCTACAACCCAGGCATGTGCCCTGACTGGGAATCGAACCTGCAGTGCTTTGGTTCACAGCCCGAGCTCAATCCACTGAGCTACGCCAGCCAGGGCAGAATTGATATAATTTAAATGTTACATGTTCCTATCCAGAAAACAGTTATTTTTCTATTGATTTAAGACTTCTTGTATGTTCCTGTAGAGAAGCTTTGTTCAGATAGGGCCTGCATATTTTTTATTGTTTGTTTCTAAGTATTTATTTGTTTCTTTCGTCTTTAGCACAGATGGTATCTTTCTCCCATTACATTTTGTAATTTACTTTTGTATTGGTAAACTTCCAATTGTTGTGAATTAATTATTTAACCAGTCACTATACTGATTTCTCATGTTAGTAATAGGTTTTTTTAATAAATCCTAATATTTTCCACTTATACATATCTATCAATTATTTGGAAAAAATGTAATTTTACTTCTTCTGTTATGATTTAATTTTCTTTCTCTTGCCTAATCACATGAGTTAGTAATTCCAGAATAATCTTGAGTAATAATGTTGAGAATAGTTATTTTTATCCAATTTCTGATTATAATGGGGACACAGACTTTTAGCGCTTCACCATGATGGCGGGCTTGATTTGAGCTATAAAACTTTTTTTTCACACAAAGAACTAATCTATCAATATTTAGTTTGAATGTTATAACTATGAAGTTGATTATCGTTCTCTTTGATTATTAATATAGCAGATTATATTCATAGATTTCTTTTTACTTTTTTAATTGTATTTTTTCCCATTGAGTCCCCTTGTGTCCCCTCCCTCCCCCCGCAGTCACCACGCTGCTGTGCATGCTAGTGAGCCCTTTTTCCTTTCTGCTCAGTCCCTCCACCCCCACCTTCCCCCACTTAGGTGTCATCCTGCTCCCTCTGAGTTTGTCTCTATTTTGCTTATTAGTTCAGTTTGTTCATTAGATTCCACATATGAGTGAGATCATATGGTATTTGTCTTTCTCTGACTGGCTTATTTCACTTAGAATAATATTCTCCAGGTCCATTCATACTGCTGCAAAGGGTAAAACTTTCTTCTTTTTTTGTGGCTGGGCAGTATTCCGTTGTGTAAATGTCCCGTGGTTGTTTTATCCATTCATCTACTGATGGGCACTCGGGCTGCTTCCATATCTTGGTGATTGTAAATAATGCTGCAGTGAACATAGGGATGTTTATATTCTTTTGAATTAGTGTTTTGGGTTCTTTTGGATATATTCCCAGAAGTGGGATCTCTGGGTCAAATGGTAGATCCATTTTTAATTTTTTGAGGTATCTCCATACTGCTTTCCACAGTAGCTGTGCCAACCTGCATTCCCACCAACAGTGTACTGGGGTTCCCTTTTTTCCACATCCTTGCCAACACCTGTTTGTTGATTTATTGACGGTAGCCATTCTGACAGGTGTGAGATGATATCTCACTGTGCTTTTCATTTGCTTTTCTCTGATGATCAGTGATGCTGAGCATGTTTTCATAGGTCTATTGGCCGTCTGTATTCCTCTTTGGAGAAGTGTCTATTCGGGTCCTTTGCCCATTTTTTAATTGGGTGGTTTGTTTCATAGATTTCTTGTTTAAGCTATCCTATCCCCTTTCAATTATTATAAATTTTAGGTTAAATTGTGAGAAATGATTGCCACTAATTAATTCTATTTTTGGTTTTTCAAAAGCTGAGTCTGGGATGTTGGCCAAGGGGTCTGATATTTGTCCCTCTTCTCACTTTTGTGTAAATAAAGAAAAAATATTGTGTGCGTATACACAATATATATATTGTATACACACACAATATGTATACAACATATATATTGTATGTATATATATACACACACACGTATATATATTTTTCTTAAAGTTCCAATGCTATTAAAATTAAAAGTCACTGTAAAAGATGTACTATTTTGTAAGCTTGCCAGTTTAAAAGTACCCCACCAGAGGGAATTCTCCTGGACATCTGGCTCAGGTTCCACTCCACTATGACTACGACCCAATGTTGAGCAAACAGGTGTTTCAAATTCGTGTTTACCTTCCTTAACCTTACACCAAAAATAAACTTGCTCTGAATGCTTGTTCAGTAAGGGTAAAAACAGGCCAGCCAGCCCTGGCGTTAAGCCAAGTCCCTGCAGGTGTCACTTACAGAGAATTACCGCCCAGGTTCCAAAACCTTGAAAGTATCAGATTGCTTTGCTGCGGTCCAGAGGCAGCAGCCCGGGTTTCTATGCAGGACATCACGTGCAAACTCCCTAAAGTATTCTTTGTCCGTCTCTGTCTATCCTCCAAATTTTGGCCACAGTGGTTATTGAAATATCAGACCTTCTCCCCAAACCCCCTCACTCCCTCCTCACTCCCTCCTCACTGATGAAGAATGATGTCTTCAGAGCGATACCATTTTCACTGGGTTACGGCTCGCCAGGCTGACCCAGCAGCCCCTTCATCACCGCTTTTGCAAAGCCTGTTTCAGCCCCGGCCGGATGGCTCTGTCCATTGGAGCATCGTCCCTTACGCCAAAAGGTTACAGGTTCAGTTCCCCATCAGGGTGCATACGGGAGGCAACCGATTGATGTTTCTCTCTCACATAGGTGCTTCTCTCACCCCCAGCTCCTCTCTCTCTAAAATCAACAAACAGACCCTCAGGTGATGATGTTTTAGAAAGCCTGTTTCAGGAAAGGGGGACATCCCACCACCCTGAGATTCTCAAGACAGGTAGTTCCCACCATAATCCTGACAAAGAAAGCCTTTCATCACTTGAAAATGTGTCTGCTGTTGTCGGAGCCCCAGGTCCGAGGCTTAACGCTGAAACGGAGCCCAAGTTCCACCCCACAGGTGGGCGTTGCTAAAGGGAAAGAAGCGTTGTGAACCATCAAAGGAGGATTTTATACCAGCACCCACTCGTGTGCCTCCCTTCCTAGAAGCATCATAGGGCTTTCCAAGGTGACATTTTGATGGATAATTTGCACAGAAATTACCCTGATCACATAAAAGCATTGCTTCCAGAGGCTGCCCGCTGAGGGGAAGCTATAGCTTTAGAACATATCGTTCTACTTACTGATTTTTTCCCCCAACTCATTGATGAATCCCTTGCATATCAATGGCATTTTGTGCAAAACAATAAGTGAATGTACTAGTGTTTATGCACAGCCTCTTTGGAAATTCCTAGTAGAGTCCTCTGAATTTTTCATCAAAGATGTAGTTTGTGAAATCATCTGAACCCTTGGGCATTTAATGAAATGATTTATTTTCCGATCAGAAATTCATAATTGAAGATAAAAAAGTTACAGAAGAGAGCCAATGTGGGTTTTTTGGATCTACCATATTCAAGCAGGAACAGGAAGAAAAAAAAGAGTATTGTTCCCCCAACACGTCTTCAGACGAGGGTTTCTCCGTAGAGCAGAAAAGATAACTCAGCGGAAAAAGTGCAGGTCAGTGAGTTGGGCTGGAGGAGTAAGTGTGTTTGCATAGGGAGCTCAGCACTTCCTCGCCCGTTTTGGAGAAGCCATGTCCCTGCTCACCGGAGCTTGGTTTCTAAGGAACTACGTTTCCTACACAAACAGCTCCCTCCCCCCTTGCCCACGAAAGTGACTTCATCCGAGGAAAGGCCTTCCGTTATGTCACGCTAAGGTTATCAGTCAGATCAACAAGAAGTGGTCGATTCCTGCAGAACCAAAACCGAGGTAGCAAGAAGTGGAACAGGGCACTTGGGAGAGGAAACTTGGCTGTTTTCCCAGACTTACTGTTCACCCCCCCAAAGGGGAGGGGCATGTATTTCTGCAGCTTCATCCAGGAAGTGAGAATCAGGTCTTACTCTAAATATTGCTGTCCGTACATGAGCCGGGTGTAAAAATAGAATCAGAAGAATTGAAAGGATTTCCAGCATTTCTTTTTTTCTCAGACATTCCCCTAGTGCACGGTGGCCCTTCCTGAACCCTTCATCCAGTGTATCCTGCCTGCCTAGACCATGACGAAGGGGTATTCCACGGTCTAGTTCAGACAGGAACTGCTCCCCAGCCCATGCAAGTGCATTCAGTCCAAGCCTGTGTTTTTTCTCAGCACAGGGTGAGTGTTCATAAATAAGCGGGTGGCTTGTCAACGCTGCACATTGCTAGGCTCCCCTCCTCTTATCCTAGATTCCAATCCAGCAGACCCCTACTGCTATGGGGCTCCCCTGATCCCAGAGTCTGTGCCAAGCCAACACCCATGGCCTAGTCAACCCCATCCAACCCAGCTCTGCTTGAACTCGGAGTGACGCGACTGCTGGGGGCTAGGGGCCCCGTTCCCCAATGACACAATCTCTTTCAAGCAATATGAATGATTACACAATTCTTCCACATACTAAAATGAAGTCTACCTCTCCTTGATTCTTATTCATGGGTTTCAGCTCTAGACTCAGAACAATAGACAACCAATGTGGTAAGTCTCTAACAGATTACCTTTTCAAGTATTTCTTGATTAGTTGTCCTGTTTCCTCTCTCCTTTTCAGAACAAAACGAGCCACGCTTCTCTGAAATGCAGACAAAGGGCTGGGGGTGCTCAACAGGGCTCCTAGGCCCCACGCCTCGACACCCCAATTAAATAGCCAACTCATACCTCATTCCGATTTACAACTTCCTTGCTCAGAACGACTTCCCTGTCTCACCGACCTTGCTGGGTAATGAAGGTCTTCTGGGAAGACTCAGAGGTGTGCCGGGCCCCTTCTGCACTGCAGTTTGCTCCTTGTCAAACCTAGTGGGAAACATCCAGAGGGAATTTCCGCAGAGGGGAGGGTGAGCGTTGAAGAGGGCGAGGGGCCGGGTTACAGCATTTCCAACGACTTCGTCATTTCCAGCTCCCGGATCTAGGCTGTGCTCTTCAAGGTTAATTGCTGTCTTAACAAACACCTAATCTACTGTCAAAGGATGCTCTTGGGTGATCAAACGTCTAAACACACACACACACACACACACACACGCACACACACCAACAAAACCTCCACTAAAGCAGCATGCATCTAAGTGAGTGCCATTGATCAGTTTGAAGAAGTGGGCTTCGGAGGTCGTGTGCTGACTTGAGGAACTTACTGTTTCTGAGATTCCATCAGGTGCCTTTTTTTAGGGGGAGAGGATGGCCTGCAGAGATAGCTTATCATAAAAAGTGTTTACCTTACCATTTCAAAACTTAAACCTTGTTGTGAAGTCAGAAAGTCTCTTCCAGACTATGCACTCTGTTCATCAGTTTGGGTTCCATATGGCTTTCAGATACTTTCCATAACCACCTTCACAGACCAAAGATCTGCCACCCTTTGGGGTTACTCAGAATAACAGCCCACAGATCTGGAGCCCACTTAGTCTTCCCCAGTGGACTCCTTGCCTCACCTCGCCACGCTCTTCCCCTGTGATCCCTACTGCCCTTGTTGCCTTGGCGACCAGCATTTGCTCTGCTTGGCCTGCTCCTCTTCATTCTCTCACCTCCCTAACTTGACTCGTCTTCAGGTCCTGGCCTAATCGCCGCTTTGCAAGGGGAGAATTTTACCAGGTGGTTCCAGCTGTCATCACCTAACTTTGATTTCAGATGATCCTCTGGAAACATCACCCCCCGGCCCCATGCTTCCGTAGAACACTGGCTTCACTGCTTTGGGTCTGAGTTGGGGCCTCAAGAGGTCCCTTGCTCTTGCAGAACCCACTGCCGCCTGAGCTAAGTTATAGGCCCGGCAGTTGTAGGTTTCCGCCGAGAATGAATAGCATCTCCTTATTTTCTATCAACATTCTCTCTCCTCTTTCTTCCGTTGCCTATATTCTCAGCCTGGACACCACCTCCCTAAGGACGCTGGCCCTGACTCCCCACGGTGGGCAAGGTCGCCCATCCCATCGTGTGCCCCTGTCGTACGCGTACTAAGTTCACTGTACCAGCTGTCAGACGGCATGGAAAGTGCGTGCAGTTGTCCTGTGGCCTGTTGTTACATGACAGATTAGCTCCTCAAGGGCGGAGGCTGTGCACTGACCTCTGAGCCCCAGCTAGATCCCTGGTAACCGCTCACTGAGTGGCTGCTAACTAAGTAACCAAATGGACGCATGGAGAGACAGGTCTTGAGAGGAGCTTGCAGAATTCTGGATGAACAGAAGCGGCCTTGCCCCTTCGCCTTTTATGTAGCTTCTAAACTTTTTCTCACCATGGTTGCATTAGAGGTCTCCAGTCCGGCTGTGAGGTGGTGTGAATTGCTTTTCTTTTCTCTTTTTAATATGTTTTATTGATTGTGCTATTACAGTTGTCCCATCCCCCCATATTCCCCTCTGCCCTGCATACCCCCTCCCACCCACATCCCCCCTTTTAGTTCATCATCGGGGGCAGAAGGAGGGGGAAAGAGGGGGAAAAGGTACAGAGAATAAGTAGCATAAATAGTAGGTAGAAAATAGACAGGGGGAGGTTAGGAATAGTACAGGAAATGTAGAAGCCAAAGAATTTACATGCTTTTATTTTCTTAATTTCCTCCAAGCAGGGAGACTCCCATGGAATACCAACAGCAAGGTCCTCAGGCTATGCTGGGAAAGGGGCGTTATTGGAGCGTTTAGTTTCTAGCCCTTGAGCCTGAAAGTTGTCCTAGTTTTCAGGGAGGAGGGAGGGGGGAGTTTTTAAAGCTCGTCCAAACCTTGCTCTTAGCATTCCTAGCCTTGGCAAAGTGTCACCGGGCTCCTACCTGCTGGGAAGGTGCGCTCCCTGGAAGCAGTGCCACATCCCTATTCTGGGGACGGGCAGGTAACCTTCCTTGCTCCCCTGCCTGGCCTAAAAAAATCCTGAGCTGCATTAAAAATTTTCTCGTTGGCAAGTACTCTCCTGTCGACTTCTCAAAAAGTCGAGTTCTTGTTGGATGAGCTCAACATTCTTTCCAGCGATGTTCCGCAGGTGAGTCACAGGGACCCAGCTCAGCGAGGGGAGATGCAGAACTGAAGACGGGCGTGTGGCGTGGCTGCCGCACTTGGCTTTACACTTGGCTGTGACTCAAGGGGCCCAGGGCGCATTCCAGAAGGCACTTCCGCATTCTGTTCGGGGCAACTTTCCACCACCTCCACCCTGCAGAACGGAGTGGCAGCTCGGGCCTTTCCCATTTCTTCACTCCTGGCCTCCCTCCCCTAAGTGGCTCCCACACGGCGTTCCTCCTGTGTCAGTGCCAGTGCGTGGCGAATGCTGGGGTAAAGCTGACTCAAGAGAAGACCTGCGTGCACGCCAGAAAGTGACATGCAGAGATTCCGAGGTGATGAGTAATTTCTTGGTGGCTTTTGGGGGATCAGTCTCATTATTTCACTGTCTCACCTCCACCACTTTCATTAGTTCATTCCGAAAATAATTAAGCCTTACCATGCATCTTCAGTTTTACGTTTCAGCTCTCCTTCAGGGGCCAGGCGACACGTGTACTCAGAAAAGCACAGACACATCAAATGCCAGAAGGTAGCCTGCCTTGTGGCCTCGCTGCACCCTGCTCTTTGGCCTTGTGGTAATTGGCACGATCGGCGGCTGTGGGTTTGTTCTAGTTGTGCTTTATTTACTTTCAAGGCCTGTCTCTCACTACAGTGGGGTGCCCAAGGGAACAGAGGCCATGTGTGTTGCCCCAGAGTCTAGGACAGCACCCTGCACATGCAGCCACCCATAACAAGCTAGCAAATGGGTACAACCAATGACTGGTTGGCGTCTGTGTCAGAACTGACACAGAATTTCTCTTGAACCTCCGCAGCTGTTCTACCACAGTATTACGGGGAGGCCCACAGAGCTCTGCACACTTCTGCAGAGACACCCCCCAGCCCCCCAGCTCTCCTCTGTACCTCCCTGTGGCAAACTGCCCAGGCACAAGGAGGCATGGGGCCAGAACGGAGCATCCGTCTTCACCTAAGTCTTTAGGGCCCCCCTCATGGTACCCCACCTGTCCTCCCCTCACACGGCCCCAGGTCCTCCCTGCACGAACTGCGCCCCCTGTGTACCCCCAGTCAGGCCTGTGTCCTCACGGGCGAGCCTCCGGGAAAGTCTCCCACACACACCCTCTCTCCTGCCCCTCTCTGCGTGAGCGTCCTAACTGAAGTCCGGTCCTCTTCAAGACCCCGCTCCCCCGCAGCCCGTGCTGTGAAGGGGGTCTTCTTCTCACGGCC
Source organism: Phyllostomus discolor (assembly GCF_004126475.2). Classification (NCBI taxonomy): domain Eukaryota; kingdom Metazoa; phylum Chordata; class Mammalia; order Chiroptera; family Phyllostomidae; genus Phyllostomus; species Phyllostomus discolor. Next base: position 22,278,478 of record NC_040916.2, on the reverse strand, counting down.
CTTGCCCCATGGGGCTGAGGGCGAGCCGTGTGTCCGTGAGCCTCGTGTCTTCCTCCAGATGTTGTTTACCTCCCCGTTTAAAAAACCTAGAGGACCCCTTCCATTAGATTTTGCACACATCACCCACTCATCTGCTAAGCTCTGGGTCTCCCCTTTCTTGGTCGATAAAGTTGTAGCTGCTCGCTCACTGTGTTCTTCTCCACCTACCGCTCTTGTCAGAATCGTTGATGCCTCAGTGTTTCCAGAGATGACCCGTCCTGTACTTGGTTCCCCAGCTCCCTGATCTCATTTCCAGTGCCCCTGGCCTCTAGCCCAGCCCCCGCCCCGCCACCACCTCAGTCACCCACGCCCACTCCGCTACCCTAGACCGTATGGTTTGCAAGAACTGAACCTCCCTTCAAACTCTCTGATTCCCACTCTCTGTGTTTCCAGTCCAGTTCCTCTGGAAACCCTCCTCCACGGTCCGTGGGCCCTTCTCCCCGCCCGCCCTCTTCCCTTCCTGCTGCCCGTTCTCCCCTCCTCAGGCCGTCTGCCCTCCGGACTCCGCTCAGCTCGCTGGCGCTCCTCCTGACTGCTCCCTCAGGTGCCCTTCCAGCCCCCTTGCCCCTGTAGGGGTTCAGGTTCCCCTGGTTGCATCCAGCGCCTCACTGGTTCTTGCTGACGCCCGAACGGCCGAATAGGGCTGGAAAAACTGTGCAAGCAGGCGGACGGGCCCGTTTGAAATGCATGACTACCGACCTCAGATGATGTCATCATCGCACTGCTCTTTCTAGCAAGTCACTCTGCCGCTGTCTGAGCACTGTAGCTCACGCCTTTTCCTCCCTCTCTGAACCTCCAACAACCCCTCGCTCCCTTCCTCTCAGCCAGCTACTTTGCTGGATGTTTCACTAAGGGACTGAGTGAGGAAGTAAGAGTAGCCAGAAAAGAGGCCTCTCCTCCTTCCCCACCACACGGCCAGCCCCCCTGCCCTGTGCCCAGCGCCTCTGCCTCCCTCGCCATGGACATGGGGGCCTTTTCCGGGCCCCTGTGTGAGGTCAGTCCCTCCACCTGTGTGTGCCCTGGACGCTGTTGGTTTTGTTTGCCACGTGTCCCGCTGGCTGCTGCTTCGCTATCTCGAGAGGGAACAGCTTTCACTGTGAAACCAAGACATGACATCCCAGAGGTTCCGGCGAAGAAGACGTCTCGGGGAAGCCCTGCAGGGGCGTGGGGGTAGCTATTTAAGCAGCGCCGACTGCACAGCCCGAGTTGAGGCTCCCTTTTGAGATTTGGTCCTGTTTATTCTCGCAGCCACTACCTGTCCCAGACGGACGGACAGGTGGACCCCGCCCCACCAAGGCTTTGACCCAAGTACGGCCACAGTCAAAGTCGGTCTTGGCCTTTTCTTTGGCATACTGAGACAGACTAGATTTTCTCAAAGGCATTTTGCTGGAAAGTAAAGAAAAATACTTTGATGTGTTGGAGCCCCACCTCTGTGTAGAAAAGATGTGCTTGTGTGTTTGTTCATTAGTTTTTCAACTTTTACCAGAATGGTTCTCTGTCTGGCCCCTCCAAGAATTCGGTGGGCAACGCAGAGACCTGGTCTGTTCGGTCGGTGGTGGATGTTGCCAGTCCCGTGGGTCTAGGTGCACGCAGGGGACCCCCGAGGCCGGTGCCTCATCCACGGGACGCATCCCGGCTGACGGCATCCTCTGCGGGGAAACGGCGGCGCAGCAGGGACGTGCAGGAGTGGCCCGGGCTGCGGATGCTTTAGATCACGGAGCGTGGGAACCGCAGGATGCCCCTGAGTCAGGAAGGTGTCAGCCTTCCGTTCACACTCTTTCCATTCTGCTTGCCAGGAGCAGGTTTCAAGTGAGGCAGGGAGGAGCCAGGTAGCTCAGCTCGTACTTTCGGGCGACTGCTGCAGAACACAGACCTCGGTGGATGCCCCGCGGGCCGGAGAGTCAGCACTTGTTCGAACAAGAGAAGCCGGGAAACCCCGAGGTCCGGGCAGAAAATACGTTTAGCCATCCGGGATGACAGTTCTGGGGTTTGCAAAATGCTACTTCGCCCTGTGTGAAAGTGTGGGCATGGTTTAGAGGGGAAACAAAAAGATAAGCAGAAGGAGCACTCAGAGCAGGGAGGCTCGTGAGTTAGCCCCCGGGACTGTACCTGGAGAGAAACAGGAGGTTGGAGAAGCCGCTCTCAGGTTGCTACTTTCTCAGAGCCAGAGCCTGGCGCGAGGGCTTGCTGGTAAAGAACCGTCCAAGTCGAAACCCAGAAGAAAGCCGTGCATGAAGCACATCGCCCTTCACCCCCCCCTGGAAAGTACATCCGGGAAGAGGGAATTCCCGCCGTCATCGGCGGCCCCACGAAAGCGGGAGGAGCCCAGGAGGTCCCCCACTGAATGGCAGAGTCTGCCCCGGCCGTCGCAGAGCCCCGTGTGGTATCTGCCAGAGGACGGACGACGTCACTAAAGTGAGAGAGTCTTACTTCGCGTCTTGTAACTCTGAGCCAGCTCTGCCACGGCGGCCAGAGCCTGAGCGCCCTGTCAGTCCGGGCACAGACCCAGAAGAAAGGGAGAGCCGGCGGTCCTGGACCTCCAAGCCGTCAGGACACCCGTTTGCTCTTTGGCCTCTGGAGCTTCCATTCTCGGAAGGGCGCTGGGAGACTGGAGCCTGTGCACAGGGAAATGGCCAGAACGACCGGGGACAGAGAAGCAACTCCTCAGGGACACGAGGAAGGACAGTGAGAAAGCTTGACCCCCACCCAGTAAGAGGAAGAAGTGGTGTCAGTCCGTGCTGGGAGGCATGTGACGTGAGAACGAAGCTGGCCTGTTGGGCAGATGGGCAGTGGCAGGTTTAGAGCAGTGGGTTTAAATACATGGTCGGAAAGAATTCTCTAGTAGTTCAGCCTTTTCAGGCTGAAGTTGGGGGAGAAGTTGGAGATGAAATGATGAGATAATGGGCGGGAAATGATGGAGGAAAAGCTGCAATGGATGTTACAGGGGTGGGGCTTTGGCACTGGGGGACTGATACGGTCCTATCTCCCAAATTCTGGAAACTTCTCCCTCGACCCACTTTTCTCTCTCCCAGGTATTTAAAATGAAAAGTGCACTTAGAAAGTCTCTTTATTTTCCTCCTTTACTTGAAAGGTGTGTCCGCCTTGTGAGCCAAGTGAATTTCACGTGCTCGACGGGTTTCATTTATTTATTAGGAAATATAAACGGGGGTGGCCTTCTGTGATGACACAAACATTGCCGCCTGTGGTGACACTTTTGGAGGGGCGGTCTGCATTTGAATTGCACTCAGACTGCACACCAGGTCCCAGTGTCCTCACCGTGGGCAGAAGGGAGAAGCTGAGGCTTTTGCTCAGAGAGAAAAGGTGCTTTTCTGCTTGGGGCTGGCAGGCCGTCGTGCCCCGAGACAAGGGTATGACCCACGAACGTCAAATCCTCCTCCGCACTCCGATATTCCCTGTGGAAAGTATGTCTAGACTTCACGCTTACTTTCCCCTCACTGATTCAGATTTTGTAATAGGCTGTATAATGACTTGATGACTCTTTTGGAGTCTCATAAATGATTGATTTGTTTTTTTTAAAGAACTTTAGATCACTATCATTCTTCAAAATATTCTCTACGGCATATGTATTCATTTCCTTATATATTCAGAAAATATTTATTATCCTAGTATATCTGGGAACGTAGGCATGAACAAGACAGAAACTTCCTTTGTTTTCATGCAACTTACATGCTGAGTGAGAAGAGACAGAACAAAAAACAGTACTTAACAACCAACTCACAGAAAAATGGGATGAAGAGAGAGATGGATGGACGGATATACATGTTTGTTCGGCTAGTTACGATTGCTGCATAAAAAGTGTTGCTATGGCTAAATAGGGATTGCTAAGGTAGAGAAGGGGCTCACGTCTCCTGGAGAAGGTACTGTTTGACTCGAGACCTGAGTAACCAAAAGGGAGGCCGGCCACGTGAAAGCAGGGCAAGAGAACAGCAAGTGCAAAGGCCCTGCGGTGAGGAGCCTGGACTGCTGAGGGGCAGCCAGACTGCGGTGACCATGGGCTGGTGGGCACAGAAGGGGACTGTAGTGGCCAAGGAAGCAGGAAAGTACGTGGGGGCCAGATCATGGAGATTCCTGCAGGCTTTAGAAAGAAATTGAGGCTTTATTCAAAGTGCATTTGAAGTCATTGGAGAGTTTTAGGGGGGAAAAAAAAGAAGACAATGGGATTTCCTGATTGAAAGAATCCTTTGGCTTTTGTGCAGCAAGTGGACTGGAAGGAAGCAAGTGAGAGCGAGGAGAAGGGTTAGCAGGCCAAAGCTGGACACAGTGGACACAGGCACATAAAAATAAAAATAAATCAAAACACCCTAGTGAACGTGTTGGATGAGTTGTTAACAAAATTTACCATAGTCCTGTACTCAGGGAATAAATAAATATCCGTGGATGCATTAAGTGTCTGGGACTAAATCCAAGCACCTGGTTCTTCCCATGCACTGTGCTTTTCCTGTTCGGCTCCCGAGTGACGAAGTCACGAGCACCATGTACACATTCACATTTGCAAGACTCGGGAGAGAGAGGCACTGGCTTTTGACAGGAGTCATGCTCCAAGTAAGGATGTGTGTTCCGAGTAGGGATGTGTGTGTCCCCAACAAGTAGCTGTTCCACGGAGACAATCCACAGACCCGGAGGAGAGAGGAGAGGCTGGGGGGAAGCACGGCAGGAAGAGACTCGAGGGCCGTGGTGCCTGAAGGCCCTGCTACCAGCGCCGCCTGTGTTGCCACAGCTGTTTAACCTGAAGGTGGTCTGGGTTCTGTCCCGGCCTCGCCTCCGAAGGAAACGGAAACACTCAATGTCAAGATACATGAACCCCCGTGTATATTGCAGCGTTTTTTACAACAGCCAAGCTATGGAAGCAACCTGCGTCCTTCGAAGGATGAATGGAAGAAGAAGATGTGCTATATAGACGCCCAGTAGAATCTTACTTAGCCATAAAAAGAATACAGGGTTGCCCTGGCTGGTGTGGCTCAGTGGATTGCGTGCCACCTACAAATCAAAGGGTTGCTGGTTTGATTCCCAGCCAGGGCACATGCCTGGGTTGTAGGCCTTGTCCCCAGGAGGGGTGCATGCAAGAGGCAACCACACATTGATATTCCTCTCCCTCTCTTTGTCCCTCCCTTCCCCTCTCTAAAAATAAATGAAGTCTTTAAAAAATAAATTAAATGGCCAGTTGTGGTTAATGATCTCAGTTCTCTAAAACGAAAAGAATAAAGTGTTGCCATATGCGACAACATGGGTGGAACTGGAGGGTATTATGCTGTGGAATAAATCAGACAGAGAAAGACAATTACCATGTGGTCACACCTACATGTGGAATCCAAGAAACAAAACATAACTCACAGAGGCAGAGAACGGAGGGGTGGTTGCCAGAGCGGCGGGGGACTGGGGAGGTGGGCCAGACGGGTGAGGGGCGTCGAGAGGCCCAAACGTCCAGCCATAAAACAAGTCAGTCCTGGGGGCGTGACGCACAGCAGGGGGCTTTATCGTTGATGACACTGTGTGTGGTATCCGTAAGTGGGCGAGAGAGCACACCTCATTGCAAAGGCCTCATTGCAGGTAAAGAAAATTGTAACTTCGTGTGGAGACCGAGGGTAACCGGAGAGATCACTGGGCAGTGTTCACCAATACCAAGTCATCACGCTGCATGCCTGAGCTCATAGAATGTCATATGCCAGTTATGCCTTAATTAACACAAGATTAAAGTAGTAGTGGGCTGGCGCACAGGAGACATTACTGGCCTGTGTCCGAGAGGACATTTCTGTTGTCATCGCCCCCCCGCGGGCTATCTGGACCCTGGGCTCCGAATTGGGCGGGGCTGGTGGGATTCGCTGGGGCCAGGAGCCAACGGGGGCCCTGGAATTCGTGTAAGTGACAGGGTGCTCAGGGGAGTGGGTGGAGCCCCTTGCTCGCCACCGTGCACATCGCAGCCAGAAGGATGCTAAGTGCAGGCCTGCGCCCTCAGCACCAGGAGGGAAGGAGGGTTTGAAGAGCAAACCAGTGACCGCCTGTGGTCTTTCTTCCCAGGCTCACACTGAGGTGACAATGAAGGGAAATGTCATCCACATAACCGGAAGTTCAGAGAGTTCTCCCAGTGTCAGGCGAAAACAGGAGGGCGAGAAGGATGCACACCTGCTCTATTTATTGGATTAAAAATGATCCAGAGCATAAGAGCGGTCTACTTAGCTTTCAAGGCAAAGGACGTGGGAAGACTGTTGGCAGCCGAGCCAAGGCTGGGAAGCCCCTGGGGCCCTGCGGAGCCGCTTTCGGGCGGCTCCGCTTCCCTTTTCCCGTCCTCACTGCGTAGGAGGCGTCAGCGATGGCAGAGGCCGTGCAAACGTTCCCCGCGCCGTGCGCCACCAGCCTTAACAGGCCACAGCCAAACACGTGCTGCTGCTTGATATTCTTGAGGGTTCACGGAGTGTCCACCTTCCTCTCATGGACCAACCAATCCCCCCGCAACTCCCCACCCATCCCCTCCATCTTGAGTTGAGTTCCACAGGAAGCAGGCTCTAAGGCTTTAACAGGCCAGTGTTTACTTGGGAGAGCCCCGAGGCTCACCACCTGACACAGGGAGGAGGGGAAAGCAGGGTTCCGCAGAAGAAGGTGAGTCATGATGCTGATTCATGACAAGTTCACGGGCAGCTCTGATGCAAGATGCCACCTCAGAGCTGTCCTGAACTTGGCCAAGATGGCCGGGGCTTCAAACTCTCACTGATGAGTCATGGGATGTGGGTCACTCCGGGAAAGGGTACGACCCCTGGGCGGCCCGCTGGGGCAGCTCAGGCAGCCCCTCGAGGGGCATCCCAAGAGCTGGACAAACAAACCCCGCCTTAGAGGAGGATCTGGACCGCACCCCTCAGTGCCGACCCCCTGCTCACCCTGCATTTTCTAAATCGGCATGGAACGCTGGGAAGCAAACATAGCGTTGCAGTTTGAACCTCCCGGCCTGTTCGCAGTGCAGAAACCGTAGCAGGAAAGGTCAAATTGCTAAGCACCCCGAAGAATCACAGTGACAACAACCTCTGCTGTGGCAGTTGTGAGGCAAAGATAGAAAAGTTCTGGTGCTTTAAAACAGTTAAGGTCCCTTTGTCTCCTCTGAGAACTGTTGATGCATTTCCTTCGATCACTGACTTCTTATAAGAGGGTCTGGTGTGTGCTGCGCATTACACAGGCCAAGGTGTGGAAGGAGCCAGAGAAACACACGACATGGTCCCTAACTTTGAGGACACCGTGCTCTAGAAAGGAAGGTCCACAGACAAGAGCAGAGGCCGGCATCCTTTGGCCTGCCTGTGTGCTCCCGGGAGGTCAAAGCAACCTACAGCACAGCCCCATTTTACAGAATAACTGTCCAAAGCTGGTCACACCGGGGGTGCGAGGTTTCCCAGGACGTCTGCATCTCTGTGCATCAGTCTCCACGTTGTTAAAATGGACCTACCGTACCTGCGTACAGGTGTGCTGTGAGAGTGAAGTAGAGCAGAGGTTGTCCACTTGCTTTGTAAACCCTAAGGAACAGTGCCGGTGCTTGCTGCCCCTTTCACACCTGCTGCACCATGTGTCAAGGAGGGAGGGGGAAACTGGCTGGGGTAGAGGAAGTCCGAGATTTCGGAGGACGGGTCGTGCATTACTGAGCAAGGGCTGCGAGCTGCCACGCTCGGCTGGCCAGCACCCGCCAGCCGCGGCAGTCTGTCCTGCACAATGAACCCGTGGTTTCCTCGAATGCGTTTGGAAGGGCACGCCCGCTCCTGTGAGCGCTGGGCCGTGCTGTCGTTCCTACTGTCCGGAAGGCCCACGGATGAGCGGAGCTGAGTCCCAGTTCCCGTTAGGAGTCTTGCTGCCAGGGCGAGAGAATGCCTGTGAGGAGTGGAGGTCATCGCGGGGCCGCCAGAAGGAGTTGGATGCGGTCCTGGGCTGGAGGGTTCCAAGGAGCATCAAAGGAGACTGGGACCAGGCGTGGCCTGCAGGCTCATCGGCTTATTCATTTTTGTCTAAAGGCAGATTTACAGTTGCCGTGGGTAGAGTTACAGGTGGACGAGGCAGGGAGATCAGGAGTCATTTTTCATTTGCGGTGTGGCCTTGTCTCCCTGTCTTGTCCCCAACACGGTCACAGCGCTGCCCTGTCCCCACTGCATGTGTATTCTGTGAGCGAGGTTACGACTCAGCGGGGAAGTCCCTGTCTCCATCCACTGCACAGATGTTACCGTCGATGCTTGGGCTTTTTAGATCCCTTTACAGCAAGAACCACTTTCTTCATGTTCTCGTCCATGCACCCTGAGAAATGACCTGGCGCCACACTTGGTGGCAACAGCCAGGAGCAAATGGCTCTGAAACTGAAATAAGGAAAGGGGTTGGGGTATGAGCACTTTGAATTTTTAGTTCCCGTTCAAAAGCTGACTTCCTCAAATCAGAGATACATTGGACGAAACCATCGACTCGGCAATGGTTGACCTGCCCTTTTGCAGTAGTGCCATAAAACACCTGGCTCCGGGGATAAGTGATAAGAAAACTACTCAAACGCACGGTGGTGATATTTATTCAATAGGACTGCCGGAGTCTTTCCACGGAGAAGCAAACACGACTCTTTCCTCTTCGGAGCTAGAAGGTGAAACTGACTTCCAGGACATCTTAGTGCGAGTTGAGTCTTTCAGAAGATAAAGTCTGGAAAATACCAACTTCAAAGAAGCCTCATAAAAACAGCCCTGTCGTTTTAATCAGCATTCCTGTTCTCTTCTCGGTTTGATCTGCCAGGTTTCCTTTGATTGCATCATAACCGTCTGGAGTCTGACTAGACAGCCCGACTGCGATGCATGTTGGGAGACTTCGTGCAAGGGATGCCAGGAAAACATCACTCAGCCACACTGTTCATTAAAGTGCCACCCTTTAAAAAGTTGCAAATAGGGAAATCGGGACTAATTCCATACATACCCACTTAGGTAGCCTGCCACCCCTGCGTTTTCTTCAAGGCGAGAGCTTGTGGTTGGAAAGCAATTGTCCACTTCACTGTCGGAAGTGTAATAAGTGATGGCCTGCAACAACAGCAGAGAAAAAAGCATTCAATAAAGAGAGAACCAAGGTCATCTGAATATCGAAGGCATCTCAGATGAGGAAGGTGTCAAAAGGAGCAGCTAACAGCTGAAGGGAGGGATGTGGGGCTGGACAGTCTCTCCCTCGGCCGGGAGCAGGGCCAGGAGTCCAGGATAGTGCGGGGACTCTACCTGGGTGTGGCCTCGCCTTCCACACAGCAGGAGCGTCTTGCTCTTTCCTCTGGCTCCATAGTTCTCAACCTCGGCTGTTCCTTGGAACCAACTGAGGAGTTTTTTAAAGACTGATTCTTGGGTCCCCTGCCCAGAGATGCTGGTATCGTCCGTCAGGGACGTAGCCCAAGCCTCGGGCTGTCAGGTGCTTTCCAGGCCCCTGTGCGCCCAGGGCCCTGCCTCTGCTCCACTCCGGCAGCTTTCTTCACCCTGAGGCCAACCTTTCAGTTCCCTGGTGGAGCGCAGTGCGCAGGTGCAGGGACAAAGGTGGCCTTCCCAGGGCTGCAGGGCTGCTATCCCTCGTCCTGGGCCTCAGGACAGGAAACACCAGCAGGAAGAGAGGGCCAGGTGCTCCTTCTGGGGGCACTGACCCCAGAAAGGCAGATATCGGGGCAGTGGGCATCACTTCTCTTTCACAACTTCGCACAGTGGAACATTCAAAGACGTCCTCATTGTGGTGTGAAAATGATAACAGCTGGGAATTATTTTTAAAGCAATTAATTAGTTTGCATTCTTGATGTGAGTTGTTTAAAAACAAAGTTTCAGTTGACTTCAGAGGCCTTGTTTTCCAATGGGCTCTCACCGTATTGCAACACAGGCGGGCGGGCGTGGCCTCCGGGCACAATTCCTGTTCCCCGCGATGCCACTTTTCCAGCCACTCCTTTGGAAAGCTTTTACCTTACGAGCCTGTCCTTGGATGTCAGGCTGCCTAAAAGATGGAGGGGATGCAGGTGGAGGAGAATGGGAGAGGCCCAATGACCCTCGCCCAGGTGAGGGCATTTGCTAGAAATACACGGGGCACAGAGAGGCACAGCCGTGCTGAAACGTGTCAGCCAGATAACCATCAGAAGGGTTTCCTGTTGCCTCTGAGAGACACAAATGGGAGTTTTTTCCCTCTGATTTTGCTCAGTTGTGCTGCAAATGGCTCCACGGACACTGGGTCCTTCGACTCCCTGTCCAAACGCTCTTTCCCTGTCCCTCCAAATACAGAAGGGCCTCAGGGCCTTGAGGGAGTCTGACACGGGAGACTTTGCCCCTAGTGGGGCGGATTGCCAGACCCGCTCCACGGAGCACCTGGAATGGGGGTGGTGCGTGGTGCACTCACCCGGTCTGGGAGCCTCCAGGGGGTCAGTAATAGGGGCAGGAAAGCACAGTGACAAAGGGGACAGAGTTCGTGGCAACAACAGGGGTCCAAGGACGGGTCCTCTGGGCCATCATCATCATCATCATCACTGAGTGAGCACGCGCAGGCTCCACAGTGAGTCCTGCTCTGTCTCCGCAGACAGGGCTCTTGGGCGTAGGTGCGCCTAGGACTCTCCTGGGATGCTGCTTAGCAAGGCGGGCTCCCGGGGGCGGGAGGGGGGACGAGGATCCTGGAATCTGCATTTGTCAGAGCCTGTCTCCCCCAGTGATTTGGTCACACCTTGAATGTTATTGGTATGGATTACATTCACTTCTGGACTTGGTTAGTGGACGTGTTAAAAATCAGGATGCCTGGAATATGGAAACGAAAGAGCTGAGATTTCTGTGGGAATGACTCATATGTACGGTAGAGGACCGAGGTGTGGGTGGGAAGAAAAGAGGAGCAGGCTGAGGTCAACAGAGTGGTTGTCAGGAAGCTGGGGGACACGTTCTGGCTCCCCCAGGCCACCATGCCACCAAGCTCCAAGGCACTCGCGTGCGTGTCCAGCACGGCTCCGCAGCACATCCCACGTGTGGCTCCGTCATGGAAACACGGAATGATTTCGGCTGCTCTGGATTTTTTAAAGGAGATTCACATACCATAAAAGTCCATTTTAAAGTGTCCAATTAGATCATGTTTAGTATATTCACAAAGTTGTGCAGCTGTCAGCATTTTGATTCCAAAATGCTTTTTCCTCACCTCCTAAAGAAACTCCCTACCCATTAGCAGTCACTCCCTATTTTCTCCTTCCTCCAGGCCTGGAAACCTTCCTCCTGCTGTCTCTATGGGCTTGCCTCTTGGGGCAGTGCCAGGTGAACAGGATCGTACACCGTGGGGCTTTTGGAACTGACTGCTTCTCTGAGCACGATGTTCCCAAGGATCATCCCTGCTGCAGCATGTCCCGGTACTTCATTCATTTTTATGGCCCAGTAATACCCCATTGTATGAATATACTGCATTTCATTTACTCACCAGTTGGACATTTGGGTCGTTTGCACTTTTTGGCTGTTATGAACAATGCTGCTGTGGGTATCGGCGCACACGCTCCTGTGTGGATGTCTTTTCGTTTCTCTTGGCCATGTGCTGGAAATGCGATTGTGGGGTCATATGGCTACTCTGTGTTTAAACTTTTGAGGAACTGAAAGTATTTCCCAAAGTGTCTGCACCCTTGCACATTCCACCAGCAACGTGTGCGAGTTCCGATTTCTCCACGTCCTTGTCAACACTTGTCGTTGTCTGTCTTTTCCGATAGCCATAATGGTGGATGGGAAGTGGCAGCTAAATGTGGTTCTGATTTGCATTTCTTTCGTGATAGATGGTATTGAGCTCATTGGCCATCTGTATATCTTCTTTAGAGACATGTCTATTTATATCCTTTGTCCATTTTTAAATTGGCATTTTATCCATATTGTTGCGTTGTAAGTAGCCTTTATGTATTTTGGGTGTAGGTTCCTTGCCATATTTGCAAATACTTTCTCTCATTCTGTGGGTTTTCCTTTCAGTTTCTTGATGGTAACATTTGCTGCACTAGCACTTTGAATTTTGGTGCAGTCCAGTTTCTTTTGTCTTTGTGTTCCTTGTCACTTGTGATTTTGATGTCACATCCAAGAGCGTACTTCCTAACCCAAAGTCATAGAGATTGACTCCTGTTTTTCTTCCAAGGGGTTTATTATTTTACCTCTTACACGTGAGTTTATGATCCACTCTGAGCTAATTTGTCCTGTGTGGTGTGAGTCAGAGGTCCAAGTTCATCCTTTTGCCAGTGAACATCCAGTTTTCCCACGGCCACTTGCTGGAAAGACTGTTATCTGGGGAGATAGTCTCAACTGCCATGGCGTGCTCGTCGAAAATCGATTGCCTATAAACCTAATGACTGATAGCTGGGCTCTTTGCATTTGCATATAAATTTTAGGGCCAGGTTGTCCATTTATGCAAAAAATGGCAGTGGGAACTGTAATAACTCTCAGAAGGACATTTGGGTTGTTTCCACTCTTGGGCTGTTGTGAACAGTGCTGCTGCGAGTGTCTGGCACACGCTTCTGTGTGGGCGTGTTTTCATTTCTCTCGGCCGTGTACTAGAAGCGGGATGGAATCGCGGGGTGACATGGTTACTATGTGTCTGAGCTTGAGGAACTGAAAGTGTCTTCTAAAGTGGCTGCCGCCTTTTACATTTCATCCCTCTGATGCTTGGAAAATGATTGTCTGTAATGTGCCCCTCTTTCCCTCACTGACACCGTGGGGGTTTCGTCCTGTCTTCACCTGCCTCCTCCTTCTTGAAAGGCAACCTTCTCAGCGCATTTTTGAGGCTGCATTAGTATTATATACCCTCACATCGGGAGAGTTTGCTTTTAAATACAAACATGCCCTCCATATAAGTCACGTGTCTTCACCTGGGATGTGAGAAACATGACTCTTCCACCTTCCCTGTTTGTCGGCCAGCCTTTTCTCTTCGGGCTTTTTCCCGGGAGACTACAGCGCTGACCAACACCCCCTCTCCTGGCTCAAGGACCAGTGATGTCCTTATTCCTCGTTCTGGTGAGCTCTGGATCATCAGGCTTATACCCTTTGGGCTCTTCAGAATTGATGAATTTGTTTTCTCAGTCAGAAGAACAAGCTAGAGGAAATGAATTTTCAAAAGGGTAGCAACAGCTGATATCAAGGTTTGTGTGTCGCTTTCATCCCAATGGTGACATTTTTCAGGCCCCAGGTTTCCTTCCATTCTCGCCCCCCCGCCCCCCAATGAATCGCCGTTCACAGCCAGCCCCGCAGGCTGCCGCCAGTGTGTGGAGGCTGCTGCTCGCCGGGTGTCAGCGAGCCCTGCCGCCCACCTGACTACTCCCACGCGTATTTCTCACGAAGCTGAGTTCCTCAGAACTCCACGGAAGGGACCATCTCCCAAGCCCGTTCTGCCGTTGTTGCATTTGAGCTTCATTACTGAGTTCACATCTCTCCCTCACCACCCTCCTAACAATACCCACTGTCAGATGCAGACAGTGGATGCAATCAGCAGGCTTGTGCACTTACGCCATTGTTTGAAAACTGACTCCCTTCTTTGTTCATGGACACCGCCATGCTTCTCTCCACAAATACTTCTTGAGTTCCAGACACTGCGCGATTCAAAGATGAATGAAATTCTGACTGTGCCTGTTATGAGTTCAGAACTTAGTGGGGGGGGGGGGCAACAGACACAAACACATGCGATCCTGAAGTAATAAAATGGACTTGGTGACCTTACAAGGTACTGCGGTCGCTGATGAGAGGCAAGAGTACAGCCTCTCAGGTGAAAATAGATCCAGGAGTGAATAGGACATGGGAAGGTGAGTTTTGATGGGTGGGGGTAGGGGGGGAGAGGGGGCAGAGGAACAGAAACAAGAGAGGAACAACCAGAATATTCTGAGAGGTAGAGCTGAGGGGAATCAGATTAGGTTATGACTGCAGGAGTGGGGAACACTAAGTAACGGAAAAAAGGGAGACCCGCGTATTATTTTGTCACCTCCATCACAGAGTCATCCTGGACCCATTCAGTGGTCAGGTCTCTCCTCTTCTTTGACCACGCCTTTCCCAGAGCAACTACAGATGCGCCGATTCAGGGCACTCCCTACCTGCAGCAACGCACCACTCAGGACTGGCGATCGGTCACTGTACGGAACAAGAAGGAGGGAAGGCGGGCTCTTCTCTCCGCTGAAACATTCTAACCTCGTCCTCATCCTGCGTCGTTCTCCTAGGTGGTGGATGCTATTCCCTTTCTGCCACTAGAGGGAAATGTCAACATTTTTTTTCTTTCTTCCTATAACCAAAGGACAACTTCCTAAAGAAAACGCCCTGCCCCACTTTCGCTCCCGACTCCTTCTTTAGGAGGGCGTTCAGGGTGAGTCACGTTTTCACACTTCTTCCAGTTAGGCTCTTGAGAAAAATTAAGCTGCTTCTCACTAATGTGTGAAATATCATAAAATAACATGCCTCTGTTTTGATCGTTTTCTTCATTTTCTCTCTTTAGTCCTCAGGAACCAAATCCTTTTATAGCTGCTCCTGCCACACACACACACACACACACACACACACTCACACACACTCACACACCCCATCACATGCTATCAAGAAGGTTTTTCCTTCCTTCGAATTTTTTTCTCTTTCCAAATGCGGGTTGAGAACATCAGGGGGGAAATCGCCATTTTCATTCCCAGGTATTCTTACTTGAAAGGAACGGATTTTAAAATCCATCAGCGCAAGTTTTGAGAATGTCTTATGCTTCTCTAGAGAAACAGAACTGACAGGAAGTTGTGTGTGTGTGCACGGGTGTGCACGTGGGAACCATAGTGGCGATCTGTTGTACGTGAAGAGGAACATCCGGTCAGCTTATAGGTAATCCTGGGTGATAATAAGTAAAACAGAAATTAAGCAGCAAGGGACTATCACCTGAGTAGAAAACGGGAGTTGAAAAGGACGTAGACCAGAAAGATCGTGTTGGCGCCGAGTCAGCTTTACACCAGACTCCCAGAGAACGGGGAATGCCAGAACGGTGAGCGTGTTCACCCTTTGCCCACTGCTAATGAACATTTACTGTTTGCTATACATTGGCCTAAGTTTATATGCATTATTTTAATCCTAACAAACGCCCTGCGAAGTAAGAACTGGAGTTACCCCTCGGGGAGCGAGGGTCAGCCATATTAAGGAAACTTCGGTAAGTGTCCACAGCTAGTAATTTGGAAACCCGAGATTTGAACTCAGTTTATCAAACCCAGTAGCTACGTTCCTGTCTCTGTGGAATAACACCCTCTATTTATAAAGTAAATTCCTGGACTTAAGTCGAAGGGATCCCTGACTGTACTGCCCAAGTTCTCCCGAGGGAGCCCTGTGGACCGGCGGGGAAGAGAATGGGGAGGCCAGGCCAGTATCTGTGGTGTTGTTCTACCTGCTAATCGGTCCGTCCAGTGCTTCGTGTCTGCCCGTGACATGCGGTCAAATCAACCAGCTGCTTACGCTCTGGGCCTCAGTTTTCTAACCCACTGGCTTCATGCACACCACTAATTGGATTTCTGTCAGGTGCAAATTAGAGAATCTGCAAAACCCTGCAGAAATTTCAAATGCAGAGATTTCGTACCAGTCTGGCACAGTGTCTTCCTCCACGGGTCCGTGCTGCCCCCATCATAGATTCCTTCGACGAGTTCTGTCACACGATCTCCAGGTAGGTTGTACAGAATTCCCAGGGTACTGAGTCGAAACTCAGACTTCTGAGAGTCCTTTCGAGTCCCCAGGGTTCTCCCTGTAGGTTTAGATACTTCCCAGGGCAGGACTCACTCAAACGCCACCAAACTATAAACTGGGATAGAATCCTACCCGTCCCTAAAACACTGTTTCGTTTTCCCCTGCCTGTCCTGCCTGCTCTGGGTTGGCCTCTCTCGACCACAGGGTCCTTCTTTTGACAATTTGGTGGTGGCTTTTTAAGGACCTAGTTCTCAAGACGGAAATTCCCAGCTTGGAAAGTGCCATCGTTTCCTGCTATTGCTGCTGTTACATGGCAGTGCCCCGAACCTTGCCATGCAGGGTTAAATTAATTTGTCTAACAGTGCAATCTTCCAACACTTTATGGCCGCCTGCTCCCATTTCTACGATCTGGAAACATCCCAGCACACTGCAACCCCGCTGGAATCCACTGGCGTTGGAGTTTCCATCCGAGAAGATCTTCCCCCTTCTACTCAGAGTAGCTAGCGACGGCTAACTTTCAGTGAGCAGGAAGAATGTAGGGCAACAAGGAGCTATTCATTAGACTCTCCATCACAATCTGCCAAGGAGGTTGCTGATGTTCCAAAGAAAGAAAGAAAAAAAAATATGCAGTCAGCTTTTCTTTTACTGATGATTATAGGGACTTCTGATTATTTCAATATTAGTCTCATGGGAATATTTTCCTTCTGTTCTTGCTCTCTCTGTTTTTATTTGATCCAGAAACGACAATTGGACTTTTTAGTAGGTTCCTCTCCCCGCGCCCCCCCCCCCCCAGCTAAGAACCCTGTGGGAAAAGCTGTATTTCGTGGGGGTGGGATAGCATTATATATTTGACTTATCCGAATGGAGTAGCTGTGACTTGGTCTGAAGGTTTACCTGGCAAGGCCTCGGCAGAATGAACTTCTAATGGGGGCGGTGGAATTTGGGGGGTGGCCTTGAACAGGGCCCAGACTCCGGGTGTCAGGCTAGGCAAAGAACCCGACCTTCTCTGAACCCATCTGGTGCTTGCAGGGGGAGCCATGTGAATCCATTGCAGTGACAAGTGTCTCAGAGCAGTCCCCCTGGAAGGGGACCTGGAAACAGCGTTTTATGACAGCAGCTCAATGCAGTGCTTTCGGGAGGAGGGAAGAGGAGAAGTGGGGCGGTGCAGGGAAAGGGAGGAAGGGTTTGACCTCCGCAGGGACGGGTTTCAGTCTGTGTCCCATGAGGCACTCCGGACATGGCTGCTGCCATGGCTAGTCCCCCTCTGGGGCCAAGGAACTGGAACCATAGCTCCCCTGTGTGTTGGTCACTGGTGCTGGCCCAGCCCGCCCTGGGGCAGGCGGCTTCTCCCAGAGGGCAGCTCTCAGTAGGAGGGGCTGCCGTGTGTCCTCAGCGGCGGGGCTCCGTGCTATTGGCACGCGGGTGCGCCCCTCAATGCGGGGCGTCCGCCCAGGGCAGTGACAGCGTCCACACCCATGAGGGATGTCTTTTTCCGTTCACCCCATGTTGAGAATTTAAGAAAAAGGCAGTACCATCACTTTTATTTAAAGACTGAAAATGACACTTTGAATAAATGGTTTTCTAAGCCGTCGGCTAAAGAAAGCCTGTGCTTTTGACTATGGGTGGAATCTTCTGGTTGGCTAGTGATGGGCAGTGATACACTTGTAAGGACTCTCAAAGCGTCGCGTTAGGCTCGTTTCCACAAAACCACAGCCAGAATCAGTTGTATGCTATATATATATATTTTTCCTTAATCACCCTTCACCCCCGACAATGATGGAGGAAAAGAAGAACTTGAAAAGCAGAAGTCGCAGTATACGCAAGGCCATGGCATTAATAGAACAACGGATGTCTGAGGAGATGCGCATTTAGAAACGAGACGTCAGGGGCGAACCGACACTCGCTTCGTTCGGCCGCGGGCCCCGTGAGTCATGCGAGGAAGCTCGGCTCATAGCACGAGTGTGATGGGAAGCCTTCGGGAAACTGGAAAAGGGAAAACGTGTGCACATTTTGAGGGTGGCACAAAAGCAGCCCCTCCTACGGTCCCCGCTGCACCCAGGGCGCCCACCGTGGGGAGGGAGCACTCGCAACCCCCACCGCCCTGAGCCGGGCACTCAGCTCCACTGCTCACCTGAAACTGTGGTTCTGATAGGTGGTGAGGGGGGGTTAGGGACGTGAAAAGGGGCCCTGTGGTGACCGCAGGGAACAGCGCTCCGCTGCCCCTTTGAGAGCTGCCGGGGAGGGGGGCGGGCGGTGGGGGGACTTGGAAAGTTCTCACAACAAGGAAAGAGTTTGCAGCTCTGCATGGTGATGGGTGTTAACTAAATGCATGGTGGTGATCATTCCAGTACATACAGTTATCCAACCATTGTGTTATACTCCTCAAATGCATGCGGTGTTCTGTGTCAACTATAGCTCGATAAAAATAAACCAAGGTGCTTGTCTCTCCAAAGCAGAGATCTCCAGCCACTGGAAGTGACAAGCCGGTAGGTGGCCCGAGAGGGCCAGCGGCAGGTTTAGCTGCTCACGAAGTGTCACGCCATGTGTGGAAGCGATTGTTTTTTAAAAATAGTTGCTATTAAAAGACTGGCGAGTTGGTGTTAAAATCTCCATGTCTGTACTGATAATGGCTAACAGACATGTGAAAAGATGTTCAAATTCACCGGCTCACAGGGAAATGCAAATGAAAGCTCCAGTGAGACACCACCTCATACCTGCTGGAGTGGCCGTCACCAACAAGACAGGAAACAAGGAGTGTCGGCGAGGTTTGGAGAAAAGGGACCCTCGTTCACCACTGGTGGGAGTGTAAACCGGTACAGCCACCGCGGACACAGTATGGAGGTTCCTCAAAATGTTAAGAATAGAATTACCATATGACCCAGCAACACCTCATCTGGCTATCTACCTGGAAAACTAGAAAACATTTGTTTGCAAAGATATATGTACCCCCACATTCATTACGTCATTATCCACAGCAGCCTAGACATGGAGACCATCCAGATGTCCTTCGGTAGATGATTGGATAAGGAAGAGGTGGTACATCTATACAGGGGACCACTGCTCAACCTTAAGAAAAGATGAAATACCGCCATTGCCAGCAGAATGGATGGACCTTGAGAATATTATGCTAAGTGAAATCAGTCAGAAAAAGCTAAGAACTATATGATTTCACTCATACGTGGGATATGAAACTGGAACTTGTGTACACAGACAACAGGATGGTGGTGCCCAGAGGGAAGGGCGTGGGGGTGGGAGGTCGGAAAGGGGGGAGGGGGCCGAACATACGGTGACAGAAGAAGATCGGACTTCGGGTGGTGAGCACACAGTGCAATGTACAGATGATGGACCCTAGAAATGTACACTTGAAACCTGTATATTCTTGTTAACCGATGTCGCCCCAATACACTCAATCAGAAAAGGATCTGCATGTCTGGTTTATGTTAAGATCGTGAGCCATCTGGTGATACTAAGCCTATTTAAGTGTTTCATCTGTGAACGTGTCGCTTGCCCTGCTGAAAACACCACTCCAGCTATAAAGCTCAGTGTTCTTATACCAGCTCAACATCTGGAGTTCGAGGGACATGGCTGCGACTCATTTGTTACGTGCATACGCCGAAGGACCTAAAACGTGTAAGTAACAGGGCGAACCATTGGAAACTGAAGTTCTGACCTCGTGGCGAGTTGCTCCTAACCCACAATATCCAGACACGGACGTGACTCATTTATTATAGGCACACACTGAAGAACCAAAGACGTGTGATTAAGGAAAACAAAAAGTAACAGAGTGAAGCATAGGAAACTGAACTTCTGACTCTGGAAGAGGGTCGCTCCTGACCTACAAGGTCGTTCAGACGATGGTCTCCGCCCCTCCCTAAGGGAGCTCCCCTGTGGGTATAGCTCCTTGTGTATTAACTGCTCTCTGTGGTATAAGCTTTGTTTAGGGTGACTCTGACATAAAAGCAAAAACGTTTATGTAATTCACGTGCAAAATAATGTGTGTCTGAGGAAACAACACAGTGGAAGGCAGGAAGATGGGAATTACGCCGCAGCATTAAAAAGTTAATCGGGAAGGACAAGACTGGTTATCAAGGCTTAATTAATTTCGGACTTCGGGACGTGCTGTTGTGCAATGCAGCTGTGTATTAAGTAAGAAAACTTTTCCTGGAATCGGAACTATTGTTGTAGGCGACAGTTTTATAAAAGTGGCGGTTGCATTAGCAGAAATGATGCACACTAATCTGGGAAGTGACCCCCTCTTCCTCTCCCTCCCTCTCCGTCTGGGTGGCCTCGGCACACCTCCCAGGCAGCGAGGGAAAGTTCTTCTTCCCAGACTGGCCCCAGAAAAACATGGCCACACTGCTGCCCTCCCCAGTCAAGGCCATGCCCCCGCCCCATATGCTTAATTAATTATCCTAACTGACATCAGCAGGTGGCTGGGAGGCACCCTGAGAGCCCTTGCTCTGCTGAGGGACCCACTCCACCAGTGGAGGGCAGGCGCCACAGGGAAAGCCGGGGAAGGGTTCTGCTCTACCTGGTGTCCACTGTTGTCGTTGCTAGTGGTTTTGTTTGCTGTTCTCTGAAAACCAGCACCACTAAACAAACTTGTGAGAGTACCGGATGCAAAAATACAAAAAGAGAGTAAGACCGTGTGGAAATGGGAAGTCTAACCAGACATGATGTTGGTTATCATCTTGAAAACACAGTTGAGAGGCTATCGGACAAGTTTAGTGAAAAAGTAACATCACTGGGGATATTTTTTATTGCAGCTAATGAGAACACAGGGTTCAAGAATACCATGTTGTTTTCATGGTGTTGGTGAATATTTTATTATTACTAAATAACTCTCGGAAGGGACCCATGTAGGCCAAGGAGAGACACGACCTCTGGAAATGACTTTTTTCGTGTGTCGAGATCAGTCGTGGAAGAGTTAATGCAGACACATCAAAAGTATTCAGTGCGACTTCCAGCGCTGCTCTCGTGGGTGCGGCTGGTCCTGGGCGTTCATACTAGATTTTAGTGAAATTTAAACCCCAGGTGACATTGTCTTACAAGGACCAGGAGCTCTAATCTGCCTGCTACATCGCTCACAGAAACCACTTCGCGCTAGAGAGTTTGAAACCTCCCTCATCGCGGCATGGTCATTGGCGCTGGGCCCTGGATGCGCTTGGGTCCAGAGCCACACGGTACAGTTCTTGGCTTAGTGAACAAAACCCCCGAGCAGAGAGATACCCGATCTGCTGCGGAGCATCCACATCGGGGCGTGGTCCTTCCCTATGCAGTGCTGAGGGCGGTTTTTGATTTGTTGTCCCTGTCATTTAAATGGAAATTCCAGAAATAACGGATGGGAGAGGTTAGATCAAAGCTTGCCCCTTTGGATCGTTATTAGAAACAATGTAAATATTTTTAACGTTTTCCTACAGGGGTATTTAATCATGGTACCCAAATATATTATTTAATTTCCTCCTTCCTAATAAATCTATGTCTTTGGGAAATTCACTTGTCAAGGAGGAACATGACTGACTTTGATGTGCCGGAGTTGGTCTCCGCCCTCCTCCCCGCAAAGGACAGTGATGGCCAAACATACGGTCCCAAAATTAAGGGATTTGAATAATAAATTTCAAACGTGTTTTCCTGATAGCAGAGTTTTGGAACATGAACTAAAATTGCCCAAGTTGTTATTCACACTTCCTATTGCTGGCGTGAACGCGGAGCCGAGGGGCATCACCCTGAACATGAGGCTGAATTCTAAATAGGGAAAATCCCAAAGCACAGCCCAGGGTCTGACCTTGTCAGGGCTCTGGGTCCTAACCAAAACAAACAAACAAACAAACAAACAAAATCCTCAGTTACAAAATTTAAAATGTAATAATTAAAAGTTTCACGCGTGCATGTGATCCATAGGACTTAAACAGGATTCATGGAGCACACGCAGTAGGTCAGTGAAAATATAGTTTAGGCAGAGGAGTTGGCTGATCCTGACAAGCTTTATTTGTATATGTTGGCTGCCTGGTCTCTCTTGGCTTCTGCGTTGTAATGTCTGGTCCTCTTCATGTATCTATTGTGATAACACCAAGATTCTCTGATTGGCCATGCACGTTTGTATACTACATTAGTTTCTTTCTGGAAGGAAGTGGAAGATGCAAGAAGACGAATGGATGATGGGTGAATGGGGAGATACATAGATATAAATGGCAAAAATGGATTGCAGCCCACACTTAGAGGTACGGGATATATACCACTTACTTTTATTTTTATGCTTCTACTTAATTGCTTCCTTGAATTCATGATTACACCACAGAAAAGTAAATGTAAGCTCAGTCATCTTAAGATTTCTTCCCTCTTTCTACAGAGCTGGGGCTCAGTTCTCAGAAAGTTGCATAGACCCCAACTTTGGGTGCAGGAAAACATCATTTGTCCCCCCAGTTTTAACTGAGACCCCACGGTACAGCCTGGTCTTCAGTTGTTAGCCCATTTCAGTGGCTGCGGATCTGCCCCTGCCTCTTGGGCAAAGGCCAGCGATTCTCCTTGCAGAATCCGGGCCCCATTATGAGCTCCGGGAACCACGCTTCGGCTGCCGGTCTCCTGGGGCACGGTGTCCCGTTGATCGTGGGCGGGGCTCTCCTGCCTTGACCACCAGTGTCAGCACTCCTCCTGGCTCTGCTCCTTCCCTGCAGGGCGGAGACTGCCCACTCCTCCGGGTCTCTCAGGGGTCTTGCCAGTGGACTCTTCCCAGAAAACAGGGGGTCACACTCTCTCTCTCTCTGGAATCCGCCTGCTTACCTGCTTTCAATGCATCTGCTCTGTCTCCCCCTCCAGCCTGGAAAATCTTTTTCTAGTGTAAAGGAATGTTCTCCCAGATGTTTGTCCTTCACACACGCAAGACAAACCCAGAGCTGCCTCTTGTCCCCACGGAGCTGAGGAGTTCAGAGCCAAAGCAAAGACATCACTCTCGGAGGATTCCGACTTTGTGCCCTGCCATGGCCCTCCACCGAGGCAGTGAACACGGAGACACTGACTGGGGGGAGGGGGCGCAGGTGTGAGGAGACGGGGATGGGATGGGGCGGTAGGGTGGAGAGCCAGAAAGACAGAGAGAAGACGGACAGAAGACTTGTCGGACACGAGAAAGGGAAGTTTGAGAACTGCTGTTGCAGGAGATAGTATTTAAAAATCTCTCCAGATGCTTGGCCGTCGTAACTGGCAGCGCCCTGAACACGGGGCTGCCCGTGTCTTTTCCGATGCGTGTCTTCATTTCCTTTGGCTGAGTCCCCAGGAGGGGAATTTCTGGGTCATGCGGTAGTTCTATTTTGAGTTTTCCGAGGACCCTCCAGATAATTTGAATAGTGAGCTAATCCTATGTTGGACTTGCCAAACATCTGTGAGATGATAATCCTCGTCGTTTTCTGGAATGCCTGTGCGCACCCCGAGACCTGCTCACCCTATGGCATTGTTACAATGGAAAGCAACAGGCTGCAAGTGCCCTTGCTCATGACTTGCCCTCCTTGAAAACTGTGTGTGCTTTTTCAGTAGGTTTGTGGTCTGACTCCTCAGCCAGGGTGCCTGAAAGGCCTCGGGGGCACAGCTCTTTCCAGTGTCGGCTTCCCTGGCTGCCAGGTTTCGGTTGAACGTTTGCACCGCCAGGTCTGCGTCAGGTGCAATGATCTTCCTCCCTCCGCCTGCCCGCCGGCCTGCTCATCCGCTCAGCCTCGGGCGGGCGTCAGCTACGGGCAAGGAGGCGGGAATACAAATAAAGATAAAATGCGGGTACCGCCCCCAAGCACTCCTTGTGCTGAGGACAGCAGACTCCGTAGAAACGTCAGTTCCGGTACCATGGCAGTTCCGACGCAGTGCAGCCAGGGCCCCCGTAGAGACGGGCGAAGCGTTTAAGGGGACCTTTGCGAAGCTGCACCATGCTTTGCCTTCCCTGCATCGAAGATGCGGGGAGCTCAACAGCCAGGTGATCCATCACGTGCTGCTACCAGAACCCCCGTTCACTTACTCCTTTCCCAGAAGGTTGCAGCCACCTTTTATCTTCGTCAGCTACCTAGCACCTTGTCTTCTTATTTGTTGAGCTGCCTTTGAACTTCAGGCTCAGGGGACGGAGTTCACCACATGTCGGGAAGCAGTTCATCCACAACTGGCCAGCTCCTTGGCAGGCTGGCCCCGCAGGCCCCCAGGGCCAGGAACACAGGGAACAGTAGCTCTCAATGAAAAGATTAATTTCTTCTGTGGCACATTGTTTACTTGCTGGATTCATTGGTTGACCACTGTATTTATTTTTTAAGGATTTTATTTATGTATTTTTAGAGAGAGGGGAAGGGAGGGAGAAAGGGAGGGAACAGTGGTTGTCTCTCAACCCAGGCATGTGCCCTGACTGGGAATCGAACCAGCAACCTTTTGGGTTCAATCCACTGGGCCACACCAGCCGGGGCCGATTGACCACTTTGTAGCACAACGATGGGAGGCAGCTGAAAGTAAGGCAGGTCCTGCGCTCAACCAGGTTCGACAGCAGTCCTCCCCGGGCCGTCCCATGGCCCTCGCCTGAAGCAGTGGAACAGGACACACCTCACGAAAGCGAATGAGGTTAACCTGCTTTGACAGAAGGTTTTGCTTCTGAAACTCTGCAGGCTTTCCAGGCAGAAAAGGACGATCAGCTTAATTTGAAACCTTCTGGAGCTGAGCAATTCTGCCTTTCACTGTTTGCTAGGTTTCTATTTCTTCTTTCTCTTTCTCTCTCTCTCCCCGCTTCTCCCCATCCCCCCCCCACCACCGCACCCCGCCTGACTTCGTGATCAGAAAGTTGCCAGCACATGCTGTGTGCCACATTATGTCACTGCTGCTCCCCACATGCGTTCGTTTGGTGACATCAGTTCAGGAAATAAATATTTTGTAGACAGCAATGTCACTTCCTTCTTGCCATGCCATGGGAAATACAGCTAAAGGACAAGTAATGAAACAGCCTTCAGTTCACAGACATTTACTATGTTGTAGTTACTTATGAACTTGGGCCTGGCCAGCGGGGAGTTGGGGGGAATTGGGGAGGGGCTGGTGGGGCAGGGGTTAAGGAATGCGGGCTTTGGGCTTTGGAATCACATCAAGTTAGCCCAACTGCAGTTCGCAGCACAGTAACAAGACTTGTGTGGTTTTAGAACCACAGTTTTCTATCTCAGTTTTCTTATCTGCTAAGATGAGCAGTGCTAGTGGCCTTGGGCTTTCAGCTTCCATGCTGCAGGACAGCTTCTCTGCCCAGCAAACCCGTTCTCTGTCTCTCTCCTTCCCACTTAATCTGAGTCCTACCTGTCCTTGAAGACCAGGTTCTCATCACGCTTTCCTCGGTGGCTGGAATCTACTGTGACCTCCGCCCCTTTCGAATTCTTTGGAGTAAACAGACCCTCTACACCAGGGGACGTCAAACTCATTTTCACCGGGGGCCACATCAGCCTTGCAGTTGCCTTCAAAGGGCCGAGTGTAACTTTAGGACTGTGTACATGTAACCACTCAAGTGGGGGCCAGGAGCTCGGCGCTGCCACTGGGCAGAAACAAGGTGCCGGGCCGGATTCGGCCCGCGGGCCTTGGGTCTGCACGTGTGCTCTGCACCGCTCACGGAGCATTGAGCACTTGACCAAACATTGTTTTCAAGGAGAAAGAAAACAGAGCTAAAAAATGGGTTTAACATTCACTGGGTTTTTTTTCCCACCGGTTTTCTGGTTCCAGCTTCCTCCTTCTGCATTCTTGAACCGTCAGCAGTAAAAATAGACCGTCGCCACCCCACTGCTTCTTAGATAGCCCACTGTAAGTTCTCTGGCGTTTAGCTGGATCCAGTCTGAAGGGTAAAAAAATGAATAAAAGGGGTCAGAATGCTGTCAAACACGCGGCTCCACCGCGGATGTGAGCCTCCTGACTCCTGGCCACTACCCTTGCCTCCCACGGCCCCGGGGAAAACCAGCCCCCCCCCCCCCCCCCCCCGTGATGGCCAAGGTCAGCCCCACCACTGCCACCAAGTGACAGAGCATTAGCCACACTTCTCACTGGCACTTCGGACCATTTGGTTACCATAAGACCCAAGCTGAAACTTACTTCTTTTCATCCCTTCTTGCCTCCGACGAGAACAAAAAAAAAAAAAAAAACTTTCTCCAAATCATTTCTCACACTGCGGCCACGAGCCGCTAGTTCTCGCTGCTCCCAACGCTTGGCCCGGGTTCTGGGGCGACTGACTCGGTCATCTGGAAGGTCTGTTCCGATGCGAAGCCCTCCACGGGCCGCAAACCACTTGTTCAGACCGGCCCTGCCAGCATCTGGCCGGGCCCGCCCCGCCCTGCCCGGGGCTGTGCTGCGCCGTTAGCGTGAAACAGAGCGTGCTGTTCCCAGAGTGAGCTGTTCGAATCCGCATCCCCTTCCTGGGTGCCCCTTCCTGCCGGCCTTTTGGGTTGCGCTGAAAAGGCTGCCGCTGTTCCATTGCCTCCGAACGTGTGGCTATCCTTCATTCCGCCTGTCATCAACGAGCTCCTCATTTATTTTCCGTTCTTGTACTTGGCCAGCACACTCGGCCTTTGGTTCCTTTACATTTTGGCCTGGCGGTCTGCGCTGCCTGGGCCTAATGTTTTTCTTCCTCGGGGATCTAGAAACCTGTGGGCGACACCGCATCTTCCTACGTGGACTTGCCAGTTGCTACCCATGCTCAGTGCCGTGTTTTCCAGGAGAGTCTCTGCCTCGAACGGTCTGTCTGAGCTTTAAGCACTTCCTCTGATTTCCAGGCCCCCTCCGAGACTGGGGAGATGCGGTTATCAGAATCTGATCCCAGCTTTTAAGAAACTCCCATGCTGTGGTTCTAGACAGAACCGCAAAACAAAAGCCAAAGCCCATAGATAAAAAGTGCCGGGGTGATGAGTACAGATAAGAGCACTGCATTCTCTCAGAGCAGTTTGGGTGGTCGGTCGGGAAGGCAGGGAAGGGCGACCTCACGGTCACTGCCCCGGCAGAGTACTCTGCCCATTCCTAGTTCCGAAATGACGAACATCTCAGGGGTCTTGTGTTTGTTGTCCAGGAGCTGGGGGCACCTGCTGGGCCCGGAGGAGGGGGCAGTCGGCACGGTCAGCTGTCTGCAGGCCTGTGTCTGCGTCAGCTCGCTGGCATGGGCGGCCCCGTGTGGGCCCCATGGCGCTGCACCATGTCATCGGTAGGAAGTCAAGTGCTCCCAGCAGACAAGAAGCAGAAGCAATGACAGAGACTTACTCATTGGGAGGGTGACATCCGAAGTCATTCGGCTCCCATAATCCCAATACCCTGTCCCCACTTCCTGTCAGCTAATAAATCCTTACTCCGCAGGCCCTGGGCAGGGAGATGCCCAGGGCAGGGAGGCCCTGGGCAGGGAGATGCCCGTCTCAGGAGCTCCGCCAAAGGCTCCAGGTACAACGAGGAGCCGCTGGAGAAGTCAGGCCTGGGTGTGGAAACAACTAACAGGGATTGGCTCTCATCTTAAAACCAGGAACTTATCCATTAAAACCAAAGTATGGCCGCAGACGCATTTTGGAGGGAAAGGAAGCTTCGATGTGTAACAAACTATGTCAAGCCCAGTGACTGAAGCGAAAAATCATTTATGAACCTGTGGGCCCGCCACTTGGACAGGCCTTGACGGGACGGCTTGTCTCTGCTCCATGTGGCACCGGCTGTGGTTGCTCCCCGGGGCTGGAGGATCACTTCCAGGATGACTCACTCACATGAACGGCAAGTTGGTGCCGGTTGTGGGCTGGGAGCTCAGGGGGCGGTTGAAGGCTGGGGAGCCCTGTTTCTCTCTCTGTGGGCCACTACATGGGCTGCAGAGTGGCTGGTTTCCACAGGTCAGGATCTCCAGGCGAAAGATGCGCAAGCTGCCAGGTTCGTTGGCCTGGCTCTGGGCAATAGGCACAGCGCCACGCCCACTAAATTCTATTGGTCAAGCAGCCTTAGAAGCCAGATTCATGGGAAGGACATTGACCCAACCTCTCAATATGCCTCTGGAAGGCATATCACAGAAACGTGGGACTGTGCTTCACAACGGCCACACCGTGAGATAGAGTTGGTGGAGGGGGACGGTAGGGGCGGGATGATACGATCTGAAAGCAACCGTGAGGAGACATACCCCACCCCCACCCCCACCCCCAGGGGTGTGCACACTACAAGACCTCGGTGGGCTGCAGGGGAAGCGGTGTCCTCGGGGTAAGCCAGAGTCCTCTTCAAACAAGAAGATGAAAGCAGTATTCACAGAGCAGTTTAAGAATGCGAGGAATTTTACAAGTCAGGACCATGAGCCAACGCGCCCTCCCTGGCCCCAGGACTGGTTTCTCATCCCCCGAGGTTCCCTGTACCCATCTCCGCCCTCTTCATCCTCTAAAGACCGCTGGAGAGGTGGCCCTTGCGGAGCACCGGCACGTGTGCCTTCTGTGTGGGGGCTCACTTCGTCCTCTCAGTAACCTGCGTGGTAGTGTTCCAACTTCCATGGAAGAGCGAGCCTTAGATTAAGGGAAGTTCCGAAGTTCCGTAGTGAGCAGCAGAAGAAGTATCTGCGATTGAGTCTGTTAGTCCGGCTCTGACACTTGGCACCTTGGTGACGTATACACGGTCTGGGCCTGCTCGGCCCGTGACGCTCTGCCTAGGGACTTTGAGGAATAGGATGACAGAAAGCAGGAACAGAGGGAAGCGCGTCACGCGCACGTAAGCAGGCATCTTCCACTTACTGTCACGTGGAGGCCCTGTAGGAAGAGCGTTATGATCAGAAACTCTTGTCAGGGCAAAGGTACATCAAGGAGCGGTGGTTACAATCAGGAGGAAACGATGCCGAGGCCTGCTTCACCTCCCCGGGGCCCGAAGGAGGTTCGGTGACTTGAGTCCCAGTCTTCCCCAGAGTATGTTGCCGCTTGTGTTGCCCCGACCAGCCGTGACAGCTGTCGGGATGGGGCTTCTGAGCTCTGGCATTGGGGATCCCTGAAGAGCCCGGAGGCAGGTCTGTTTGGGGAGGAGCAGGTGGCACCAGTCACTCGTCGGGAAGTTAGACACATGAGCTACCCAGAAAGTGGGTCGGGAAGGTGAGCGACTTGAGGATTCCCACGCTGGGTCCTGAGAGACAAGTGAGAGCAAGGGAGAAGGTGCAGAACCTTCCAGACTTGGTGAGCATGCTGAGCAAAGAGATGGAAAGCCAGAAGCAGTGTGAGATTAGGGATAACCACAAATAATTAGGTTTTCCTGCAGCGTAAAGTGCAAGGTGGGAAGGAAACAAAATAAGGCTGATCAGACAGGTGGGGTTCAGGAGACGGAGCCCGTCTGGGCTGTGGTGAGGGCTGAACAGCGGGAACCCATTACATGGTGTTAGGCAAACAAGTGATAGGATCACCTTTGCAGGCAGGTGGCTTGGACGGATGGGCAAGACTTTGGGGTAGAAACCCAGGGAGGAGACTCTCGCACTTGTCCGGGTTAGAGGTGATGAGGGACTGACACAAACCAATAGCAGGGACCTTGAAAGCGGGGAAAGACGCGGGAGATATTTGGACGTTGGAATCGGGAAGACTTGACGTGTGACAGGATGCGACAGTTCTGTCAGAAGACGAGAATGGTTTGGGGCACAGTCTCGGGTTTCCACGTTGGCCACTTTGGGGACAGAAGCACCAGGGCTGATGTGGCACCAGGACTGGTCCACTGCATCTTCTGCCTTCATGTCCATGGTCGCTCTTTAGGGGTGTTGTCACTCTTCTTTGCCACATGGCCTGCATGGGTTCCCATGCTGGTGTACCTGCGTGGTCCTTCCTAACTCAGGATCTCGGGGGCAGGGGCTGGGGCCAGTCACCCTTTTCCACATAGAAGAAACCTCAGGGATCTTTAGGCAAGTCGCCTGGTCTTTCCCCCCAGAGCTCTGCAC
Organism: Phyllostomus discolor; assembly: GCF_004126475.2. NCBI lineage: Eukaryota > Metazoa > Chordata > Mammalia > Chiroptera > Phyllostomidae > Phyllostomus > Phyllostomus discolor. The sequence goes on along the minus strand of NC_040916.2, from coordinate 22,248,904 downwards.
CCCACGAAGCTTGGTAGCTTCAATATGTCAATCAAAAGTGGCACACCGCCTTTCACCAGGACAGGGAGCTGCCTGTCTGTATCTTTGTGTTCATGACGTCACAGGCCAGTCATGCAAGGGCCTCTGTCTCCCACATTTCCATATGAAAACAAAACAGAGCAGGGAAAAAGTGCTGAGCACCGAAATAACAAAGGAAAGGATCTGAACGGTTGGGTTTTCACTTTAAATACGCTTATTCTTGCTCTGAGTTTCACCAAGCTATTTAAAACAATAGAATATTATACACAGACACTGTGTTTCATGTACAGCATATCTAAGCCAAAGGTCAACTCATAAAAGGGGAGTCGGCAAACCCTGGAAAGCAGTACTTGATCTTTGACCCTTGCCCTTCCAGGGGATTAGAACGTTTGTAAGGAGGGTCAGGTCCTGAGCCAAGCCCAGTGAGGCTCCGAGAACAGGAGGGGAGAATGAGGATTAACCTGCTTCTGATCTGGAGGGAATATGACCTTGACTTCCTGATAGATGCTTGAAGAAGCAGCAGGTCAAGGGCAGTGATGCCAGGTATACTTGCACCTGGTACTTGGGGCACCCATCTCACTGGCATCTATCTCCTCTGCCCGGCCTGGGCTGGGTGTCAACATGTCTTGACAACAGAGCTGAGCCGGGAGCCAGACGCCGTCCGAGGCCGTTCCCAGCTCTGAGGCTTCTGCCGGGACTCGGTGCCAGGGGAAGCACAGCCCGACCGCTCTCACGATCGGATGCTAACGCAGACGGCCCGGGGAGCGCGCCGTCTCAGCGCACCAATCTGAGCGCATCCTCGCGGAATGGAATGTGAAGAATGCCGTGGGCTCGCGCGTGAAACTAGGGTAGTTGCTTTGGCTCTGGCAGAGAAAAAACATTGTTCAAATTCTTGAAGGTGTAGAAGGGCTCCAAGGGTGCGTGCCTGAGCGTCAGGTTAGGGAAAACTGGTTTCAGTGGAACTGAAATTGGGTCAGGCTTCCCTAGACGACATGGAAAATGCTAAAAACCATAGGAGGCTTCGGGGCACCGGGTTAGGGGACAGTGTCCCCACTGGCTTCCCGGCAAGACGCTGTCTCTTCTCCTAGGGCACAGCTCGGCCGATCTGCAGGACACAGCTGATCCGAACCCATAGGGCGTATCTGCCCTGACTCTTCCTGGCCCCACAGTAAGCATCCTGTCCTCACACCTCATTGTGCACTCCCCTCCTTCTAAACTCACGTTCCCAGCCAGGGCTCTCTCACTCCCTTCTCCGGCTTTCCCACCCACAGCAGACACCCAGACCATTTCTCTTGGGTCCCCGCTCTTGGCCTCTCTGGAACATGACCTTGCCAAGGGACTGCCTTAAGCAGATGCTTCTTTATAGAACTATCCACTAGGTTTTTCTTTGATCAATTCAAATATGTACACATGAAACTGTAGCTTAGGAAATCTGGTTCTTCTCAATCTGGCGCCGACAAATTCCATGGAGTTTTTCTTCTTTCTCCAGAGTTGACAATTTATGTCTCTCTGCCTTCCCTGACGGCAGAAGCCGAGTCCCCGGAGAGCTTGCGGGTGTCGGCGCCGCCAGCTGCTGGCTGTGGGTTTGCAGCTTCCTTGGGGAAGGCTGGAGGGATTGTGAGGGGGAGGAACAAGCTGAAGAGAAATATGCGATATCCTTCCAGATGTGCATGCCGTGAAGAGACCCCGGAATGAAGACGGCAAGAACACACCGTCCTTCCCTCTTGGATAAATAGGGGCCTGACTCACTTAAGACAATAGGAGAGACCCATTAGCATTTCTTGTATTACTGAGTTGGTCATGCTGAACTCATTTAGCTCTCTTCCTTGTCTGGGCAATCGGTTGTTACAGAATAGTCACAGGGGTGTAAGGTACAGCACGGGGCATGTAGTCGATAATATTGTAATAAGTGCGTATGGTGTCAGACGGGTACTAGATTTATTGGGGTGAAAACTTAGTGAGTTATATAATGTCTAATCACTGGGTTGTGCACCTGAAACTAATACCATATTTGTATATTAACTATAATTTTAAAATAAAAAATTATTTAAAGTTAAAAAAAGGCAAGAAGAGAGAAAAACCTACTCCCTTCAAAGGAGAATCCTCTGAGCGTTGATTTCACGCTGGCTGCGGACTCGTGCAAGTGATGATGAAGATGCGCGGATCAGCGAGGGCATAACCCATACGTGTCAAACGCGTGAGCCGCCGGAAAGTTACGGCCCTTTGCTCCCGGAAGGACGTGGCCCTTCATTTCTCCAAAGTAAATGCCTGTTGTGGCCTTCCTTTGCTCTCCAAAGGTTTTCCTTCTCAAAACTTTGCTTTGAAAAATGATATATTGTTGAAGAAAATTTAAAAAGCAACATGGTTTGCAGATTAAAAAAAAAAAGAACAGTTTTTAACCAGGTCCTTCACTCACCAGGACGTGAGACCTCTGCGGGTTCAGGGCAGCAAACCCAGTGCATTCTGGGTTATTCCTATTAATAGCATTGTCCCTGCTGACATGGAGAAACGTGGGCCACGTCAGTGCTCGTAACTCAGTGACTGGCTCTTGGCGAAAGCTCATCAGAAGCGGTGAGTAACGTGGAGAAAACATCAGTGGAACAAATGTACGTAGTGTCTTGGTGGTGATGGTTTGTGGGATTCTCTCTGCAAGCCAGGGCACTACTGTTTTCCTTGCTGCTCTGTTTGTCTGTCTTCAGAGTGGGCTTAGTTATAGGAACCATGCTCTGGGCGTGTTTGGGTCTTAGGTTTTTGTTTATATTGTTAAACTTTTATTCTTTGGGGGAGAAATCGGGCTGGGTGTGAAAGTATTATGATATCAACTGTTATTTCGTCTTCTAGGAAGGCATGATTTAAGATAGGTTGAGTCAGGCATGTAATATGTTGTTGCAAAGGAATGAAGTTGGATGTCGGCGTAGCAGTGACCAGATGTGGGCCGTGCAGTGACCCCTGGGCATTGTGTGGGCTCCAGAGGAAGCCGCTGGGTTCAAATCCCGGCTCTGACTCTACTAGCGCTCTGGCCACAGACCAAGTTCCTTAACTTCTTTAAGCCTGAGTTTCCATATCCGTGAAACCCAAGAATGCCAGGACTTGCTTCTTAAGGTTGTTGTGAGTCTCACTCGATGTGGGCGTGAAAAATGGCACCCAAACAGAGTACATGCTCAAAACCAGCTAGCTTCATACAGTGTTCATTTTCCTCGGGTTTCTAGGACATGCAGACTTCTGATGTCATTCTCAGGATCCCTTTGTAGATGTTTTTTGTAGCAGGAAATACGGAGACACTGAGACTTTCGGGTGGAAGTGACGGGCTTGGTTTAGACCAGCTGTTGGTCTTCCTGCTGGAAGAAATTTCCAGGGCAAAGAGCGTTGTCCGGAGGCCTGGGAATGGCGGGGACAGCCCCCGTGCCAGAACTCCTGGACCAGAGGAAGCGGCACTTCGCTATGAGGAGGAAGGAGCCTCCTCCACAGCCCCTCGGCCGGCTCCCCAGGGCCCCAGCCCGACCCTCCTTTGTGTGAGTCACTGTTCCTGCCCCCACTTCCCATCACCTCCTGTAACTCAGCCTCTCATTCCTTGGTGTATTCGTTTCTCCACAATGATTCATACTTTTAACCCGTCCTCTCCATGTCTTACCTGTGTGCTCATGCTTCCAGGCCTGACCGTCTTTGTGTGATGTTAGGCTACGCAAGGCAGAGAGGTGTGCCTGTCCTGTTCACTGATGTATCTCTGGAGCCTAGAACAGTGTCCGGCACACGGTAAGGGCTCCCTCACTACGTGTTGAGCAAACAGAGGGATCACGGAAGGAATGATTCATTGGCAGAATGGAACAGGGGGAAGTAGGGTGGTTTAATGGGGTCCCTCACTTTTTAGTTACTGGGACCCCTCAGGGTTGATTCCAAGCCCCTTCTGGCTCAACACAGTAGCTCAGAGAGAGAGAGAGGACAGGACTGACATGAACAGAAGTGGAGGGGGTGTAGGAGACCTCCTCTGGGGTGCTTTCAGTCTCATTTGAAAGCTATGGGCTGGTGTTAGGCCCCCAGGCAGAATGCTTGAGTCTCAGCTCTGCCCTTTCCAGCCCTGGGACCCAGCTGATGCAGAAGGACAGTGGCCAGCTCCTGCTTGCTGCCAGTGCCCACAGACATGTGTGAGGCTCTGTGGGAAGCAAGCCTGAGGGCAAAATTCATCTCGGCCACACGGCCACACCTCTCCCTCTGGATGCTGAGCAGAGATGGGTGGGTGCCTCTGTGGGACAGGCTCAGATTCTCAGAGTCCTGTCTTAGCACACTGCATTCCTGGACCCTGTCAGCCTATCAGCGGGTTTCCGTTGTGCTTGCCTTTGTGATGAGTACTGATGAGAAAGCATAGTTTGGTCTAGCTGTTCCCAGAAGTTAGGGCCTACCCAGCACTGACCAGTGCAAAGCCCAGAGCCAGGAAACAGTGCTTTATAAGGTGCATAGCTCTAAAGTGACCAACTAGCTGCCTACCCTTCACCTCTGTAGCTAAATGACTAACCACTTACGATAGCCAGAAGAGAGCTGTAGAGGATGACAATTCGAAGCTCGATGTGGTTTTTGAACGTTGTCAAGAGCTGTAGGTGCACAGGCCCCTGATGGTTTCTGCAGCCTGATATCCCCCTAGGCTCAAGGTCACTACCAGCAATGGCCTGCCCCTGTCGTCCTTCCCACCTCTCCTGGGAACGCCGTCTTTTCCTGCCGGTCTGTCTAATAATCCCGGATCTCTTCACAACCTGGCCTAATTCCTCCCTGATCCACGGTGCATTCTGGGTAACTGCTTTCTCTGACCTCACCCTCCTCTGCACAGTGCTCACGCCCACACCCTGGACCCTGAACTGATATGCTTGCCCCGCTCCAGGCTGGTAGCGATGGTGCCGTCAGTCGCAGGCACGGGGCGTTGCACAAATCACCGTCTCTCTGTTTCCTTTTCTTCTTTGTTTCTCCTCCTTGGCCCCAGTTCCCTCCATTTCAGTCCTACACCAGCATGATCACGCTGAAAAAGAAAAGTGAGCGTGCCATTTCTTGTCTTAAAAAGCTGCTCTTTTCCTCACAGTGCCTACGGGACAGAGTCCCAACAGTCTGAGCTTGGCAGTCAAGACTCTCCAAAGTCTAATCCCAACTCACCTTTCAGCGTTCTCCCCCCGCCAACCTGCCCCGTCTTTTTCGTTCGTTGAAATGTCACTTCGCTCTCTGGAAACCAGGCCTCCTCACGTGCTGTCTGTGCTCCTTGTGACAGCCTCCCCTGTCTTCACTCGTCACCTTTTAGAACTCCAATTCAAAACGGCCTTCTCAGCATCTCTAATACCACTTTGGTCATAGCTCTGTAGTTACAGTTAACATGCCTCTCTAATAATGCTTACCGCATACCACTTCATTCGTGTGTCGGGCATTTCTTGGACATCTGTTATGTTTCAGAAATCAATGCTACCTGTCTGAGACACTGAGATGAGAAGTATCTCAAAAAACTCAAGGAACTCTCAGTGGAGTGGAGAAAGGTGACAAGTCGTGCGTGACCCCAGTGCCAGGAGGTCAGCACGGGGCCGGACCTATGTGCTGGATGCCGTGGGAACGTGGAAGAAGGCAGCGAGTGCCTCTGGATGCAAAAGGGGGAAGCTAAAAGAGTTTTCATGGATGAAGTGACAATTATTAATATGTCTGTGTCCCAGTTCAACTTGGAATTCAACAAGAACAGGAACTATATCTCAATCACTTTTCTGTCCCTTGTGACAGGCTTATTGGATTAATTAGTCAGTATGCAAACAAAGGCTGAAAGGGGTCGAAGTAACTTCCAAACTCTGAGACCATAAAAGCCACCTTTGTGGATGTCACTAGTATCTTACAATGGCCGTGTTTTAAATGCTAGAGGTGAAAATCAAGGACTAGTAAATGAAAATAAGGCTTGTGGGATACATGTTTCTGTCCTATAGCAAAGCAGCCCTGGATACCAGGGTTCTAAAGCTTTAACACGGGACTACAGAATTGAAGGGCGGAAGAGACCCAGAGGAAAAGAGCCCAGGGGGTGCAGGCAGTGACTTGGTAAGGGGGGTAAAGGAGAAAGAGAGAGAGAGAGAGGAGGGAAGGATGTAAAACTGATTCAGATTTTCTCCACTTCTCTCACGGATGCAGCAGGGGCATACTGAGACCTCAGGGTTGTATTGTCCGTTTACAGGAAAGGCAGGATTAGAGCCACCAGTTAAAACATCACCGCCAGGAAACACAAAGGCAGACCTACACTGTGGAGAGTCTACAAACCAACCTCTGTGGTTCCATCTAAAAGTCAATTTCATAAAAATAAGACCACACTGAGATGGTGTGGGGCTGTTCTAAATTCAGAAATTGAATTCATTATAATCAAAAGACATTTTAGAGGCAACTGGGAGCAATTAGAATGTTAATTAGATACAAAAAGACACTGTGATATCACTGGTAGTGTTTTAGGTGTGCCCAGGCTATTGTGTATGTAGGGAAATATTCTTATTTGAGGAAATAAGAATGAGTCACAATTGATTTACTTTCAAATGGATTCAGGAGAGACATTAATAAACAAATTTTCCAAACTCTGAAAAATTGTTGTATGTAGATTGTATATCTAATAGTGTTTACTAAACTCGTCTATCACCTTCATGATTTCACAATGTAATTTCATAATTAAAATATGAGGTAAAAAATTAATAAAGGAAATTTCTTAATGCAATAAAAAGGAAAGGAAAAACCAAACCAAGTAGCCAACCCACAGTCCCAGAATAATCCATTGACTTTTATTTATATATTTTTAAGTATATTTTATTGATTATGCTATTACAGTTGTCCCACTTCTCCCCCTTCCCCCCTCTGCCTGGTATCCCCTTTCTTCCACAGCCCCCCTTTAGTTCATGTCCATGGGTCATGCATATAAGTTCTTTGGCATCTCCATTTCCTATACTACTCTTGACATCGCCCTTTCGATTTTGTACGTACCAATTATTCTTCTCAATCCCTGTACCTTTTCCTTCATTCTTCCCCTTCTGTCTCCATGCTGATAACCCTCCATGTGGTCTCCATTTCTATGATTCTATTCCTGTTCCAGTTGTTTGCTTAGTTTGTTTTTGTTTTTATTTTTTAGATTCAGTTGTTGATAGTTGTCAGTTTGTTGTCATTTTACTGTTCATAGTTTTGATCTTCATTTCTTAAATAAGTTCCTTTAACATTTTGTATAATAAGGGCTTGGTGATGATGAACTCTTTTCGCTTTACCTTGTCTGGGAAGCACCTTATCTGCCCTTCCATTCTAAATGATAGCTTTGCTGGATAGAGTAACCTTGGTTGTAGGTCCTTGCTTTTCATCACTTTAAATGCTTCTTGTCTACAAAGTTTCTTTTGAGAAATCAGCTGATAGTCTTGCTGGACTCGTATGTCTATTTCCTTCACCAAATTAGGGAAGTTTTTTTCCATTATTTTTTCAAATAAATTTTCAATTTCTTGCTCTTCCTCTTCCCTTCTAGCATCCCTATGATTCAGATATTGGCTCATTTGGAGATGTCCCAGAGTCTTCTCTCATTCTGTCCTTGTTTTTTTTTTTTTAATTCTTATTTGTTCATTCTGTACTGGTTGACTATTTATATCTTCCTTACATTCCACATCATTGATTCGAAACCTGGCTGCCTTCCCTCCACAGTTAGTTCCCTGTGGATTTTTCTTTATTTCACTTAGGGTAGCCTTCATTTCTTCCTCAAGGAGTTCTCTGAGCATCCTTATCACCAGTGTTTTGAACTCTGCATCTGATAGGTTGGCTATCTCTGTTTCACTTAGTTCTTTTTCTGGAGCTTTGATCTGTTCTTTCGTTTGGGCCATATTTCTTTGTCTCCTCAATTTGACAGCTCCCTGCGTTTGTTTCTGTGTATGGAGTAGAGCCGCTTCAACTCCCTAAGGGCTCGGTGATGATGAACTCCTTTCGAGTTCTTGTTTGTTCATTCGGTTGACTGTTTATATCTTCCTTACGTTCCACATCATTGATTCAAACCCTGGCTGCCTCCCCTTCACAGTTAGTTCCCTGTGGATTTGCACACTTGGCACACTTGTTACGTTGTAAGGGGTAGAGCCTTAGGTATTCGCCAGGGTGGGGCAACCCGATTCGTCACTGTGTAGCCCTGTATGTGGGGAAGGGGTTGCAGAGGGAGAAATGCTGCTTGCTTGGCTCTCTCCCCATTTCCAGTCACTTCCCCTGCTTCCCGTATGCGACGGGCGCCCTTCCAGCTGCTGTCTTGGTGCTGAATCCCAGGGAGGGTAAATTTGTGTAAGTTCTAGGATCATGCAGTTCCTTTAGATAGACTTTTCTGAGGGACCGGCAGTTTCTTCTGCCACCCCAACCCCCACCGGTTTTTACAGCCAGAAGTTATGAGGCTTTCTTTTACTGGTGCTGGAGCCCTGGGCTGTGTGGTCTGGCCTGGGGCTGGGATCGCTTGCTCCCCAGGTGTCCCACCCACTTTTTATCCACAACATGTGAACATGGGACCACCTGTTCTACTGGCCGGCACCCTCATTGCCTCACCACCCCCTGTCCTCTCTGCCCCAGCTCCCCACCTCTTTCCCTCCTGTTCATCTGGATGAATATTTCTTCTTCAAATCCTTGGTTGTCGGACTTCCACACAGTTCAATTTTCTGATAGTTATGGTTATTTTCAGTGTCAAAGTGAGTTGTGATCCTTCTTGTGGTTGTGTGAGGAGGCGGTGTGTCCACATCTGGGCTGGAGGTCCAGTCCATTGAGTTTTAGACCATGGTATATCTGGCCAACAAAAGTTTAAGCCGTTGAGAATCCTCTGGCACTGAGTAGAAATGAACATTTTTTTGGCAAGCACAGATTATCTTGATCAAGTTCTAAAGAGTTTTAAAGAGGTAAAAAGTTTGAGGCCTGAATTACAAAGATACACATGTGTCCAAGTCTGATCATGGGAAAGGTAATCAGGTTTTATAGGCTGAAGTCACAAAGAAACCAAGGGTGTGTGTCCCGTTTTACACAAACTGCAGGCTGGATATATGTGTGAGATGGTATTTTCTATTAAATAGACTTGTTACCACAACTCTGTGCAAGAGTGCCTATCCAAAACTTTACAAACTCCTTGGAGTCCTGAAAAATGAGGGAGGCAAGATGAACCAGTTAGCAACACGGTCAGGAAGACAATTACCGTGACAGAAAGCTGTAGAGATGCATTTGCATGCCGGTTAATCTTTGCTGCCAGGACCCAAGAAAGATCAAGTGCACTCACTGGGAATTAAGTGGTAGGTCCTAAAACCCCTTCCCTATGTTCTTTCACTTCCATTGTGTTCACCCTCGCGAGGGCTAACACTGTGCAATGGCAAAGCCTGTGCAGCCCCATGGTTTCTTGTCCTGGGAATGAAGGGTCATAAATCTGACCTTCCCAGGGCTCCCTAGTGCGCCCTAGGAGGTGTCTCCCCTGGAATGCTCCTCCGGCTGGCCTTGGGACTGGCTTTGCCACAATGGATGTTGGAACCTCTGCCGGCAGAGGCAGGTACCCAGACTCCCTGATCACCGGAAATCCCTTCCAGAACCGAGACTTTCCAGGCCTTCCCAGCTCAGCCAACGTTTTATTTCAAGCCAGGGAACATGGACCCCACTTGGGAAGAAGGAAATACCAATGAGGCTTTTCTCACACAATAAATACATGTGTCCTTCATTATCACTCTATCTTGAGAACAATGCATCCCTTTGAACTTGGGATGTTCAAGGGAAGAGGAGAATGCCCACACAAGCCAGTCCGAGCCAGGAAGTCACTTTCTTCTGGGGTGAGGAAAATGTTCCTTTCATTTTGCATGTAGGCTAAAAGTCAAATGGTTGGGTTCTGCACATATGGAAAAGTCAAATACACAAATTCCCAGCATTCAGGGATTTTTGTCCCTTAAGGCATTTTGTAACTGATGGACAAGTATGGTCACTGCACAAACAGTTCGTCTGTCCTTTGTCCCTAGCCTAGGGAACAGATCCCATGGAGAGACCATGTGATATGCACGTAAGTGCGATGGTTATTGGCCTGGCCCAACACTCATGTTTGTCAGCCAGCTCCCTAACGTGAAATGTGAGAACTGCCTGGACTTCCAAGAACTCCCCTGGCACCCAGGGCAGGAGAAACAACCCCCCCTTTCTGAAAATAGCTTTATTTGATTTCACAGTGGCCAGCTTGGAGGCTCCTCCACTTTGCCGTGGTCAGAAAAGAAAAAGAATAACCTCATCCAGGCCACCAAGGGTTTGTCTGTCCTCCAAAACAAAATGTCTTTTAATCCTGCCTCTTCCCCAAGTCTCTGCCGGAGCCCAGCTCACGACCTTGAGCCGCCCAGAGAGTCCGTCTTTGTTCATGTCCATAGCTTCCTCCAAGTCCTTTAGCCTCCTTTCCTGCTCCCCAAGGGATAGACGGAGTTTCCTTCCACTATTTAAAATGTGGCATATTCTCTTTTTTTCTTGTAAGATCCATATGTATGTTCGTATGCCATTATTGGTTGCTTGATGTGTATCCATACTCTTATCTTGCCTTAAAGAATACTGTTTTGTCTCCATATTCGTGTATTCACATCATCTGAATTTTAGCTCTGGATTAGGTACTTCTCCTTTTGTTTTTCTTTGGCTCTAGATTTTCCAAAAAGAGAACAATAAACTTCCCCAAAATACTTTGATCACCCTTATTTTCTCATCTCTTCGAGCAGTTCCTGGATATGTTTTCCGTCTTTAGAACTTTCTCCCAGAGTATATTCAGGGTCGCATCTTATAGGGTAGACCCAAGGCTGTGTAGGCCCAAGGATATTGTCTATGAAGCTGTTTTTAATGAAAATGTAATCAGACGTACGATTCTTAGTTCAACATTCTTTTCCCTCAGTGCCGTACAAATAGAGTTTCATCATCTTTTTGCAGCTACTGTTGCCGCGGACAAGTCCGATCGCTTCCTCAGGGGGGACTCGTGCTCTTCCCTTGGACCAGGATACCGTCCAGGGGCCCCTGGTCCCCCCAGTCAGACTGGGCTTCCAGCACCGTCTGTGTCGTGAGCTACTCAGGGCCAAGCTCTGCTCTCACACAAACCCTCCACACACATTAAATGCCGACTTTGACTCTGGCTGAGTACTGTGCTGCGTTAGGCTTTCAGTATGTGAGAGGTTCAGCATGTCCAAACAAGCTCAGGGGAGAGACCTGGGCGGGCAGAGCCTGCTAATGGGATGCCGGGAAACAGCTCGTATATGGTTCACGTCCAATTCACTGCAGCAAAGCCGGTGTGTACATGCTAACAGGGACAGAGTCATGGCTGAGGAAAACACTCTTCATTTACAGTTCAGTTGTGTCCCTCACGCCAGTCTGAAGGCTCCAGCTGTGGTGATACATTAGAGACACACTTACTTTTCAGAATGTCTTGTTTTCCTGCAAGGGTGTGGGTGGTGCGCTTGAAGTCAACGGCTACTGTCAACAACCTAAATCGTAGGAAGTCCTACCAGTATAGCCAAACCACTATTCATTCATTCATTCATTCATCCGCCCATTCATTCATCCATTCATGTATTCATCCATTCACCCACTCGTTAAAAGCAATCTTGAGCCTTGCTGCGTGTCAAGCCCCGTGCCAACTGAATGCCAGGGACCGGCAGGAGAGCTGGCCCATCTGGGGCTGACCCAATGGCGGGGAGACAGGTGTTAGTCCAGGAATCTCACAGGTGGAAGAATGCGAGGTCACACCTAGGAGGAGCACTCGCACTTGGAAGGAGAGAGTACTGTGCTCTTCAGACACATAAAAGAGGGGTGTGGCCTGCTCAGGTGGGTCCAGGCAGGTCACCTCGTGGAGGTGACAGTCTGAAGGGTGAACGGGAATGAGATGGACAAGGAGGAAGGGAGAGTGCTGTGGGCAGAGGGCACCGCCTTCGAACAGCGGCTGCGGCAGGAGGGAGGGTGGGAGTCCGTGGGACAGAACAAAGACCTCTGTGGCCAAAGCCCAGCGTCAGCAGGGAATGCCATGTGACACCAGGACGGAGAGGTGGGTGGGCGTCGGGCCATGGGGACCGCCTCCTAAGTCACAGTGGAGATTATGGTCCCTAGCCCCGAGCCGAGGGAAAGCCCGGAGGTTTCTCAGCCGGGCACGTGGCAGCTCTGCTCTGGCTGCGGCACAGAATCTGCGAGTCTGTAGTTTTCCTGTGGGAAAGGATCGCGAATCGCGGCAACCGAGTAACACTTCCGGACACTGGGAACGTGTGATCGCACGTCCGAGGCGAAGCAGAGCTCCCTCGCAGATGTCAGGGCGGCCCGCTGTGGAGCACTGCTGCCTGCGTGGAGCGGGCACTTTTCCTTTCACCGCTTCATGTTGAAAATTTTGGACGCTTGTAATCATGCTGACCTCTGGAATTGATCAGTCCATCTGCTATCAGTTAGTGCTCCGAGCAGGCCTTCCAAAACTCGGTTGGTCACCTGGAGCTTTAGCAATACCAGCCTGGGGCGGGACAGACCGAGCTAAGCACAATATTTCTGGTGATTCGAACGTCAACACCGGCGGCTGAGAAGTGCCGACTCCGCGCCGCCACGCATTTCATCCTAACCCTCACCCTTCATTGCTTTGTCTCACTCTCCCTCTGTGTCCGGCTGACTCCTTCCAGTTGGAAGTAATGAAATTTGAAGCCTTTCAACAGAAATAATTTTGAGGTGGATACTATTTATAAAAAGTAAAAAGTTCCTGGCTGGCGTAGCTCAGTGGATTGAGTGTGGGCTGGGAACCAAAGTGTCGCAGGTTCGATTCCCAGCCAGGGCACATGCCTGGGTTGCAGGCCATGAGCCCCAGCAACCACACATTGATGTTTCTCTCTCTCTCTTTCTCCCTCCCCTCTCTAAAAATAAATAAAAATAAAATCTTAAAAAAAGAAAAAGAAAAAATAAATCTCGTTAAATTAAAAAAAAGTAAAAAGTTTTCTGTGTGTGTGCAGCTATTTACACAATCATGTACAAAGTAGATAATACCATGCACATTGCATTTTAATATGCTTTCTAATGTGGTTTTCCCACTCACCAGCATGCCTTGGGCATGTTCCACATTTCCAAATCCATGAATAAACTCTTAACAGCATCGTTTTGAACGCTAATTTATTACCCCTTTGTGTAAATAGCACAATCTCCGAAAAGCAATTTTAGTGATGTCCTTAAAAATTCCTAGAATTAAGCCCTGGCTGGCATAGCTCAGTGCATTGAGTGCAGGCTGCGAACCAAAGTGTCGCAGGTTCGATTCCCAGTCAGGGCACATGCCTGGGTTGGAGGCCACAGCCCCCAGCAACCGCACATTGATGTTTCTCTTTCTCTCTCTTTCTCCCTCCCTTCCCTCTCTAAAAATAAATAAATAAAATCTTTAAAAAAAGAAAGAACATCGAATTATCATATAAAAAATAAATAAATAAAATTTTTAAAAAATTCCTAGAATTAGAATTACTAAGTAAATAAAATTCACATTTTAAGAGTTTTTGTACATATTGCCAACCTGCTTTACAGGAAAAAAAAATGTATACAAACTTATATGCCTATATGTGAGTCTCCTTTTCTTCACATTTCAACTAACCTTTTGACATTATCATGAAATTTATTGTTTAATTTAGCCCTTGAAAAATTAAAATATATTGTTTAAAATAACCTATAAAAGATTACCTGAGTGTATCTTTAAAAGTCTGACTAGCCAACACCCATTTATTCGCCGCTCAATCAGCACAGGTGATAAAAGCCTCTCAGTCAGCACAGGTGATGAAAACCTACCACGTGAGTTGCACGTGAGCACGGTTTGGACCGCCGACTTGCCATTTAGGTGCATACATTGTGTCGCTGGTAGGAGCTGAAGGCCAAAAACTCTTCATTGTCTTTCTTATCCTCCCATCCTCTCCTACCAGAATGAATGTCTTGAAATTCACTGTCCCCAAAAGATACTATCGTCTAGACGGGTGTGGGTGTTTTCAGTTACGATCAGGCTTCTGCGGCCCTGGTGCTGGAGAAACCTCACTTGCACAGCTCCCTCCAGCACGGACTGCAGGCAGGGTCTCTTTGACTCCCCTCTCCACGCCCTGCCTCTGCATCTTCTTCCCACACAAGGGACCCCTTCACTCCCCGCTGCACCAGCTGCCCCCACGACCAGTTCCCGCCTCCCCTGGGTTTGTACCTGCTGCAGGGAAGAGAAGACCACCCTTCCTCCATGGCCCGGGTGCACCCAAGAGAGAAGGCAGGAGGGAGGGTCCCTCCGGGCAAGCCACCTCCTTCGTGAGCTCCGGGCCGTACTGTGTCCTTCACAGCACCCCGGGGTGCTTTGTGTGGCTCCGACCGTGCTCTTTGTCAGCTAAGGCTGTGGCTCCGGGAGCTGGCTTGGCTTCAAGGGACAGAGGACTTGGTCGATGCTGTGTCATTAGCTATTCCCCAATCAACACAAAGGGAGAGGCTGCTCACTGGGCCGAGCTGGACTGAGCCTCAAAACCAGTTGAGCAGTTCCGCTGGGTGTACTTACCACATCACTTTGCGCGTTCTTGTGGGTTAGTTTTATACCGGCTTCCCTTAAAACTTGTAACTGATGCCATTCAAGCTAGAAAGGTTTTTATATTTTTTCATATGCAGAGAAGCTCTCAGGTCGGAATAACCCAGGATTTGAATCGGGACACCCCCTGCTGTCTGCTGGAGATACACCTTCTCGACTCGAGAGATGGTGCTCCTTTCCGTGACGGCGCAGGGAGGCGCTGGCCGCCGTTTCCCACCTCCGTAGGGGGCACGTGTTTCAGGGCTTTGACGCTTAAGGGAATCGCTCCTTCAGTTTCCCTGAAATCTGTTTGGCTGTACTCTGTCTCTTGGCTGCCGCACCACTGTAACCGAGAGAACCAACCGAAGTTACATAGAGACATCGAGAAACGTGACTCGCACTCGAAGGCACATAGCCACAGTCCCGTCTGCAGGGAGGCAGCGTGGCCCCCAGGCTCCCGTGGGAGACGCTTCGTGAAACCCTTTCCCCCTCCAAGGTTCCGTGCTCAGAAGTTCATGTTGCTGTTGAGGGAGCACATGAAGAAGTTGTCCCTACTCTCTTTGCCCAATTATTCTTCTAATGTTTTTTATTGACGTATGACTTACACACAATGAAGTTCACGGAGCTTAAGTGCCTAGCGCTTGATTAGGATGACTCTGATAGAGAAGAGAAGAATACCCGTTCTCAGGAGGAGCTCCCCCAGGCCCCTCCCCAGGTGCCGTCCTGCAAAGGGAAGACCTGGCTTGTACTCTGTCGCCACAGACCGACTAACTCTGCCTGCTTCTGGATGTTCTGTTAGTGGAATCATGCAGCGCGCACTCGTGTGTCTAGCTTGTTTCACGCGGTATTATTTCTGTGAGACTCATCTATAGCGTTGAGCACAGAAGTGGCTTATTTCTCTTTTACTTCTTATATTCCATTGCACAGACATACCACAACTTGTCCGTTCTATGAATGGATATGTGAGTTGTGTCCAGTGTTTTGCTATTGTGAAAAAGCCACGGTGGACACTCTCATGCATGTTTGGTTGCACACAAACACTCGTTTCTATGGGGCATGTAGCCAGGAGTGGGATTGTCGGGTCACAGGGCTGTGTTAGCTCAGAAGATACTGCCAGTTAACTTTCAAAGTGGTTGTACCAACCAGCATGGCCACCAGCAACGCAAACCTCCACTGACTGTCCAACGCTTGGTGGTGGTGGTGTCCTTTTGACTTAATCCAACCTGCAGGGGCGTATTGGCCTCTCATTATGGTGTCAATTTGCATTTTCTGGAAGACTAATGACGGTGAACCTTTGCACATGCTTCTCCCACTGTTTCTTACTACAGTCAGGCGTTGACCCCCATCAGAGCCCTGTTGTCCGATGACCGGTGGCCTCCACGTTGGCAAATCAGTTCTCAGTTCTCCTCTCATCCCCTTGATCTTCAGCGCCACCGTCTTCCTCCTGCCTCGCTGGCCCTCAGTCTCCCTTTGCCAGTTCTCCCTATGTTAACCTAGTCACGCCCTGTTCAACTCTCTCCCCTCGTCCCCCAGCCTCCTCACCTCTTTCCCTGCTTCGTTCTCTTTATTCCAACTGCGACCGTTCGTATGAACATAGACGATGCCAATATGTTTGTTGTTTCACTCTTACTGTAATCTGCTCCACGGAGGCAGGAGTTTTTGTCCTTTGTGCTGAGGTCCCTGACATATGTCCCTGTACCTAGAACAGTCCCGGTCCCATGGCAGGAACTCAGTAAATACTGGATGAATCATTGAGCGATGGACTGAATGAAGGAAACAATAGGGGAAATGACGGTAGGAAGCTGTGGAAAATATATGTCCTCCCAGGAAACATGTAGTGGATGACTGTTACGCCTACGGCCCTATTTGGGCCTAGACACTCTGAAGCTTTGTTTGACTTGCGTCACCAGAGTTCAAGTTTCTGAGGCAGGTACCTTTGAGGAGTGGTATATTAGTGGGTGAAGAGGAATCAAATCCTTGCAAACATGCAGCTTTATTTTTTTGTGGCAAGTGTCGAGATCCCTGAAAGGAAAGCATCCACAAATAACCTCGTCATCAGTTTACAAGGCCAGGTAGACTGGGAATGGCGTGGTTTGGCAGCATTGAGATCATATCACTTCATCCGGTTCTACCGGAAGCTTCCTTAGAACGCAACAACTGCTGAATTAGTAACAAAGGTGTAGCTGGAGCCAGCTTCTGATCTGGACTAACCTCTAAGTTTTGTGATAAAAGTCGTTGGTAAGCTAGACTAAACTGTCTATGGCCAGAGCAAACATTCAGGCTGAAAAATGAGCGCAAGGAAAGGTCAAAGTCAGCGTGTTTGGAAGTTTCTGTCTAAAAAAATCAACGGTCTCTGGGCTGTGGCCCAGGGAAGACCCGGAGTGTGGGCCGTAGGTGAGAGATACAGGTCTAGGTCAGGTCAAAGGCAGGTGGAAGGCACCCAGTGTTGGGTGGCGTTTAATATCCATTGTGGTTTCCGGGACCGATACCCTGGATCTCATCAAGGCATCCGTGGTGTCAGGTGCCGGGCTGGCTGGACGTCACCTAGAGAAGCCTCTTGCTAAATTCTCACTGGAGACCTCAGGCTGAAGAGCAGGAGCAGAATGAAGGGATGCGGAAGTCCTTGCTGTCAGGGCTGGAGACGGTTTCCAAGACAGTTTCTCTCTCCGATTCTTGGCCACTGGGCAAATTTTTCAGAAGCTGTGGAAAAATGGTCCACTGGACCATTGGTCCACTGGTCCAGCTGTGGAAGCTTGGTCCACTGGCCACCGTAACCCTCTTTCTCTAAAAGAACAAACAGACATTTTGGGGGGAAAAAATTTCACTACATAACTGTTTCTATTCTTGGCTTACTGACTCTATTTTGCCCCCTATGATGGTGATGTATCTACTGCTTTAATCCTTCCTTCTAGATCATAATTACAAGGAGAACAGAGTCTATGGTTTACCCATCTCTAAACGTTCCCTCCCGTAGCTGCCCCCACCTCCCCCAGAGCCTCGAACGTGGCAGGAACTCAGTAAACTGAGCGGAACGCCCCCAAAGGTGTGAGCAGTCACACTACCCTTAGGGCGTATTGAAACTCCTGCGGAGGGGTTTTCTCCTCCTCCCACCAGCACAACTGGGCCCAAACGGGTTTGCCCACCCTTCCCGCCTGGGTAACGGGAAGGAAACATTTTACCTACCTTAAATATTTGTCGCGGTCTCATACGATCCTTGCATTCCCCATGATTACTGGATGTCGATAAACTTGGGTTTGTTAACAATTGACAGTGGCCTTGGAAGTACTGGGGTAATAAACATGGCCAGAGTCTGTCCCGTCAACCTCAAACATCTCTCTAAATCCTGCCCAGGACTCTGCTTTAAAAACAAATAAATGTGAGGGTGCATTCTGGTATTTTGTTCATTGTTTACTACATTTAGTTCAGAGCACTCGATTCCTTTCACGGTCATTGCAAAATATGCCGCTGTCAACATCTGTGCCGTTGCTGACCCGAGCTCCGGCTCCCCCAGTCGGCGCTGAGCCGTGAGTCACTGCTGATGAGCCAGTGGCCCGAGGGGAAGATGCTGAGCAAGAGTCTGGAGTGGGGTGTCTTCCTTGCCCTCTGCTACCCCAGCGGTAATTGTGAACATGTGTGGGCTGGCTGGTACCGTCCACTACAATATGGTCTCCTTCATGCTTGCAATCTGTTTTCCCCCTCAGAAACACATTTCTGCTTAAATCACTCACTTTGCCAGTAAATGATGGAAGAAACTGACATGGAATGAGTTGGCCCGCCTTCAGAATTTTAATAACTGAGGCTTTTCCTCACAGTTTGCCAGAAAACTTACCCACCGTATAGAGTAAACAGTAACGTTTTTGTTAAACGCTTAAGATAGCACAGTGATGGTTAATTTTTCATGTCCACTTGGGTAGGCCACAGCACCTAGATATTTGGTCACACACCAGTCTAGATGTCCCTATGAAGCTATATTTCAGGTGAAATTAGTATTTGAATCAGTAGACTTTGCGTAAAGTACAGTGTCCACCATAATGTGGGTGGGCCTCATCTAATCAGTTGAAGGGCTTGAGAGAAAAAGACTGGCTTCTCCCAACAAAGAAGGAATTCCGCCTCCAGACTGCCTTTGGACTTGAGCTGTAACATCAGTTCTTCTCTGGGTCTTCTGTCCTGCCCTGCAGAATTCAGACTTTCTAGCCCCTCAATCACATGAGCCAATTCCATAATATAAATTTCTCTCAATAGATAGATGGACAGACAGATAGATATATAGGTAAATAGGCATAGGTAAATAGAGATATAATACATATACACACGCATTTTCTTAGTTATGTTTCTTTGGAAAACCCTGACTAGTTGAAATACATACCAAAAATGTTAGCCTCGCGCTTCCTGGGGCCAGCAATATACGTGTTCCATGCACATCAAAGGTTGCGTACAGTTCACTTGCTTACAGGCCATTGCCTTGATTCTGAAAGGAAATGCTCGCCGACTGAGTATCATTTCCTGACATGACACTTCCCTGAGGAAGTTTCATTGGGAGCCGTTTCGTTTCAGGGAAATGGTTTCTCCGATTGCCCTCCCGTGAGATCTACGCGGACCAGAGGTCAGTCTGCACTGCCGGTCACTGCACACTGGTACCTACTGTGTGCGTGTGCCAGGTGCGTCCCGCACGTTCACTCTCGGTCACACCGTGACTCTGCAAGCACACAATGTCATCGTCATTTTGTGGGTGAAGAAATTGCCCCCGTAAGCACTTTGCCCAAAGAGATGCCTCAGCCAACATTGAATGGTTTAAGAATTTCAGTATGATAAGCTACTAACTAACCATTTAGTGAGTAAGCATATTCACTGGACATGTTATATTTATTGAATACATTCAGTGTTGCATCATGAAGGTCCAAGACAGGTCAGCAGAAATATGTTTTAGAAAGATTTTCTAAAAGCCAAAAAAAAAAGAACCCCATCAGCTATCAGTGCTTCAGAAATATCAGTTCATCAGAACACCCTCTATGCATTCCAGTTCAGTTGCAATTACATTTCCACTCCCGCCTCAGCAAACACCTCCAGTCATTTGCACCCAGCTACCTCGCTGACATCTCCACTTGGTTGTATCACACAGTATACCCCAGAATTCATTCGTCCCTGGCTTCTCTCCTTCCCTCACGGACAGTGATTCCCATTGATCAGCCAGTCCTCCCAGGATGAGCCTGGAGTCCGACCACACGTAACTATTGCTGTCAAACACTAATAGGCTCTTAACCCAAGCCACCGTCATCACCCACCAGCGTCGCCTTCTTGGAGTCTTCTCAGATGTGTCTTCTGGCTCCTATTCTTGTTCCGCACCCCCAGAAGCCAGAATGGTCTCTCAAAGTGTAGAGGAGACCCTGTCGCGCCCCTCCCCACTCACCATAATGCTCTGCACTCATCGTACATCTACACTTCTCATAGCCTGTAAGGCCTTGCATCATATGACCCCTGTCATCTTTTAAATGATCACCTTTTATCCCTCACCATCCTGTTCACTGTGTGTCAGCCACAGTGGCTTTATTTCTGTCTCCAGACACGTTCATCTCTTTTCTGGTTCGCTTGGTTCCCTCTCCCTAGAGCTTTCTCCCTGCTCTATCACCCCATTCTTTTTTTTTTAGAGAGGGAAGGTGGGGGGGGGGGGAGAGAGAGAGAGAAACATCAATGTGTGGTTGCTGGGGGCCATGGCCTGCAACCCAGGCATGTGCCCTGACTGGGAATCGAACCTGTGATGCTTTGGTTCGCAGCCTGCACTCAATCCATTGAGCTATGCCAGCCAGGGCTGTCACCCCGTTCTTTAAGAAACCATTCAGTTGCTAACACGCCAGCTCCTCCACAGGACTCCTGTGGTCACTCCATCCAGCTGGGGCCGCCGCTGCCGCCAGAGCATAGGCCCCCGTTCCGCTGGCGCTGCGCTCCTTCTCCCGTTGTGACTCTTCCTCTCTTTTCCTCTCTGGTGCTTAATGGTTTGTGAACTTATTAATTTACTCATGTACGTGTTTCATGTCTGTTCCAGCTCATTAGAATATCAGGGGTTTTGCTAGTCTTGGTCGCAGTTCTGAGAACAGTGCCTGGAGAATGAGTCGGCCCCTTGGTACATTTTGGATGGATGAATGAAAGCCCTAGAACGGTCCTCCCAAGCATTCACTGCTTCACACGACAGCAGGAAGTCACCCGGGATCGGATCCTGGCCCTCATGGGGGTCAAAGGGCCCCCACCTCTCACCTGACATGCCTGCTGCTCCAGTACTCGGTTTCTTCCATACAGGTCTGACCACATTTCTAATCAAGATATTAAACAAATAACAAAGGGAAAAAATTCTTCAGTTTGTGTGGAAGGGTGTCTGGTTGTTTGTTTTTCTAACACTTCCTAAAACACACCAACCCATCCACTTGAGTACGGGATGTCTGTCTACTATGTCAGAAGCAGCTGCTCTTTCCCTGTGAAATTTATTGGGTGAACCATTGGCTTCCCTTCTTTAGAATCCCCCCCTCTAGAATTTTACATTCCTAAATAGTCACCTTCCACTGCTTGGGTACCATAAATTGGGAAACAGATGCAATTTACACTAAGCAAAACATCAGATTACATTCTACTAGGAGGTTTCAAACCTTCTCCAAATGAAATGTGAAGGGGTCACACGCCAGAGCACTGGGAAGATGCTTCTGACTGATGATAAAATATTTCAAAATTTAGGCTGTCTCACTGTGTTTATTCTTCATGATGATCGTTAAAACATGTGACTGACTGTACTTGGACTGAACTAATCGATATGCCAGGAATTGTGCTGTGCTGTGGTTACGGCAAGTTTATTATTTAATCTTGCACTTGGTTTTTTTACTTTTGTAACTGAGGTTCTCTTACTCAACATTTAACATTACCAATATAATACCAGTAATACCTAACGATTCTTTGAGCTTGTTTGAGAGTCTTTGAGAATTCCCTTCTTCTCTCTCTCTCTTTTCTCTTTTGCGTTGGAATTGACATGTAATTTCAATCAAGGACCTAGAGTTTGAAGAAGACTCTATTAGAGGGCAAAAATAAATAAATTTTAATCTTGAGCAGCCCCTCCCAACAAGGACATTCTGTGTTCCACTCTGTGCTCCTACCTGGAGGTGGAGATTTCCGTGCTGATAGGTAGGTAGATGACAGGTAACTACTTGGATGGATGGATGAATAGATAGAAAGGTAAGCGGAAAGAAAGATACGTAGATGTAGATGTGAATTAATCACTCTCTTCAGGATGCACATTACTATCATAGGTCCATACTAGTTTCCCCTTTAATTTCCTTCATTTTCTCATTCCTTTCCCTCTCTTGTTCTCCACCCCTGCACTGTACACCATAGGCAAGTATTCTGTGTTTAATATACTTCCTTTTGCCCATATTTGTTCTTACAAAAACTCAAAATGTGTATGAATTTTAAATTTATGCAAATTGAATTATTTACAGATTTCATTCCTGTTTCTATCTTGCCTTTCTTTCTAAAAATCCAGCCATAAGGCCTTTTTAGTATCATTTATGGAGCCCCCGGGCATGTGTAGCCCCTGTTGCTTTTACTGCACCATCCTTTGTGGCGGGACTGCTTCCCCTTCAACCTCTCTTTCCACCCGGATTGGGTACCAGCGTCGCCTCCAGTTTTCACCGCCTGAAGCAACACTGCGATGAGCTTCCCGGGACATGTTTCCTTACAGAACGCTGTGTCTTTGGGTGGCTTGTCCGGAAGTTCGGTTGCTGCATGCCCAGCTTCCTCTCTCTTTCTCTCTCTCTCTCTCTCTCTCTCTGTCTCACCAGTTTAACAAATGTAAAGTGATGGCTCATTGTTGATTACTTTGCATTCCTCGAATTCCTAATCAGTTTGAAAAGCCTTGTTAGTCTTTTGGATTTCCTCTTCTGTAAATTGCCCAATCCTGTCCTTTGCCCATCTTTTGATTGGAGATCTTGTTGATTTTTATGTGTTTTTTACATTAAATATCAGTCTCTTGTGGCTTTAGCCATTTAAACAGCTTCTCCCAACTCGTAAGATGTCTGTAAACTTCATCATGTCCTTCATTGGAAAGACAGATCTGATTATGATGTAATCAAATTTTCATCGATTATCTTGCTGATGATTTGTGAGGTAATTTTAGGGGGGAGCATCATTTAAGAATGTTTTCTGCCACCTCCAGGTCACAAGGGTATTCTCTTACATTTCCTGGCATGAACTTTGCAGATTTGGTTTTAACATTTGGATCTGAATCCATCTGCAATCCACCGTTTGCATTTACTAGTGAAAGAGGGAGCCAGTGTGACTATCCCACGTGTCGCAGGCCTGTTTTCTTGACAGCAGCCACCAAGCGCCCATCGCTGCCCCGCTGCTTTGCAGAGCTGCCTTTGATGTGTGCACACGGCCTGTCTCTCTGGGCTCCACGGTCTTGAAACTGTTTTCGTTACTATCGCTTTTCAGTATTCTCAATAACAGATAGGGGACACCTTATCTCTATGATCTCCTTTTTCTGAGGTGTTAGATTTTTTTTCTCAGTTCCTTCAAAGATCCAGATTAAAGTTTTATTGGGTTTACACTGAATTTATAATAGGTAAAGTGTGGAGTCAATTGGTGGTTTCTTTATAATATTAAGTCCTCATATCCAAGATAATAAAATGTCTCTCCGCTCATTCGGGCCATCATCTAGAAATTTGATATTTTCTTGAGTAAGCTAACTTCTGCTACCTTTTTTGTTGTGATTGAGAGACAGAGAGAGAGAGATCTTTTGTAAATTACATTTCCTATCTGATTAGCAGCGATGAAGAAACATGCTCTCAGTCATCTCAAAGTAACCTTGAATCCAGCAAGCACACGGTACTCTTAGTAGTGCTAAGAGTTGGTCTCTAACTCTGTTGTTTTTTCTAGGTAGATAATTATATCACTTGCAAATCATGAGTTTTCTCTTTTTTCTTGCAACTCTTGAATTATTTTTTCTAGGTAATAATCACCAGAATGTCTAGGACCAGAATGTGTGAAATAGTAACAGTGTATCTTTTTCTTACTCCCAGTCTTTCTTTTTTTTAATTGGTGTTCAGTTACAATTGTCCCCATTCCTCCCGCACCCCCTGTGCTCTCCCCTGCCCCGCCCAGCCTCGCTCCCAAAGACAATCCCCACCCCTCTGTCCTTGACCATGGGTCCTTTGTACATATTCCTTGACCCTACCCCTTCTTTCCTCCATTACCCTCCTCCCCCCACCCCTCTGGTCACTTTCAGTTTGTTCTTTATTTTCGTGTCTCTGGTTATAGTTTGCTCATTTGTTTGTTTTGTTGATTAGGTTCCACTTATAAGTGAGATCATGTGGTATTTGTCTTTCACTGTGTGGCTTATTTCACTTAGCATAATATTCTCCAGTTCCATCCGTGCTATCACAAAGGATAGGAGCTCCTTTCTTTCTGCCGCATACTATTCCATTGTGTAAATGTACCACAGTTTTCTGATCCACTCACTTACTAATGGGCACTTAGGCTGTTTCTGGCACTTGGCTATTATGAATAACACTGCTATGAATATAAGGGTACATAGGTTCTTTTGAATTGGTGTTTCAGGATTCTTAGGGTATAATCCCAGCAGTGGAATCGCTGGATCAAAAGGGCGTTTCTTATCCCCACTCCTTCAAAGGAATGTATCTAAGATTTCTTCATTAACCACAATGTTTGTTCTAGGTTTTTGGAATTTCTTGGCTCTTCCTAGTTTTCCAATTAAACAAAAAATGACAAATAAGTGTTGAACCATCCTTATTTGCTTTTGGAATCAAGACTACACTGCTCCTTTTCCATGACCTGCAACAACATTTGTAACTGGGCGGTGAAACAGAGAATGGGAGTTCTTTTCTCATATAGACAGTCTGGGCTCTCTGAAAAAAGAGAAAACATTTGTTACATTTCCAGCTAGAAAAGATTTATCTTGTTAAAATTCAACATTGGTCCTAAGAACACTAAAACAGCAATACAGAAGAACCTTTGCACCCCTATGTTCATAGCAGCACAGCTTACAATAGCTAGGTGCTGGAAGCAGCCTAGATGCCCATCAGCAAATGAGTGGATCAAAAAACTGTGGTACATTTACACAATGGAATTCTATGCAGCAGAAAGAAAGAAGGAGCTCCTACCCTTTGCGACAGCATGGATGGATCTGGAGAGCATTATGCTAAGCGAAACAAGCCAGGCAGTGAAAGACAAATGCCATATGATCTCACCTTTAACAGGAACCTAAACAGCAAAACAAAGAAACAAGAAAAATATAACCGAAGACACTGAAATACAGGACAGGCTGACAGTGACCAGAGGAGAGAGAAGAGGGAATTTCACGGGAGAATGGGAAGGGTTTACAGAAACAAATTTAAAGGACACATGGACAAAAACTAGGGGGGATGGAAATGGGAGGGAAGTGGGGAGGGTTGGGTGGGTGGGCTGGAATGGGAGTAAAAGGGAGAAAAGTGTACTTGAACAATGATTAAAATAAAAAAAATTAAAAATTCAACATTGGTTCTTGTTTGGCATCTTCTGCCTTGACTGGAGGGCACCTGGTCTTTTCAGCATCGTTTTGCATAAACCAGAGGACTCTTTACTAAAGGAGAAATTTGCTCCCATTGTTGCTTAAACCCAGTTTCAGTTCTCAATGTGTGGAAGCTGTGGAGGAGTCTAAAGCCATCTCTAGTTTACGTAATTTTTTTGGTTTCTTTGTTGCCTGTGAGTTTAACCACCCCAAGGGCCAAAAATATGAAGAAGAGGTGAGCATGCAAGAAAAAGGAGGCTGGGACCGGAGGTTGTTGCATGGGCAAAATGCCAGCAGGCACAAAGCTGGCCTTCATGTTGCCCTCAGCTTGACTTAAACAGGCCCCCTCCCATCTCTGAGCCCTGATAGCCCTTTTCTTAGAGAAGTTATTCTACAAAACTCGAAATTCTGAATTCGTTCTTTGACCCTTTGAGATGTAAATCTTTTCAAAAGCCTCTTGCTAGTTTTATAACCCAAAAGGTCTTTCTCAAGGACTAGGGAGTTGGAACCTTTGAAATGCAATCATCAAGGAAGATAGCTCCCCATCTCTTCAGTGGGTGCCTTGCTCCAAGCTGCAAAAAGGACAATTTATTTTTCCTTTGGAGAAAGCCAATTAGTGAGCAAAGCCAATGAGCAAACACGGCTGGCCTGTGACTTCACTCTAATGTCCTCTAGGATGTCTCCACTAGCTCACCTGAGTCTTCAAAAACCCTTCTGCCCTTTGTTGCAGCGAGGTGAGCTCAGACCGACTTGTGACATTTCTGCCCCGTTAACAAGTCCTCCTGGCTCGTCTACTCTGCATGACGCTGCAGTCTGAGCCGTGGCAGAACCCAAGAAGCTTGAACGACAGTGTTTGGATGGGAAGTATGGAAGCGTCTGAGTTCAGCATTCTGAGTTGCCTGGAGCTTTATTAAGACCAGGAGGACACAGTTATTAGGGTCCTCTGAAGAACAAGGTACACTTAATTGAGTCTGAAGATTGAGTTTCTGGTTTTTAAGTCAGGTTTCCCTCTGTCGTACACTCTAATCAACTAAAGGTTTACGTCAGCCTCATTACAGAGAGCCCCTAAATTAGATCCAATGGCACCCTCCAGCTGCCCGCCAGTGCCACCCCAAATTGGGAGGGAAGCTTAGTGGAACTCCAGGGAATAAGCGTAGATCTGGGGTGATCAAATAGCAGCCCTGGACTTCTGATGACATGCGCTGGCTCTGAAAAGATGCCTCTCATTCACATGTCCATTGCCTCCACTTACTTCACTGACAACAAGCAAAATATCTTGGCAAAGGGGTTACTGTGGAAGAGTATGCACATGAAAAAGAAAACAGAGGCACCTTGGACTTCCCTTGGCCCGGAAAATTCTCACTTATCTCCAGCTAACCAGCTCCACATTTCTCTTTCCGGTATTAAGTTTGGAGAAAGAAACACAAAGATAGTTGGGATTTCAACAGTTCTGAAGACAAAACTCAACACCTAGATCCCAGCTCCCAAAGGTCACGCTAAAGGATGCGAGACCCCTGTGCTCACCCCAACCTGCACCCTGCACATGGGGAAAGGAAGTAAAACTTTCTTTCCCGGGAGCCTCTGGGACCGGGGCTCCTCCTCCCAGGTGTCCGTGGGAAGCCAGATGACGTTCTGTGTGCTGATTGACAATGAGGTTGAGGTGAATTTGGGAGTGCCTACCTTTAGCTCAGGGCTGTCACGTGATCGCCTGATACCTTTTCTGCTTAAGTACACCTCCACTCCTTTCCTCTGCTCCTTCTTCTACCCTCCAGGTAGCACCGTGTATACATTCAAAAGGATGAAAGGGCAGGGTGAGGCTGACGAAAGAGTTTCTTTATGTCATTTTCAGCCCTGCTGAGGCAGTAAATCAGGGTAGGTTTCTTAATCCCCAAGGAGCCTGATCATGCAAGTTGCCCACACTTGTCTCTGGTGATGAGATCTGTGGATGGAACCTGGCATCATTCCTTAAAACGGGTCATGGCATTTCACAAGCGAGAGAGAGAGGGAGAAACAGATAGAGGGAGAGACAGAGAGAGGGAGAGACAGAGAGAGAGAGGGAGAGAGAATGATCAGTAAAGGAGATCAGTCCTACTGGCAAGAGAGAAAACAACCTAGTGTGTATGTTTAAATATTCTGTCTATAAAAGTCCCATCATCCGTTGTTTCAATGAGTTTGAATGAGTGGGTGCCCATAAAAGAACTTAGAAAAATATTAAGCCTACTACTTATGGAAGGTAATTTTACTTTTATTTTGCGTTTACTTTGCAAACCCCTGCTGTCCCTAATTCTAAGACTGGTCTTGTCCCACATCACGGGTGGGACAAGAAAGAGACAACTAGTTCAACTTAACATGTTGAAGGTCAATTATGCGACAGTTTTCTTCATGTTTCCTATCTCTGACCCCCACGTTCAGCCACATACTAACTCAACAAATATTTAGTGGTCCCTGCTTCTGTGCAAAGCGCTGGCATCTTGAAAATAGTATAATATTTCCCAGTTGATTCTGATCTTGTGGTTACATGCTAATTTTTTTTCTTCCTTTCCCCATTGACAGTCTCCTCAGACAGTTTCAAATAAAAAGCTAAGAAATGTTTTCCCACAGTTCCAGAGAAAGTCAGATAAGACTTGGAACCTGAACCCAGCCCCCTGACTCCTCCTTCAACCAGGTCTTGCTGCTGCTAATGGCGATCTTAGGTCATCGAAACTTTTTAGCTCTTCAAACAGGTGCATCCACATGAATGGATATTGAGTTTTCCCTTAGTTTTTTTTTCCCTTTCCATCCCTTTCTTTTCCTTCCGGTAAAACAGATTTGTATGTTGTCCACCAAATTAAGAGAAAAACCCTCATTTATCCCGTTTACAAGCTCAGCAGGGAAATCTCATGAATGACTCACAGTCTCATTCCTGCACCTTTAAAATCCAAATCATTGAAACGAACGAACTTCTGAACTGGCAGCTTGAATTGACTGTGACATCATCTATTGGAGAAGGTGTGACCATTCTCTCATATTGCAGACTCACTGTTGTGCATATTGCTCCGAACACGTTGCAAAATACTCAAACACGTCTCACTGGAAAACCTCACATAATCCTCTGAGGTCAAAAGCCAGAGCAGGGTAAGCACACCCCATTTCGCAGGAGAGTCAATAGACGGGGAGAGTTTTGGTGACTGATAAGCTGAGATCATACAAGTTCTACTTGGCAAATTCATGCCTTCTTATACAACTAATACATTTTCCGAGAACAGCGCTTCTTTGAGAGGAATTTAGTTGTATTAAGCAAAAATACACTTGCTTACCTATCACAGAAAGCAAAACCATGTGGTGTAGGGGAAAGTAGTTTCATACACCCTTTTCTCATCATCGAAACAGAGCTGGCCAACCATCAGCAAAAGTGACCCATCCAAGAAGTTTGTCACCTGGGATCCCTCATCCTTTCCCCTCCCTCTGGCCTCTTCTCCCCTTTAGACACCCTTCCAGCTTCTGTTTGCTTCACACCTCTCCACCTGGCCAAAAAGAACAAAGCATATCAGAGATCAATGTGTTCCCCTTCTGGCTGCCTCAGGGCCTAATAGTCCGTAAGGACAACCCTTGTGTGTCCCCAGGGACGTAGTTCTCTTCTTCCCATTGGAGGAATTGTTGCGTGTGTGTGTGTGTGTGTGTGTGTGTGTGTGTGTGAAGATGGAGGTTGAAGAAGCAGAGGGATGAATGAAAGGATGTTCCTGCCATCTAGGAAAAATTGTAAGCTTTACACATTATTTCTACCACTGAGAAACTCAGCCATTCGTGTATTCATTCGCTCATCATTTATTAATACAATAATGTATCGAATACATACTCTGTATCTGTTCTGTGTTTTAGGGGTCCAGTGGTATCCTCCCAGGTTATTGGGCTGGACAGACATATAGTGAATGAGTACAGCACAGAGTGAAAAAGCATAGTAAGTACTATGTACAACAGAGTACAGTGCAGGAAGTCATCGGCCTGTGAGATGGAGGTCAGCAAAGACCTCTCAGAGAAGAAGATATGCCAGCCGAAGTTATAACGGGGAGTGCAGCTTAGCCCACCAGACATTGCCGGCAGAGAAAACAGCGCGTACAAAGGCCTGAAGGCCCGAAATGCACTGGCACGTCCAGGAGACTTTGAGTTAGCCCAGTGATGGACGGAGGGGGCGATGGTGGGGGGGCTGACAGGGTCGAGATCATGGAGACACATATACCACAGGGGTGTACTTACGCTGTTTTTGTCTGACCGACATCTCTTCCCCTTCAAGTGATAATAGCACCCCGATTTTCCTTGGGGAAGCACATTTTCCTCCTCCTTGTGACCTTGGTTGGGCTGTCTTTCATGCCAGCCTCCTAGGGACAAACAGTGACACCAGCTGTCCAGTCTAAGGTTCTGCCTTGCTTGGCTACAGAGATTAGTTCGAGGTACAAGACCCAACCTAGGCCAGTATGAAACTTTTCTAAAATTTAGTGTGTAGAAACTGGGATAAAGGGTCCTTCTTCCTTTGGAACCTTGAGCGTTATAGATCATGCAAGCCTGGGAGTTGTAAGCAGCTGCCTTCCCCCGCTGCCTGCCAGGTGCCCACCAGAGCAGAGAGGGGAGGCGGGGACCAGAGCGGGATGAGAGAGAACGAGGGAAGGGGGAGAGGGAGCCCCAGTGGAGTCCGTTCCCTGCACCTTCTCATCACGTGGCTTCTACTTGAGCCACTTGTACTTGACTTATGACCAGAGGGTCCCGAGTGTTAAACCACGTTAAGGACTTGGGACTTTATTATCAGGGCAATGACAGGGTCTGTTAAAAGTTGAGAGCAACGGATAGATTTGTGTCTCAGAAAACATATGTTGGCAACAGTCTAGAGAATGGGTGTGTAAGGAAGGGACTGTCAGTGAGCCACTTACTATATGGTGTGGGCCCAGCTCCCACTCGGAAAGGTCAGTGGAAAGCGAGGTCGGGTACACAGGACCCACGCCCACGGATAGGTCCTCCTGTGGGGAATCAGGCCTGCATTGTACCTAGGCCGCCTTGAGACTTGCTTTTTGCTAAAACTCCCTCACCCTGAACTGAGCAAATGTTTATTGCATATCTTTAAAGTAACTTCCAAAAATCTGTGCTAAACCTTCCAAGGATGAGTATAACCAGTTCAACCACCTTTCCCTTTACATTTGCAAATATCCTTCTTTTTTGATGTAATTAGCAACACCCTCTCCTTTGTCTTCTGTAAAATGTAACCACCTAAAGTGAACCTGTGCCTAGTAAATGAGGCATAGTAAATGTGGACCACCCTCAATATAACATGCCCAGAAAAGCAATAAAAGCATGTCGAGGCAAGGGTCGGTGCGCTCCTCTCTTCAGAGAGTGGGCACGCTGTCCCCTTTCCTCCACAGGACTTGGTAGTCCATGTGAATTTGTCTCATCCCAGCCACAACGCCGTGCACACTGCAGGCCAGTGTCCGCATCGACTTACAAAGCCAGGACGATAATCCAAGTAAGAGACCAGACAGGCAGGAACTAAGGCAATGGTGGTGGGCAGTGGGCATGAACTGAAAGAATATTTTGAGGATGATTTCATCCGCAATCAGCTAGGTGAGGTATGAGGAGGAGGGAGGATTCACCAATTAATTCTTGGGTTTCTTACACGGATTTTTAGGTTGTTTCCTTGTTGTTGTTATTAACCAAAAGAGGGAATCTGAGAAAAGATAAACAGTGGGGGTAGGCGGGGGAAGTTCCCCCAGGGAACTTTCTAATGGAAGGTTTCTGCGGCACATCCACATGAGGTATCAGGTGGCCGTCAGCTATGTAGATCTGGTGCTCGGGACGAAGGCCCGGGCAGGAGACGCGGGTTTGCGTGTCCTCACTGCACAGATAAACCAGAAGCTCTCATGTGGCAGAGCTAGCCCGGGCACACTGCGAGGTGTGAGAGGAGAAAGGGACCAAGGCCTGAACAAGGTGGGTGATGGCCCCGAAGAGGTGGGTCTGCGGCGGGGACCGGGAAGGAGACATTGGTGAGACGGGAGGAGTCGCGGCAGACTGGAGTCCGCAAAGCCAAGCTGTTGAGGAGGAGGAAGCAGTCAATGGCCTAACAGGCCTCAGACAGGTCAAGTTGGGTGAAGATTACAGAGTGCCCTTTACTTGACTGTTTGGGCGTCTTCAGTGACCGTAGCCTGAGCACTTACTTTCCAGGGAGCCAGGACAACAAAGCTTAGTCAATAAGAGTGTGTGTGGCCACGCGATCAGACCTTGTTAGTATTTTCCGTTACACTGTTGGTTATATGCGGAACGCTGCTGCACGCTACACCTGATGGAAGGCTTAGCAAGCAGGATTTTACAGAAAAGTACTCAGTCTTTTATCGCGAGCCCTGGACGTGTCACATGGGAAATGCTTCGGGTGCAGGGATATGTCATGGACGATCTCAGAAACCCCGAAGACAGGCTCTCCAGAATCATCCAGGTTCTGTGTTTGTGTCTCTAGACTGCTCCCCGCCGCCCGCAGTGCCACAGGGCTGTCGCTGAGGCTGCCTGCTTCCATTCCGACCGCCGTCGTCCCTCCTCACCCGCAGGGATGCCTTCCCAGCCCCCGGTGCACGCCTGCAATGGCAGGCAGCGCCCAGTCCTATGTGGGCCGTGTTTCTTCCTCTATACATTCCTATGATAAAGTTTAACTTGTAAATTGGGCAAAGGAAAATATTAACAATAATTAATATCAGAACAGAACAAGTGTAACATTACACTGTAAGAAAAGTTATGTGAATGTGGTCTCTCCCTCTCAAAATACGGATTATATTGTACTCACCCTTCTTCTCACAATGCCGTGAGACGTCAGGGTGCCTACGTGACAAGATGACATGTGGGGAATATTGTGGCCAAAGGGATGAGTCGTGTCCTGAACAGGACAGAGCGGCGTATTGCAAGTTTTTATCACGTTCCTCAGAACGGCATGAAATTTAAAGCTTTTTAATTATTTCTGGAAAGTTCCATCTAATATTTGTGAGCTGTGGTTGAAATAGTTTCAGTTACCATGAGTAACTAAAACTGGAATGAAGATACACAGATAGACGGGGATGACTGTAATAATAGTTTAGAATTCAGAGGAACTGTGTAAAATGATGATTCACTGTGTCTGGCTCCATCGAAGTTCTTGGGGGCTAGAAATTAGACTCAGGTTTGTGCCTACGTGTCTTCATACCCCCTTAGAGATCTTGTGTGTGTCAGTCATACAACCACAGAGTTAGGTGTGATGGCTAAAAAGGTATATGATAGATGGATGGATGGATAGATAGATAGACAGATAGATATGACAATATTGTAGGATACCTTAAATAAGTCTGGCTCTTATTTACATGAGTGGCAAGAGAAAAAGAAAAGATATAGGTACAGCGAAGGGGGAAAAGGGCCAGAAGAAAAGGAAAAAAAAGGCCAAGGAAAAGGCAGTCCTCCCCGTCGAAGTACATTCTTAGGATCCTACGTGAAAAAGCACCCGACCCCAAGGCCGTCGCAACAGCTGGCGCTCTGGCCGGCCTGTGGCCTGGCCGCCGCAGCTCCCGCCCCCTCGCTGGCCGCGTCCGGCCTCGGAGGCAGAAAGAAGGAAACAAGCGGCCCCTCTGCGCATTCGAACCACCCAGGGGCCTCACGTCGAGAGAACCTGAACTTGGCCGCCCCGGGTGTAAGGGTCGGCGCGGCAAGGAAAGCACAGGAAAGGGCGGGCCCCTGGCCGCCCACCATGGGCCCGTGGATCCAGCCGGCCCCGAGACACGTGCTTGTTCAACTCCTGCTTCAGCCCGAGAACCGCCCAGGTCCTGCAGATCGGGAAGGCTTGTATTCCCTCCTGTGGAAGCTCAAGGACCTTTCTGAGATTTCTTTAAACCTCTGCATGCCCATCGTTTGAGCAGAGGCTGGGGCCTGAAGCCTGCTGCCACCGCCTCCCACACCACAGACAAGCTCCTCGCCCGCTCCCCGCCTCCGTGTGCTTACCGGGAGAGCGGAGGGGACCGGAGTTCCCACTGACAGACCTACTGTGCACAGTACGTGAATTCGACTGTGTGAAGCCCCAAGAGCAGAGCGCGTGGCGATCACTCAGTATCTATTATTGTTTTTATCGTGATCGTTAGTAATGTTTTCATCAAAAGTAAGTGCACTTGGGATTTTTGGCTGGGACCCTACTATTTCATCTTGCCCAACAGGATGAAACTGCTTGCAGGGGCCGCAGTCAAAAAGCCCCACAGTCAGCCACGGGTTCGTGAAAAGGCCGTGGCCCGGCTGGCACTCGTGGATGCGGTGCCTCAGCCCTGCACCCCCCTGGGGTGCTCCGGGAGGGAGAGAGGAGTTATAGAGTGTCCTTTGGAATTTGACTAATGTATTCACATTGAAGGGAGAATGCTCTTCCACGCCCTCACAGCCTCGGCTTGGATGTATCCGTCCCCCACCACAAAGCGTAGGGGCGGCTCTTACCCCCCCGCCCCCCCGGAGCTCCGGCTTGGGCGGCTGTGTGCCCGTGTTTGACGTCTGGGACCAAGGGAGGCCCAGCGCATTCCAGCAAGTTCAAACGTAGGGTGAACTGTGACGAGTGGAGAACATTCTCCCTTCTTTTCCAAGGTTCACCGAGACCCATGTGCTGAAGCAGCACAGTCCTGTCTTCCCATGCAGAATATTTTAAATACAGAGCCGATGAGAGCGGAGGCTGGGACGGGCCACCCAGGGGCTCGGCGGAGAGGCGCCAGGAGCCTGTGCAATACCCAGCCCGTCTCTGGCCAAGAAGTTCAAAGATCACCTGGGCTCGTCCCTCTGAGCATGGCCTCCTTTTCCTTAGCGATGTTGTGAGGCAGGAACTTCAGCAGGACACCAGCCAGCAGGCTGTGAGGAGTACTCAGAGTTAGCGGATGGCTCTCTCAGGGTCCCATCCACCATTGCTATCATCCCGGTTACCTTTCCATGTTTCCTCAGCTCTGAGTCCCCACTCCTCCGCCCGTGCTAGTTGTCCAGGGGTGCCGGCCGCCCCAGCTTCAGCCAGGTAGGCGTCTCTGGGCCATGGGGCCCAGCGCTAGGTACCTTCTCTTGCTGCATGTGAAAGGGCTCTGTGATTTAGTCCCTGTCTGTGCAGTCTGGAAGACACAGCGAGCACATCAAGGTGTGCACGAGCCAGGAGGTATCTAACTAACCCTTGAGTCGGGAGTTCAAGGGAGAGCCGCGTGCCACGGGATGGACGGCACCTGAGGAAGAGGACTCCTGCTGAGCCCTCGGGGGTTGGCAGGTCGGCGGAAGGGTGTCCCAAACAGTGAGGACGAAAACCACGAAGGCCACAGGGTGCAGAGTGGGTGTGTGGGACTGACACAGGGGTGAGACCCAATGACGGGGAGCAGGGAGTTTTAGGAAACTAAATTGCCCTTCCTTGGGACCCAGCTACCCTTCCTGGGGTTCCCTGCGAACCCCAGAACCTCCTTTGAGTGGGGCAACTGAGACTATTGTGCAAGGGCCTGTGTGAAGTCGGAGGGAAGCCGGAGAGGTCTGGGTGCTGCTGTCTGGCCTTAGTTGTTAGGACCGTGGCAGGTGGGGGGAGCCTGGCCCACAGAGCCCCCATTCCGCATGTCCACTCTCTCCTCCATCCACACCCGCGCCACCATGCATCATCAAGAAGAGCAATCTGTAACAAGAATGGTGTGGCTGAACCTGGCTAACCAGGGACAGACTGAAGCTCAGACTCCAACACCGCGGGCATTCAGGGCGCGGCCTCTGCCCCTCTGGCCTCCAGCCCCCAGGGGAGGCCGAGTTCCACAGCAGCTTTCGCCGACTGCAACGAGTCAAACCAGCGTTCAGCCCTTTCGGCTTTCATTTGTGTTCTCTTCTACCACTTCCCCAGTGAAGGCAAAGGAGAGAATTAGTTCTCGATATCTTCTCTTCCCAGGAAAAAGGACACAGGCCTTTTTCTCCTCGCTGATCAGGTTACACGTTCTCCCCTGCCTCTGGGCCCTGCTAGAGCACAGAAGTGGGGCTTACGTGCACCCGTCTCTGGCCACTCGGGGAGCTTTCCGAGGACAAACCCGGAGCTACAGGGGCCCCGTTCACCTTTGTGCCCCAGCGCTTAGTAGAGTGGCCAGTGGCTGTTACGAGTTCAACAAATGGGCGAAATAAAGACCTCCAGAGAAGTCCTAGCCGTTGTCCTGAAGTTCCTTCTGGGACAAAGCAGATGACAGATGAATAAATGAATGAGTGCTTACTCCACCCAACACAGCACCATCAAACTCTTGAAGTTAAGGTGTAACGCGTCCTTTAGTTGAGGAAAGGTTGGAGGTCCCCATTAAATCGTCAGGTCTTTTCCAAAGTGGCAGCCAGCTGTGGGCGAGGTCTTCTGCAGGGTGGGGTCACTAGAGGGGAGAGGGAGGTCAGGCTACCGAGTGTCCAGTGTTTGTTGGATACAAAGCAGAAGGTGGTGATGCCGCAGAATGAAGGGCTTTCTGTGTCTCACGTGACGAAGGGAAGGACCCTGGGTACGGGCGAGCGAGCTGAGGAGGAAAACGAAAGGGCACAAAGCTCATCGTCTCTTCGTCTGGCCCACAGTTAATCAAGCTGCACAGTTCCGCCAGATTCAATAAAGAAACCCTGTCGTTATCCATAGAGAACTGCTTCTTTACTGAAAGTAGAGACTTTAGCAATTTTCCCAGAGGTCCTTGTGCACATCTGGCTGAAGCCTTCCACCCTGCCCCACTCTGCCCCGCCCCCCCCCCCCCACCGAAAAATGGGAAGACAGAAGCACGAGCATTCTGAAACCAGATGGGGACCTGCAGGAGGAAATGGACGTGACAGCACATGGGTTAATTAGAAAGTATGTTTTACAGATTCAGTTGTCAGGAAATTGAAATATTATCTTTTTAAAAAATTCCCCCAAGCTCCTTGAAAAATAACCAGAACAAATTGACAAGCTGTTGGTCTTTTCCAGAGACCTACTGTATAAATATAAACATTGAGAAGCTATCCAATGCACCTGGACAGGTTTCTCTGATGGGGCCATTACCTTTTTTTGTTTGTTTGTTTGTTTTTGTAGAGGACACAGCCCAAGACTTGCCCCTGAAGTGTTATGTCCGCAAAGCATTATGGGTACACAAGTAAAGGATACATCACAAACATGCCTGAAGAAGCCAGGCTACATAGCCTATCATCAACTCATTTAAAAGACACCTTTCTCCTTTTCATAATCAACAAATGTTCAAAGTGCCTTTCTGAGTTATAATTGAGATACAACATTGCATTAGTTTCAAGCATGTAACATAATGATTTGGTGTTAGTCTCTATCAGAAAATTATCGCCACAATAAGTCTGGTTAACATCCATCAGCACACGTAGTTACAATTTTTTTCTTCTGTGAAGAACTTTTAAGATCTACTCTCTCAGCAACTTTCAGATATACATTATTTATCTTGGGACCTTAGCACTTTTTCTTGCCAACTCCTGAGCTAACTGAAACTAATTTATCTTCTCCAAATTTGTCCCAGTATTTAAAAGGACACACCCTCCACTAACATTGTATTTAGGATGATTACCAATTCTGCCAAGAGAACACAGAGTGGAATGGTGTCGTCACAGATGTGTCCTTTGGCTAACCCTCAGCCTCACCTTCACCCTGACCCTGACCTGACCCTAACCCCTCCCCCCCAGACACACACGCATGCTCATCAAATCTCTCATACATTCTCATCTCTACTTCCTTCTGGGAGCCTTCCCTGGCTACACAGCTCTCACTCCGCTCCCTTTCTGCTGTCCAGATAACAATACCCACTAGGTAGCAATACCAGCTTCCCACTTTCTTTTCTGGGTCTTATAGTAAGTATTTCATAAAAGTACTTTTTGTCTCTAGCCAAACTGCAAGGTCCCTGAGGGTCAGAGACGTTGCTGATGTAGTACCTCTCCCAGGCCCCTCACCTGGTCTTCATGTTATGCTGACTGTGTCCTAAGCAGTTAAAAAGTAATGGTTGATGGATGGTTGCGGGTGGGGCCTCTCTCTCAACCTGCAGGTGTGCTTAGCATCCCTATCTTAAGTGAAAATTATTCAAACATAATGTCTTCTGAAACCCCTAAGAGGAAAGAATAGAATTTGCCCTCAAAATGTGACCCCCCCCCCCAAAAAAAATAGGTGCATGGGAAATTTTCCAGGTTTCTCTTTCGTTTTTGTGTCCTTCCTTGGAATATGTGTCCTACGTCATGGAGCAACTGCTTCATTGACACCCAGAAAGCCAAGAAGTTGCTGAGCGCTTTGAAACATACACACACACACACACACACATACATGTTGGTATTACACAGTGAGAAACGTTGGTGTCAGAAATCACGTGGAAACCCCATGCCCTGGTGATCACAGACACGCTTCATCGATGGCAGATTTCCGACGGATTTGTCTGCCTCTGTGATAGCACTGGGGCTGCCTTCAGATTGTCAGCTCCTTCTGGCCAATGCCTGGTCCCCGTTGTCCCTTTGCTGTTCCCTCAGTCTCCCCCAGAGACTGGTTATCTGGTACTCCGTAAATACTTGGTGGAAAGACACCTTCGTTTCTTCTTTTCATGCTCCAAAGTATGTTTATTTTTTTTTAATTTTTCAGTTACGATTTACATTCAGTATCATTTTGCATTAGTTTTAGGCTTGCAGGATAGCGGTTAGACCGTCATACGCTTTACCAAGCGACACCTTCGTTCCTGATTTTTATTCAACAACCTGTCAGCATCATAAGAGTTATTCCCAGTCTAGGCAACGACTCTCCTCCCACCAGCATGGAATCTTGAAAGGACTCCATGCCTGACCCGAGGCCTGTAATCTGTGTGACAAGTGACCTAAACAGCAGAACGGTGAAGAGCCCAGTCTCAAAGGCAGGCCACCTGAGCCTGTAGCCTGGCTGTGCTGCTTATTTCTCGTGTGACGGTGGGCAAGTTATGTATCTACTGTCCATCTCGGTTTCCTTATTTGGATTCGTTTTGACACTTAAATTAGATGATCCACAGGAAGTACTTAAAACAGTGCCTGATACTAAATGTTCAGTAGATGTTAGTTATTACCAGCAACCCTTCTTGTGTGGCCCCAGAGGGCGTGGCAGCCACCTGGGGTTCTGGACACACTGTCTCTGGACTCGGAATTGGGGGCCTCCGAGCTAACACAGCGACTCTTGCTCCACCTTGTGGGCCTGAGGAAGGTAAATCACTGCTTCCTCCCGTGTGGCCGTATGTGGAAGGTCAGGGACCACCCCGCCGTGCTGGGAAGCTGGGGCAGGAAGCGGTGAGTGTGGACCAGGACTGCTAACTTGCCCGAGTGCAAATGCACACCAATAATCCAAGACACACTGCATGACAACGTGACCGAAGCCTGCATCTGTTTCCTCTCCCTTCACTCCCTCCTTTGCAGAAAACACTAGTGGAAGTCCGTCACGTGATCGGGCCACAGGTCCGGCACAGATACTGGGGGCTGGGGGGACTTTGGAATGTGTTGTGGCCGACATAACCCGTGAGGCCAGCTTGGCGACTCACTCCTTGCAGCAAATGTCAAGAGTTTTATTTCTCGCTCTGAGGCAGTGCCGTCTGGAGAAGTTTTGGGAAATTACTACCCCCTTGGATTTGGATTTTTCCCACAATAAACTCTGGGAGGGAACACTCATTTCTACTCTACTGGCAGAGAATGTCTAAAAGCTCTCCAAGAGTGACCCCCAAAGGGTGGCTGTTTACAAGGAAACCAAAGCTCTTCCTGATCCAGCACCTTCTCAGACCTGACGTTCTGCGATTCCGTGACCAACTAATTAACGAAGCAGTGGGATTCTTTTCTGGCGTCAGAAACAAAGAACATTCAGAAAGATGATTCTATGGTATAAGGGAGAAGAACATTGTTTAATTTGGATTCACTTTCAGGGTAGGATTACTCCAGGGCGGGTCACTTGCTGAAATTTCCCGCGATGAGTTAAGGTCACACAGCGCAGGCCTCAGATGATCCTGAGGGCCCCCCAGGAAGATGCCAGGGATTTTGCAACGCTCCGCCGAGTCCTCTCGAATCTCTGGCTCATCAGAATAACACAGATTTGCCTCATCTCAGAACAAGTCCCCGAGAATTCTAATACAAGTATTTTTCAATTGAAATTACTTAACACATAACATTGTGTACATTTTGGGTGTACAGCATCCTAATTTGGTATGTTTATATGTTGCAATATGCTTGCCATTGTAATGATAAGTATCACCCCTATCACATTACATAATTATCCTTTCTTCTTCGTGGTCAAAATAATTAAATCCTAGTCCCTTAGCAAGTTTGAGGATGATAATACAAGGTTGTCAATATTCGCTGTGCTGTCCATTAAATCACTAGGGCTTATTTACTATTCATCACACCCTTAAACAACATGTGTCCTAATAAAAATATTTCTGAATGCATTCTTTACCACAGATGAGAGACTTACTTGTTAATGAGGGAACGATAATAATATCAAGGCTAATAATGATAATAATAATAATAATAACAGGCTAGCTTATCTCTTTATAACTTATGAATTATATAAATTGTGTATATAGTATATATTATATATATATATTATATATATGCCATTTTATATACATTACTTCATTTAATTCCCAGAACACTATGACATAGTTATAACAGATACAATTATCCCAATTTTTGTTCGTGAGAAGTCAGAGAAAAGGGGAATCAGTAGGCATGACAGAGAGTGATAGCCACCCATTTATTTACCCCTTATTCATTCAACAACCACTCATTAATATATGTGTGCCAAACTCGGAGGGTATACCAATAAACCAAATTTTTACAAAATCTATAGCTTCATGAACATGACTGATAGTTGAAGAGATGATAACAATAAAATAAGATAAATGTTGTAACAGGGGTCTCTGAGGTCCAAGAGTGAAGGACCCTAATTTAATGGTTGGAGGAAGCCTCCATAAGGAACTTCCACTTGAGCTGAGATGTAAGGGATCAGGAAGGAGTTGGCCAGGTAACAGGGGAGTGAGAATGAGTACTCCGTGGGGAGGGACCATCATGTCCCAAGGACCAGAGCTGAGAGAATACTTCTCAAGAAACCGAAAGGATTCGGGCATGATGAGTGCAAAATACAAGAAGGAAAAGGCAAGAGATGAGGCTGGAGAGTTAGACAAAGGACCAAGGTTATGTAGACCTTGTGATTTATTATAAGGGCAGGGACAAGGCCAAAATGAGGGCAGCCTAGAAAGCTAAGGTAGTAGTTTTGGAGCATTTCAGGAATACAGTCAATCCCACTCATCTACAAAGACATCAGAGAATGAGAGGACGGAGAATAGGCCGCCTGAGACATCATGGATGCCCTTACCCTTTTCTGATTGGTGGTGGCGGCAGAACACAAGCTCCGTGTGTGACTGGGAGACAAGGAAGCAGAAGCAAAGGGTGTCCGGACTACGGTTGGAGAAGTTCAGTTCCATGATCGCTAGAGTTGGTGGCCAGGTCAAAGAAAGGTTTTTCAAGATAGAAAAATTTAAACGTGTTTGAAAGCACAGGAGAAAAGTTGAGTATAAAGGCATAAATTAAAGATGTCATGAAGTCATTAAAGATTAAGGAAGTGGAAATACACAGTGTGCTGACTATAGTTCATAATGCTGTGTTGCATGTTTGACAGTTGCTGGGAGAGTAGGGTTTAAAAGTCCTCATCACAGGAAAAAGCTTGTGATTATGTGTGGTGATGGATGTTACCTAGACTAACTGCGGTGATCAGTTTTCAATATGAACGAACATCAAGTCATTATGCTGCACACCTGATACTAGTATAATGTTACGTGTCAATTATATCTCAATAATAAAAAGAGGTTAAAGAGGCAGAATATATGGGGAAAGTGATCATGAAATGCTTGGGTGAACAAAAAGATTGAGAGAAAGATCTGTATTCACATCTTTGAAGTCCAAGTACCAAGGCCGACTCTACTCATTGCCCTGTCCCCTGCTCCCCGGTCTATAATGCCACTCCTGAAGGGCTTTGTCCTTTTGTCACTTGGCCTGTCTGTAGTGGGGCACTTTTGTGGTGGACCCAGTTCACGTATCTTCATCTTTGAGATGATGTGAAAAAATTAAGTCACATATCCTTAAAACAACATAAAAAGTTAATGTTGGCAAATGAAGAAACTCTTCTGCACTCCCACGACAAGGGAAACCGCTCAAACACAATAAATGGGTGTGGGGAGGCCTTCCACATTTGAACTGAGATGAGTCAGGCTGTTTTCTTGCAGCGTTGCGTCAACCATAAGAGAAAGTTCTCACTCACGTCTTTCACTAGGGCATTATCAATCTTTCCTCAAAACGTAGAGACCTGTCCCAAGCATGGGCAAGGAAGTAAGCCACCCGGCCCACCTTCTCCAGGCCACCGACTCCACGACAACAAAAAATGGCAGCAATGGGGCTTTCCTTGGGCATGTCAAGGGATTGCACAGTTAGATACCCTGGAAGATTCCTTCTCAGAGTATTTCAGAACTTCATAGATCCCTAGGTGCGGATTCTTCTAGTTCTGCAGTGGAAAAGTACAGGGCAAACTGATGCCTTTTGCAGGCCATACGCAAAGGATATTGGAAGTAAAATCGGTCCATTTCTGATGTTGCGAAGCTGGGGAGAAGTCATCCAGAAGGCTCACTTAATATTTTAAACATCTTAAACACACTCGAGTATGGGGCCAAGACCCAACAGTGAGAAATTCGACTGGCACGAGGATTAATGCCAACTTCTAAAGTAAACACCACGAGTGCGTACGAGCGAAGTAGAGGCTACCTGAGGAAAGGATCTGGGTGTCTTAGTTGACCACAAGTTTAAGATGAGCCAGCACAGCCACTAGCAAGGTCTAATGCCGCTTTGGGCATACTAAAGAAAAAGTGTTTTCCTTGAGAGAGGAGGTTACCTCCCAACCCCCCTTACAG
The DNA here is from genome assembly GCF_004126475.2 of Phyllostomus discolor. Lineage (NCBI taxonomy): Eukaryota > Metazoa > Chordata > Mammalia > Chiroptera > Phyllostomidae > Phyllostomus > Phyllostomus discolor. The sequence continues at coordinate 22,206,930 of NC_040916.2, read as the reverse complement.
ACCATCCCCCTTCTGAAGTGCGCTATTCCAGCTTAAGTATAGCAACAACTGGAGTGTGAGCAGGGGCAGGAGAGCCACGATCACATTTGCACACCCATGTACAGCATGCAAGTCTCTTTGATATTGATTTTGACCCCCATTCACAACCGTCCTAGGAGGTAAAAACTATGACATCGATGTTTGTGGATGGCAGTGCTGAAATTGGGGTGCATTCATTGCCTTGAGCAAGCTGACGTGGTTAATAAGGGGCAGAGCCAGGGTGCTGATACCTCGACTTGTGTGCTTGCAGCTGTACCCTCCTGTAACAGCTGTGGTTTGGCCTCGGGAGGGAAGACACAGTGGCTCGTGTGAACTCCCGTCCAGCACTGCAAGAGCCATGACGTGAGGCGGGGATTAGACTAATGAGACACGCTCTTGAATGAAAGCAGGGGGACGTTAAGAGAAAGGGATACAACACAGGCTGGATGCCCGTCCTTGAAGGAGGAGACCGCCAAAGAAGAAGAAGAACGTAAGGCAAAGCCAACAAGCCAATGTGACTGAAAGGGATCGGTCGAACTAAATTGTATTTCCTCATAAATCTTGGATTTAAGGAAAAAACAAACCGTCAGAGAAAATTCAGGAGCAAGTGTTTGGACAAATTTTTTTTCTTTGCTTTTGTTTATTCTATAAGTCTCTCTAGCTTTTCATTATAAAAGCAGAAGTGGAAAAAATGAGGGGGAGGAGGCCCTGACCGTGACCCTGGAAATGGAATCGCTGACGGGGCCATCTGCCCAAACTTGAGGATTGCGTCATCAAAACCCTCGACACTGCGGTCATTCCCGCTCTGTGTGAAGGATGACAGGGAGTCAAGGATGCGGGCCAATCTCTTCCCACAACAGCGTTCGCGTCTGGTAGTGGTGCTTTATCTTGCCACACTCTTAAAATGTAGTCTAATCCTTCAAAATGTCATATAAATAACACAGTCAGTGTTGACTCTTTCTACCTAATTCCGGTAATGGAAGCATCATAGAAATGGGACCAAACCAGCCGTCAGACACTTCGCTTGTGATAGCCGTCCTGCTGGGCACTCCCAGGCTGGCCGGGGACAAGCTGGGTGGAGGTGTCGGGGAGGCCGGGGTCTCGAGGCCCTCGGCCTGTCACCCGTGGTTTATGAGCATGTGCTCTGCAACACAGACTAAAAGCAAATGTTTTCGCACCACAGAGACCCGGTTTTAAGCAATTCTCTGCCACAAAGATGTCTCACCGCAAGCATTTTACTACATTCTTCCAACTTCAGTTTCTTCACAGGGTGGTTGGAGTGATGGATGTGAAAATGCACAGCAGATTCTTCTGGAAGTTACCAGTGAAGAGAATCACTGGTCATACCCATATCTTTTCGGAAGGCGGGTTTCAAAAACTTCCCACAAAATTAGATAGAAGTTCAATGAAGAACAATCAGAAGGCGGACAGGGGATGATGGGTCAGGAGAGAAGGGACTATCAAGGAGAAATCCCTGACACTACAATGACGTGTCACCTGATGAGGACATAAGGGCTTTTCTGACGGGCTCGGACCCAAAAGCGTGGGGAAAGAGGGAGAGATGGGGCATGTAACCAAGACGGGGTCAAAACAGGAGCACAAACCTCCCAGAACAGAGCCAGGAAAACTACAGCCCAGAAAGAACTGAAAAAAAAAAAAATCTGAAGCAAGAACAAAAAAAATGACTGCTCAATCGGTGTTTCTGTGTCTTGCGTGTTTGTTTAAAGACTTAAGCCTGATTCCTTGGGGAGAATAGTGGTATGTTTACATTTATGACAGAGAACCCTGAGTGTGTCAGGACCTGTTTTGCTTTCCGTCAGTTCCTGTCAGTAATACTTACTGAGTGCACGCTCAGGTTTTGTGCCGGATGCTGAGCCTTTTGTGACAAGGAGATGTAATCTTTTCTGTCAAGAGTCTGGTAGTCCAGTAAGAAGGCAGGCATGCAAATATAACAAAATATACCAAAATAATTATAGTACTAGAGGTGAGTACAAAATCCAGGGAAAACATAACTTTAAAAATACCCAAGCCTGCCTGGGGCAGGGCGACCCAGAGTAGGATTCACAGAAAGAATAACATTTAGACTGAAACATCTGTCAGTGAAAAGCTGTACGAGCTGGAAGGAGTAATAAATAAATTGCAAGACCCTACTATAACTTCCTGTTATTTTGAATGAGTTTAGCTCCATTAACCCTAGTGAATGTTTTAGCTTGCCAAAAAAAATTTTTTTACTAAGATTTTATGAAATAAAATGCCTGGCAAATATTGCAAACAGTAGACAACCAGAGAACTATCAGAAGACTAAACATTGGCAAATGTTATTTAGATTTTCCATTTTAAGAGGAAAGATTCAATGAAGGACAGTGTTGTGAATTGTGTGACAGGACGGGCTTGGAATTAGAGTGCTAAGGGAGAATCCGGGCTTTGCTCCTCACTGTTGCATGGCCTCAACTGAGTTACTGAGCATCTTTGTTCTTTGGTGTCCTTGCTTTGAAATGGGAGAATGAGAGGAGACATTCAGAACTTGTAGTGAGGACAACTTGGAAAGTGCTTAGGAGAACACGTAGCTCGAGGTCGGCTCTCAAGAAGCATGAGCTCTTCTATACTTCTACGAACTAGAGACCAAGGTGGTTGACCTCAAACACAGAACAGATTCCAAACTAAAAGGTTGAGAAGACCTGAGACAGAAAAGGAAACGATGATATCTTAGGACCAGGGTGGGTTCACTAATACCAAGCCACTCCAGAGCCCCATCAATTTCCCATTTGGGCTCAGCCTTATCCTCGAATCCCGTTTGGGCTCAGCCTTATCCTGAAAGCATTTCTGTAGTAAAGCAAGCTAATGGCCCTAAGACACCCACTTCCTAGGGAAAGGAGGGTAATGAGATGGCGACTCTCGGGACGGCGACGGTAGTATGGGTGCAGAGGCAACAGCAGCCGACTTTCAGGGAGCACTGTTCATGTAGGTGCCTAGAATTGTCCGTGTATTGCTGGACTTCGCTTTTAAGCACCTGGAGGGATGGAAGAAAGCACACCATTCTGAGAGGTTGTTTGCAGCATATGTATCTTATATCTTGCCAAGAACCGGAGTCCCATCTCTTCGGTGCATTCATTTCAATATTTGGTGAGTTATTTCTAGGACCCGAGCATTTTAGGTGCCCTGGTACAGCCTTGAATAAATTAAGATACTTTTCTCTTGGGCCTAACCTTTTCTTGGGGAAGAGAAAGAAAGAACAAAAGGGGTGTTAAATAAACATCTCAATTTGAAAAATGACCAAGTACAAAAACTTAGGAATAAACCCGAATCTGTAATAAAAATAAAATCAATGGAAGACACGACTTCAGTGCTACTGAGTATCAGGACCTTCCCAGATATTAGGTGGCAGTTGAAACCTGTTCTAAACTTATTCTTTGATTCAGTAAATATTTAAACTCCAACTCTGTGGCAGGCATTGAATAAACAGCGGTAAACAAAACAAACAAAAAATCGAGTCTCAGAGAAAGCAGGTATTTTCCCCAAGATCCAAGTAAGTAGTAAGTGGCAACACTGGAATTTGAAAACAAGTTTGAGGACAAAGGCACCAGTTAGGAAGTTATGGAAATTATCTTGGTGACAGGGACAAGGGTCACAGCAGAAAAAAGGTCAGATTCTCTTTGAAGGTAAAGGCAGTCTGGTTTTTTCACAGAATAAATGGGTGAAAGACATGCAGGAGTCAAGAGTGAGTCTTGCTCAGTGGATTGAGCAAGGCTGGCTGTGCCCTGGCCTGTGCCCTGGCCTGTGCCTTGGCTGGCATAGCTCAGTGGATTGAGCGCGGGCTGTGAACCAAAGTGTCACAGGTTCGATTCCCAGTCAGGGCACATGCCTGGGTTGCAGGCCATGACCCCCAGTAACCGCACATTGATGTCTGTCTGTCTGTCTGTCTGTCTCTCTGTCTCTCTCGCCCCCCCCTCCCTTCCCTCTCTAAAAATAAATAAATAAAATCTTTAAAAAGAAAAAAGAGTGAGCCTGTGACTCAGAGGGTTTGGCCCATGCCATACAATTAAAATGGGGACGGGGAGCTTCCAGAAAAGCTGGTTTGGGGCAAAGTAAGAGGTTCATCTTGAACGTGTTGACTCCGACACATCCATTACACCTCCGATGTGAAAGTGTGGAGTACAAAGTTGGATTTACAAGTTCAGGGTAAAGGAGAGCAACTGGGGTTACAGAATAATATTTGAGGGTCCATGGCAGTCAGGTGCATGAGGTAGCATTGACTGTGGCCGGGCTCAGATGCCTTGGGTTGCCTTTGGTTGAAGCGGCGAAGTTGCCATCAGGACACGAAAAGCAAAGAGTCGGACCCTTTGTCCAGAGTCCAGTGGAGGACAGAGACCGTTTGCTTGTGTGATGGGAGATGGGGTTACAGTGAGCCTCACGGGTACCACCAGCTTTGTTTCTGTTGTCATTGGTTTTCTTTTCATTTTGTTTATTTGTTTAGAAAACTTGACTCTTTTTAAATGCTTGGAAAAATATTTGGCAGTGGTCCTTAAACAGCAGTGCGCACAAGAATGACCTAGGGCTCAGAGCTTGTTAAAAACTTGATTCGTGGGCCTCATTTCTAACAGCGTTTATGCAGCAGACTGTGAATGAGGCATAGGCAACCACTTTTTCCTTCCAAGCGTCCCGGGTAAATATACTCTTAAGTCTAAGTTTTTGGAGCAATACTTTTTCTCTCCCGCTGCCTTTGTATTTAGCTCTTATTTCCGTGCTGCTGTGATGAGGGGCTGCAGCTTTCTGTGTTTCTGCACTTGATCAGAAGTCGCTCAGATCCCTCTAGACACGGAAGAGCATCACTGGAGGTCAGAGTGGGCCTCTCCCCCCACCTCGGTCTTAGCTCGGGTGTAATCTGATCGGTACCTGGACACCAACGTGAGAGTGAGGTGGCTGCCCCCACCCATGCACAGCAGTCACGGAAGGAATGAAGATAAGCTTCCCTCCCCACTACTCTTAGGGTGCTTCGGCTGGACCAGGCACCTAAAAGGCCAGGTTGGGGGAGGAGAGGCTGCGATAATATCTGTACGGGGAGAGCTAGCGAGTCCCCTTCACGCACACCCTTTGCAGGGGCGACGGAAAGTGATGAAACTCTCTACCCTTGAGCCCAGTAGGAGGACTTCAAGGGAAACCTGAAAAGAGCTTTGAAATCTGTTTCTTGCAATTGGGAGATTCAGAGACCCGAAGCCCGAGTCCCATTTGAGAAGTGAAGCCGACGGCAGTCTAGAGCCTGACCCCACCCAGGAAACCTGTCAGGACAGAGAGGCCGGCTCCGGCAGTGGGGATAGGAGACGCTCCCCACCAAGGTGAGCTCACGCTCTCTGCGTTTGTAGGGCCAAGGCATGGGTACAGCTTTCCTGTGGATCGCTACGGGACTCACAGGAGAGTCATGACCAGCGGGCGACCCTGCCAGAGTCACAGGTGCCCCCCAAAATAGAGATCTATCCTTTCAGACCAGGGAAAGTATACTTGCTAAGTCATCACTTATATTATATGATGCCCAGGCGTGTCCAGCCTTGTGGCGTCTCTGGGCCACGCTGCAAGAAGAAGAGGTGTCTTGGGCCACACATTGAACACATTGTAACATGTCATCACACAAAAAAATCTCATGATGTTTTAAGTACATTTATGATTTTGTGTTGGGTTGCTTTAACAGCCATCCTGGGCTGCATGTGGCCTGGGACCATGGGTTGGACACCCTTGATTCTTCCACTTGAAGCTAATCCTCAGGTCCCCAACCCCCGTAAGTCAATCAGGTTTTTGCTTCCCCTTCTAATAAACAATGAAATTGCTTCTTTGAGATAGAATACACGAAGGTAGGAATTGTTTCTTCAGGATGCACAGAGACGCTTCCTCTAAGACGTGAGTCTTCTCCACCAGATGCATGAGACTACAACCCTTTTCAATTAGCTTCCCCCCTCAGAAGCAGAGACTTAATCCACAGGGATACGTCCCACTCTAGGTCCGCTTGGATGGGGCCAAATGGGAGGCAAATAAAAATTAGTGTGGGGAGGGCTGATGACAGCTTTGATGATGAGGGTGGGCAGGGTGCAGCTGAGGTGGGTGGAAGTCAGATAGTGAAATCGTCTGGCGAACGCATCAGAAATTACAACCAAAAGCTAATTGCATCCAGCCCTCACTTCTGCCTACCACTTCCCAAGCAGTGTGTCACGTGGGCGAGGGACTCGCTGATGGGCCGGCCCTCTTGTCCTCTGGGCCACTGACTCCAGTCTGATCACCCACAGATAAGTCAGCCACAGTCCACTTTCCAAGACATATTTTATTACAGGTTTCGAAGTAAGAAACGACTTGAGGAAACAAGGAAGCAGAGTATGCATTGAAAACAAAGGCTGAAATCACAACGCCAGGGACATCTGAAGGTCATCTGTGGGTAGCCGTATCTCTGGTTGCTGCTGATGAGACCTCTGTTTTCCCTGAGAAATTACTATCATGTGAGGCTTTTGCTGCAAATGGAACTTCATTAAGAAGGCGAGTCTGACAAACGCTGTGCCAGGGTGAATGAGTTCTCAAAACCAAACTAAACCAAGCCCTGATTGGTCATGCTTGCCAATGACCAGGGTTACAGATAGCCCCACCATGGCCAGCTTCAAGGATGGCAGTATTTACTAATAACCAGATTGAAAAAATACTTCTAAAAATGTAACAATCGGTTCCCACAAATTAGTGGCAGCCCATCCCAGCACACTGCTGCTTATAATTTAACAAAGATCAATTCTACCGAGTTTCCATAAATATGTGATATAACTTAAATTTCCTGAGAAGGTACGTAAGTGCAAGAGGAACAAGGCGCAGGAGCCTTCTGCCCTCTTGCTCCTCAGAGGATGTTGAGAAAACTGCTTCCTAAGAAACCTCCTGGCCTCAGGCTCACCCTGCTCTCAGAGCAATTTCTGTTACACGTAATACAAATATATTTAAATTAGCTTTGTGTGTGATGCTATTACTTAACGTAATGTAGCTTTTTACACACATCCATAAATATTTTAGATTCAGTTAACATGCGATCACGTTATGTAGCTTTCAACAAGAGCCCACAAGGAGCTTATTAATTTAACAGAGTCCCAGACTCAGGCAGGGTGCCATTGCATCGACTTTGTAACCGTTTGATCGAGGCAGGCTCTTCAAAACGAGGACGGGGATTTGGTTGGGGTCCTCCCTGAGCAACACCCCAGTGCTCCCTGCTCCAGGCAGGGAAGGGAAAAAAAGTTTGCCAAGAAAGGAGAGATCGGTTGAGGCTTCCCCCTACCCACCTTGGGCCGAAAGGGAGTAATACCTCCTGAAAGCTGAACCTGTTAAACTCTATTGGCTCATAACGTGATGGCAGGAGTGCCAACTCTAACGCTGAGACAGTGATACGGTGGGAAGCCCGCTGGCCCCGTTAATCACTAGTTCTGTGGATTGGGACGAGTCATCTGCCTTTGTATACTCATTGTTAAAACAGTGCCCAAAAATACCTGTCCCATTAAATTTATAGAGTTTCCCTGTGATATGCGAAAGCACCTTATAAACCGTAGAGAGCCAGCTAAATACGTGAAATTCTTCCACGACATCATACAGAACTGGTAGTCCCAATTTCCGGGGCGAGACCTAGTGATTACCAATGTTTGGTCTGTCTTTCCCGTTGACAGTGTTTAGATGCACATACAAACAAGGTTTCACGAAGCCCTGTGTGAAGGCACAGAGTGACCCCCTCGACCTGCTGGCTCTATAAAGCACCCTGCATCCTGAGGACGATGAAATCAAAGGAACTTCCCGAATAAAGTGCATTCCATTCCATGCCACCTGTGCCTCTGTTCCACTAGTTCTCTAGAGTGTTCTCTGTCCTCTAATATCACCACATCTGAAGTGGGTGCTGTTGGCCACCCCACCAGTCTGACCACTTTTTATTTAGGAGGGTCTCAGAGGATTGGAGTATGGGAAAAATAAAGTGAAACAGCTCAAGAATATGAGAAAAAGACCAGGCTGCAGTGCTAGATCCTTTTAGCAGACTAAGTGAGACTCCCATGAGAACAAGACCTCATTCTTCCACCCAGGGATTCAAAGATTAGACAGACTCTTCAAGGAGCTTCTCCCCTGTGGCCACCCATATTCATTTTACCATGGATTAATAGTGTCTTTGCCAAGCCAATGCCAGGGGTAACCAAATACCCTTGGCCCTTCCTCTGAGTCTCTTTCAGATAAGCATGAGAGGTGAGAATCCATAGGCAGAGGAGTTCTGTTTGTTGGGATGTTGATATGTGCACCCAATCTGTAGACATTGAAAACCTGTGTCCTCCAACACACCCACCAGCATCTTGGCACATGCTAAAGAGGATGAGGAGACCACATCAGGACTCTAGGCGATGAATTGGGGGTTGGCTAGCAGTAAGATCCCCCAGTACGTGTTATTCTTTAGAACCTGGTATTCAACGTTGAAGATCAAGTCTATGGTATCTCCTTCATGCAACTCATAAATCCCTCCTACACTTTGGATCATAGCATTATTTTTTACATTTTGTATAATGTCTTTGTTTTTGCGGAGCCTCACGTCGAAAGGAGCTGCTTCTTTGTAGGTGGTGTTGGGAGCCACCTGGCCATAAATTGAGTACACGCCGCCCTGAAGTACCTGCAGCTTCCAGTCAGCTACCTGCTTCACGCAGGAGGGCTCGAGAGATACCATTTGCCATTTTGAAGGTAATGGTCCTAGAAGAAGTGTACAAGGGAGAGAAAAAATGGAAAGCATAGTTATTTTATTATTTCATCATCTTCCTATTTGCACTTCTTTCCCCGTCATGTATTAATAGGTTGTTTCTTTACCTGGTCTATACTAGTTGTCTCCAACCACCGTTGGAATATATTCAGTAGCTATCTACTCCTTGTTTAGAGAAATCGCAAATCCTGAGTGTGTCACTTGCTTGGGGATCTCTAAGGAAATAGATTTGGAATAGAAAAGGGGGTTCATTATATGGGGCGTGTGTGTCTCATCAGTGAGGACTCACGTACCAGGACTGTGATAATCAGGGTTGGCAAGCCAGGAAGACTAGTCATGCTTTTCTGTGTAAGCGCTGCTTACCATGTGTCACTTCATCAATGAGACGCATCTCCTGGGTCCACGTACCAGAGCGCTGCCCCCTCTCTGCCTCCCCCTTCGCCCCACTGTAGTTTTCTCCATAGAAGGTGTCAGCAGCATTCTATGAATCCACTTGTCCCTTTATTGTCTCTCTCGCCCTCACTCAAGACATCTTTGCTCATTGCTAGGTCTTCAGCACCTAAAGGGTTCCTGGGACCGAATACGTGCTCAGTAACCATTTCTTGGCTGAGTGGTACGTCGTGTTCCTGAGCTGGATGCACTGTGTCTAAATTAGGACCCTTCTCCTCAGTTTGTGGGTACATATCCTTCAAAAACCACTTGAGACACCATCGCCAAACCCTCCAAAAAATAGCTACTGGTAAATTCATGAATTTCCAAATGGAGAATTATTTGACTGTGTAAATATAAGTATCCCTAATTTGATGCTAGCACAGGGGGTGGGGAGAGGATCAAGACTTAGTCATTTGTTTTCATAGGTATTTGGAATTTACATATTTTCCTGATGTTAGTTGTTGATACACAGCAGTGTGATTTCAGAGCCCCGGGAGGTGCTTGTACCACCCAAAATGCTTATTTAGCTTGTTCTCTAATTCTCCATGATTGTTGTTACAGGGGGCAGAGCCTTTATCCCATAATTAGAAGACACCCCTCATGAGAATATGCCCAGGAAGAAGTAACACATTGTGTAAAATTTGTATTTACGTATAGCTGACTGATATAACACTCTGAGTATAGATTTCACAGGGTCACAAAGAAAAGATCATTAGAGCAAGAAGCAAAGTCTGTGTGGGTGTTCCTGGAGCCCAGTGAATGGCGTCTGGCTTGACACGTGATAGGCAGTAGCCAATAGGCTAGCAAGTCACCAGGAAGAAGTGTCCCTGGTTCTCTTACTTAGTTCTCTTACTTAGTTCCGTGATAGGGGCCAGTCCATTCACTAGAAAAGCAGAAACAAATCAGGAAGACAGAGACAAGTAAGTGTAGGTTCCCCAAACCCCACGAGCCCGGGAAGCCTGGCGGTTTTGAGCTGCATTGGAAGCAGGGGTGCTGTTTGTCTCCAGAAGCTTTCTCTCACAGCTGAAAATGTGTGTTTGGCCCGAAACTCAGAAAAAAACCCAAATGCATTTATTTGCATTTTTGTATGTATTCTAAGACATGGCCTAAGGCTCCATTGAACTGTATACTGTAGTGTGTTTTCTAAGCAAACACCAAGTCACTAGAAGGGAAAGTGACTCGGAAACTGAGAGGAGAGGAGAAAGAAGCAGAGGAAGTGGCCACTCCCCGCAACTCTCCTTCCTCTTCTATACACTTAGAAACAAAAATAGCACCACACACACTCTCTCTCTGCTGGACACTGGCAATGTGTGAAATGGGAGAAGGACTTGGAGTTTGTCAGAGAAATCTGAACTGTGTTCTTACTAGAACCTTGAATTAAAAGTAGACTCCAGGATCTCAGATGCCCGGGCCCATAAAGGTGCTGTGCGTTCCTGCCCAGAGATGTGACCTTCACCGGGCACCACTGGTCTATCTGGTTGACCTCAAAAGCCTCGGCTCCTAGACCACAGGCGGGCCCATGATAAGCGGTTAGAAATAGTAGCTGAAGAATGGCTGCAATAGGATAAAGGCTTCCCTCACAGCACTGGAACTTGCCTTCTTGCATCTAATGCTAAGAAAAGGAAGAAGGAGGCATGCAAGACAGGCTACTCACCAAACTTAGCGACACAAGGCTTGCCGGCAGTCTGTAGGGAAAGAGAAAAGGAAATTAATCAGGACGGTGACCACACCACAACTGTCTTAATTGAGTTATTTAGAGCCTCAAATTCCTGAGGCAAACTTCTTTTGCTAGCCAGGAGGAAAAAAAAAAATCCTCCTTTGACTTTGTCTCGGCTCTCTCAGCTTCCCTTTACAGATGTCTGGCTTCATCCTTGACCTTTCATTACCTAACTACCCTCTTGACTCTCCCAGGCAAAAGTTGAGATCTCATGCCCTCCACCTAACCTCTTCCCGCAGGACAGCTACTCCATCTTGGACTCTCATCCCCTTGGGCCACAGAAATGTTCTATAAACACTACTCTCCCCACTTCGGTGCTTGCACAAGGTAGCCCCTTGACATTTATGAATAAAATGACAGAATTTCTATTTCTATTTATTTTTATGTTAAGTAATAAGAGATTACACTATAGAAATATTTACAACTGAGGTTCATAAAACCACCCTTATTTAATAGTCAGACAATCACGAGTTATACAGAATAACTGAAAAACCCTGAGGAGAACTGAGTTTCAAGCTGTTGCAACATACCACAATTTACAGGCTGCAAGAAGCCATTAGTGTGGTTAATTTTCTTAACACAGGCATTTGAATGCTAATGCCTTTAAATGCTTGTACTAAGATCAAGTACAATAAAAAAAATGTACTGCGTAAAGTTTATTGGTTTCCTGGTGGCCAAATGCTTAACAGACTTTTGGAAGTTAAAGACATTGCATCTTTTTAAATAGGATTTCTCTGTCTGCTGGGACAGGAATAAAAAAAATGTACTGCGTAAAGTTTATTGGTTTCCTGGTGGCCAAATGCTTAACAGACTTTTGGAAGTTAAAGACATTGCATCTTTTTAAATAGGATTTCTTTGTCTGCTGGGACAGGAATAAAAAAAATGTACTGCGTAAAGTTTATTGGTTTCCTGGTGGCCAAATGCTTAACAGACTTTTGGAAGTTAAAGACATTGCATCTTTTTAAATAGGATTTCTCTGTCTGCTGGGACAGGAATACATTAAGGGAGGCCAGGGCAAGGGAGTGAGACCAGCTAAGAGATCCTTGTAGGCATCTGGGCAAGAAAGCACGGTGCCTCTCGCCAAGGTTCTAGCAGGTAGACAGGGTGAGCAGGGACTGGAAAGAGAGCCACCAGGAGTCCGACTTGGGTACGGGGTGAGAAAATGAAAAGAGACGGAGAAGACCCCAAGATCTGGGATATGAGTCATCGGAATGAATGGATGAGACGAGCAAGGCTTAAGAGTAGTTCATTGCGGGGAAAGAACGAACCATGAGTTCTTGGACTTGCCCAGTGTGGGGGGCTTACTAGATATCCGATAGATATCCACTGGATCAGTGAGGATGGAATTTAAGGTTCTGATGACATCAGTTTGGAGCCTCCAGCAGTTACGTGATGCTCTAAGACATGAGCCTGCATGAGATCATCCAGCCAGTGAGCGTAGACAGAGAAGATCACCAGGACAGTGCGGTGTCCAGAGGTCAGGGAATGAGGAAGAACCGGCAAAGGAGATTCAAAAGGAAAGGGCAGGGGTTCAGAAAGTGAACGTGACAGTGTGACGTTTGGAAACCAAGAGAAAAAATTGTTTTTAGGAAAGAAGAGTGATCGTCTGGGTCAAATGCTGTCGATGGGTCAAGAAAGAAGAGGACAGAGGGTGGACCAAAGGATGGGCAGTCACTGGGTCCTCAGCAAAAGTACGTTCTGTGATATAATGAGGCAGAAGCTTCATCTGAATGAATTTACGAGTAAGTGAGAAAAAAAGAAGTTGGAGGAGTTTCACCATGAGGGAGCACAGAAACATGGAATGGAATCCGGATGGGGATGAGAGGGCGGAGAGATTCTTGTTTGTTTGCTTCTGGTTCTGTTGTCTGAAGATGAGAGGGGTGAAGGCGTGGTTATCTGTTGCCATTTGAAGGCCATGTTTCCGTAAGGTGCAGAGGGGTGGTAATATGAAGAGCTGGGAGATCACCATTGAACCAATGTCCTTGAGTCGGTAAGAGAGGACAGAATCTGGTTCAGGGGTGGACTTAAATAGATGCATGAGCAATCCATACATCGGGACAAGGGGAAAACACAGTATACGTGAACAACATTGCAGGAGAGTGCTCCAGGAGGCCGAGGAGCTTGGGAACTCTTCCCTGGCTCCTCAAGTTTCTCACAAAACCCGGAGGCAAGGGTATCAGGTGAGGCAATGGGGGAGAGACATTGCACTTTTAAGGGGAGGTCACGGGAATGAAACAGAGGAGGCAGCGGAGTCTTTTCCCTTGGCTACACTCAGCTGCGAGAGACGCAAAGCAGTCGGGTTTGTTCACTGCTGTCAGTGTTCCAGGACTGCGGTTTGGAGACTAAAACATAGTGAAGAGAGAGAGAAACAAGTGAGCGGGTCAATGCAAGGTTAGGGCTATAATAGTAAACTATGGGATTTCAGCTGTGGAAGGAAGGAAAGGCAAGAGTGGAGTAAAGCCCAACTTTATTTTAAATTTTAAGAATATACAAACTCGTCCTGGCCAGTGTGGCTTGGTTAGACGGAGCACTGTCCCGTGTACCAGAAGGTCGCAGGTTCCGTCCCCGGTCCAGGCACAGGCCTAGGCTGCGGGTTCGGTCCCTGGTTGGGGCGCCTATGGGAGGCGACCGATTGATGTTTCTCACGTTGATGTTTCTGTCTCTCTCCCTCCCTTTCTCTTTCCCCCTCCCTTCTTCTCTCTCTCAAATCAATAAATGTATCCTTGGGTGAGGATTAAAAATAAAAACTAAATTAAGAAAAAAGAATGTAAAAACATTGCAGCATGGAAGAAAGGTATAAAAAAATCCGGTATCATGATATGGTAAGCACACTCAGGGGTGAGTCCTTCCATCTGGATTTGCATGCCTTTGTGAGGTGACTTTTCAGTGATGAACGTCAAAACCATGAATCCAGTGAGTTAAATTAGAATAGAACCTTCAAATAATTGTCTCATAAAGTGTGAAACTAAGAGAATAAAAACAACATTTCACAAATTATTAAAATATGAGTTCAATTATTTTAAAAGTGTTCGTTACATATTAACATGATATTTTGGTGAAAGCAAAATGGTTTTGCACTGTGATTAAACTACATTAAGCGTATTATTTGGTTCACTCTTATACATTTCTATCTTGTGCATTTTTTAAAAATATATAGTATTAGTACTTTTATATAATTTATAATACCATATATTTGGGGATTGAAATAAAAATAAAACACATTTTGATTTGAATAGGGGGTGCAGTCAAACAGGTAGAAAGCCACTCTTGCAGAATAAATCACTGGATTCCCACAATTGTTTTTGTTTTTGCGCCGATTTCATTCTCATCTTGAGCTTTCTTAGAGGAGATGTTGGAATTCCATTTGGCCTAACTCATGAGAGGCATGTGATAGGGAGTCCCTTCATTTCCATTTCCTCGTTTAGAAAATAAGAAAACTAATAGCACCTGGTTCATTGAACTTGGTCTTGATTTAACTGAGGTCATTCTTGTGAAGGGCTTTGCCCTGGTAGTCTGCCTGGTCCTGCTCAGTGAATGGTAGCTGTCCTGAGAATGGTGCTGATTATTACGAAGATTTTACTACAGCCTTAAGCACCTATGTTCCCAACGTGATACTGGCATTGTAAGCAAGAGACATAAATGTAATTTATGGTCCTCTCCTCTTAAGAAGTTTACGGCCTTTCTAGAAAGACCTGATGTCATGCATGGAACAACTGGATAACAATCTAAATATAAATGGATGCCAAAGTGTAAGCCGCAGATAATATCTGCGCTCTGTATTCTCATGTACAAAGACTGTGGAAAAACTTAAGCTTGCAGGCTAGTTGCCAGCAACAGAAATCCCGCACACGGTCTCATGGGCTGCTTTCATATCTACAGAAGGGCCAGAAACCACCATTGTAACATTCCCTGATCATCACCACCAATAAAAATCTGTCCAATCACAAAAATCGTCTGTTTGGCAGTGAGGTACAGTCTTTGGTTGAGGAAGTGAAAGAAACGAGGAATACCCATATTGTCAGAGGTCTTGAAATTTAACTTCAGTGTGTTGTCATTAATAATTATGGCACAAATATAAGCCACCGCAATCTTCTAAGAGGCGACCGCGGGTCAGGCACCCTACTGCTTCATTAATCCTTCCCCCAACTGCATGCAATGAAAACTGGCAACATGCTCCTTTGCAGATGTGGAAATGAGTGCACCAGAGATTAAGTAACTAGCCCAAGGCCAGGCAGCTGATAAGAGGCTGGGCTGAGATGACTCACAGGGCTCACCCCTGCCACTCCGTGGGATGGCTTCTATTTATATTCTGATAATGTATGGAAGATTTCATGTTCACTCCTAAATAAGCATACGTGACTTTCAGCTTCAACTTTGATTTGGTTCATTTTTGCTGAAGAAGTTGCTTTTGTAACCCTGCTTGATTTAAGCCACGATCTACATAATTGGGTTCAAATGGCAAAAGCTTAACAATTCTTCCTCCAAACCAACCCTCATCTCGAATCATCCTTTGGAAATAGTTTTCTGAGCTTTTTAAGCAGAAGCACAGCTTCCCCTTTTGGAAGTACCCTTCATGTCATCAAAGCAGGGGACTCTTCTGAGCACTTAGTTTCTTAGGGACAACTTCTATGAAGTTTTCTTCCCTGAGAACTAGACCAAACCACTTGGGCTTGTAGCCAACCCTTTTCAGCAGACTGAAAACAGGAGGGGGAAAAAAAGAAGTAATTTTTCCCCAGAGAAATTTCTGTTGGTGTAGAAGGAGCCAATCTTCCTGTCTAAGTCAAGCTTTGTGAACTGGGACATGGAGAAACAGGACAGTGGGATTTTTGTATATAGAAGCAAAAAGTGGAGATTAAAATAATCTAAACTCCAAGGCTCCTGGATATTGTACAACAGTGGAAGCGGCCCCTGGTAATGACTCACCATCCACTAGCCACTAAGGCCTCTTTTCCAAATATGTTTATTTGTGGTTAATAAGGAAAGGTCAGGGTAGGCAATGAAAGGTGGAATACAAGAGCTGGAATTGCCCGTCAGGCCGCTTGGCCTTCCCGTAGGGAATACACCTCCCTGGCATCCTGCCGGTATAGTTCCCCGAAAACCTGTCAAACACCTCTAAATCTGCAACAAACTCTGGGCTCTTTCTTTAGAGGCAGAACCTTTCACCGAGAAGCTGCGAGTTGTCTGGGAAAGGAGATCCAGAACCAGAGCTCAAGTACATGGGACTGGTCAAGTTCAATTCTGATGAGAGGTATCCCCCTTCCCCCTGGAACTACTAGATGCCCTGTGTCCCTTTGCAGGAGCCACTGTGTTCTGTTGAGAAAGGCACTTTTCTGTGCATCGGGTCCCCATTCATGTGCAGGATGAGGAGACACACGACATGTCCTATGTTCTTCAAGGTCATCTGGCCGGTGAGACTTGAGTTTCAGTGGTCTTTAGAAGGAAAAAGCACTTCCAGACGGGAGCTACTCCTATTCTTCCCCTTGCCCTGCTCCAGAAATCCAAACACTCAGGACTCCGGACAGTTCTGTCTTTCTGTGCAAAGCTTCACTGCCCCTGAAAACACAGACTGCGGCTTGCTACCTTCCCTGAGGGGGCGGAGGTGCGGTTAGCCATGCTTCTGTGCTCTCGCGTGTCCTCAGGCAGTACAAGCCAATGGGCTCCTGTGTGAAAATGCAGGCAAAGCTACACTGGCCCCAGTGAAACACCAACAACTACAGCGTGCTGCTTGCTCCTGCATCTTTCCCCTCAATTGCTTTCAAATCTCTTAAGGGGTAGAACCGTATCTTTGAAATCCTCACTGACCAATCCCCTCAGAAAAATGTTTCTGCAGACCCTGATTTCATGCCGCAGCCCTTTCTTAAATGTACCGTCTCCTTCTCCTCAAGGCTTAGAACCCTCAAATATACCCCCAATGGACTAGACCCTAAATGACATAAAGCATTTTTGCTTTTCCTCCTGGTCAGTGCTGTGCAGTCAACAGTCAGAGAAACATGTAATAATTAAGGACCTACTAGATCTGCATTTCCTTCAATAGACCCACAGCTTGGACTGGAGCTCAATGGGAAATTCCTAATAAGCATCAGGGGCTTCCCAAATAGGAATGAGTTTCACCCTTTCTCCACGAAGAAGCTGAGGACAAGAGAGATGAAATGTCCCTCTCGAAGTTATTCAGCTGGTTCTTGGGAGACCTAGAACCAGAATCCAGACCTTCTTCCTCCAAGTTCAGTGCCATTTCCCTCCTCAAAGTCACCGTAACCACCTGTCACTTACCTTGTTCTACCTCCCACCATCTTTGTATGTCTCCTCCCTCAGTCAGACTAGAGTTTGCACCCCATTCCTTGAGAGCAAGCATCATGTTTCACACCTTCTTATTCCCCCAAAGCACTTCTTTAACAAAGTTCCAGAAAGGGAAAAAAACACTCCACAGGCATCTGTCAAAGGGCTGACTTAAGTGATTCCATCTATCTCGGTTCTGCAGCCAACATTTAGCATTTCTCATTCCTTTCATTTCCAAACACTCAGATGAGCCTCCGAAAGACACGCCATGACCAAGCTGAAATGACATTTCTGTTACTTCTACCCCCATGCCTCTTCCTTTCCACAAGCTCTGACAGTACTGAGCGGCCCCACCCATAACCAGGCTGACAGAAGACAGAAGGATTATAATCAGTAGCAACCTCAGGTACTACCATTGTCTCCTTACCTTGAATGGGAGAAGGCAGAAGATGACTGTACTGGAGAAGCCAACCAGTAGCACAATGACTACCGAGAAGACCCACGGCCTCCAGCCCGGCCTCTGCGCTCCTGCAGGGGCTGCGTGGTGCAAAGGCAGATTCTCCATGTGTTCCAAACTCATCCTCTGCAGGAATGAGAGCAGCGAGAAGCAGAGGTTCGCAAGTGATGGGCCAGTGATGCAACAGCTTGATTTTGTCGTATGATAATTAGTAGTGGGTGTGAAGGGGCGGGGTTTCTTTCTGGATCCTGTCTTTTGGAAAAATGATACTCTGAGTCTCATGTTGGGACCAGGCCAAATGTACTCACTCAGCAGAATGGAAGGCTTAAAAAAAAAGAGCCAACCCAAGTAAAGAGAAAGGAAGGAAAAAAAAAACAACGCAAGGGAAGTTCACAAGGAAAATTTCTTCCCTGGAGCAAGAGGAAGTGCAGTGCAATGCAGCATTAGAAATTGTTTCCAGATAGGAAAATTACTTTTTGTGAGAAGAAGCAAAATCTCAGATAAGGTTCTTTCACACTTCAGATGTGATGTGATTGCACTGGCAGGGTAGTGAGAGGTGGGAAGGCTAAGATGCAGGGTTTAGAAAACACACTTTCCTTCCTTCCTAGGACGTGAAATACATTCCCTCTGAGAGGGTCTCTAGCAGGCACCAGGGAAATACTAGAATTGGACATGAAGTGTACATAACCACCACAAGCTCAATTCTCCTTCTATCTCAGTATATTAAACCCCTGATAACTCAAGGCTGGCATCAAACAGAAATAACCATACAAAAGGGTATTTTCTTGTGCCATCCCTCCCCCCCGCCCCACCCTGCCCCGGTCTGAGCTTGCTTGCACTCTATCCCCACCCCCCCACCCCCCCCCCAGAAAAGAACCTTGAACTTTCTTCCTGGCACTCAACATGCTGATTACCTATAAAGCTGAGAAAGTCCTCTGGTTCTCTGTGCCTCGGTCTTTCCATCTGTTACTTGGGAAACCTATGTTGTTTACAGGGTTCTAGCATCACGTGACGGGAAGAACTTGGGTTTTGAACTTGAGCCTAAGAGGGACCCGGAGCCACCCGGCTCTCACCCACGCCCTTACCCACTCAGCGGCCTCCGCAGGGCGCTGCACTCTCCTCGGTTTCCTTCACTGTAACACGGAGCTTGCCTCCCCTCCACAAGGCTTTTCGGGGAGTGAAGCAAATGCCAAAGGCCTGTCTCAGCTCCGTGATTATTTACCTCCTCCCCACCCTCCTTCACTATGTGGTGAGAAATGAACCCATTATAAAATCCTAGAAAAAGAATGATTTCTAAAATATTTGCCACAGGGCGTACTTCAGCTAAAGTTCATTTAAACAACAGGAGGTGAGATGAAAGCATTTTGAAGATAATTTTTCTTTCATCCAACGGGAAGTTCAAGATTTCAAAAATCAGAACAGAAGCCCGGAGATGTAACTGCTCATTTCCAAAGGAGGAAGCTGAGAGGAACTCGGGGAGCGGCCCCTCCCGCCACCGCCGGCTGGGAAACAGCGGAAACCGTGTAACCCCTTTTATAACCCGCTGCCTTCCCCGAGAACCACACTGTTGGCTGCACTGTTTCTAGGGGAGCTGTCCAGTTTTGACTGGGCTCTGTTCCACCCCGATTACCCAACCGTCCCCGAAGAAGAGACTCACAGAGGCACACAGCAATAATCACTCAGTACCGCCCTGCTTTCCTGGCCTTGGACTCGAGGGGGTGACGTAACGAGTAGTGCCCCCACTCCAGAGCAGGGGCGATGCAGCGTGCCTGCGACTGGGGTGCCTGTATCGCGCCTGAAGTGCGCGTGCACGAGCGAGACCCTTTAAACCGACCCCTGAGTAGCTACATGGTCTCCTGCACGCTTCTCGGGCCGCTTCCTTTTCCTGTCTCCTCTCCAACTTCGGATGCAATTAAGTCCCTCTGCTTAGTCACTTCAGTAAATGTTTGTTCAAATGGGGAGCTCTTCCAAATACAACCCGGCTCCTCCTCCTGCCCTTAACCAAGGTAAGGCTCTGGTATGTCCGGATTATTTTAACCTTACAAAAGTCTAAAAACGATGGCTTATCTCAACGCATTCCTCTTTTCATGAAACAGGGTTCAAAAACGAAGAAACTTCAGGTTAGAACAAGTGACAGTAGGGAACACTTTCTGATCTTCTGAAGCAGTGAGTCACCCCTGGTATCTCTTTGATGCAAGCCATCAGCATTGCCACCTCAGGATGTGACAGGCAGTAAATGTGCGGCAAACCCACGCTTCTGGATTTACAGCCTGGCCCCGGGTCATATACCTGGAATGAGATTTTCTCAATTAAGTCCAACTAGCGAGTCCATGTTGAACATTTACCATTGGCTCGCTCCTGTGCTAAGAGTTTGGGGGGGTTAGAAAATAAGTCACAGATGGCAAGGTATTTTCTGCTCAACTAGATTAAAACCTTACACACAGGGACACAGGCGCCGAGGTGAGTAACAGAGGACAGAGCCTCAAAGAACAGAAAGATCTAGATAAGCAGAAGTAGAAAGAAGAAAAGTTGGAAATGGAGGGTTTGAGAGGACAGAGGTGGGAACTCACACTAGTTCTGGAAGGAGTGTGGAAACATGGGGGACAAATATTCAGAAGCATGAATGTCTGTGAATGTTAGAGATTGAAAAAAGAAAGTGTGCGCGATGACAAAGCACCAGACTTTTGAATAGTCTAGCAGTTTTCATTTAGGAACTGCAAAATGAGGAACTTCAGAAAAATTAGCAAGAACTGTACTCATTTTGTGACAAATGTATTTGTCTTTGGTTTAAAGATACATAGGTACGTGATAGATAGATGGATAGATAAGTAGATAGATAAATATGATACATACATAAGATTTTAAACTTGGAATTTTAAGAAGGCAACAACAGTATCTGTTAAGATTTATAAACGTCTACTCTATAAAAAGTATTATATATAGCTCAATATACATAAATAGATGTATATGTACATCTATACATACACACGTATATATACATATTTGCATATTATGTGTACAATACATTTTAACAGATACACCGAGATTTCGTATATCAATGTCCAGATCATTTTCTCCATGGAACTAACAGCAATGCTGTTCAGGGGGGCAGTCTAGGAAATAGTCTGAATTCAAATTATGTTTTTTTTTCCATGACATGGGACCCTCTTCTATGCCCCAAATTGTCTCATTGTGTGATGTTTTTGCTCGTCCCCTTTCCAGGAGCCCTTACCAGGTTCTCTGTCGTTCTTCTATGTCTCACTGGCTCAAATGCAGCCTGTAAGTCACGAACCTAGTGGTCACGCTCCAGGGAGTCCCTCCTGTGTCACCTACCTGCCTTACCGCTCATCTCTGAGAACGGCCGTGTGAGATGCTAGGTTCCTGTCACTCTAGCCTGCGTCCTCTGTGTGAGTGACTTCTTGTTTTGTGGGGGGGAGGGGTCTGTTCTAGGCAAGCCAGCATGTGTCAGTATCCGGGCCATGGGAGGAGCTTCTTAAACAACTTTTGATGGGAAGGATTGCTTCCTGCTTGGAATCTGAACTGCAAATAGATTTTGCATTGTGCAATGTAGTGACACTTCGCATTTGAACACACCAGCCATCGCCCTAGAAACCGGACTGAATGGGCATTGCTGGGAGATTGCATCTTGCCCAGTATCACATAGATCACCAGACAACAAGGTATGTCACCTGTGTATTTCCACCTAGTTGAAATAAGAGGGTCTTGATATTCCTGAGACTGTGAGCGTCCCCAAATCCCCTGGATTTCCCTGGGCAGCGTGGCAGAGGGGCCTGGAGGAGGCCTCTCTCCTAACCGTCCTCGCTGGTCTCCTTATCGGACAAGCTCGTGTGTCGGCATGGGACGGTCAGCCTGTCCACTGTACTCCCACCCGCAGCTGAGGCAAGTGCTCGTGCAGGAATCAAAGAGACGGTTTCCGCGCTGGGTTTCCATCGCCAGCGCTGACCTGACACCCCTCGGTTTGGATGGTCTGGTCTGGGTAGTCTAGATTTGTCGGCTTGGGCGCGGGGAATGTAAATGAGTGCAGAGAGGTTTGGGCTTTTCTCTACACAACGATGCTAAAATACAGCAAAAGGACATTTTTGTTGTTGTTGTTCATTTAGTAAACATCTTTGAATGCCTTCTATGTACCAAGTTCGGTGGCAGGAATGGGAATATGGAGAGTTGGTCTATATCTTCAAATTCCGTGTTGCTTGTTCATTTGGTTTGGTT
The DNA here is from genome assembly GCF_004126475.2 of Phyllostomus discolor. Lineage (NCBI taxonomy): Eukaryota > Metazoa > Chordata > Mammalia > Chiroptera > Phyllostomidae > Phyllostomus > Phyllostomus discolor. The sequence goes on along the minus strand of NC_040916.2, from coordinate 22,185,066 downwards.
TGGTTTGGTTTGGTTATCGCGGGTGGCTTGGGAAAGAGACAGCTATACGAGGCAAGACAGGGAGAAGAGTGGCAAAGGGGAGTTTTATAAGAAAGCAATGCCCCCGCTGAGATACAGGTCTGAGGAGAGGCCAGCCAGACGAAAACACCTCCCCACCCCCCGTTCTCCTAAGCTAACGAGTCACTGTTCAGTAAAGCCATCACTGTACAATAGGTGTGTGTTACCTACTGACCATTTGCTGAACAGCAGGGTGTAGAAACATATGCCGTGGACAGTATAATGCATAAGGAGACATTTAATGTATGTGGTTTCAGGCACTTTACTTGGCCATGGAGGAATCAGGAGGAGTAAGACAGAGTCTCTGGCCTCAAGGAATCCATTACCTAGAAATTGCCGATTCTTCTCCATTTGCTCCTTCCGAACTCACATTGAAAATACATTTCAACTTCAAGATAACTTTCACTTATCTTTTTTTATATGATTTTATGTGACTTCCCCAGAGTTACCAGTTAATTCCGTTCAAGAGAGAATGGGCAAAGCGCCTAGAGTAGCTCGGGCTAAGGGACTTGCCTATCCAGTCAGATGACTCCAGCTGTGCACGCCAGAGGGAGAACATTCCAGCTACAGAGGCGAGATCTGCAGCGGGGCTGCCAGCGGGGACGGCGTGCTGAATCACGGAGCGCCGTGTGGAATGCTGCTGCATGGGGCGGGGCCGGCGCCGGGAACAGGAAGTTTCCATTTGCTAATAAAAAAGCAATCCTGTGAAGTTAACTATGCATATTATGCTAAGATAAAGCCTACATATTTCAAATTTTTCATCACCCAACAAGCCCAGAGGAAATCTCTTTGGCTGAAAGCGAAGGTGATTTTTCCTCTGCGCACATATACGGCCTCTTCTGCCCTGCATCCCGCGGATTTCCAGATCACGTCACGAATTGCCATGCCACTGAGCGTTGGTTTCGAATGGGAACCACAAAAAAAGGAGATTAAAAAATGACAGAGTATAAACTAGGAAACACATAAGGCTGAAAAGCCTGCTCTTTTCCAGGCACCGCGTTTCAAGTTTCAACTTCTGCACGCATTAGGAGGTTTATGTCATCCTCACACCAGCGTTATAAATATGCCCTGTTAGTCCCACGGGACACAAGAGAAACCGCCTGAGACTCTTGATGAACCACCACTACTGCTCTACGTAATTAAGTACTGACACACAAAGGACTGCAGTGCTGCTTCTGGTCCCAGACGGCAACACAGAGGGCTCTGCACTCACCGCCTCCCACGGACACAGTAAAGCTGCACACGAAGCAATTCCCTCTGCGAGAAATCCCGGACCAGCCGGGCAACTTCTACACACTGAGAGAATAAGAAAAAAGACTCATGCTAAACTGGTAGGAAAAGAATAAAGGAAACACAAAACAACCAGAACAAATGAACAAGATAGCACTAGTAAAAGTCCATATTTAAAACGAATTACCTTCAATGTAAAATAACTGAATTCTCCAATCAAAACAGACTGGCTGGATGGATTGAAAAACAAGAGTCGTCTGTACACTGCCTGCAAGAGAGACCCACCGCTGCTTTGAAGGCACACACGGACTGACAGTGAAGGAACGGGAAAAGATGTTTCACGCAAACGGAAGCCAAAATAAAGCAGGGGTGGCTGCACCTCTGTCACACAAAATAGGCTGTCTGGGGGTGTCCACCCACGGCCCACAGGCCGCATGCAGCCCAGGATGGCTCTGAATGTGGCCCAACACAAAATTGTAAATTTACTTAAAACCTGATGAGGTTTTTTCATTTTTTTTAGTGTTTGTATATTTCATGTGCGGCCCAAGACAACTCTTTCTACCAGTCTGTCCCAGAGACCCCAAAAGGTTGGTCACCCCTGCAAGTTAAGCCAAACACTGTAATAGGGTCAGAGAAAGTCTCCTTGCAGATGACATGATAGAAAACCCTAAAAATTCGATTAAAAAACTGTTAGAATATATTAATTCAGTAAAGTTGCCGGATACAAAATGAATGTACAAAAATCAGTAGTGTTTCTATACACTAACAATGAACTATCAGAAAGATAAATTAAGAAAACAATGCCATTTATAATTGCATCAAAAGAATAATATATTTAGGAAGAAAGTTAATCAAGATGAGAGACATATACATTGAAAACTATAAGACATTGATGAAATAAATTGAAGAAGACACAAATAAATGGAAAGAAATATCCCAAAATATCCCATGCTCATGGATTGGAAGTATTTATATTGCTAAAATGTTCATACTACTCAAAGCAATCTATGGATTCAATAATCTCTATTAAAATTCTAATGGCACTTTTCACAGAAATTAAGAAATTCTGAAATTTGTATAGAACCACAAAAGGCCCCAAATAGCCAAAGCAATCTTAAGAAAGAGGAACTAAGGTAGAGGATTCACACTTTCTGATTTCAAGCTATAGTATAAAGATACAGTAATAAAAACAGCACGTTACTGGCATAAAAACACACATAGATCAATGAAACAGAATGGAGTGCCCAGAAATAAACTCGTGCAGCCAATTAATATACAACACAGGAATCAAGGACACACGGTGGGGAAAGGACCATCTCTTTAATAAATGGTGCTGGGAAAACTATGAAACCGGGCTTCTGTTTTATATCATACCCCAAAATTGACTTAAAATGGATTAAAAAAAAAAGAACATGAGACCTGAAACCACAAAACTCCCAGAAGAAAACATAAGCCGCAAGCTACTTAACATCAGCTTTGGCAGTGATTTTTTGGACTTGACACCAAAGCAACTGCGGCAAACACAAAAATAAACAAGGAAGGCTGCGCACAGCCGGCACCCATATGTCTGCCAGTCTGGCTCTTACCGGAAGGCTCTGACAATCTGCTTCTGGTTCCAGTGGGGTGGGCGGCCGCATTCAGTTCCCCTCCGTCTTCAGCAGCGGTGGGTCAGCCCCTGCTCACGTGTCAAACCTCTCTGACTTCCACTTGGGTGGTATTTATCCAGCTCCAAACACGGAAAGTTCTGTGATTCAAGGACCTTTATGATTACATTGGACCATCTGGATAATACATGATAACCTCCCTATTTTAGGGTGCATACCTAAATGACATCTGTGAAGTCCCTCTGGCCATAAGGTAACATACTCGTAGGTTGTGGAGATTAGTGTGTGGACAGCTTGCGGTGGGCCTTTGTTGCCTGCCGACATCAGGGAGTCCTTTGGAGAGACTGCTGTGCCTCCCTCCTCTCTTAATGGGTTGTTTCCAGGGATTCCCCCAATGATTTTAGAGAGTGAGGAAAGGGGTGCAGAGAGAGAAAAGGACGAAGGGAGGAAGGGAGGGAAGGAAGGAGGGAAGGACAGAGGGGAGAGAGAAAGAGAGGGAGAAATATTGATTAGTTGCCTCCCGTACATGCCCCAACTGGGGACTGAACTCACAACATTTTTGGTCAAGGGCATGACACTTGGCCGAGTCTTTTGGGGCAGATAGCCACTCCCTGCCTGTTACTCCCTCTGCAGCATGGCCTAGGCTCATGTGAAATCAACGTCATATGTGCCCCAGTCTGCAGAAATGGGAGGCAGAAGCGGGACATGAAGAGGAGCCTTGACCTCTCACACTCTGAGAGCTCCATGAGAAGGCCCTTCTGGTATTGTCTTCTGCGGCAAACGCCCCTTTCCCCGCTTCTAGCCGCTGTGCCTCCAGGAAAAGGGAGGTGGCATTGACACCTGGTGATGTGCCTTCTTTGTGAAATCTGCAATGGGACAGGGAGTTTTTGAACTTAGGACACAGCATCTACTTGTGTGTCCTTGGTTGTGAGCTGTCTCTATGGTAACCCCTGCATTAGTAACCCAGGGGTAAGGCATTTGAAGGCTAAGAAGATTGCTATATTTTTTATATATACAAATCTAGAATCATACTTTTCATAGCATTATATAATTTGCTTTACACTTATAACAGCATTCCTGGCATTGTCCTTAAATCATCCACGAAATAATATTCAATGAATACATGGTATCCATCCAGAAGACACATAGCTTATTGTTGAAATTTTGTTTTAAATATTGAGGAACAGAGCCCTGGCCAGGTGGCTCAGTTGGTTGGAGTGTCATCCCGTTCACCAAAAAAGTTGCCAGTTCGATCCCCAGTTGGGTTGTGTATGGGAGGCAACTGATGGATGTTTCTCTTTCTTTCTCCACCCTCCCCAGCCTCCTCGCTCTCTGAAATCAATGAAAAAAACTTACCCTCGGGTGAGGATTAAAAAATGAATAAATATATTAGGGAACATAAAGAGTGGCCTATGATACGGTGCTTTCACATGCATATTTCTTCCTCTCTTTGGTGCTAAGCAGTGTAAAAGATTCCACAGAAAGTGCCCTGGCGGGCCCTACCCACTAGAAACGTTATTAGGGTGGCAGCCTAGGTCCCCAGGCTTCTTACCCAAGCTCAAAACGTGGACAACGTGGTCAGCCAAGTGCGAGATGAGGCTCCCTTAGGAGAGATGTCTGAGCTCTAACCCATGTCCCTTCTGGTGTTCTACAAGTCTCTCCAGCTGAGGGACAGACTCCCTAAGGCTCCCTGCCAGTCCTGCTGCCCGAAGGGTGGACATGGAGAGTTTAAGTTCTTCTTTTGTGTTTTTGAGAAGCCTGCTCAGCATGCTTCGTCTCCTGGTTTCCCGCTCAGAGGAAGTTCTTACCCCAACATAGACAAATGAGAGTACTCGCTAATGGCAGGAATCTGTTTTCTAGTAGGACCCATATCAGAGAGGCCAGTATTAAACAAGAAGTGCTTTTTAGTTTTTTCTCTTCTTAATCTCGTGCTTCCCAACTCTTGCTAGCCTCCGAACTTCAACCCAAACCATGTCCTGCAGGAGCCATTTCCTGGGCTGTTTTCTTCCTTCAGAGCCTCTTGCGTTTGCTCCCAAACCTCATCATGTTTATCCATAATATCACTGCCCCGCACCTTCCCTCAGTACAACCATGTGCTTACTTATACATCTTCTCCACCGGGGTGCAGGCCTCTAGCAGTGGTATTTTTATCTCTTTACACCCAAAGCCTACGGCCTGGTTTGTAGATGATGGTCAATGAGCATGATGAATGGATGGATGAGTGGATGGGTGGATGGACAGATGGATGGCTTTACTGACATTACACCATCACAGAGTGGCAGCCAGGCCAGATGCAGCCCCTAAAGCTTGAGTTTGTAAGTACCAGGTTTATGCCATTCTACCACCACTAATCAGGATCAGCTAACAGCAGAGCCACTGTATGCTGAGTTTTTTGCTTCACACATATCTTTGTGGGTTTTCCCCCTGAGCGTCACAGCACCGCTAACAGTAGATTTTACTGTACAGCCAAGACTTGCTGCTCTAGTGGCTGGTCCTAGGGCTCCAGCCTCTCTCCTTGAGATTCTGACTGCTGATGGCTTTGAGGTCACACCAAGGAGAAAACCAGTGTTTGTGTCCGTTGTGTTGCCTCAAAACTGTCATATAAACAGTGTGACTCGCATGGGTCTTGTCCAAACTGGAGGCCCAGTAGCACCCTGCCTATGAGTTATAATTATCAGGATCTTATTAGACACCCTGTACATAATGAGTGATTTCTCTGTGAGTCTTTCTCCTGATGTGTATCAACACATACTGTAATGCAAACCTTGCCACCAAACCACATCCTTAATAAAAAAAAGTACAGTGAGTAGATTCTTAACCAGAGGAATGTCAGTAATCAGCTCGTCTAAAATGGACTAAGAGGCTGGCACGCTTCTCAGGCAACTCTTGAGTTTGCTGGCAGCCTGTGATAACAGTATTGCTCACTACTTCCTTTCCCTTGCCTTGCCGTACTGTACGTATCTCCCTAGTGCTACGTATGCATCTGTGCTACACTGCCAGCCTCTGAGGGGCCGGAACTGTGTTTGTCTCTATACCCGCACTGCCTCACACGGTGTGGGTGTTCCGTAAATGTGTATGGGAAGAGCGAGCGAATGAGTAAGTGAAACAATATATATTAATCCTCTTTGAGTCAAATATTACACACAATGGGAATGATCTCTGCAAGTAAGAATAAGCTTGCCCATCCCCTTTCACACATCTGCCCTCTATTTCTTAATGGCCAAAATCATGCACAGAGGGGGGCTGCTGGCTAAGGTGATGAGTAAGCGCATCCTCTGGCCTTGGATCCGAGCAAAATTAACTGTCTCTACTGTAGTCAGACCCAACATCTTGACCTCCTAAGGACCACTTCTTTGCTTGTTTCTTTCTTTTTTAAAAAATATTTTTTATTGATGTTCGAATACAGTTGTCTCCATTTTCCCACCACCACTTTCCCCCACCCTACCCATCCTCACCTCCCACCCTCAGTCCTACCCCCCTTTGGCTTTGTCCATGGCTCCTTTATACATGTTCATTGATGACCCTTTCCCTTCTTTCCTACATTATTTCCCTCCCCCTTCCCCTCTGGTCACTGTCAGTTTGTTCTTAATTTCAGTGTCTCTGGTTATATTTTGCTTGCTTGTTTGTTTGTTTGTTTGTTTGTTTTGTTAATTAGGCTCCATTTATAGGTGAAATGATATGGTATTAGTCTTTCACCGCCTTGCTTACTTCACTTAGCATAATGCTCTCCAGTTCCATCCATGCTGTTGTGAAGGGTAGGAGCTCCTTCTTTCTTTCTGCTGCGTAGTATTCCATCGTGTAAATGTACCACAGTTTATTGATCCACTCGTTTACTGATGGGCACCTAGGCTGCTTCCAGCACTTGGCTCATTTCTTTCAATTCTGACTGATAAGGTATGAAAAGATGAGTTAGTACATTAAGATTGAAATAAGAAACAGGGAAACATAATACTGCCCAAGGAGAAATTTCTAAAGCCCTAAAGACATAGAATGGGATGCCAAAAGAAGTTCCGAAAATCAAGGGCAAGTGGAATCTACACGCTGAAGAAGGGAACTCGGGCCTTCTGGTAGCCACACAGGCGTCCCCGGAAGCAGCAGCAGTAAACAAAAGCTGACACATTGTGCTGGAATTGTTTTGATGAGCAGATTTCTGTCCATTTACACAAATATGATTTCATCAACCCTTTTTCCAGACCTTCTTTGGTGACTATCTTTCAAGTTCCAGTTTTTGGAAACCCACAGTGATTAAGCTTTGGAGCCTCTCTGCTCGGCTGGACTGCCCCCATTGCCACATACAACATGGCTCCCACCTCCATCCGTCTACAGTTTTCAAATCCAGTCATCCCCCCTCAGTCATGACCTCGCTTGGGATTCTGACAGAGGCTATTATTTTTCTGAATCTGTAGATCGCTTTCAATAGTATTGACATCTAAACAATATGAAGTCTTCCAGTTCGTGAACATTGGAGGTCTTTCCATTTCTTGGTGTGTGAGATCACCCTGCAGAGCCATCGGGCAGGAATGCCCCCACGGAGGCTAAAATTCATGCAAAAATCTCAAAGGAATGCAAGTAGCTAAAACAATCTTGGCAAAGAAAAACAAAGCTGGAGGCCTCACATTTCTTCAAACTGTGACTTCAAAACCTACTATAAAGCTACAGACATCAAAACGCTACAGTACTGCCATAAAGATAGACATATAGACCAATGGAATAGCATAAAGAGTCTAGAAATAAACCCTCACATATATATTTAAATAATCTTTGATACGGTTGCCATGGCTTCTTGATGACTAAAGGATAGTCTCTTTAATCAGTGGTGTTAAGAAAATTGGATATCCACATGCAAAAGAATAAAGTTAGATCTTTTCCTAACACCACATACAAAAAATAACTCAAATGTATCTAAAGATAAGAGCTAAATTATAAAACTCTTGGAAGAAAACATAGGGCAAAAGTTCAGGGCATTGAATTTAGCAATGATTTCTTGGGTGTGACACCAAAGGTACAGGCTGCAAAAGAAAAAAATGGACAAATTGGAATTAAATTTTTTAATGTGCATTCAGAACACTATCAACAGAGTGAAAAGGTAACCTACAGAATGGGGAAAATGTATACATTATATATCTGACATGACATTAATATCTAGAATATGAGAACTACTACAAATCAACAACAAAAAAATCAAAGCCAGTTCATAAATGAGTAAAGGACTTAAACAGGCATTTTTCTAGGGAAGATATACAGATGGCAAATGGACACATGTAAAAATGCTCAGCATCACCAACCATTATGGAATGCAAGTCAAAACCACAGTGAGATACCATCTCATACCCATTACAAATGGCTGCTAGTTTTTAAAAAAAACAAAAAACATAAAAAATAACAAGTGTTGATAAGGATGTGGGGAAGCTGGAACCCTTAGGCAGTATAGCCACTATGAAAAACAGTATGACAATTCCTCAAAAAAAACCTTAAAAGTAGAATTACCACATGATCTAGAAATTCCACTTCTGGATATATACCTAAAACAATTGAAAGCAGCTTTTTTGTACATATTTGTATGGCCATGCTCACAGCATTGTTATTCATAATAACTGCAACTTGAAACAGCGAAAAACACTTTCTCAAACTTCAACTGTTCAAACTACATGGTATTTTTTTCACGAACTTACTTCCGTATTCCAGGACGTGGTATGGGTTACATTACCCATCAAATGACTCAACCCGACACCCTGAAGTCCACTTGCATCCTCCTTTCTCTCACTCAGCCCTCGGGCCTGATGTCTCTAGGAGAACATAGGTCCCCTCTACTCTATATTTCAACTCGCTGCTGTTGTCTCCATTCCAGGACATCAAAGACGCCTGCGACTGTCTGTGTGTGTGTCCATCTGTCCCATGCCACAGCAAGCACCCGGAGGGCAGGACTCTGTCATAATGAACTTTATATTCCCAGCACTCACGATCGCCCCTAAGTGCTTGCGTCTTAGCTGGCTGATTGGAAGAGCTAGGAGAAGAAGGGTGCCTTGTAGGAATAAAGACCTGTGTCCTCATCGCAGGCTTCGTTGACTTTCTCAGTATCGGCAGTTTCTGTTTAGCCAGCAAAGTTTCTCCGCTTACCAATCACAGATGCTGAAGAGTGGCCCTCAGGGACTGGTTTCCAGTCAAAGGTGCACCACTGCTCCCTGGGTACCACTTCCACATAACAAGCACTCAGTCAGCGGGGAAGAAAGGAAGGGAAAGGAGTGCGGGAGAGAGGGATGGTGTTGTACACTCTGTCCCCGGAATGCACACCCTCCCCAGCCAGACCGGTTCAGGTGCCTAGTTACCTTGTCGTTAAGGGACAGTCCACCCCCCACCCCCCACCCCCACCCCATGCACCCTTCCAGCCTTTTATGGGATGTACTGCCAGGGAAATCTTCCTCCTGACTAACCCACATCCTTCCTGCTATGAATTTACCTCTTTTCTACCTTTTTATTTTCTAAGGTTAATGCTAAATAGTTACTTTTCTAATCTGCTCTCTCCTCCCATGTTCCAGGCTCTACGTGAGGTTCTTTACCCCAGTTAGTTAGCTAACCCTCACAACCATTCCGCAATGTGACCGCTCAGTGTATTCTCCAGATGGGAAGACCTACGTGTGCAGGCCTCCGGTCAGCAAGTGGTGGCATCACAATCCAACCCCTCTGTCTCCAAAGGTTACGTTCCTCTTTCGTAACAGCTGCCCTACACTCCTCCCCGTGCTTCCTTCACTGGGGACTGGCTCGCTGTCCGTCAGTCAGTCAGCTAACTAACAGACACTTAGGAGGGACTTAGTGCATTCCAGGCACTGTTCCAAGTGCTTTGCAATATTAAGTCATCACGTCCTCATAACAATCTCAGCCTTGTCAGGTACAACTACAGTTCACCCCTTACAGGTGAGGAAACTGAGGCATGGAGACCGAAATTCTCATTTTACAGCTGAGAAATCTTAGCCTCGGAGAAATTAGGTCATTTTCCCAAAGTCAGATTATTAGTTAGTGGCAAGGCCAGATCTTTTATTTTCAGTTCCAAAGTCTCCACTTTTTTTGCATCAAAAAAATCCACTGGGGAACTAAATAATACTTGTGACTTGCCGATTAAGACATTAACAATAAAATAGAGATTATAATTTAGGATTAATTTTCCTGTTGGCTTTGAGTCCCTGACAACCGCTTTTAAAAACATGTTCCATGGCCAGAGCCAATCCTGACCTTGCCATTTGGAAACTGATTTCTTAAGTACGGTACAGATCAGAAGGAGACAGTGGAGGAAGCCACATGAATTACTGTCTTATTCTAGAAGAGAAATTCAGAAAGACACGCACAAGTTTTTAAGTGAAAACATCGCGACACCATCCATCGGTAATGGCTTCCTGGAGCGACATGTTGAACAGGTTTCTAAAACCATGCTGTGCTACAAATAAGTACAAAGAAAGTCCAATTTTCAAAGCATGCAGGAGACTGCAAAGAACTTTCTGGCTTCCCGCAGGCCTTCTCCCCGGGGCCTACAGTTCTAGCTGCAAAGACATGCGTGGTCCTCCCAGGCAGCCCCTGCCCGTGGACAGATTTAAACCCAGCAGAATAAAGCTCAAGATGGTCCATCATAAAGAAAGTAAATTCACTTATCTCCAGTTCCCACTGCAGGCCACAGTGCAGACTCTCATTTAATTGTCACAGGTAAGTTGATGAAAGAAGCAGTCCTGGGTCCGTCTTTCACTGTGGAAGCCAAGGCACACGGAGGTCGAGTGGCCTGCCCGGAGGTCAAGAGTGGCTTCTCACGAGCAGCAGGAGGCAGAACCAAGCTTGGAAGCGCTTCGCCTGTGGAGGAAGGCCGTCGGGAGGAAGGCCGTCGGGGCTCCAGCACTGGAGCCGTCGGGACGCCCAGCGGCAAGGACAGGCGTCATCACGTAAAGGATCCATTCGCTTTCGGTACTGCGGCCGCATCTTGGGCTCTGGAATCTCTGACGGCTATGGCAAAGGGGAAGCAAGTGTGGAAAGTGGTTTCATTTTCTGTTTGTCTTTTTAAGGCCACCCACTCATCTGTGGAAAAAAGAAAAGTGTTCCCAAGAACTGTGCATCTCTGCGAGTGATGTGTAGGTAGTCGCCGACAGTATCTTCTCCATGGCTTTACGCACAGGACCCGAGCAGGCTGTGCGCATGCATCGGATGACCCTGCGCAGAGGCAGAAGAACGCTGTGTACAACGTCAGACGGAGGGCATCCCGCGGAAGCTGGTAATAGATGGACCCAGGCGAGTTTCATCTTGGGGGGGGGGGGGGGGAACGGAAAAAAAAAACAAAAAAAAAAAACAACCACACTGTCCTGCAGGCCGGAAAAGTCGAAGGCCTCCCCTGTGCTGAAAAACTGTTGTGAGGCATTTGTAGATAGGTATCACCCAGTCGTGAGTGTGAAAGGAAAAAGTGGGAGAGTGGGATGCTCTTCATCTTCTTACATCCGAAGAACAATGAGTTAAGTAAACAGACATATTCTAGGGATCATTTCTAACTTTTATCCAAGATGGGGCCTCAAAGAGCACCTGAAGGCGCATGGATGATATATCCTCGCGGAGCCAGCCTTCGAGCTAACTCCACCTTGTTCAGCAGCTCCCATCCTCTGGAGCAGGGGTCCCCAGCGCCCTGCCCTGCCCTGCCCCTGCCCTGCAGTGCCCCTGCCCAGCGAAGCCCGCCTGAGCTCCGCCTCCCATCTTCTCCCCGCCCCTTGCACTGTGGACCGGTGCCTGAAGCTCAACTGAGTGCTGAGCTCTGCCTCCTGCGTGTGCCATCCGCACTGCACCCCTCACCCCCACCGCCACCAGCCTCTTCCATCTTCCGCAAAACCGGCCCTTGGTGCAAAAAAAAAAAGTCGGGGACCGCTGCTCTGAAGGACGGAACCAGCTGGGACGTATTTTCTCTTGTGGGGAGAGTACGTGTGGCTGCCAAAGCCACAGATGTTCTAGTTGGCTGTAAGTGTTTTGCGGACGGAGATGAGTTTGAATGGAACAAAAAAAAAAAGGGCAATTTCCAATTACTCACAAGCCTGAGCAAATAAATTTCACACTAATTAAAGGAAGTGAAAATGCTTCTATTCCTGTTTTTAACTACAAGAAGTCTTTTCCCAGCTTATGTTTTCTTTCTGTGGGGTTGGCTGGATACCCAATCTCTGGAACTGGGACGAGACTTTGAGAAATCAACTGATTCCGAATGCACCTTAGTCCCCTCCAAAACCGCCCTGTGGACTACAGGGTCCAGCCATCGTGAGCCCCTAGTTGCAGCTTGAGCACATTAAAGAACGCCAGCCACTCTGTGAGCAGGCCACTCAGAGAGATCTATGCCTTTCAACACACACCAGTGGCTGTTTCCTGTATTTATTAACGAGTAATAAATTATTCAAGTGTTTCATTGCTTTAGGGAGTAAGAGGTTCGCCTGTGGAGCCTAGGAGGCAGTAAAAGAGAAAGGAGAAAAGTCTCCCCTTTCTAAAGCATATTGCATTTCCCATGTAATGAGAGGGCATACCAAGAAATCAATCGCTGCCATATTTATCCGTACAGAGGACTCGGTTTCAGATTTTCTAACGTTTGTATTAAGGTGCCCCTCACAAAGGAAAACAACGTCTGTTCTATGAAAGGAGCGTGGACTCACAATATGTGGGGAGGGAGGGAGGGCTGCGCGCCCCGCGCGCCCCGCGTGCCCCAAAGACTTCAGTCAAGAAGTGTTCGCTGAGCACCAAGTTCATGCTCCACAACGGCCCAAGAAGCGTACAGTGAGATCAGGGAAGGGGAAGTCCCAGGAGAGCCCTTTCCAGAACATGTCCCCGAGCTTTCATGTGGCTGACCATTCCGTGCCTCCTCAAACACTTTATCTTTGTTTCTCTGTCCTGCTTTCCAGCTCTTCACGTCATCTTCTTCAGTCTTTGTGTTGGGCTCCTCTTTCCTTGTCCATCCCCAAAACAATGGTATTCATTGCCATTTGGCTTATGGCCCTTTTCTCTTCTCATGTGGCCACCGTAAGTGGGGAGGTAACGTGACCCACTCCAGCATCATCAATTACCACCTTTGATGACGATGCCCAACTCCACCTCAAGATGAGCTCCAGGTATACACGTGCCACTTCCCTCCGGCCATCTCCATTTGGGAATCTCACTATTCAACAGGTCCAAAGTTGAATGTAACTGGTACCCATGCAACTGCTTCCTTCCTTTTTGATTCCCAGTCCTAGCGAATCCATCACTCCACCCTCAATCCACCCGGTGGCCAATTCTTCATGCCTGTTTCTCCCTCGCTGCTTCCCCTCTCTCCAGACAAATCTTAAACCCAGCTCCCCTTTCTCTGGCCCCACAACCATTACCCATGTTGACCTCCACTCTTGCTTTCCTGCAATAATTTATTCTCCACATCACAACCACCATGGTCTTTCTGAAAGAAAGAAAGAAAGAAAGAAAGAAAGAAAGAAAGAAAGAAAGAAAGAAAAAGAAAGAAAGAAAGAGGGGAGGGAGAGAAATGAGAAAGAAGCGGGGAGGAAAGTTTGATTACAATAGTCTTCCTATAAAATTCTTTTTATGGATCTTCCCTACCTTCAGATAAATTCTGGTTCCTTCATCTGGTTACCAGGAGTCGACTCACATTTCCTCACCCCTGTCTTTATTAATCTGCACTCTCTAATAACACAAAACTATCTTGGGGGTGGGGGGTTCTTCAATGGGTATTCCTTCAGCCCTGGGCTTAGGATTAGGCTGTTTGGCTTGGGATGCTTTTATCCTTCCCGGGTCCCCTCCACCTGGCTTTGCTTTGTCCTCAAGGTCTCAGTGCAGAGCTATCGCTTCTTCTGGCCCCTCCTCCACCACACCTGCCGTCCAGGTTAGACGCCCATCCTGTGTGCGCCAGCTGCACTTTGTCGTCTCCTCCAGGACAGTGTAGAGAGGAACACCACCTATTTAAAACAAGAACTGACTGTAGCAACCTTCAGGCCCTAGGGAATGTTTCCGAATCGCTTGTCAGTGAAACATGTTCTGCGCACACCCTCCTTCCACCCCAAACCACTGGGTCTCTTTGGGGAGGAGAGAGCTAACACAAACAGCCAAATGGCACTGCACAGAAGACCCAGGAGGATTTTCAGGTTTGGAGACTGCCATGCCACAGAAAGAGTGTTTACAAAGAGCGGGAGGCCAGAGCATCTGGTAGCAAGCTGGGGCTGAGCACTCCCAGGCTCACAACATCGGCTGGTGGACTTTCAAAATGATAACACCCGAATTCCCATAAGTCGGTATCTGTACTGAACTTTCCTACAGACTTCTATTTTCCCCCATTAGCTCCCTTTAATATACATTTAACAAAAGGTACATTAAACTCTGCTGCAAATATCTCTTATAAATAGTCCTGGGCTGGGGGGAAGGGAGCAGGGGATTGCACAGAGCCAAAGGCACCACATGATATTTCATCCCAAAGTGGACACGGATGGAGAGAAAACAGCCATGTCCAGAATTAGGTTTAGAGTAGGCATGTTTGTGGCAGTACTGACTGAATACTGTACGTTTGCCCACTGCGCCTTACCCCCAGATACTTTTTAATGGTGGAAAATGGACCAGGCTTCCTGCTGTTGCTGGGATGGGGACTGAACCCGACCATTTAATAATCAAGTGAAAGGGACAGGAGAAAGCTGGAGAACTTGGAGCCTTTGTGCTGCATTAGTATTTAACTCACATACTGCTATGTCTGTGTATAGGCCAGCATGGGGAGTGACTTAAGTCTGTGCTCATGTGAGCTGCAGCGTCATACTGCTGACATTCAGACCCTGGCTCTGCCACTTACTGGTTGAGGGGTGCTGGGCGCGTTATCTCACCCCTATGCACCAGAACTCGACCGTTGTCTTACCTGGGGGTGAAGATGGCAGCTATCTGTCTCACGGGGCTGCTGTGAGAACTATTTTGTATACGTCATGTGCTTTGATCAGGGCCTGGCAAAGTCAGGGTTGATGTCTGCCCTGTGTGCCGTCACATTCTGCATGCCTAGCGCAGTGCTGGGCACATAGTAGGTGCTCTGTCAGTATGCGTTGAGTGCATTAGGAAGTGAATAAATCGTATGTCATTCCTTCTGCTCGATATAGTCTCCCACCTCTTCTCCCCAGGTGAGAAAATCCTTCCCCATCTTTAGTTGCACTTTGGTCTCAGGTACATCATCACTAGGGCATGAAAAGCCCCTTTCTCTTTTTTCGTCCCCAATCCCCATTCCCATGCACTTTATCCCCACTAAGACTCATTGTAATGTGTTCGATGTATATCTGGGCATATGTGTATATATACTCTAAAAGTATATATACATAAAGGCATATATGTAATCATGTATTTATATCTTATGTACATTATAAATATAATAAATATATTTTATAAATCTTACATTCATATAAATATACATATGTATTTGAAAAACAGTCACTTCGGGTATGTATGTGTATGAAATTCACTTACAAAAGCCTCCATCTTTAATTAATCTTTTCTCTGCACTCAGGGAAAAGCTCACAATACCCACTGTGATAGACAGGTTTGTAAAACTGGCAGAATGTCACATTCCGAACTAGGAGGGCAAGAAGAGTTTTTCTGCAAAGGTGTTCAAAGGCCAAAATTGTTTCAGGCACGGTCCTGGACCGGAGAGATAGCATAAGGCATGGGGGTTACCTAGCTCTAAAAAATATGGGTGTGTATCAACTTAGACATAAAGTGTCCTGCTGGACTTGCTCAGCACTGCTCTCAAGGTCTCTGCTGTTCGGGGCCGGAAGAAGGGACTACCCGACACAAGGTGCAGGGTACCTGAGAATGCAGACGTTCTGCCTCCAGGCCCTGCACGGAGACCCAGCAAGCCCCAGACCAGGGCCTCACAAGATCCACTATGAGTGGCGGGTTCCCCAGTTCCGATTGCCTAGCGTTTGTGGGCTCTGAATCCGGAATTACTCGGTTTGCACAGAATGCCCCTGGAGTAGGAGGCCCTAGTCCACTACTTCCGGTTTTATTTCTCAAAGGACCTTTGCGTATCCGAAGGCCCATTCATTCCTGGAGGAGAGTTTGGCCAACCACACATGCCTCTTTGGGATGTTTATGTCAGCTCCTGCAGGTGCTGCCGTGGGTGTTTCTTCACCTGCTGGGGTTTATTTATAGCCCAAGAGTCAACCATGCATAGGGACCTATTTCCTACCTCCCTTTCCTGCCAAAGCTTCCCATGCAAAATGAATGGGAGGTTTTAAACCAACGGTCCAGCCTCCACTCAAGCAGATGGGTGTAGACAATCTGGAAGCCCTGTGGTCCAGGACGGGATGACCGTCACCTCCAATTAAGTGCTCCTTATTTTACTAACCCCTCTTAAGACTAGTATCAGACACTCATCTGGGATTCATGAAGTATTGCCCTCAGATTCATGACTTAGCATTTGAGAATATAGATCAATGAATATTATGGGACTCTAGCCCTTTGGAAAAATAACCAACTCCCCAAGAAATCTCTTTTTTGATCATTGACACTATTAGAGCTGTCTCCCATTTCCCCCCACTTTGCCGCCCTCCACGCCCAGCCACCCGCTCCCAGCCTTCTCCACATTGCTTTCTGTGCCCGTGGCTGTGCACGCATGCATATATGCTCCTTGGTTATACGCTACCATACCTGAGAACCCCTGGAAAGAACTATGACTACCAGAGGGACCGGGCAAGAAGAGGACCCCAGCACAGTGCTGGGCCTAAACGAGAGGGCACAGATGGTACTTTAAAATTGGATTTGCTACTCTGGAGGGCAGCCTGATAAAACACACGTGTTATTTGAGGGTAGAGGGGCTGAGCAACAAGGCTGCTAATGAACCCAGGTGGAGAGTCCGAGAGGGAGAGAAAATGAGATTCTTCATGATAGGGCGAAACTAGCTGTGTCCCATGACTCTGTGCTGGTGACTTACCATCTTTTGGTGTGGCTTGACCTTGGAATTTTTTTAGACAAAGTTTTGCAGAAACTGTGTTTCTTGGAATTCGATGAAGGGAAAAAGGCTATTTCTGATAAAGGAGAAAGAATGGAGAAGTCATGACTTCAAACAAAAACAAACCTACCCCCTTCTTAGGAAGCCCTCAGTGGTATCTGGGCAAATGGACCAAAAGCTGAGATGAGAAAGGATGCCCGCGGCAGGCCCTCCGGGGTCAGGGGAGCCCGTGGGGAGAGGTCGTGTGTTCTGTGGCCAGGAGAAGGAGCAGGAACCCACGGCACCAGGACAACCTTGCGCCCGGATTCTCTCTGAAGGATGTGGGGAAGAGCCGAGAGCTGAAACGTTTGTTAGCAAGGAATGGCTTCGTTCAGATCCAGAATTTCATTTCCAGGTGGACGCTGCTTTCGTGGAGCAGTGTTGGCTGGACCATTCGGTTCACCACAGTACACACTGATGGTGTGCTAGGTGCTGGAGATACAGTGGGGAACGTTGTCAGGGGCCCCATCTTTCTTCATTTTTTAAATATATGTTTTAATTATATTTTCAATTACGGTTTACCTTCAACATTACTTTGCAGTAGTTTCAGGTGTACAGCATAGTGGTCAGACAATCATAGCCTCTACAAAATGCTCCCCCTGGTATTTCCAGTGGCCACCCTTCCCTCATGCTCCCCTCCCCCTCCCCCTCAGCAATGATACGCGTCAGCGCAATGTTGTTAGCTGACAGTGCCAACACCCCGGGGTCCAGAAGCAAATTCTAAATCAATTCAAATGCCATTACATGTGGCCGGACCTTGTAAAATGGTTCTCTCTCTACCCCATGACCTGCTGATCGCTTTGTTATTATTGCTGTTACTTTTTTCATGAATGGAGAGGAGTTGCCTCACTCTACAGGTGTGGCTTCACCTGAGCAAGTGACTAACTGCTTGAAACTCACGCAGAGGCTAAAACAGGAATTGGAAGGATTACAAAGGGGCCCGCGGGTGTGAAAGGGAGTCTGTCGAAATTCCCTTTCCCTGCCACTTCCCTGCTGCTGCTGCTTCTGTCCTTGGACTCTGGAGAGCTCTGACCTCAGCCCCAGGAACGGCTGTCCCTTCATCTTTAGGATTGCCGTGGCCTCCAGGGCACTCTGGAGGTTGCTCCTTTGCCCACGGTGAGCCCACCAGTGGTTTCCCAGACTCAACCCAGATGCACAGCCTGGGAAGAGAAAGAAGGAGTCATTCCAATGTACATGTTGTTCACACCATTATGACACCATCTGTCTTGCTCAGCTGGAATCAGTCATGCTCATATCCCTGCTACCAAAGTGTGAGCGCTTCCAGAGAAAGAGGCTTGTCTTATTTCCTTTTGAGAAACTCCACTCTCCTTCCTCCTAGAATGGAACACAAGTTTGGTTCATTTTGTGGAATAAAGAAATGAGTGATTAATAACCTTTGACTTATATACAGTACTTTACAACTTCAAGTACAATCATAATAGGCATTTGGGTGGTACTTTAAGAGCTTGTGGGGTATGTCTAGACACATTATTTTATTTAGTACTCAGAATATTGTAAGGTAAGACAGATATTTTTAGCACTCCTATTCTTACAGGTGCCAATATTCAGAGTCAGGGTAAGAGAATTCTCCGCTTCACACACGATAATGGAATGGGGACATGAACCCAGACATTTTGGTTATAGGTACGGTGTTCGTCCAACCACCCTAGGCACTCTGGGAGATAAAAGGAAATATCTGAAGAAGGGGACTTGACTCTGAGATTCATTCCAGAATGGACAGGCCTGATGTCAACCTGGACCCACAAAAGACGGCCTTAGCGCTTCCCAGGATCAGCAGGCAACTCCTTGTTGTTTGCCAAAGCAGCATAGAGTTTGGAAGTTACGGACTCTTGAGCAGCTGTATTTGAGGCAACTAAGGGGGACCCGTGAAGAAGAGGACATGGAAAGAGTAAGACAGTCCAGGTTGTCCCGGGAAGGCTGTGGGTGAGGAAGCTATTTGGTATTGATCAAAGGCAAATGAGACGATTAAACGAGGAAAAAGAAATAACAGTCATCCAAATTAGAAAGGAAGAAGTAACATTATTTCTGTTCACAGATGAGATGGTCTTATACATAGAGAAAATCCTAAAGATCACACACACACACACACACACACACACACACACACTCACAGCTATTAGATACAGTCTGTGAATTCAGGAAAGCTCCAGGTACAAAGTCAACACACAAAAATCGGTTGCTTTACTATATTCTAACAATGAACAATTCAGCAATGAAATTAAGAAAACAGTTTTACTTACAATAACCTCAAAATGAATAAAATATTTACTAATGAATTTAAGGAGGCAAAAACTTTGTACACTGAAAACTATAAAACATCACTGATAGAAGTTAAAGAACACATAAGTAACTGGAAAGCCATTCCATCTTTATGGATTGGAAGACTTGATTTTGTTAAGATGACACTACTACTCAAAGTGACTTACAGATTCAATGCAAGCCTTATCAAAATTCCAGTGGCATTTTTTTTTTGCAGAAATAGAAAAGCTCATCTTAAAATTCTTATGGGATCTCAAAGACCCTGGAATAGCCAAAACAATCTGGAAAATGAAGAACATAATTGAAGAACTCACACTACATGAGTATGAGACTCACTACAAAACTATAGCCATCAAAATCCTCTTTTAAAATAATTTATGAAAGATTGGTATTGCTTCTTTCATAAATGTATGGTAGAAGTCACCAATGAAACCATCTGGACTTGGGCTTTTATTTATGAAAAGTTTTAAAATGATTAATTCAGTCTCTTCATTTGCATAGCTCTACTCTGATACTCTATTTCTATTTGAGTCCACTTTGGTAGTTGGGATCCTAGGAATTTTTTAATTTATCCTAAATTGTAAAATGTTGTCATACAGAGATATATCTAGCACCCCCTTATAATCCTTCTGTAAGTTTGCTAGTGAGGTCCCCTTTTTATTTTTTATATAACTTTTGTAATTTGAGTATTCTCTCTTTTTCTCGGTAGCGTATCTAAAGGTTTGTCAATTTTATTGATCTTTTTTAAAAAACCCACTTTGTCTTTGATTTTTCTCTATTGTTTTTCTATTCTGTTTCATTTATTTCTGTTCTAATGCTTATTATATCCTTCATTCTGCTTCATTTAGGTTTGGTTTGCTCATTTTTTTCTGAGTTTCTAAGCATAGGATATTACATTATTGATTTGAGATCTTTCTTTTTTAATATAGGCACTTACAGCTATAAATTTGCCTCTTAAAACTAATTTAGCTGTACTTTATAAACTTTATTATACTGTGTTTTCACTTGAATTTATCTCAGTGTATTTTCTAACTTTCATCATGATTTCCTCTTTGACTCATTGGTCACTTAAGAGTATGTTTAATTTCCACATATTATGAATTTCCCAAATTTCTTCTCACTGTTTATTGCTCATATAATTCAAATAATATGAAAGAAAATAATTTGTATGATTTTGAGTCATTTAAATTTACTGATCTTTATTTTATGGCCTAGCATATAATATAGCCTGGCAAAATTTTAATGTGTGCTTAAGAAAAAATGTGTATTTTGCTCTTGTTGAGTGGAGCATTTTATAGCTGTCAGTGAAATTTAGTTGGTTAAAGTTTTGTTCAAATCTTCTAATCCTTTGTTGACATTTTGGGATTGAACCCTCCAATACTATTGTTTAGTTCTCCATTTTTCCTTTAATTCTGTCAGTTTTTGCTTTATTCATCTTGGGACTTTGTTGTTAGGTGAATATGTGTTTATAATTAATATGCCTTCCCAATGAACTGATGACTTTGTCATTATAAAATATTTTTGTAACCATTTTTGCCTTAAAATCTTACTTTTCTGGTATTGCTTAGCCACTCTGGCTCTTTTTTGTTACTTGCTGCTTTGCATATAATTTTCCATCATTTTAAATGTAAGCCATGTTTCTTGTAGGCAACATATAAATGGGTTATATTTTCTTATATATCCTGCCAACCTGTGCCTTTTTATTGGAGTGTTTCATCTACTTACTTTTACAAGGTAGGATTTATGTCTGCCATTTTGTGGTTAAATGCACATTTTCTACTGTTCCAATTTGATTCCTTTGTTGTTTATGTTACTATTATATTTGTTTAAATATATTTTATTGATTATGCTATTACAGTTGTCCCATTTCCCCCCCTTTATTCCCCTCTGCCCTACATACCCCCTCCCCCCCACCTTTAGTTCACGTCCATGGGTCGTACATGTAAGTTCTTTAGCTTCTACATTTTCCTACACTATTCTGAACCTCCCCCTGTCTATTTTCTACCTACCATTTATGCTACTTATTCTCTGTGCCTTTTTCCCCTCTCTCCCCCTCCCACTCCCCCACTGATATCCCTCCATGTGATCTCCATTTCTGTGTTTCTGTTCCAGTTCTAGTTGTTTGCTTAGTTTGTTTTTGTTTTTGTTTTAAGTTCAGTTGTTAATAACTGTGAATTTGCTGTCATTTTACTGTTCATATTTTTTATCTTCTTTTTCTTAGATAAGTCCCTTTAACATTTCATATAATAAGGGCTGGGTGATGATGAACTCCTTTAACTTGACCTTATCTGGGAAGCACTTTATCTGTCCTTCCATTCTAAATGACAGTTTTGCTGGATAGAGTAATCTTGGATGTAGGTCCTTGACTTCCATAACTGGGAATACTTCTTTTCAACCCCTTCTTGCCTGCAAGGTTTCTTTTGAGAAACCAGCTGACAGTCTTATGGGCACTCCTTTGTAGGTAACTGTCTCCTTTTGCCTTGCTGTTTTTATGATTCTCTCCTTATCTTTAATCTTGGCTAATGTAATTATGATGTGCCTTGGTGCGTGCCTCCTTGGATCCAACTTCTTTGGGGCTTTCTGAGCTTCCTGGACTTCCTGGAAGTCTATTTCCTTTGCCAGATTGGGAAAGTTCTGCTTCATTATGTTTTCAAATAAGTTTTCAATGTCTTGCTCTTCCTCTTGTCCTTCTGACACCCCTATGATTCAGATGTTGGAACATGTGAAGATGTCCTGGAGGTTCCTAAGCCTCTCTGCATTTTTTTGAATTCTTATTTCTTCATTCTGTTTTGGTTGACTGTTTGTTTCTTCCTTCTGCTCCAAACTGTTGATTTGAGGCCCAGTTTCCTTCCCATCACTGTCGGTTCCCTGTACATTTTCCTTTATTTCACTTTTCATAGCCTTCATTTTTTCATCTAATTTGCTACCAAATTCAACCAATTCTCTGAGCATCCTGATCACCAGTGGTTTGAACTGTGCATCCAATAGATTGGCTATCTCTTTGTCACTTAGTTGTATTTTTTCTGGAACTTTGATCTGTTCTTTCATTTGGGCCATTTTTTTTTGTCTCAGCACACCTGTTATGTATAAGGAGTGGAGCCTTAGGTATTCACCAGGGCGGGGCAACCCACATCGCTGCATTGTGACACTGTATGTTGGTGAGGGGTCCGAGAGGGAACAGTGCCGCTTGCTGTACTGTCTGCTGGTTTTCAGTCACTTCCCCCACTACCCACAATCAAGAGGCTTTGAGGCTTTATTTACCCACTCTGGAACCCTGGGTTGCCTGGTCTGTCTTGCTCCCCAGTTGTTCCTCCTTGTTTATCTGCATGTAAATGTGGGACGGCCCAGTCCACAAGCCGCCGCCTCACCTTCTCCACCAGCTGCTGCCTTGCCTGCCCTATTCCTCCAGCCACTGCCTTGCTTCAAGTCCTCTCAGCCCAGCTGCCCATCTCCACCCCTCCTACCAGTCTGGGTGAATGTTTCTTCTTTAACTCCTTTGTTGTCAGACTTCCATACAGTCCTATTTGCTGTCAGTTCTGGTTGCTTTTTGTTTTTAAATTTGTTGTTGTCCTTCTCTTAGTTGTGCAAGGAGGCATAGTGTGTCTACTAACACCTCCATCTTGGCTAGAAGTCTGTTAGTATTGTATTTTTAAGTGATTTTAATAGTGGGGATTAAAGTTTGCAGTTTAACCCTGCCTGCTGTGGCTCAGTGGATTGAGTGTTGGCCTGAAAACCAAAAGGTTGCCCATTCAATTCCCAGTCAGGGCACATGCCTGGGTGCCGGCCAGGTCCCCAGTAGGGGGTGCACCAGAGGCAACCACACATTGATGTTTCTCTCCCTCTCCTTCTCTCTCGCTTCCCCTCTCTAAAGTAAATAAATAAAATCTTTTAAAAAATAAAACAAAATTAGCAGTTTAACTTAATCTAGTTCGGTTTAATACCAGCTTTATTTCAATGGTATATGAGACCTTTGTTTCAATACACTTCTGCTCCCTCTCCCTTTCTTTGTGCTATTATTTTCACACAAATTATATTCTTATCCATTCCAAGTACATCAGGTTGATACTTGCTGCCTTATGTAGTTGTCCATTACATTAGATAAAAGAAGAGAAAAACAGAAGCAAAATATGTTTTTACTATCTTTTATGTTTAGCTATATACTAGCCTTTTCCAGTGCTCCTTGTTTCTTCCTGTAGGTTTGAGTTAACATCTAGTGTCCCTTCATTTCAGCCTGAAGGGATTCCTTTAGTATTTCTAAAGTTGGGATATCGCTGCTAGTAACAAATTTTCTCAGTGTTTATCTGGGAATATCTTCACGTGTGCAGGGTTGTTTTGCTGGATAGAGAAGTCTTCACTGACAATCTCTTTCTTTCATTAATTTAAATATGTCATCTAACTGCCTTTTGGCCTCTATGGTTTCTGATGAGGATCCTTTGTATGTGATGAGTCACTTCTCCTTCTGTTTTCAAGATTCTCTGTTTGTATTGGTCTTTCTAAAATGTGATTATAATGTGTCTTTGTGTAGATCTGTTTGAATTTATCTTACAGTTTGTTGAGCTTCTAGGATGTGTAAATTAATACTTTCTGTAAAATTTGGGGTGTTTAGGGCCATTATTTCTTCAAATATTATTTCTTCCCCTTTCTCCCTTCTCTTCTCCTGATACTCTTATTTTGTATATGTTCATGAACTTGATTGTATCCACAGGTCTCCAAGGTACTGTTTATATTTTATTCTTTTTTTTTCTTTCCAGGCCTAGACCTGAATAATCTTAATTAGTCTATCTTTAAGTTCAGATTCTTTCTTCTGAAGCTCTCAGATTTGTTTTTGAGCACCTCTAGCATTTCAGTTATTATTATACGTTTCAACTCCACAACATCTACTGAGTTTTTTAAAAATTATTTATTTATCTTTATTGATTTCCTCTAATTGGTAAGATATCATTGTCATCCTTTTCCTCAATTTGTTGTTATCTTAACATAGTTATAATAGCTGATAATAGCTTAGTAGTCTCTGTCTACTAAGTCCACCACTAGTCCCTCCTCCTTAGGACATTTTTTCTTGTCTTCCTTTTTCTCCCCTGATATGTGTCATATTTTTACTTTTCTTGGCATATCTCATAATTTTTGTTGAAACTGTAGATTTTAGATAATAGATTGTATGTTGTAACAACTATTGTATAGGATCACTCTCCCCTCCAAATTTTGTTATTTTTGCTGGTATTTTGCAATCAATAGCCACTGCGTTCTTTGCTAGATTTTGTTTTTAAGTATTGTTTTTATTTTCACGCTGGGTTCTTAGGGGTCATTCTTAAGTCAGTATTAATTAGTGGTTAGCCAATGATCTATCAGAAGGTTTCCTTAAATGCTTTGTCAGTATGTCTGTCACCCTTTGCCAAGAGGATCTGTGTATAGAGGCACACCTTTAGATTTCGGGCACTTTACAAAACAGACTTAGCTTTCACTTCCTGCTTGTGCGGGACCTTAATTTCAAGCTGCATAAACTAGAGTGACTGGAACCTTCTTCTTTCCCAGGTCACATCTCATGCATATACACACTGACTCCTAGATACCCAGAAATGTCTTAGAGCCTTTTGAAGTTCCCTAGTTTTAGTTGTCTAGACCTCTGAGACTTCCTTATAAATTTTCCGCCATTGCTCTTCTGTCTCTTAACTGAAATCACAGCCTTGGACCAACAGCTATGATGCTTTAGCAAATTACTGTTATTTTAGGTAATGTCCTGAGAAGAGGCCTCTTTTGTTTTTGAAATAGCTGCTAATTCATACAATATATTGATTGTCCTATACGGATGGGGCTTTTAATCAAGTTCCAGAAGTGGTCAGTCCTCTCATTGGCTTTGCTACTGTTAGTTTTTCATGACTGCCACACTGCTGGCCTGGAGAGAAAGAGGGGGTGGGACTTGTGCATGTACATGACATAGATACTGCTATCTTGCAGAGACTTAGTAGTTTCTCTTGAACAAACAATTTTCAGTTTGTCCTGTGGCTCTGGTTAATTTCTAGAGTTCTAAAATATTTTATTTTAGTTGTTTAATTGATTGTTCTACATTTTCGTGAGAAAACAGTGTCACTGACTTTTTTACTCTGCCATACAAGAACACTTCTCAATTGTAAGTGTGGCTTTTTATCCATGTCTGTGCTTTTATTATTAAAGTAATATGCAGGAATGTTAAACCAGTGTTCCCTTGTCCTTTTCCAAGAGCCAGGCCTGGCCAACTCAGATTTTAGGGTTTCTTTTCAAATTGTAGCTTCTCCCACTATATGGAAATAACACCGTGTCTTCTATTAAGAAAGAAGAAGGAGGAGTTGATGTAAAAGAAGTCTATGCCAAGAAGGTAGAAGTAGATCACTTTGTTGCACCTTTTTTCCTGGTGAATTACAGAAAATAAAAGAGAGTTGAATACTATACAGTGATCTCTCATTTCTTTATTTTCTTCACTCAGAATGGATCCCAAGGGGGAAGGACCCAACGGGAACATCCCCGTACAGATGCCTGGAGACCCTGGGGCAGGGTGCTCAGGAAGATGGTCCTACAGTATCTTTCTTTGTTCCCCAAGCCTGTACATGGTACTCAACCATGTGACCATATGTGGAGGTATTAATAGGGGCAGAAGACTGGCTAGGACCCAGGGTACAAATAAAATGGTTGCCACATTTAAAGTATCATATCAATGCCCCGGACTGTAAATTCTCATCACAGGTGCTTGCATGTCCTCCACAAGGTCAAGTAGAACCAGCTGCACCTGAAAGATCACCAGTCCAGGGAGCATTGCTAAGTGGTTGCCCCATGATGGAGTCTAGAGGAGACCAATAAGGTTCTCGAAAGTGCCACATGAGTCCTAAACATTTATCTTCTCTCTTGCCACGAGGTTATCCTGGGAAGAAAGCAAGGGAAGGCAGCAGGAGTAGAGGTGGGGAGAGAAAAACTGGAAAACATTTACCAAAAAGAGATTGAGTAATTCAAAATACAGTATTCAAACTAGAAGAGTCTGTGATGCAAACATTGAGAAACTGAAAGGCTCTGCCTTAACCTCCCAAGGGGATGAAAGAGGATTGTAAGAAAGGTCAGACATGTCATGGAAAATAAGGAAGCTCCTTTTCTTTGTACGTCTAAGTGCAGTTCAAGCCCACTTGTGATCTCTTCTCTGTCCAAGTCAGACAGAAGTATGCTGCGCTCCCTTCCAGTCAACAGAAGTTGACTGTCCCCAGCTGTTCTCTCATGCTCTTCTCTCCTTTCTCTCTTCCTCTCTGGTATTCCCAGCAGAAGAGCTAGGGCTATGACCCCCTGGAAGAACCAAATTTCTATGCTTGTTGTCACCCGTGGGAATCTCCATGTAAGGTCATAGGCCCACACTTCCATTAACATAGAGGACAGCAAGCTTCTGTTTCCTCGGCCTTGAATGCCTTCCACCTGTTTTCCCCTTCTCCACCTGACTACTTGTCCCTAATGAGCCAACGTGAACCTCTGCCTCCTAGTCCCCAGCCCGAGTCAAAGAACAGTCCCCTAGGCTCCCACCGTGTCCTCCCCATCTCCGCCTTCCCCCTGCCAACAATACTGTGGGTGTTCCCTCACTTCTCTGTTTCCCCCCGCCAGCCTGTCAGCTCCTGGATGCCTGTTCTGCATTTTATTCGCTTTTCTCAGTATCTGAAAACAGAAGTCACTGGGTGTTTATTATTTTTGATTCTGCGTCCCAAATTTTACCACTTTGTATTTTTTGTTCACTCAGAATATTGAATACCTACCCTGGGTGTAGCACCACTAACTACTCATTCAATAAATAAAACCCAGTCCTTAAAGGCGAAGAACTTATAATTCTGTGGGACAGATAAGTGCCCATTCAAAATACAATGGGTTGAGTGCTTTAAGGGAAAAGGTAGTGAGATTAGAATAAACAAAGCCCTAGCTTTCAGGGGTATCAAGGTAGACTTCATGTAAGAATATGTTTTATTTGTAAATGAATGGATCAAAAAACTATGGTACATTTACACAATGGAATTCTATGCAGCAGAAAGAAAGAAGGAGCTCCTATCCTTTGCAACAGCATGGATGGAACTGGAAAGCATTATGCTAAGTGAAACAAGCCAGGCAGTGAAAGACAAATACCATGTGATCTCACCTTTAACAGGAACCTAAACAACAAAACAAAGAAACAAGCAAAACATAACCAAAGACACTGAAATAGAGGACAGGCTGACAGTGACCAAAGGGGAGAGAAGAGGGAACTTCAGGGGAGAATGGGAAGGGTTTACAGGAACAAATTTAAAGGACATATGGTCATAAACTAGGAGGGGGGTGGAAACGGGAGGGAAATGGGGAGGGCTGGGTGGGTGGGCTGGAATGGGAGTAAAAGGGAGAAAACTGTACTTGAACAATGATTAAAATAAAAAATATTTAAAAAACATAAAAAAGAATATGTTTTATTTGAATCTCAAAGAATGAGTCAAATTCTGCAAGAAAAGTATGGGAGGCAGCCATTGATTAATATAGGAAAAATAAAGAGAGATAGTTCAAGTTTACATGTTTAACATGTATCATTCCATCTAAGAATGGAAAGGATGGCTACAGGTTGATTAAAAACCTCAACTATATTTACCAACTGAAAACTAGTAGATATTTGAATTACAACCCCACATCCTAGACCTAAGCTTTTTGCCACAACTTGATGCCTAAGTGAAACTAGAGACTTCATCGTTATGTTTAGCTTGTCAATGGCTCCCATTTAGACAGCACATTACAAGCTGGGAAAGGAATTTTAGTGGCACCTCTTCCATCATCCAGAAAACACGGGACCCTTCCTGAAGTATCCATGTCAGGAGGTCCTCCCCTAGTCTGGCCCATATTCTGGTCATTTCCTCCGGCGTTTTTAAAAAATAAAATGCTAAAGATAGACATGCATTGCCTCATCCTAAATGTCATCTTTACTCAAAACCAGTGTCAGCAAACTGTATGAAGATACTGTCAGAAGCACACTTGAATTTTCTAACACATGCCCTGGTTTTTGAAGTGAATAATAGGGCGAGGAAAATGATTTTCAGTTTGTGAAACTCTTGCAAATTCCTGTGCACTACATTAGAGCCTTGTCTAGCTTCTCGCCTCTTCTTTGTGGGTGGGTGGGTGTTCTCTTTGTGCAGATTATGCTCAGCTATTTCTTTTTCTCTGTTGAGTAAATCTCTGCCTGTTACATGCTTTGATATGTCTGTAATTCACTCACCTACAACTCTTCTAAGAAATATTCTCTGGGCATCCGCAATGAGATCTTAACTATCAAAGTAGACTATAGTCTACTATCAAAGAATATAGACAATAGCAATATAAAAAACAGATATCAAAAGGTCTATTCGAGCAAATAAAAGTGAAGGCAAAATAATATGCACAATTCAAGATTTTCATAAGTGTAACTTGATAAAAGACATAATATTTTACTGAGATGCTGTGAGTGACTAGATACCAAATGAATGCTAAAAACTATTAGTACTTTTAAAATGAGAGAGAGAGAGAGAGACAGAGAGAGCACCTTCACAGGGCTGTATGGGGTGAGGGGAAAGAGTGCAGCGAGAGGAGAAGTGTTCTGGGGATTGTGGCCTGAGCCCAGAACATGCAAATCGGTGGATGTCTGGTGACCTTTATGGGGAGTGACAGGGATGTGATTAAGAGGGGACATGCAGAGAGCTTCTGGGGGGCCAGCAACGTTCTATTTCTTTTTTAATTAGGTGGTAATTACATAAGTGTTCATTTGCTTTTTGGAACATTCTGTGTGTGTTAAATTCCACAATAAAAATACCTTAGAAAAGAGATGGGTGGGTTGGAAAAGGCTTGAGTAGCTGGAGGTCGAGAGTTCCCTTGAAGCCTCCACCTTAAGACAGTGAGGTCAGGCATGAGTAAGACACAGTCATGGCTCTCGGGAAGGAGCGAGGGTGACTGGAAGGGAGCCCCACAGGGGAGCCTAGGGTGAGATTACAAACACTCCAGCACATGCTGCTGGGGCACCTCGGCTTTTCCTGATCAGAAACAGAGAACCACTCAACCGTTTTAAGAGGAAGTGAGGTGCTACTGAGGGTGCAGTATCGCTGGTAAAGCCAATATTGTTTTGGCTTTCTCACACATATGTTTTCCTTTGCCAATATTTTTGAGCTTCAGAACAGCTGTGTCACCATCTTTGAGTATTTTCCAAAACAGTGTACAAAATCCCTGTGAGTAAGTAAGCACAATAAATCCAAGTTAGCTACTTTAACCTTTTTTGTTGTTGTTGTTAGACTAGAAAGAAGGCTACAGGAATATTATTACTTGAATGCACGGTCTGATCAATTATCCTGATGTCCCAAGTTTCCTCAGACCTGTTGAGCAGTGCCCAACTGTGCCAACACCATTAGGTCAGCTCCTAAAATTTGATTGGCTCCTAATGGTGTTTATCCCATCTTTATCTCCTCCAATCCCTTCGCCATACCAGGAAAATTTAAAGAGCTATTTATAGCAAATGGGTCCCCAGTCATTATATATATATATATATATATATATATAAAAGTATAATTGCACATTGAAGAGGAACCTTAGCTCACATTTCCTCGCAGGTATCTGTGGGTGCCTGTTCACAAGGGTGCGTTCAAGTCACTGCCTAGAAGCCACATTTGAGAAAACATTGATGGGAAAGGATAGAGAGAGCCAAGGATCAGAAATCATGCCTCTGATGTCAGCAGTTCCTCAACCTGATAACACTTGCATCATGTCTGAAGGGGAATATGAGAATACAGATTATTTTTAGAATGTTGTTTTCCATGTTCTGACAGGAATCCTTCCCTTTTGTTTCTTCTCAGAGGTGGTTTCTCCACCCTCCTCCCCCTCCTCCCCCTCCTCCTCCTCCTCCTTCTATGGTTTTGAGTGGAAAATGCCCTGCAGCAGAAAGAGGAGGAAGGAAGCTCCAGAAAAGTCTCAGGGGGTTCCAGTTTTTACAGGAATCGTGTCTGGTTCTGCACATGTGTGTGCACGTATTTTTGAGGGAGGAATGGAAAACAGACTGGGGAGAGTACATCCTTTCCCAGAGAAAGATTTTATCCTTTGCTAACCCTCAACATGCTCAGCCTAGGGGGTAACTTCAGGGAGGACCTAAGGGAAAAAAATCAGATACAAATTGAGGCTCGATTTGAAAAGCTGTATAGGACTCCCTTGCCTTAAACAAGCAAGTAAATGAAGATCAGCCAGTAGTCAGGTCTGAAAGTCTTCTCTGTCCACCTTGGACAGATGGATACTTCTTCAGGTCTTTTTCCAGAAAGAAGAGAAGCACATCCTGGGGTGGAGTTGGGGGCGGGAGTGGAATCCTCTAAGCAGGTCTCCTCCTAACATTCTCAGGTCCAGGTGTGAAAAACATAAAGGGAGACTTGTGAATCGTATTCAAATCTTTGAAACACCTAAGACAGACTCAGAGGCTGCTAAATTAAATATGTTCTATCATCTCACATCGATCATAGTAGTTTAGAAGACCACATTCAAATTCAGAATTTGCAGGCTCTGCTCAGAGTTCTGTGCTCTAATATGGTAGCATAAGGGAGCTGGTCCCCAGCCCTACCCCAGAGTCCGATCCCCCTTTCCGGCTCTGGCTCTACTCCAGAGTGCGGTGAGCCATGGACCTGTGTGTGGGCACCCCAGCCTGCATACATACCCAAGGCATGATCCAAAAAAGAGCTGTAAACTGGACTTCATTAAAATTAGAAATTTAGCCCTGGCTGGCGTAGCTCAGTGGATTGAATGTAGGCTGCGAACCAGGCATCGCAGGTTTGATTCCCAGTCAGGGCACATACCTGGGTTGCAGGCCATGACCCCCAGCAACCACACATTGATATCTCTCTCTCTCTCTCTCTCTCTCCCCCTCCCTCCCTCCTTTCCTTCTCTAAAAATAAATAAATAAAATCTTTAAAAAATTAGAAATTTCTGCTCTGTGAAAGATACTGTCAGCAGAGTGAAAAGACTAGTCATAGACTGGGAGAAAATGCTTGCAAAAGGCATAGCTGAGAATGAAATGTCATCCAAAATATACAAAGAATGCTTGAAACTTAATCAGAAAACAAACAATACAACTAAAAAATAGGCCAAAGACCTTAACAGACAACCTCACTAGAGAAGATATACAAGTGGCAAATAAACACATGAAAAGATGCTCCACATCATATGCCATCAGGGAAGCACATAGTAAACAAAAGGAGACACCACTACACACCTACTAAAATGGCCCAAATCCAGAGCACAGATGACACCAAACGCTGGTGAGGATGACATGGAGCAACGGGGAATTTCATTCACCACCGCTGGTGGGAATGCAGAATGGCACAGCCACTCTAGAAGGCAGTTTCTCAGTTTCTTACAAAATTAAACAGAATCTTACCATGTAGCAGCTATTGCACTCCTTGGTATTTACTCGCTAAAGCTGAAAGTTTATACCTACACAAAAACCTACACATGGATATTTATAGCAACTTGATCCACAATCGCTGAATCTTTGAAGCACAAGAGATCCTTCAGCAGGTGAATGGATAAATAGGCTGTGATCCACCCAAACAATGGAATATTATTCAGCATGAAAGAGAAATGAGCTATCAAGCCAAGAAAGGACATGAAGGGAACTTAAATACATATTTCTAAATGAAGAAGCCGCCCTGGCTGGTGTAGCTCAGTGGATTGAGCGCAGGCTGCGAACCAAAGTGTCGCAGGTTCGATTCCCAGCCAGGGTACCTGCCTGGGTTGCAGGCCACAACCTCCAGCAACCACACATTGATGTTTTTTTCTCTCTCTCTATCTCCCTCCCTTCCCTCTCTAAAAATAAATAAATGAAATCTTTAAAAAATGGCTATTGTTTATAACTAGCTCATAAAACAAAATTAAAAAAAAATAAATGAAGAAGCCTATCTGAGAAGGCTACTTACTGTATGATTCCAACCATATAACATTTTGGAAACGTCAAAGCTATAGAGATAGTCAGCAGATCCATGGGTTGCCAGGATTTGGGGGGAATAAGGGATAATAAATAGGCAGAACACAGGATGTTAGGGCAGTGAAACTACTCTGTATGAATCTGTAACGATGGATGCATGCCATGATGTATTTGTCCATAAACTGTACAACACCAAGGGTAAACCCTAATGTATACTATGGTGTGGGGTGATCATGATGTGTCAATGCAGCTCACTAATTGTGACAAATGCACCACTCTGGTAGGGGATGTTAATAATGGGGAAGGCTATGCATACCCAGGAGCAGGGAGCCTATGGGAAATCTCTGTATCTTCCTCTCAATGTTGCTGTGAACCTAAAACTGCTCTAAAAGTAAAATATTTTTAAAAATGAACCATAAAGTTATGGGTTTATTTCTGGGGTGTCTATTCTGTTCCGTTGATCTACATGCCTGTCCTTGTGCTAGTACCATGCTGTTTTGATTATTATGGCCTTGTAGTATAGTTTGATATCAGGTAGCAGGATTCCTCCAACTTTGTTCTTTTTTTCTCAAAGTTGCAGAGGCTAATTCAGGGTCTTTTGTGGTTCCATATAAATTTTTGGAAAATTTGTTCTAAATCTGTGAGATTTGGATAGATACATGCAACAAAAAAAAAATGAAACTAGACCATCAATTTACACCATACATAAGAATAAACTCAAAAATAAATTAAAGACTTAAATATAAGTTGCAAAAACATAAAAATCCTATAAGAAAACATAGGCAGTAAAATTTCAGACATTTTCTGGTAACAGTATTTTTGCTGATATATCCTTGCTCTCCGTAAGCAAGAGAAACAAAGGAAAAAATAAACAAATGGGACTACATCAAATTAAAAAGCTTTCGACCAGCAAGAGAAACCACCAGTGAAACCACAAAATGAAAAGTGAACCCACTGAAGAAGAGAATATGTTTGCCAATGATACATCTGATAATTTCCAAAATATGTGAAGAATTTCTACTGCTCAACACCAAGAAGACAAACAACCCAATTAAAAATTAGGCAAAGGAGCCCTGGCTGGCGTAGCTCAGTGGATTGAGCGTGGGCTGAGAACCAAAGTGTCCCAGGTTCGCTTCCCAGCCAGGGTACATGCCTGGGTTGCAGGCCATAACCCCCAGCAACCGCACATTGATGTTTCTCTCCCTTTCTCTCTCTCTCTCTCTCTCTCTCTCTCTCTCTCTCTCTCTCTCTCTCCTCTCTAAAATGAATAAATAAAATCTTAAAAAAAAAAGAGAGAATACCACTTTTAAAATTAAAAAAAAAATTAGGCAAAGGAACTGAATAGACAATTCTCCAAAGAGGACAGATGACCAATAGACATAACTAAAGCCTGTTTTTTTAAAATCTAGACAAAACAGAAACAAAACAAAACAAACAAAATTTTTGATCAGCTATGTGAGATGAAAAATTGAATTATCTATAAAGTATTTTCAATAGTACTTACCAGAAGAGTATGAAGCTGTAAGTGTAGGAATAATTATGGTAGAGGAGTGTAAGACAGACACTTTCAATCTTTTATTTTTTAATTATATTTCATTGATTATGCTATTACAGTTGTCCCAGTTTTTCCCCCTTTGCCCCCTTCACCCAGCACCCCCCACCCCATCAGGCAATCCCCACAGCATTATTCATGTCTAGGTGTCATGCATATAAATTCTTTGGCTACTCCATTTTCTATACTGTACTTTATATCCCCGTGGCTTTTCTGTAACTCCCTATTTGTACTTCTTAATCCCTTGACCTCTTCACCCATTCCACCACATCCGTCTCTCATCCAATAATCATCAAAATGCTCTCCATATCCATGATTCTGACTCTGTTATTCTTGTTTGGTTAGTTTGTTTTATAGATTCAATTGTTGATAGATATGTACCTTTTGCCATTTTATTGTTCATAGTTTTGATTTTCTTTTTCTTCAATATGTCCCTTTAACATTTCATATAATAATGGTTTGGTGATGATGAACTCCTTTATCTTTTCCTCATCTGGGAAGCTCTATATCTGCCCTTCAATTCTAAATTATATCTTTGCTGGGTGGAGCAATCTTGGCTGTAGGCTCCTACTTTCCATGACTTTGAATATTTCTTGCCAATCCCTTGTAGCCTGCAAAGTTTCTGTTGAGAAATCAGCTGACAGTCTGATGGGAACTCCCCTGTAGGTAACTAACTGCTTTTCTCTTGATGTTTTTTAAATTCCTCTTTATTTTTAACCTTTGGCATTTTAATCATGATGTGTCTGGGAGTGGGCCTCTTTGCATCCATCTTGTTTGGGACTCTCTGTGCTTCCTTGGCTTGTCTGTCTATTTCCTTCACCAAATTAGGGAATTTTTCTTTCATTATTTTTTCAAATAGATTTCCAGTAACTTGCCCTTCCTCTTCTCCTTATAGCACCCATATGACGTGAATGTTAGACCTCTTGAAGTTGTCCCAGAAGCTGCTTACACTATCCTTCTTTTTTTCTATTTGTTTTTCTTCTTCTTGTTCTGATTGCTTGTTTTTTGCTTTCTTATGTTCCATATCATTGATTTTATTCTCAGTTTCATCCACTCTACTCTTGTTTCCCTATAAATTGTTCTTTTTTTTCATTAATGTATCCTTCACTTCTGACTGGATCTTTTTTATGCTGTCAAGGTTCTCACTAAGCTCCTTGAGCATCCTTATAACTAGTGCCATGAACTCTGCATCTGATAGATTGCTTACCTTCATTTCATTTAGCTCTTTTTCTAGAGTTTTGATCTGTTCTTTCATTGCAGCCATGTGTCTTTGTCTCCTTGTTTGGCAGCCTCCCTGTGTTTGCTTCTATGTATTAGGTAGAGCTGCTTTGACTCCATGTCTTGGTAGTGTGGCCTAATGTAGTGGGTGTCCTATAGAGTCCTATGGTACAGCCTCCCCTATCACCCAAGCTGGGTATTTGAGGTGTGCCCTACATGTGGGCTGAGTACACCCTCCTCTTGTAGTCGAGCCTTGGTTGCTGTTGGCGGATCAATGGGAGGGATTTACCCAGGCCAATCAGTCGGCTGCAAGGATTGGCCATTACCACTTGTCACCAACTGCCATCCTTTGTAGATGATTGGCTGTGCAGGGGCAGTGTAGTGGTACTCCAAAGTGGTCTGTAGCTGTCCCTGGGTGTGCTGGCCCTGGGGTTTCCCAGGCAGTGCACCCCAAGGTGGTTTGCCTGGAGCCACCCTGCCTGAGCTATAAAGCAGCCTGAGATGGCTGCTACTTGTGCTGGGCTTGGAGATTTCCAGGTGAAGCCAAGCCGTGACTCTTAATGTGGCTGTTGCTAGTGCTAGGCCTGGGGCTCACTGAGGCCAGCTGTTGCTTGTTTCATAGGATTTTGGAAGTTGTGAAGCATGAACCAAGACCAAATATTCTTGTGGAAAAGCAGCTTGGATAGGGCAGAGTTTCTGGGGATCTCCAAGGTTGGTCAAACAATGTTAGCCAGGTTGATGGAGTCTTGATTATGGCACCAGCTTCCCGGCTCTATGGATGGGGTTAAAAAAGGGACAGTGGCCTCTGGTCTCCTTGACGCCAGGCACTTCAGTTTCTGCCTGGATACCTTTCAAGCTGCTACCCCAGTGCTGGAGCTCAGAGGGAGTGAGTCTGAGTAGGTGAGTCTGTGTGTAGGTTCTTTAAGAGGAAATGATTGGGGCTCCAGAATTTTCTTCTACTGACTCAGTGCTCACTGATTTTTGTAGCCAGAAGTTACGGGGACTTATCTTCCTGGCACTGGAACCCTGGGCTTTGGGGGACTGGTGTGGCGTAGGGGCCCTGGTGTAGGGCTGGGACTCCTCATTCCAGAGATACCCCTCCAGAATTTTTACCCACGACACTCGGATATGGGACCAGCCCATTCCACATCTGCGCCCCTCCTGCCAGTCTGGGTGGACGTGGTTTCTTTAATTCCATAGTTGGCAGGCTTCCATTCAGCTCAATTTCTGATGGTTCTGAGTGATGGTTGTTCTATACTTCAGTTGTAATTTTGATGTGGCTGTGCAAAGAGGCGAACCACGTGTGCCTTGACCAGAAGGCTCAGTCGTACTTGTAAAAAGATATTGTTACAGATTGATTTATGTCCCCTCAAAATTCGTATGTTGAATCCTAACCTACAGTTTGATGTCATTAGGAGGTGGGGGGTCTTTGGGGGTGACTGGGTCATGAGAACAGAGCCCTCCTGAATGGGAGTGTTGCCCTTCCGAAACAGACCCAGGGAGCTCTCTAAT
This sequence comes from Phyllostomus discolor, assembly GCF_004126475.2. Lineage (NCBI taxonomy): Eukaryota > Metazoa > Chordata > Mammalia > Chiroptera > Phyllostomidae > Phyllostomus > Phyllostomus discolor. The sequence goes on along the minus strand of NC_040916.2, from coordinate 22,148,680 downwards.
CCCAGGCCCCATGTGGGCGAACAGAGAGAAGATGGGGCCATCTGTGAACCAGGAAGTCCTCCTCAGACACCAGTCTTCAGAGATCTTGAACTTACTTTGAACTTCCCAGTCTCCAGACTGTCCAAAATCAATTTCTGCTGTTTACAAGCCACTCAATCTATGCATTCTGTTACAGCTGCTGGAACAGGCTGCAATAGATACCCAGGAGGAAAAAGTAAAACACAAATAAACCAAAACACAGCTGGTGCCCCACCCATTCCTACCAGTTTCTGTACAGTAGTTTTTAAAAGTTTTTAACATTCACCATGTCCCAGATACTTGCTATGTAGAGATTATCTCAGGCAATTCTCTTTATCCCCATTTCAGAGATGGGGTAGGTAGAGACGGGGCCAGAAGGCACGCAGGTAGTACTCAGTGCACCCGGGACTTGAACCCAGGCCTCTGGTTTTCTAGAACACACGCCTCAGCACTAGACCTCACCGTCTTCCCAGGTCCTCGCTGCACACAGAATGGAAAAGCTGCACCCTAGTCCCTACTACCAGACCTGCGACCAGGGTTGGTGTAGTTCATCTCTCTGTTGTCCTTTGTAAAACAGAGAAAATGGTTTGTTGGTTCTCCCAGGCAGGGCTGTTCCAAGGACCAGGGGAACAGCTACGGAAGTGCCCAGCACCGTACCAGGAATTTGGTGCGTGTGGGTTCCTCCCTTTTTTCTTGGGCTACTTGACTATTTTCTTTGATTCATTTTTGCTTGTTTGTTTGTTTTTATGTCCTCTTGGATGTGCAATTCCCAGGAATAACAGTGATTTTCCCCCTGGCATATTTACTAACCAGACAGTTCCCTCTACCTGTCTTAGGTCTTCTGTTTGTACAAGGATCACATGATTGCTTGTTGTGTTTGTTTTTGCAAGAGAGCACTACAGATCCCTGATTTTAAAGAAAGGAGAAGGCCGGGTGTGACTTTTAAAGTAAGTGCAAGGCTCCTCGGGTCATGTAATTCTGTCATCAGCCCCAGAAGAGCTCTTGCAAAGCACATGTCTTTTTCTCACGGGTCAGCAGTTCTGTTCTGACGCAGAGTGGGCCGAGCAGTCTTGGGAAACTATGTCCAGTTCCTGCAATTAGCGTTTAAATCTGGCATGTGTCTCCTGCTTTCTGTAACTGAGCCTCTTGTGACTGGGCAGCTTCCTGATTTTGCAGGTGGGTCCCAAACATGCTGTGAGAATAAGGGGGCTGGCAGAGCTGGAGGGTCCATCATCTTTGCCATGGTGAACAAGCTGTGTTATTCTTTGCTTAAGGTGCTCAAAAGCCAGACCCTTCCATGGGCTGGGGGGGGGCGGGGGGGTGAACTATTTACTCCTTGCATTCGGAGAAGCAGAGTGATCAGGAAGATTCCATCCCCTGCAGCTGTGTCTCCATGCAGTGGGTGGATCAAGACGGCAAAAATCTGAGCTGCTCCTCCCACAGGGAAGAGGTGCCAATTTTTATCCTAACCAGCGAAAGTCCCGCTGACTGTTCCACCCACCGGAGAATCCTCCTGGGCTGGCCCGAGCAGTGGGCGATTTGCATCAACCGCCACCACCTCAGGCCTGTTTGCACCAGGAGCGGCGGAAACCCTGGAGGCGTGTGATCTCTGCCAGTTTCTCTGAGTCCTTACTAGTTTTAAAAGTGATTATCAGAGGGAAAGGCGGGTAGGGGAGGTAGGGGAGGAGAAAGGGGGTATACCTGGTGGTGGGAAAGAGATTTGACTTTGGGTGGTGAACCCACAATATAATACACAGATGATGTATTACAGAACTGTACATCTGAAACCTATGTGATTTATTCATCAATGTCACCCCAATAAACTCAATAAAGTTCTTAAAAATATATATATGCATACACATATATTTATATCTAAAGATATAGATAAAGCCAACCGTCTGCTTCCTTCCCGTGGCCCGCTGCTGAGGCGCTGCTGCTACTTGCAGGGTTAGCCGAGCAAAGCAGGGAGGCTTGGGCCCTGGCCAGCTCCAGCACTGCTCGATTGACAGCCCAGATCCGCCCTTAAGGCTTGGTGAACCTGCTTGTAATCCCCCTGATGACCAGGTCCTTTAGTGGCCTGGTGAGGCCACACCTATCTGATACCCAAATAAGGGAATGGGGCTACTCCTGGAGAAACTGAGGGGTCTGACATCCATGGCCCAGGGTTCAATGCCAAGGACAATGCCATGACCCTGGCACCCAAGGACTTAGGGTTCTCCTTGAAATCCTGCGAATAGGCATGGAGAACACTGCCTAGTGCCTGACCCAAGGAGGCTTTGCAGGTACTAATACTTTACCCTCTTCCCTCCCTTTTTTTCTCTTCTGAGCACCTTGTTATGTAGAGCCTGGGAATAATTTTTTTTTCTTAAATAGAGACTGGAAAGGACAGCCCAGCATGTTCTCCTTAATCCTCGGTGTGCCTGTAGGCTGAGGGGGATTCCAACGTAAAGACCTGAGTGTAAACATCCTATTTTACTGACCCAGCACTTCGGCTCCTTTCCCACACCTCCACCCCCGGTCTGTTCCTCCTCCGCTTGGGTTCCCTGCTCACCTGCAGCCTGGACCTACGTCATGAGCTTCCTTGCTCTCTGCCCTGGCTTCGCACAGACTCCTCAGTCACCACCTGCCCAGAGGTGGGGAGAGCTGAGCCAGGTTCTAATGAATGAAAAGGGAGGGCTCACCACAGAGCACACCCCGAGGCACCAATTCCCAAGCGGCTTCCCAGGTATTGACTTGTGCTAACAACGGCAGGGAAATTTTGCAGGTGGAGGTTTCCACGCCTCAGCAGCACAAGCTTGCTCAATCCTGAAACCGAAACTGAATACTTTGCAGGTCATCCGTGTGTTCTGCCTTAATTCCTCACATTCTTTCTTGCATTCCAAGCGTTACTAGCCTGGTTGTACCTCAGGGGCACTTTGCAGAAGGAAAAGAGATATTTAACAACTTGTGCTCGTTTTCTCCTGAATGCTCCAAATGTATTATCTTTGGCAAATTCAAGTTATCAGATAGTTTCATAAAACTCAGATCCTGTTTTAATTGCCTAAAAAAAATAAGAGAGAAAGAAATGGTGAGCACTTTCTTTGCATCAAGGACAAAGCTAGAAATTAACTGGATGTCTTCGGTCCCCCACCGCCATGCCCTAGTCTGAGGAGGGCTCCACACTGTGGGCAGTCTGGACACGCCACTGGTGACCAGAAACCTTTCCCTTACTTCTGTGCAGTGTCTTTCACACAACACCGAGGATAAGGAGGAGGCAGCCAGGTTGACAGTGATGAAACCCAATTGTAACTGGCCACTCGATGATGCCAAGTCCCTTTCTCATGTCCTCACCTATGGGCCTCATCCTCTCTCACTGCTCAGGGGTTTTCACTACATTTGGATAAAATGTGGTCACCAACAACTCTTGAGTTTGACCTCTTGTGATATCTGCCACCAGAGATGGCCTTTCTGACCTCTCTGTCTCTCTCTCTCTTGCTCTCTCTTCTCTCTCTCTCTTTTCTCAACCTCAAACATCCTTGAGCCCAGAATTCAGTGATTCAGCCTGGGAGACCCAGAGAATGGTCTACTCTGCCCAGAGATTGGGAACAATGAGATGTTGATACACCTTCGTGGAAAACCAAAACGTGTTGACTGTCTGGAGTGGGGGAGGAGCCAGGGACCAAGATCACGAATGGTCTTCTCTAACACCGTTGGGTTTTACCTGGCAGGTGGTGAAGGAGCCGTTGAAGGACTTTAAACAGGGTAGTGGTGGGAGGGGAGTATATTCTCAGGAGCATACCGCAGTGTGGAAGAGAGGCTGGAGGCCGTGCAGCCATGCATCCGTGCCCATGGACAGCAATGCCTTTCTCCTGCACACCTACATCCCATGCAAGAGTCAGGCCCAGAACGGCAATCACCTGGGCCCCAGCTTTAGGCTTTAGGCAGATCGACAGCTGTGCCTCACCCTTTTCATTGGAAAGACAGAATCTAGGGGTACACACCTCCTCCTGACCCAGGGTCAGAGGAGAGAATGTTAGTGGGTGCTACTCCTACTGAGGTTTGGTTTTGGATTGGTTTGTTTGTTTTTTCCAAACTCTCTGCCCCCTACCAGCCGTGAGAGAACAAATGTGGGGGATTTGGGTGATAAGGAGCCAGTCTCATGTCTTCCCCCAGAGCCATTACAGCCTTGGAGTGAGCGGCAAAATTATGAATCACATATTTGGGAACAGCTGCAGGAGTGTCTCTACCTAAGTGTTGGGGTAAAAACAGTTTTCCTCAAACATCTTAAGGTCCCTGGCGAGGCCTGGCGATTACACTGACAAAGACAGATTAACAGGAGAAAAGCGTGAAAATGATTCATGTTTTACGTGACAGTGGAGGCTTGATGAGCAAATTAAAATCTGAAGAACTGGTCCGGCCTGAGCTTTTCTGTGCTAGGCTGCACGAAGAGGGGAAAGTCATGGGAAGACATGAGAGGACAGAGGGTATGACATGTTCTCAACACCATCAAGTGACCTCTCTCAGAAACTGTCTTGCCTGATTTGGCCTCTGGAGGAATAAAGTCTCGTTGTTGGGTATTACTCCATTGCTGAAGACCAGTTTGCTTGCTGCTCCCTTCTCAGAAGTGTTACTTGTTATTTCTGATGAATAGTTCATGCCAGCAGCTCTGGGAAATGGGCTCAGAAGGGCCCTGCCACTGTTGAACGACGCCACTGGTAAAGGTAGAAGCTGGTGAATATGCACCTTCTTTTCTTTGCTGTCACTGAGAACCGACATTCCATTATCTGCTTCCTACATTCCTCCTTAGTAAGCAATAAGCTTTGGCACAGGTCATACATCGATTTGTCTAAGAAACGTTGCTCAAACCGAAGACTGTCCAAAGGCATCCTTGCTGGACCCGATTTTCAACCACTTGCCAGCAAGTGTGGGTTTGTGTTCAGCCTCTACCAAAACCATGAACTCAGTCACATAAATCCCATGGTCCCTAGGCTGCTGGCTTCTGTTCTCTAGTAAATCCCATCCCTGAAGGGGGAGAAAATTAAGCAGGCAATAAAACCCACCTTCAACTTTTCCTCTGGGCAGTCTCTTCCACAGTGTTGATTCTCCTTTTCATTTTCATTTTCCATTATTATAATATGTGGATTTGTAAGTCCTGCTTTCATATCTTTTTGCTTAACAATTTTTTTGGCTTTTTTATTTCATTTCTGCCAGTTTCCTTAGGACTTCTAATGTATTTTTTCCTCCTACATAATTAAGCTCAATGCTTTCTTTGTTTATCTATTCATTATTTTTAACAGCAAAAGTTATTGACGACTATGAATTGATCTCTGTGTATTTCTTTGACTTCACCCCAAAGGTTTTCTGTATTTTGAAATGTTCTAATTTCTCCAAAGTCTGTTATTAACTGATTGGCGTATGTCTCATTTTGGTTAATAACAGACTTTGTTATTAACTAAACATCTTTCATATGGTTTTTGTTGTAATTTGTCTGAATCTTTGCACCAGTAATAACAATAACAATAAAGTATTACCATTTCTCATTTTATTACACTGTGAGCAGAGAACATAACCTGGAGAATTCCTTCTGTTGTTAATTTTTTCAGATCCAAGGAAAATAATTCTGTTTATTAAGTAATTCTTTTTTTTTAAGATTTTATTTATTTATTTTAGAGAGATGGGGAAGGAAGGGAGAAATAGAGGGAGTGAAACATCAATGTGTGGTTGCCTCTAGCACACCCTATACTGGGGATATAGCCTGCACCCCAGGCATGTGCCCTGACTGGGAATCAAATTGGTGATGCTTTGGTTCACAGGCTGCGCTCAGTCCACTGAGCTACACCAGCCAGGGCCTATTTATTAAGTAATTCTTGATGCTTGTCTCTTATTTTCCCTGAGAAAATTTGAAAGAAGCAAAAGTCTTGATGATATTCACTGATGCTCACAGTCCAACAACTTATGTAGGAACCAAAAATGAAAGCAAGTACACAGATATCTGAAGCTATGAGCCTCCCAGATGTCGCTTGATATATATCCTGAAGACAAGACATTATGTCTAAGAGTTCTGCAGCAAACTAGAGGGAAACTCCCCTGCTCAGTGATCCAAATTCCTAGCATAATCTTCTGTCTCGGTATGAAAATTTCCCATATTTTCCTGTTCATCTCATACATGCAGACATTTTTCTCTGAGTTAATGAGGTTTACTTTCTCTGAAGAATCCATTACTCACTGTTTGCTTATATAATCTATTACTCATTGTTTACTTGCACACTCTGCCAAATCCTCCCAGCGAGTGACTGCCGCTACCCTTTCCTCACCACACATCCCATTCTGCAATTACTTGTTTGCACTTATTAATCTGCTGCACAGGAAACAAGCACCATGTTTTGTTTATTTCTGGGACCCCAAGGCCTCACTACCCCTGCATAGATGCTTGTTGAATTCAGTCGGTTGAATTTTAAAAGCACTTTATGTTTATCAAAACTCATACCTGTCCCTGGTTTCTTTAACCAGGTGTTGGAAAGAGATGCCTGCTCCCTCCCCTCGCTCCCAGGGCAGGTGTGGGCTTCCAGGGGGCTACAGACGGAGCTTAATCTGTGACCACTATAGGCCACAGGGACTGGAGTCTGAGGTCCACTGTCCTCCCAGAGAATCTCAAAATACGAGCTGAGTGCTCTGGGGACAGGGACAGGGAAAGTGCTGTGATGTCGGGGCTGGCCAGCACCACTAGAGTGTGTCTGGGCAAGGGATGCTGATGGGAACCAGGCGCAAGAAGCCACCTTGGGGCTTGTCCTATGCCGCTGACTAACGAGGCAGAGAACCCAGCAGCAGAAAGGTGGAGATGAATGCAGAATTCCAGAAACGACGGGAGGCACAAGGAGCCATCTAGGTTAGAGGAGCAGCTGCTCAGCACAAGGGAACTGAAGCCCAAGAGACTTGATCCTGGCCCCCAAAGAGCCGCCAGAGAGCTTCTCAAAAGACTCTGCTCCAGATACCTGCCACATGTGCACTGACTTTATTTGGTCGGTTCAGCTGATGCCTTGTCTATCCTGTTGACCCTCCCTGATCTGTGAGTTCCAGCGGAAGGGTGAGAAAGATCAGGGGGTGGAGAAGCAGCCAACCATGCCCCCTCTCCAACTAGAAGCTTCCAGGGGAGGAAAAAATAAGCCATTAGATAAAGATTTATGCTCTGTTTAATATCTTCTCCTGGATATTCTAATTACTGACTTCAGACTGTGTTCATCACTGAAAGTGACCATATCTCCTGGTTAAGAAAGCCCTGGAGTCCACCAAAGTCTTCCTCTAGCAGTAGGGACAGCGTATGTCCTCTGAATAAACATTCAAGGGGTGAGAGGAGACAATGAACTTGTCCTCTGCCTGCATCCTGAGTTATACTGGGTCACTCTACTGCTTACACTTCATGTGACCCACTCAATAACCAGTGAGGGATGAAGGGCATTTCTGGAGCCCAGACCTACAGAGCTTGTTAGAGCTAACAAAAGATCACCTGGGCTTCTTAGTTGCAAAAAGAGAAGCCACTCTGGCTAGTTGAGGGAGACGTGAAATTTATTATGGGAAATTAGGTAGCTCAAGGGGCTTGAGAAATAAACCTATGGCTGAGTTTCTAAAAGCTCCCCCCAGTACCTCACCACAGAACAATGCTTCCACTGCTGACCTCAGAGCCAAGCCACTGTCACCTCAAGTAAGTCACCCCAAGGGTGAATGTCCCATTGGTGGATTCTAGATGACGCACCAGCACCGTTCTACCCAAGAGAGGTGGGACAAACCTTATGAGGCTGAGGGTCTGCCTTAGGAAGGTGTTCTGGGTAGGACAGGGGCTAGTGATAGCCTCCAAGACACGGAGGCCTGTCCTTTCTGCCCTTGCTGTGCCTTCATCCCTCCTCACTGTCACCTCTCTTCTCCACCATTAGTGGGTGTGAGACTCCTGGGTTGTTATTTCTAACTTTTTTTCCCAAGACTATCTACCTTTTCATTCTCAACAACTTTTAAAAGATTTGGCTGACTCTGACTCAATTTACTCCAGTCCCCGAAATAATTCAGATCCCCTGTGAATTTTATTTGCAGTTCAGTCTATTCTGACATTGGATTGACCAGGGAGGTGGGAGTGGGTGACTGTGGATAAAAATTCTTCAGTATGTATATCTTAAGTACTTTTCAAACGCACACAAACAAAAGTTGCTACGTAAGTCTCAGCAATGCAGCGTCTCTGGTTCTCAGTCCCAAGCCTCTTTTTGTGATTTCAGAATTCCTTCTGGACACCTTCCCAGGAGACAGTGTAGAAAGGACTCCTTGTCTCAGTGATGGAACATAAGGTCAGGGATCAAAAGTGTTTGTTGTTCAGAGCTGCTTGAAATGCAGCTGCTTTATTCGTCCAGCCTTTGAGGGTGGACATTTCATTCCTTCCCACATCACAAGGATTATTGCCCATCCCAAGCAGGTCCTCTTTTCTGAGGAACAATTCCATTTTAGTTACCTTTGACTCACAAAGTCATACTAGTAAGCCACGGGCAGCGGAGTTCACACCTGGCCAACAGATGTATCCAGCTAGCTTTTGGTCTCCCCACAGACACAGACGCCAAGATGAATTAACTTTCGGCAAATTCTTATTATTATCAGAATGGGAAGAAAAGTCATAAAAGTGTGAGTAACAATAAAAACTGGGAAAACAAAGTCAAACTTATGCCAGGAGTTGACGGTATCAGCGTGACATCTGACGCATAGCCACACTCTCCAAACCCTTTCTACTCAACCACAGAAGCGCCTCATGTACCCTTTGGCTTGTATGTGGTTTAAATTAGAGATATTTCTTTTCCAAAGAAATACTAATCCTCACTTGAATTTTCTTCTAAGCTGCGTGTGTGGGGAGGGAACAAGAAGAGAAAGAGTGAGGAGCACGTACGGATAAAGACAAATCATAAATGAAAGTGGAAATGGGCCACGTTCTCTGGCTTCCATGAAACAGGAAGCGTGATGTCAGGAGAACCCAAAGGACCATCCAGCTCCTTCTCGAAGCTGCATTCTGACCCTTCCTACAGGCAAAATAGCCTCGCCTGAGGCAGCGCCTTTGGATGCATCCACAATTATGACTTTATTCCCTCATTCATTCAATTCATTCATTCACCCGTCACCACACATATACAGACTCCAGTCCTGGCTCTCGGTGCCAGGATTTCCGTTAGATAGTAGAGATAAAACTGCAGGCATGTCTGAGCTCTTGCTGCCACTGAACATAAACCCAGTGAAGGAAGCAGACAAGCAATCCATCCATTGCCGTTGATACCAGACAAGACAGAAAGCAGATGTCACGAGAGTTCCGAGGAAGAATTATCCAAACTTGGAATAAAGGGGAAGCCTTCCTGGGAGAATTGACAATGAAGACTAGAAAGAAGAAGGGGCATTCAAGTAATCAAAGAAAAAGAAAATATTTCAGGCAGAGATAAGAGAGCAACAAGTGTAGAGACCTGAAAGTAACGTACTCTGCTTAAAATGTGGGTCTTTCAGGGTTGAGGACCAAAGTGGGTAGGCACGGCGGAAGATGAGGCTGGACAGACAGGCAGGCAGGCACGGGGCCTCAGAGCCATGGAAATCATTTAGACATTGTGTGTGGCTGTGAGGAATGGAAGACATGCCAACAATGGTTTAAATAAGACAGAGGTTATTTCTCTCTCATGTGAAGCAAATCCAGGAGTAAACAGCCCAAACTATCCCCATGGTGGAGGGTGTCCCAAAGACCTCAGTCCTTCTTGCTTCCGGTTCTGCCATCTTCAGTGCAGGACTTCTCTTCATCAAACCACCGTAAGGTCTCACGGTGGCCACTTCAGCATGAGCTACTATTTTTCCCAGTCAAGGAGATGGTAGGAGCAAAAAAAAAAAAAAAGAGCAAGAGGTTCTCATCCTCCCGAACTGGTTCCTTTTTGATGGAACCTTTCTGGATGCCACACCTGAAACTTTGGCTCATATTTCATTGGCCAGAACTTAGACATACAACTATTCCTAGCTGCAAGGGGTGCCGGGAAATACAGTTTCTTAGCTGAGCATAATTGCTCTCCCTCACAAAACTAGGGTTCTGTTAGTAAGAAAAAAGGAGAAAAAGATGTGAAAGAAACTAGCAGTTTTTGCCATGCCACACCGCATTCACTCTGTCCTCAGGGCAGGGGAGAGTCATCCCAGAGTTTCAAGCCAAGAAGTGACATGATCAAATTTGTGCTTTCAAAAGTCCCTCTTGGATGCTGTGTAGAGATAGGATTAAAGGAGACCTGACTGATGGCAAGGGGACCTGCTAGGAGGATGTTGAATGCAACGAGGTAACAGGTGGCGGGACGGGGGAGGGGGGAAGGTTGGTAAGAGGTAAGGCTGGGAAGGATAAGGATCCTGTTGGACCAACGACAAATCTGATGCGGCTCACCCCTAGGGAGCCCCATTCTTCCGGGCAAGCCAGCCGATATCGCACTCTCTCAGCTCTTCAGGTGTCGTGGTGTAAGTGGGGTGGTCAGAGTGCTGCTTCTATGGCACATTTAAGTTGTAAAAATACATCCCTATCGTATAATTTATATCATTTCATACTAATTTAGCAATAGGGCTACTGTTTTGATGAAATATTTGGTGCATGCCAAATAATACATAGGTAGATGTACATTATGGAACCTATTCACTCATTACCTGCTGTTCAACTTAAGAATCAAAAGGTAAGTAATACTGCCTCATATTTGAAAGCCATCACCCACATATAGGCAAAAGACCCAGGCTTTTCAGGTTCCCATGACATTCTCTTTACCTACACTGAGATCGGCAAAGACGGCAGATGGCAGCAACATGAAGCCACTGGATCCTCGTTGGGTCTCGTGCCCATTTTACAGATGAACAGACTAAGGCACGGAGTGGATTAGTCTCTCAAGTGGCGAAACCAGGATTCCAACAGGTCATCGGTAGACTCCAACAGAGTCTGTTCCTAGCCATGATTCTAGCCCATCGCCTATAGAATCACGGTGATGCTGATGGTGGTGGTGCTGGTAGTACCTTTTCCCCTGAGTTTTAGAGATTATACTGACAGATCCACCCATTCCACACATTTAGAACCTCTTGACACTAAGAACTGGGATGAAAAACGACAGATCTGAGACCTGTGGTTGTGAGGGTGCGGCAGACTCCATACTGGAACCTAAAGGTCTTCTTGCCTCAAGGGCATCACTCATTCCTATGGCAGACTGGCCGGGTTCCAAAGACATCCCATCTATGGACTTGCAAACAGAGCATATGCACTGAGTTATACCAGACAAGTCGGTGGTCAAATTTTCAATGCTTTCTTTGATCGCTGCTGCACGGCATCTAGACACCCTTGTGTTTGTGAAAACTCCAGGAAGTCATTTGAGAAAGCTCCCTGGGATAGAGACGTGGAATCCCTGATCCCTTTGAGGTAGTAGTGAGTAAACCCTCAAATTTCATAAACCTCTAGTGTATAGCCACGCTCTTGAAGGACACTTAAATTGTCCCTTGCTGGGTTTCTTGTCTTGTCCATGGCTGCTTTCTCGTGGCTTTTCCCTCCCTGGCAGTCCCCCTGTGCTCTTCCTGCGGCTCCTGAGGGCCATCCCAACCCTGCCGAGGGTGAAGGTTTAACTAGGAAATCACCAGGCTCCCTGTGCTGCCTCTCCGTCGCTTGAGAATTTCTGGCAAGAGTCTAATGAAGAGCATGACTTCTTGTAATTTATGGGAAGACAATTAGTTCAGGCCAGACCTTCTTGTGAAATGTGGATGCAGACCCGACTTTCTGCATGTCTAGACAGAGCCTGGTGGGCTCCTTTTTCTCTAGTCCTCCCACCTAGACTTCATTCCTTTTAACAGAAAGACTACTGTTGGATGGAATATAAGTTGTTTTCGGTTGAAACTGAACAGGGCAGTCTGCCAAGGAAGAACGGTGGCGCTTTTTTTTTTTTTTTTTTTGGTCTGAGACCAGCTGCAGAAGCCTCCTCTTACAAATGTTTCCTGCTTGAAAGCACAGAGCTGGGCTACAGACTCGGGATGAATGCTACAGCTTCCTTATATCCTGCACAAGGTACCTTATTTTTTGGACTATAAGATGCACTCCCCCCCAAATTTGGGAGGAAAAGGGGGGTGCATCTTATAATCCAAATGTAGTTTACTTGGCTTGCTGGGGTGGGGGCGGGGTGGCAGTGGAGTAGGGTCACAGGTTATTAAATATTTTACCACATTTTTTGCTTCAAATTTTTTTTTCCTATTTTCCTCCTCTACAACCTAGGTGCATCTTATGGTTCGGTGTGTCTTATAGTCCTAAAAATATGGTAACTTGTTTTGCGGCAAGGAAGTTGTGGGCAGGTAATTAGTAGTGGTGTAATTGCTTTTTTTGTGGGTAGCTAATTATGGTTTATGAGGCATGTCTCACAAATTATATCCACAGGCAATAACTGCCTTCAGAAGACAGTAAAATTGTGGGTCCTTGGGGATCTATGTCTATGCTACCAATCTGGACCAAAAAAGAAGGAAGGAAGGAAGGAAGGAAGGAAGGAAGGGAGGGAGGGAGGGAGGGAGGGAGGGAGGGAGGAAGCGAGGGGGGAGAGAAGAAGGAAGAAATTCATGAGGGGCAGGACCTGGACTTATAAAAGAATATTTTACTACTTAATAAGGAGACATTATTAATGAAAATGCTCTGTTGTTCAGCTATTGCATGGCTTGGGGGGAAAAAGAAACATGGATCAGGCTATGAGAATTTTATTAGCAACATCAATGTTGTATCTCTATACCTGCAAAATTTCTTCTAAATAAATCATTTATTTATTCACAACAAAACAAATGCCCTAGTCCGCTTGATATGCTTAGCACTACACCAAGTACAGAAACTCATGGTGCTTAAGGAAAAAAAAACCTGCACTGACCACTATAATAAAAAATACAAAAAAAAACTGTGTCATGAAAGAATTATATAACGTGTAATGGGAAACCAAAGAAGGAACCAATTTCTTCTTCCTCGTGGAATTAAAGGACACCCTACAGAGGAGTTTTCTTCGACCTGAGCCTTCAATGATTATTACACATTTAATTGATTCCACACAACAGAATGGCAATACTAATATAACTACCATTGATACAGTTAGTAAGCACAGTGTACTAGATTTATCAGGGGATCACTTCATAAATTATATAAATGTCTAACTACGCTATGCAATGCATCTGAAACATAATAGTGAATATTAACTGTAAATGAAAATTTTTTTAAATTTAAAGACATTTTGAACCCTTTGTCCCCTACTCATTTAAAATTATAATATACCTATGTTCTCAGCGGCTGTAGCCATTATATATTATAATCTCTTCATTTGAACGCTTATGTTATAAAACTAGGTGTTTCATAATCATCACAAGTTTTTAAGTTGTCTTTTTATTTTAATTGTCTCTTTATTTTAATTTTATTTTCTAATAGATTCTCCAGGAAAAGCTCACAGAACCAATATTTCCCCAGTTCTTAACAGTTGAAAACAATTTGTGTCTATCACGCTTGAATATCACTTTGGCTAGATATAAAAGCTTGGCTCACATCTTCTTTTTCTTGAGTATTTTAAATATATTTTCTATTTTTGTCTGGCTTTGTGGAAAGAAGTTATTTATCATATTATTGACCTTTATACTTTTAGTGCCTAGCACAGTAGGTACACTGTAACACACAGTAGGTGTGGATGAATGGGTAAAATAACATTGGTTATACAAGAAATGTGAGATAAGAAGTCTGCCAACTCTGTCTCTAGTCTCTTTATCTTATGAATGCAATACTCTAAGAATTAAAATTCATAGGAAAAATTGCTTTGGACTTTCAAATGAGGGCTTTTTCTAAAATATTCTGTATATTGGACCTGTAACAAAATGAGATTTAACTGTAAACTGAATGAGAATTTTTTATTACTCACCTAAAAGAACTATGTTTGTATCGCTTTTTAAGAGTTTAAAATAATGTGATCATAATTAAGGGGATTAAAAATTGTATTGATGAAAAATATAAAAATAATGTACAGTTTATCAATGCCTGTCATTGACTAAATGTGTTTTTGGAGTGCATGTGGGTAATATGTGTGTCTCACAGGTAGGGTGGCCAATAAACATGATAGTAGCAAGTATCTGGGGCTTTGCGTTCAAGATCAACGATAACAGCTCATTTCCATTTCTCCTGAGTAAAAAAAGCTATCACTAAGTGCCAGGCACAATTCCTGGAATATAGTAAGAGGAGACCAAATTTATGTCAACTGCCTGACTATTGCTTGATTTACAATCATGAGTGAGATTTTTATAAATTGAAAGGTTCAAGTTGCCTTAAGAAATGGTCACAGAATTACGAAATGTTATCTCTTGAAATAGATAAGGGGAGGACATAGATTGATCTATCCTAAGAGATCATGCATCCTAAATCAAAGTAGGGAGCTGAACTGAAGTGAGGTTTAGAGGTTACTTCCTGCTTATATTTCTACAATATCGCATCTTCCGGTTGATCACTTTTATTTTGTTATTGGTCTCCTTTTAACCTCAAACCTCAAAAACTGAAGAAGGTCAAGAGTGCATAAATCAGGAGGAAAATGAAAGGCCTTTTCTATCCATCAGCAATAAAGAGAATATATATGAAAGTAAAAGTATTTGCTCAGCATTGGCAAGACTCCAAGGAAACCCAAATGCTGAAATCTGTGTTTCAGCTCTTAGCATCCCTCGGTTCCCTCCGAAGCAGTTCCATTAACCAAAAAGCTGGTCAAGGCCATGTTCACCTACACCCCACGCACATGGCAGAATACCCTAGACACTCTGCAACCTCTTCTGAGGCTTCTGGATTGAAGGTGTCCCCAAGGTGTCCCCTAGGCATCAGTCAGTGCTCAAGACCCTTGCATCCTATGTCCTCAAGATTAGCATGAACCATCTGACCAGCTTTTTTGGGGGGGAGATGAGAGGGGGGCAGGCAGGGAATGGTGGTAGTAAAGTGTCTGTTCTCCTGAGTAATATTTATGTTTAAAGTTTAACAATGCCCTTCTGTGGCTCAATCCCATGGACTGTGGATTGAATGAGTGACTGTAACAGGCACTATGGCTCGTTACCAGGGACATTATTGTGGAAAGTTCCAGGCCCCAACACATACTCTGTGATGAATACTACTGCAGGGAAAAGAAATTCACAGATGGGTAGGTAGGTGAGTCATGGACAGATAGATAGGCAATTCCAAAGCACTGCCAAAAACTTAATTTTAGAAACAGGATATATTCAAATCCTAAAGAAATCAATAAATGTGCAGAGTAATTGAAATTTTCAGGGATTAACTTTTAGTCCTCATAACATCTCAAGTTGATATTTTAAAATATTACTATTTTAGTCCCGGCTGGTGTGGCTCAGTGGAGAGAGCACCAGCCTGCCAACTAAAAGGTCTCTGGGTCGATTCCCAGTCAGGGCACATGCCTAGGTTGCCAGCCAGGTCTCCAGTTGGGAGTGTACAAGAGACAACCAATTGATGTGTCTCTCACACATCGATGTTTCTCTCCCTCTCTTTCTCCCTCCCTTCCCTTCACTCTAAAAATAATCAGGTAAAATCTTTTTGGGGGTTGTAACTTTTTTCATTGTTGTTGTTCAGTTACAGTTGTCCCACCTTTTTCAATCTTTAGAAAATATATATTACTATTTTAAAAACCACCCAGTAAAGTCTTTATTAAACATTTACTCTAAATATTTAATAATAAGAATCTCTCTCTTATTATTAAATTAATATTTAATAATAAGAAGCTCTCTGTATATCTTTTCCCCAAAGCATCAAAAACTTAGCTCCTAGGATATTCCTTTTCCTTATTTTCTTCTTTTTTAAATATATTTCATTGATTATGCTATTACAGTTGTCCCATTCCCCCCCTTATTCCCCTCTGCCCTGAACACCCCCTCCCACCCCTATTCCCCCTCTCCTGCTTTAGTTCATGTCCATGGGTCATACATATAAGTTCTTTGGCTTCTACATCTCCTATACTATTCTGAACCTCCCCCTGTCCATTTTCTACCTTCCATCTATGCTACTTATTCTCTGTACCTGTTACCCTTCTGTCCCCCTTTCACTCCCCCACTGATAACCCTCCATGTGATCTCCATTTCTGTGACTCTGTTCCTGTTCTAGTTGTTTGCTTAGTTTGCTTTTGGTTTTGGTTTTAGTTTTTAGTTTTGTTAATAACTGAATTTGTTGTCATTTTACTGTTCATATTTTTTATCTTCTTCTTTTTAGATAAGTCCCTTTAACATTTCATATAATAAGGGCTGGGTGATGATGAACTCCTTTAACTTGACCTTATCTGGGAAGCACTTTATCTGTCTCTCCATTCTAAATGACAGCTTTGCTGGATAGAGTAATCTTGGATGTAGGTCCTTGCCTTCCATAACTGGGAATACTTCTTTCCAACCCCTTCTTGCCTGCAAGGTTTCTTTTGAGAAACCAGCTGACAGTCTTATGGGCACTCCTTTGTAGGTAACTGTCTCCTTTTGCCTTGCTGTTTTTATGATTCTCTCCTTATCTTTAATCTTGGCTAATGTAATTATGATGTGCCTTGGTGCGTGCCTCCTTGGATCCAACTTCTTTGGGGCTTTCTGAGCTTCCTGGACTTCCTGGAAGTCTATTTCCTTTGCCAGATTGGGAAAGTTCTGCTTCATTATGTTTTCAAATAAGTTTTCAATGTCTTGCTCTTCCTCTTGTCCTTCTGACACCCCTATGATTCGGATGTTGGAACATGTGAAGATGTCCTGGAGGTTCCTAAGCCTCTCCTCATTTTTTTTGAATTCTTATTTCTTCACTCTGTTCTGGTTGACTGTTTGTTTCTTCCTCCTGCTCCAAACTGTTGATTTGAGGCCCAGTTTCCTTCCCATCACTGTCGGTTCCCTGTACATTTTCCTTTATTTCACTTTTCATAGCCTTCATCTTTCCCTCTAATTTGTGACCAATTCAACCAATTCTGTGAGCATCCTGATCACCAGTGTTTTGAACTGTGCATCTGATAGGCTGGTCGCTTAGTTGTATTTTTTCTGGAACTTTGATCTGTTCTTTCATTTGGGCCTTTTTTTTTTTTTTTTTTTTTTTTGGTCTTAGCACACCTGTTACGTAGTAAGGGGCGGAGCCTTAGGTATTCACCAGGGTGGAGCAACCCATATCACTGCATTGTGGCGCTATATGTGGGTCCAAGAGGGAACAGTGCTGCTTGCTCCACTCTCTGCCGGTTTTCAGTCACTTTCCCTGCTACCCACAAGCAAACTGGGCCCGTCTGGTGCTGATTCCCCGGGTGGGTGGGCTTGTGTACGTTCTAAGACCCTGTGAGTCTCTCCAACAGACTCTCCTGTGAGGCTGGGAGTTTCTCCCGCTGCCACCTCAATCCCCACAGGTGTTTTCAATAGGAGGTTTGAGGCTTTATTTCCCCGAGCTGGAACCCTGGATTGCACCATCTGTCTCACTCCCCAGGTGTTCCTCCTGGTTTATCCGCACGTGAATGTGGGACCGCCCGCTCTGCCAGCTGCCTCCTCACCTGTCCCGGTTCTCCAGCCACCACCTTGCTGCAAGTCCTCTCCACCTGGATGCCTGTCTCTGCCCCTCCTCCCGGATGAATGTTTCTTCTTTAATGCCTTGGTTATTGGACTTCTATACAGTTTGATTTTCTGTCAGTTCTGGTTGTTTTTTATTTTTAAATTTATTGTTGTCCTTCTTTTGGTTGTGCAACGAAGTACAGTGTGTCTACCTACACATGCCTCCATCTTGGCTGGAAGTCCTTCTTATTTTCTTCTAGTAAAAGTCATTCTAAGCTTTGATTCAATAGGCAAAGAGTAAAGTATTCATATGAATTGGGTCAAAATGAAAAGGGATATTGAACTTCGGCTCTTTCCTCAAATCATGATAAATTCTCATTCAAAAATCTTTAGCGTCTTCTTTTGCAGGACATGACCCAGAAATTCTTAATCGTGTCTCTGATGCGTCCAATATTTCATCCTCAAAATGCCCATTAATCCTTAGTCCAACCATGACCATACACAAATTCCTGTCTTAAGAAATAGAATGTGCTCAGGTCATGGGAAGAGAGTGAGTGCCGTAACCAAGTGGTAGCTCTTCGTCTGCAGAAAAAAACCTTGAGGATTCCTACCCATCAGTCCTTATGTATAGTGTTCTTCCTCTGCTACATTCTCCTTCCCTCTCCTTCCGCAGTCTGAGTCCTGCCAAGCTCTTCCATCAGGCTTTAGTGTTCTCTGCATCCCCACATCCCCACAGTTCTGTTATTCATTTGGCACCTCTCTTCCGCTTTGTGGAGTGACTTTTGTAAATTAAGAATTATTGAGTATTAAGACCAACTATGTTTCAGGCAATATACTAGGTACTCTTATGTTCACAATAACCCAGAAGGTATATATTGATGCCCCCACTTTACGGATAAGGAAGGTAGGATTTAGAGTGGCTTTTAAAAAAGGGAAAAGAAAAACTTTCCAGGGTCACCCAGCTCATGAACAACAGAGTCAGGGTTTAAAACTAGGCTCCACACACCATGGCCTTTCCACAGTGGCACCCTGCTCCATTCTGATTGTCCCTTTCACTCATTCCTTGACCTAGGGTCTATCATCTTCTAAATCTAACCAGGACTCACTAAAGCATGCAGGCTTGGTGGGAGATTATCGCAATATCTGAAATACAAAGAGTTAATGAGAAGAAGGCAGTGTCCACAGGCACATAGGTGGGGACAGAAAGATGGGGAAAGTAGGATGACACTGGGGCTTCTGGCTTCTGGCATGATTGTGATGCCTGTAACCAACATCATGCACCAGGGGGATAGATGGGCTCAGTAAGGAAGAGGACAGTCTGTGCGAGCATCCTGTGCTGAGTCCTTCCTGCATCCACCTGGAGCTTCCCAGAGACAGGCTACCCATGGGTAAGAGCATGGTCTTTGGTTTCAGCTACCCCTGGTCTTGAACCTGGGCTCCACCACTTACTAGCTGCATGCCTTTGGGCAAATTCCTTTCCCTCTAAGACTCTCAGGTGTTCTCATGCAAAATGCAGGAATAATAACACTCACCTGAAAGAGTTTTTAGGAAGATACTATTAAACGATGCATATAAAGTGACTACTATGATGCCTGGCATGTCGTAAGTAGTCAGTAAGTGGCATTTTATTGCTAACAACCCAGGTGATTGCAGTAAGTGTGACCCCAGAGTGGAGGACATCTGTACTGGAGAATGGTTTTAGATATCATCGGCGTATGAGCAGTGGTTGAAGGCATAAGAAAGTCCATGAAATGGGCAAGTGTGTAAAGCAAAGGTCACAACTCAAATGCCTAGAACTCAAATGTAGCAAATGAGTGAAATGGGCCAGTCTAAATACATCATATGAATAGGGTACCTCTGGGGAAGGGGAGAGTGCACAGTCTCTCTGAAGAGGGTGGCTGCTACTCTGCTTGAGTTGATTGCTGCCATTCCAAAATCCAGCCCAGAATTGCTGGATCTCCTATTTTGTTTCATCAAAAGAAACCAGATATTTCCCAGCATTTAAATATTGGCAACTCTATTCAACTTAACAAACAAACTGAATGCATGCATAGGTTGGATTGTAGATTGCTGGCCACCAGACTGTAGAGAAGAAGAGGGCTGAGGGTGGAACCTTGAGGAATGCAGTGTTAAAGGTGGGGTGGGGGGCACCCTGACTGGTGTAGCTCAGTGAATTGAGCATGGACTGAGGACCAAAGGGTCTCCAGTTCGATTCCCAGTCAGAGCACATGCCTGAGTTGCAGGCCAGGTCCCCAGTGGGGGGCGCTCAAGAGGCAACTACACATTGACATTTCTGTCCCTCTTTCCTTTCCCCTCTCTCTAAAAACAAATAAAATCTAAAAAAAAAAAAACAACAACAAGGTGAGGTAGGGGCAGAGAAAGGGGAGGGGTGAAAGAGACGAGCAAAGGCAGGGAAAAGAAAACCAGAAAGGGCTGAGGTCAAAGAAGCAGGGATAGGAGCATCTCCTGGGGGAGAGAAGGGTCAACACCATCGTGGGTGGTACAGGAGTCATGGTGGTCGACTGCACACAAACCCATCAGGAACTGCGACCTCTTCTTGAGACTGCAGATGTAATTTCTGCTGAGGAGAGGGGACATAATACCCACAGAAGTCATTCCAGGGTTA
Source organism: Phyllostomus discolor (assembly GCF_004126475.2). Classification (NCBI taxonomy): domain Eukaryota; kingdom Metazoa; phylum Chordata; class Mammalia; order Chiroptera; family Phyllostomidae; genus Phyllostomus; species Phyllostomus discolor. Next base: position 22,128,516 of record NC_040916.2, on the reverse strand, counting down.
AAAAATCAGGCCAGAAGTCCTGAGGGAAAGAACAGAATGATGTAGGATTCCATTTGGATCAGAACAGTCTCTTGGACCATGGAGAGGGGCCCTGAGAACTTCCAGCACATGAATATCTTTTCCAAAGCAAAGACAGAGTTTGACAGCTTAACCACTCACTGGGCATAGCTCCGGCAGCTGAAATAAGAGGCAGAGAGGCAACCAGAACACTTGCGCCAGGTTCCTCCCATCAGGGAGTCAGCCAAGCGTGACCAGGAAAGGGAGGGAAGGATCAATAAAAACTCCAACACGTTAACCAGTACTGAATTCTGAGACCTTTTATTTGTTTCCATGTAAATATGAATATTATTATTAGCTATATTATTAATATCAATATTAATACTCTCTGAGAGTCAAGAAAGTACTAAATACAAAACAAGGACTTAAAATAGGGGACCTGCCCAGTATGTTCAAGAACAAATTATGACTTAGATCAAGATTAGATCCCTTATGTCATTCCCTAAGGAGGAAGTCACTAAGTAACAATTGATAACTGGTCTTGAAGGACTCACCAAGAAGGCTGAGGAAAGACTGCTAGCTTGTCCAAGGGGGGAAAAAAACATATAGTAAAAGAAGTTACATATATGTGGACTCATAGCAACCAGTACACGGACACTCAGCATGCACTTTCGCGGTTGCCTATGAGCATTAAGATTCTAAAGTGATCGCTTAACCAGGGCGGAAAGCAGGGTTAAGAAATGGGGAATCATTTGCCCAGAGTCATTTGGCTAGTTAGTGACTGAGTCAAACTAGAATTCCAGTCTCCTGACTTCTCAATTCAGTTCTGTTTCCACAGAACTCTGCTGTGTCCAGAGAAGAGTTCATTGTCCCCTGGAAGGAATGACTCAAAGGGGACATGCCTGTTTTGAAGGAGAGGAGGTGGGGGAGTGAGTTTGCTCCATGGCAGGAACATCCCTGCGTGGCTGAAGGAGGCCAGCGAGGAACGAGCAGGCCAGGTGTGCCCACAGGGAGCAGGCATCTGTGGGTAGAGGCCATGCCACCGACGGCAAACAACCGCCAGAACAATTGTGTGTAGGCCTGGAATGTGCGTGTCCAGGTGAAATACAGTCAGAAGTTCCAAACGTAACAAAGTAAACATACATTTTCTTAAATATTATCTACAGTCATAAACGTTTACTTAGGAGATAACACTCAGTGAGTAATATCAGCTTTGCAGACCATAGTCAACATGCTCCTGTGTGTGCGTGTCTACACACACAGCTCCTCTGAGTAGTCAAGACAGATTTACAGAGCATCTTGCTCAGCATGGTTCGCGTAAACCATTTTTCCTGATGCCCGGTCCACAGTAGGCCCTCCCTAAATGTCTACCTGTGGTTATGGTTAGGATTACGTGAGGCCTTGGCCACCATCTAGACCTCGATCACTCGTACCTTTAGGCACAATTTCTCTTAGTTACCTTTTTCTTTTTACTGAGCACTTATTTATGTCTCCACAACAGACTAGGATAGAAAGGCAGGAAGATCTTTGGAGACAGGTCCTTTCAGATGAGATGGAAAGCTACGCTGAGCAGACATAAAAGTAATGAAATCTGAGCGAGACCATCTAGTGCAGGGGCAAACTGCCTGCCACCTTTCTGAACAGCCCGGAGGTGTCACTGCCTTGCAGCACAGGACAGTGACGGGGAGGACGCAGAACCATCCAGAGAAAGTCTGTGGCATTTTTGTGCGCTGTATTTAAAATGGCAGGGAAACACTGGCTCCTGTTAAAAAATAAAATGTTGGCCAGAATTTGAGAACCTACACAATCACGTGAAATTTGACTTATGAAAAATCCCACTGTCTACTATGCTGGCAGCCTGATCGGGAGGAGCATTTCCATGAAACATTAAGGGGTTGGCTGCTGGTGGGTCCCTCTAGTTTCGGGTATCGCTGGGACACCAGGGTGTTTCTACACAGAGATTATTGTTTTTCATAAGATACAGGGTGCGCTCAGTGTCTGTGACATGACTTTGCATGTGACCATGGAATTCGTCTGTGAAACTAGCCATGTGGCGTGTGCGTGTGCAAGGCATGGGGGTGAGTGTTTGTCAGCATAAGGAGGAGGACACATCCGTGTCCCTCTGGCAAACTGTGGCAAAGAGCGTGATTTCCTCCCCAGGCTACTTCGAGTCTTACTGACTTTTCCCCCGAGAGTTCCAGGTTCACTGCTCTCCCGTGCGCTCCAGCAAACCCTCTCGCTCTCCTGGGTCAGAGGATGCTTTTCCTCGGTTTTCCTTAATGGCCGATTTGATTTTTCCCCGTATCACATCACCGGGGTGGGCTTTTGAGAGAGAATTTCTATGTAGAACACTTGGCGGCTGGGAGAGTGGTAAAGAAAGCAAGCCCAGGGCACGGACTCAGCCTTAGCTGCCTCTCTCCGCCAAGTCCGGACAGCTGCTCGCAAGGTGATTTTCCTTCCGAACTTCACCAAACAAGAGGTATTCGGGCAACGATCAGACTGCAGCCAAGTCTACGCTGGAGAGGCAGCCCCGGCTATCAGGAGGAGGTCCACACTGTCTTCGGCAGACTCATCGCCCCCCTCCCGGGTCCTCCATGGGTTGACAGTGCCAGGTGTCAAGTGTCTAGCAAATGGTAGTCCAGTGTTTTTGTCAATACAGCAAGTTTATTACGACGGTTTCCTGCCCAGTGGAAACAGTGCGTCTTCGGGGGGAGGCGCCTACTTTCGCATCCCACAGAGGCACCCGGGAGGCGTGGGGGAGGAGGGCTGAGTCGTTTGGTAGATACGAGGATAAATAAAGTTCAATGATACATAAAATAAGTCTTAAATATCCCTGAGTAGGGGTAGGGGGGGTCTTCCAGTCACATCCTGTGTGGCCGTAGATGGGGCTGAGCTGGGACGACTCCTCCCCTCCCAAGGAAGAGTCCGTGTCCTGCCCACCCTCCGTGTAGCGTGTATGCTCGGCGCTGGCCTCCATGTGGGCGTCAGGTCCTCATTCGGCACAGAATCCCCCAGGATTTTGGTGAATGAGAATTAACTCCCCGCCATTCACCTGGATGTCTTCGTACGAGGTATTGTGGGTGGTCACATTCAAGTAGACTTTGTCCTTGTAAGCCAGAAAGGCCACGGTGACAGAGTTGACGAATGTGACTTTGCTCAGGGAGAAGAGGGATTCCAGGTTTCTCCGGTAATACAGGTTGAGGTTGATCTCCTGGGAGAAGTAGCCCTTTATGGAGATGAGATAAAACCCATCGCATTTGATGGGAATTGAGTTGTCTTGCACCGTCATGGTCTCCTCGCCTGGGGATGTGAGGAGGCAACCTTGGTCACTGTCACAGCCTAAGGGGGGTAAGACAAAAAGAAGAAGGAAAAAAGAATGATTCCTTAGCACAGCTTTGGACAACAACCTTCCAGCATGTCTAGAAACATATGAAGAGACAGCAATAGGGAGAGACTTTGAGGAGGATGAGAGGAAGCGAGCACCGTGCTTTGTCTGTGGAATGGAGGAGAGCACAGCTAGTGCTAGTGCCCAAGAGAGTTCCCGATGGGGCTGGGATTCAAGAGCTGAGGGATTAAAGCAATTGGTAGTCGTTGCAACAGACCTGTGGCAAGAAATGGAGCTTGCAGGTGCCCCAGATTTTCAAAACCAGGAGGGACTGGCAACTTCAGGATTTTCTTTCTTGCTCAGTGGCTCTGAGAGCAAAGGGGGGTGGGAGGGCCACTTGCCAGGTCCCGTGCACCCTCTCCATGCAAAGCCCTGGCTTCGAGCTCTTCCTATTTTCTCTCCATCTGACTGTGAAATGCACATTTTTCACACACCAGAGGCACTGGGCTTCTGAACAGAACTGAGTGTCCTTTGCCAGCAGCCACTAAAGCTGAATCATGCTACTGTGTGCAGAATGTCAGTGATCTCAGAGTCTGCTCAGTAAGAAGAAGGAGACAGCGCTCGGGAACACAGGCCTGCCTCTCCTTTTGACTTTGTGTTGCTAGTTTCCCCTGGAATGTGCCTTGGGGAGAACTGCTTCCACCAGAGAAGGAAAAGGAAGAGGAGGAGGAAGAGGAGGATGCAGAGTAATGACTTTGGTAACCTTGCGTGGAGCCATTCATTCCAAGTGTAAGCCAAAAAGTCTAAATCTCTTTTCTCTTTCATCAGCTCCGTCATGGCTGAGCAGCCACATCTCAGAGTTCCCACTGTGGCTCATGTCCCCACTGCTGGACACAACTCAGTAATTCTTGCTTTGTACCAGGCCCAGGGGACATGCTTGGAATTGAAGAGGAAGACCACTTATGGAGGGCAAGACATACATTCCTCGGGCTCAGGAGAACGTAGACACCAATGAATAGCCTTGAGGAAACTACCGGTGGGCATCCTAGTGTTAATCATGGGTCTGAGCCACGCTCTCCCGGTAGTTAGTGAGAGCTGGGTCCCAACTCTCATTAAGGTAAAAACCTTGTCCTATACTGGAAATGGTGTGTCTCACAGACCATCTTGTAAGAAGTAAAGCCTTAGTTTCCTTACCTAAAAAATAAGAATAATTCTTACCCAGATGGTTCCTGGAAGGATTAGTGAGGCAGCTACAAGAATTCATTCATACAGTGGCAAGCAGATTTGGTAACTAAGGACTCCCCCTTTTTTTCCTTTCTACACCTTCTTTGTCCCCAACAAACACAACATGCAGGGTCCAGCAATTCCAGGATGTAATGCTTCCCTGAGAAAGGGTGAGACGCTGGGTTGTGGAGGAAGTGAAGGGACCGGAGAGGAGATTCTTTTAAAAAAGGAAACTTTCAACAGTACTTACTGGTAAACTGTGCTCTGATCCTTTGAACTGGAGGATACTGAGGTGGCACCTGAAGGAGGAAAAAGAACATGCTTTTAGGAAAATAAAATAGTGAACGAACGGAGTCGACAAGTCCTGTTCTATGACACAGGGGTGTAGTAGCCTAGAGAGGGAGCAACTTGCCGAAGACTTGGTTTTTTTCCATGAAGATTAGGCCCAGGCTGCCTCCTGGGTGCTCCCGCCCCGCCCCCGGCTTCTCTGCAATGGTTCTTAAGATAAGTCAGGAGTGTTCTGTTCTTCCGTGCATGCGAGCAGCTGAGGTCTGTGCTCGTCCCTGCCCAACTTTCCTTTGGCACACGGTTTTGGCTCACTGAGTCCCAACTTCCCGTTTCAGATACCAGAGCATTTGATAGTCATCTCGTCAAGAAACTCACTCAGTTGCACAGATCCATCCCCTCGTGGAGAAGGCCGGGACCAATCAGTCCACCGTGGCCACGGACTCCCAGAATGCACTGGGAGTGACTCCCGGCTGTAACGCAGAGGTCACGGTGTTTTATATTCAGGGCGCACAGGCCATAAAAACTGATCTAACCCTTCAGAGTTCAGGGCATGCAAGTGTAGCTTTTTTTAACGTTGGGTTTTTCCCTTCTCTTTAACAGCTTGGAAAAACTCGAACTTGAACCCAGAGAGTATTCCCCAGCAAGCAGGACGAGAGGAAGTCTGCTGGATAAAGTATTGCAGTTAATTGATAGTGAAAAGAACAAACAGGTTCAATATAAGGAGCCAACTCCAAAATATATAAAGTGAAACAAAGCAAAAAAAGCGGGATTATGCATGAAGTACATTACTATGTATTAACAAAATAAAAGCGATGCCGGCGTGGGCGCTGAATCTATCCGAAAGGACACACAAAACACTGCTCGCAAATGTCACCTCTGGAGAAAGGAACGGAAAGCCTAAGGTCAAGACCAGGAAGGACCCTCACTTTTCATGGTCTACTGTTATATTTTTTAAAATTTTGCGCCACGAGCTTCGGTCACCTACTGAAGAAGGACATGGAAATAAAACACTGCCTCCTGCTCCTGCCGAGAGCAACAGCTCTTTCCACAGGACGTGGTTTGGCTAGAGGTCCCGACGGGAGGGAGGCGAGGGAGGCGTGGGGAGGACTTTGTTTTCATGCCCTGGGGCGCGGAATCCCCGCCTCCCACTCCCTGGCGCGCACCAGTAGCTGCAGTCGAGTGGATTCCTCTGGCGACTGCCCACAGGCGTGAGGAATCCCCTGCTTCCCGAGGGAATCACAGCACAAGCCTCACCAAGCTGAAACCCGGAGGTGGCAGAGGCGGAAGGAGAGACGCCTGGAGCCCTGCCAGTTCAGGGAGGAGCACATGCGGCGAGGTGTTCACTCGGGGTGGCTTGAGATGATAAGCCTTTGGCTCTCTCCCCTTTCTGAACTGTGTGCTGGGGCTGAATGGGTATCCTTGGGGCAGCGTTCTGGAAGAAGGCCCCTTAGAAGGCATTGTACCCTATCACCCCAATCCCCCGGCACAAATAAATGCCCCGCTGTTCTCCGAGCAAGTCGGTCGCAGCCTGTGTGGCCACCTCGTTCCAGTCGGAGAGTGGCTTGGCCAGAGGTAACCTGGGTTCTAACCGGGCCAGGCAGGAGTGTCATCTTAGGCAAGTTTCCAGACGGCTCGAGACATCAGTCTTCTCATCTTTTAACAATTACTGGAAGATCAAGGCATCCCTTCCAGCACTAACTCATGATCCAGGTTTCTGCAGCTGCAGCCCCAAGCCAATGTTAATACAAGAGGAGAAACAAAAAGGAGACCTTCTGGTGCCCAGACTGATGTCAAGCCCTCTGATCTCCAAGCCCTCGCGATCGGACCGTACGACTGAAGCAAAATCTCCAAACGGTTTCCGCAATGTAAAGACCTCTCCCGTCGTTCCGAAGCTCCCTGACAACATAAGGGTGGCAGTGACCCAGGGGACGTCCTCTGACACCCAGATGCCGAGAGGCTGCCAGGAAGGCACACGTGACTTCCTCTCTCAGTGGAGCTACCGGAACTCCAGCCTGAGGCTCTGTGTTCCTTCTCCCGGAGGTCAGCTGGTGTCGGAAACAGGCGCATTCCCAGAAATCTCCAGCGTCGGTCCCGGGGAGTCCAGGCACTGTTGTGAAACCACCTTGGTGGCCCTTGCTCTCGCTCCCGGCCCCTCCGCACCTTCCCCCGCAGCCCGCACACCCAGCGACTTCGTGCTGACTCCCCCACCGCCCGGAAACACCCCCACAACACCCCATTCAAGGTCCCCCCGGCCTGGCTCCCACCTCCCGATCAAACTCGACTGCCACACATACCCTTCCTCTGTCAGCCATTGGCTCTAATGTCTTTGTCCTCGCTCGGAGCCTGGAGGGTGTAGGCTTGAGGGTCGTACTCGGTTCGAACTGGGGCTCCTCTGGTTTTGAGAATTCGGAAACACTATATGCCATCCCTGAGCTTTCGCTCCTGTGTCTGCCACAGCAAGGCCCCTGTCATCGGGATATTCCCAGGAGGTGACTGCGCAGTTGCGATCAGAGAACACACGTGAAAGCACCGAGCGGTCGCCCCGGTGCATGGCGAGCTTTCGAAAATACTCGCTTCCTTTGTTCCAGGCAACGAGAATGTCCCTCCGTCTGCGGGGACTCTGTCGTTCCTGTTCCCTCGGCTTCACTTATGACCTCAGGCCCAGGAGGGAAACTGGAACTCTGGGCCGTCCCTCTGCCCTCTCCTGGCGAGGTCGTGGTGAGAACACCGCCGGCCGACCTGCTGTCGGCCCCAACTTCTCCTCTCCTCCCAGCTGGGCGCTGCAGCGGCCCTGGGAACGGAATACTAACCACACCTTCCTCCTCACTCTGCACTGGAATGGAGTGGGGGGAGGTGGGGTGCTTGTGTGCCAGGGAGAAAATCGTACTGGGATGGAGGGCTGGAGCTGAACCCCTTCCCTTCCGTGGGCCCCCATTTCTTCATCTGGAAAACTCGAGGGTCCATGAGAAGATGACTCCTCGGGCACGTGTGCTTCCGAAACTGTCTCATTCAAACTCCGGGACCCCGCTTCTGGAGTGCAGATCCGCAGCAGTCCGACTGACCGTTGATATTTGCCATTTCCCTAGTGTCTGCAGAAGATCGGAGGATCTTGCTTTGTGTGCTAGAAAGACAACCACGTCTGTGCGGGGGTAAAATAGATATCTTCTGGTATTCACCCTTACGAAAGTATTTGTCTGCGGGTCCAGGGTTCATGTGAATTATTTCCATGATCAATACCGAACACAATGAAAATATTGTGTTTTAGATAGTTGTCAAACTATTTGGATGTATCTCAAAATACCGCAGAGGTCCTCCGGAAAAGATCTCCTCGGCCAGCCCCGGGAGGTGGCCTCTGTGGTGCAGTTTGGAAAAACCTGCAGCCAGGCTCCGATTGGGTGCCACTGGCCGGGCCCGGGGAGGCAGGCCCATGGACAAGCACAAAGCAGGCGGCATGCAGGCGCTGCAAGGAAGAGACAGACGCAGGCCCTTTTCTGGCCTCCCTCAGCACCTGGACCACTGAGCTGTCTGAGAACAGCCTATGCCCAGCAGCCTGCACCGTGTTCCCCCAGAATGGCGATGCTTGTCCCAAGAGCTCACCTTTGGAGAGAGTTTCTAATTCTGACTTGGGGGGATGTGGCATAAGGCTGCCATCCTTACACTCGCCTGACATTTGTCCTGGAGCGATGGATCACAGGCAGGAGGGAAGGAGGCTCAATAAGCATGGAACCAGGACACGGACTCCACATTCGCCCTGTGGGCCTTGCCTGCCTGTCCTCGCTTGGTACCCGGCCGCAACGTCCACGTCTCAGGTGGGAGTGGGGTAGGGCGGGGGTGAGAGGAGAGGGGGGGGGGAGGGAAAGCAGATCTCTGCTGGGGACTCCCCAGGTCACCACGCCTCCCCCGCCTTGGGCGCCATGTCAATCGGAGGAGACTTGCGAGATCATGAGAGCACACCCCACAAGCTCTCAGGGTGCATCTCCCGGAGCCTCTGAGGGAAGGCGGGATTTCCTTTACGCAGCCATCGCAAGCGGCAGGGAAGCGAGAGCCTCGTCCTGGGGAAGTCGGCGTGTGCTCGGCAGAAGCAGACTCCGTACGGAGAAGAAGGCCCTCACTTCTGCTCAGGGGACCTCGGAGCCCCATGCAGAGGCGGTACCAGGAAGAACAGGCCAAAACCAGTCCTCCGCCCAAGGGGCCTCCCATGTTCAGAGAAACCTTCCCCAGAAGTGGAATGTCTTCAACACAAAGGCGTGTGGCTTGAGAACCTCACTGAATAAAAGAGGCTTTTGGGATTTAACGAACACAAAGAAAAGGAATTTCAATCATCATCCCAAATTTTCATCTTTCTCCTTCCCCACCCTTCCCCATGGCCACCAACACCTTTGTGCTGTGAGCTCTCTCTTAGCCGTCATTGACTTCTCCACTGCATGGTCCACATGACATCCTAGCATAGCCTCCCCCCTCTAAACTCTTCCACTCTTCTTGTCAAAGTCAGCAATGGCTGCCCCACAGAGAGGCCACTATTCACCGACCCCGTCCTCTCTATCTCAGAGAACAAGGACTGCGGTGTCATTGTCCCAATTCCTTAGCAATGGACAGATTCCCAAGAGGCATCTCAGGCCTTTGCGTGAACAACCAGATGACCCCAAAGCATCCCTGTGACATGAACACGCCTGCAAAATTATGTGATTGACCAAATGCAACCAACTTTGTGTAGCATCGAGGGGAAGATTTCTCTCAGATCTGGGTTTCCCTTTCCACATGGACTGGGGAAGTCCTCAAAGCACAGCGACAGAGGCATCTGCCAAAACATTTCTAAGAACTCACTTCCTCACCTCGGTGGCTGGGTGAGTCTGCACCATAACATCCTTGTAGCAGCTTAGTTTCTAAGCAACTGGGAGGGTCGGTTGACAATGCACCCATTGTATTATCATAAATCTTCACCTGCCTCAAACATGGCAGCGTTCAGCAGGTAAATGCCTGCGGGGCTAAGGTGGAACTGAGCCCCTTAGACTACGCCTGGGCCTTACCTGGTGACTTCCTAATTGCATGGTGTCTGACACTGGCTCTGACCAACACCACACATTGCTCGGGTTTTTAAAAATTGTCCCTGAGCACAAAGGGAACTGCAGAATTACTGTAATCAGTATCTCTCTACTTGGGTCACTCATTCCCCATCTCATTTGCTGTGCGAAAAGGAGAGGCGAAGCCTTGGAGAGGCGACCTAGAGGCAGGGACCAGACATTGGGGCTGGGAATCGAGGCCTCTGGGTCTGGCCTTGGGCCAGAACATGTCCTTTCCCTTCCTCAATGTCCCATCGCCTCATCTCGACATCCAACCGCAACTGCGATGGTGGGATAGACAGCATCTCAGGACCCTTCTGTATCACAGATGGAGCGAATCACAACACCCCAAAAAGAAACCTCAGGGGGTTGGGTGAACGGAAGACCTTTTCAACACAACAAACCCTCTGCTGTCCGGGAAGGAGCAGAACCTCCTTTTGTCCCTCCACCCCCAGCTCCGCTGATGATTAATGAACAATCAAGAGTGTCTCTAGTGTCGCTGGTGTAACGAAGCTCTTAATAACCCTGAACCTGTGCTCTGACGGGAGCTGAGGTTGGTGAGTACTAAAAATCATCACAGAGTCGCAGTGGGAAGACGATGGTGGCAGCGACAATAATGACAATGACGTTTATAACCAAAGCCTTCCTGACACACGCAAAGGAGAAACAAGGTGCCTAATGCAAAAGAAACATAGGCTCACTTTATGATATCAGTCAGGAAACTAGGCATTGAAGCTGGTGGCTAGCTTTCTGTGAAACTTCTCACCGAAGGCTTGGACTCTAGCTGGTTGTCCAGTGCATGTCACACCCTGTGTTATTGCTTCTTTACCTGTCTTCTTGCAACATGAGGCTAGACACTCTGGGAGGGCAAGGAAGACCATATGTTGCTCACCAATGTCCCCCCGTGTCTGACAGGTAACCAATGCTACACAGATGCTGTTGAGTAAGTAAATGAATTTTTACTTATTTTGGTTTGTAGTGAGTTTAATAGTGTCTCCCCCAAAATTCACATCCACCTGGACCCTCAGGACAAGCCTTTATTTGGAAACGAGGTCTGTGCATATGTAATTAGTTTAGTTCATATAAAGTCCACTAGATTAGGATGGGCCCTAAATCCAATGTGAACTCTATCCCTAAACAAAGAGGAGAAGACACAGAATACCCAGGGAAGATGTTCGCGTGAAGATGGAGGCAGAGACGGGGGTGACGTGGCTGCAAGCCAAGCGCTGCCGCAAGCCAGCAGAGGCCAGAGAGAGGCAAGGAAGGATTCTTCCACGGAGCCTTCGGGGGGAGCATGGCCCTGCCAACCCTCTGATTTTGAACTTCTCTCCTCCAGAGCTATGAAACAACAAATCTCTGTTGCTTTAAGGTGCCTAGTTTGGGTACATGGTTGTGGCAGCTCTTGGAAATTAATACGTGGTTTTATAGATATTTGTATAGAGCGTGCAAACCACACTAGCACATGAAAGTAGGTCTTTGCATCAGAGCCTGATAGAACTGGAAAGGTCTCGGGGAATGACAGTCTAAGCCTCTTATTGTTAAAAAAAAAAAAAAAAAGGAAAATAAAGCTCAGAGAGAATAAATGATGAGATGCGTCCCATTTCTCTTCCAAGAACGTATCACATACGCTTTGCTCCGCTTTTAAAAACAATCCCTAAGGTTTTCTGTAATTGTTAAAGCCTCATGGATTAGGTTATCTACATTTGTAAGTACATTTAAATCTCTCAGAATCTTTCTTCACTCCCTATCAGGTCATAAATCTCCCCAAGTTGCCTTCAAATACAACTACTGGCAGAAAAAGAAAATAGATTTTAAAACAGCCAGCCAAAATTCTTAAAGCATAGAATCATGAAGTCATGGCCGAGGGGAATGGGAAGAGACAGGACTAGCATGCAGACCTAGTCTTCATGTCCAGCCCTGCTTGACCTTTCGACACCAGCCTGGACAGGTCTGGACCACCTCCAAGTTCCTCCCTGTAAAACTGCACATGAGTGTCTGTCCTCCTCCAAGGTCACGGTGAAGAAGTAAGAACAAAAGTGGGGAAAAGATCTGCAAAAGTGAGAGACCGTTGTTGCAGGTGACACCAGGTGTGATACCCCTCAATTCCCCCCCCAGAGGGGTTCCTAGTCTTCTTGAACCATGTATGGGACCAGATGAAGACCTTCAGGGGCCTTGGAAGCTAAAAACATTAAGTACTCAACACACAAGTAATTCAAAATCTATTTTACATTACTGAACTGGAAACTAGGTGTTTGTTTCACAGCTTATTCCCTTTTTTTAAAGATTGGACTGTTGTTTAAGATTTTATTTATTTATTTTTAGAGAGGAAAGGGAAGGAGAAAGAGAGAGAGAGAGAAACATCAATGTGTGGTTGCTGGGGGCCGTGGCCTGCAACCCAGGCTTGTGCCCTGATTGGGAATCGAACCTGAGATGCTATGGTTTGCAGCCCGAGTTCAATCCACTGAGCTACGCCATTCAGGGCTACAGCTTATTCTATAACCCCAAAAGGTTTTCATACTTGCCCTTAACAAAGTCCTCAGATTCTCATTAATCATTTTTGTCATGTTAATTGTCACTTTCCTTCTGGCCTTTGCAAGTTCCCTGGTCACCTACAGGGAAGCCCAGCCCTGAGGTCCCATCCCTGAAATGTCACGGGGGCCCCCTCAGTCCCCTACCTAGACAATGCAACACTTCAGGAATGAGGTTTTCCACCCACAGGCCCTTATTAAATTAGTACTGAAGGAATTCAAGTGTGGGCCCAGTGTCCTTTTCCTGTCTGTCGGAGTGTGTTCTTTGATAACATGCCATAGCAGGTACATGTTATCAAAGCTAGAAAAAACTATACAAATTAATAACCCACCTAAGGTGCATGTCAGAATAAAGGTTCTACTGAAAAGAAAAAAAATTAATTACAGTAATCTCCCCTTATCTGTTGGGGATATGTTCCAAGACTCCCAGGGGATGCCTGAAACCTCAGATGGGGTGGTGCCAAACCCTATACATACTATGTTTATCCTGCTGCTATCCCTGTTATTGCACACCTATTCACCGCACGGCTGCGGTGATGCTGAACAAGGCGATGATCCGCACCCCACCCCCACCCCCAGCTGGACCCGCTGGGATTTTGTCACACTAGTCAGAAAGGTGCACCGTTTAAAACTTAGGAATCATTTCTTTCTGGAATTTTTCCTTTAGTATTTTTAGACCACGGTTGAACTTGGGTAACTGAAACCACAGAAAGCGGAACAGCGTGAGGAGGTGGGGGCAGGGCTGGGGGTGACTATGTCCCCGCCACAGTCCAGTGTCTCCAGAACTGGGAAGCAGGTCACACCCTTCTCCGAGATACAACGGTCTGCCCTGCTTCGCAGCCCAGTCATTGGAGAATGGATGGGGGGAGGCCCTGGCCGGTGTGGCTCAGTAGGTGGGCTTCATCCTGCAAACAGAAAGCTCTCTCATTCGCAGTCCTGCTCAGGGCCCATGCCTGAGCTGCAGACCAGGTCCCGGGTTGGGGTGTGTGCAAGAGGCAGCCCATCCCTTTCTCTCTCCCTCTTTTCCTCTCTCTCTAAAAATAAGTAAATGAAATCTTTAAAAAAGAAAAGAAAGGAAAGAGGTGGGGGAGGTGAACCTAGTAACACTTGATACCCTAATAAATTCTCCCCTTTGTTCTTTCTGTGTTCCCTAAGGCAGCATGAACTTTCTTCATCGGAGGTCTGTATTCAAAACCACTGGAATCATTCCAAAGATTGTTTCTTATCCTGAAAACTACAGTCAAGGAAGCCAGAGCCCATGCAGTGGAGGTTAGCCCACATTAGGGTACACTTTCTGAGATTTGAGGTGGGGTGGGTGTGTGTCCGCACCCACGCCGGCGCCGCCGCATACGCGTCTCAGCGGTGACACACTTTGGGAAGCGTGTCCGTGAATAATCGTAATCGTCTCGGCATTTCCAAAGCTCTGCACCACGACTGCTCCTCACATCAACCGAATTCCAGTTTCGAAAAGTGATTCAACTGACACTCAGGGAATTTCGGGGAATTTACGTTGAAGACCGGACTGCACCGGAGCCTCCCGGTTCCCAGCCCCGCGTGCTCCCCTCTGCCTCGGCGACCCCCTCGGAGCTCTGAGCAGGTGTTCTGCACTCGGGTACAAGGAAGTGTTTAATTCCCTCATTCAGAAAGATCTGGCAATCAAAAGTACGGTGGCTACGAAGAAAATACACGAGCCATAGGATGTCTGGGAAGCTGATTCATCCTAACACCGCCCTACGCTTCGTCTGTGACCCTGTTATGTCTCTTCATTCACTAAATACTCGTGAGCCTGTAGGTGGCTCCTCTCGCCTAAGTGACTCCAGGACACTAACGTTCCTTTCCCATGGACGCAGAGTCCCCGACGTGGGTGGAGGGCACAGGTTCCCTGGAGGGAGGGGCGCAGCAGTGATGGCTGTTAAAAGACAAGGCTGGAAGGGCGGGCGGCCAGCCAGCGCCGAGGGGGGGGCTGGGGTGAGGTCGGAGCAATGGGATCCGGAGATCACATCCCTGCGTCTCTAGCGAGAGCCTCGCTGCTCAACCCCCACCTCTCCTGTGTGTGTTTCCAGACACAGAGTCCGGCACAAAGAACACCCCTTTTTTTATTACACAATCTTTTATGACGAAATCATAAGCATGTGACTCTGTGACATAACACTGTCCCACTCAGACACACCCTGTGATAGTTTAGGTGAAATGTTCAAATGAAAACTATCGATTATTACGCCCATACTCTTACCCTACCAACAACACGCAAGCAGGCGTTATTTCTGCCGGCCCCTGTATGGGGGACCCATGCCACAGTTCCCAGCACGATCCCTGCACAGATTCTTCTGTCCTGTCTTGAGTACTTGGGTCTGCACCTGTATCAAAATTTTCCATCTACAAAATATCGTCGCTGTGGGAGCAATCTGAGGCCCCGCTGCCAGTGTCCATCCTCTTACACCAGAGCCAGCACTTAGCTGCCGGAGAAAAGTTTTCTTCTCTGAACTCCGGAGGAAAGAGAGCCAACGCTCCTTAAGCCACCCGACGTTCGTTTTACTGTGGCGCCCTCTAGCGCCGCATGAGGTCAGACTCACTTTCTAGCCAGAGACGCACGTAGACCACAGAAGAGAAGCGAAATTTGGAAAAGCAGTCATTTGGGTAATTTTTTTCCCGTGTTTCCTTTTGCATAGAGTGGAAACAAGTGTGTTGCCCTAGCCTGAGTCACAAGGCCCTTTTCCAGTCTTATCTTCCGCCTTGTCGCCCGGGAACACGCAACTTCAACCCTTCCCAGCCGCTTGCTGCTCCGCCCAGAAAGCCCTCTACCGCCTCCCCCCCCCCCCACCCCCACCCCCCGCCCCCTGTCCCTCTGGCCTGTTTGAAGACTTTCTACTCCTCCTTCTAGCATCAGCTGAAGCATCACTTCCTCCCCAGCTCTTGGCCCCTCTGACACTCTGTTTCCTTACCTGTGAGTAGACCACCTTGAACGTCTGCTCAAACTCCAGTGATTCCCTGCGCTGTTGTTAGTACCTCCTTTAAGAGCCTCCAAACACTGAATGACAAATCAGTTCAATACTTCAGATGCCCCTCTGTAATTCTCATAGGCCCGCTTATGAAATGTAAATCCAGTTGCATTGAAAATCACTTAGTTGCATTTCTGTCATTTTTAAAAATAATAATAATAATAATAATTTCTAAGAATTTGTTAGATTACATGGGAACACACTTAAGTTGAGTAATCTGAGATAAGAGTTTTAGGCAAAAGAAAAAGACTTTTTTTTTCTCCCTAAATGATACAAACAGCAGTCCAAGTTACAGCCTGAAACGTCACCATGAGACTGTCATGTCTAATTCTGACCATCACAAATGATAAACTCACTTTCCGAGTTCTTCTACTTCTGTTTTTCCCGGCAGTCAAAATGATGAGCGTGTAAACCTTGAACTATGAGATTTCCTGAAGAATTGCCACTAAAAGCACTCACACCGACAGATACGCTGCTGTGAGAGGGGGACCCAGACCCTGGAAAGACCTGGCTCCAGCAGCCCCAGTACACAGACCTGGTTTCCTGCCGCCGTCCCCAGCTGACATGCCAGGGAAGGCTGGCAGCTTAATGCTTTAAGCAGCAGCCCCGATAAATGTCCAAACCGAGTGGACTGTTTTCAGTGACAGAAGCACCCAATGGTATGATTTGTACCATAGATATTCTTCTAGCACCCACTTCTTTCTTCCTTCTAAATACGGTGTTTTGCTAAAGCCAGAATGGGTTGTTTAGATATGTAGCTAGCAGATAAATAAATACAAATTACTAACACATGTGCAAACTGGATTTCCTCCAATCCCTCCTTAAGAACACAGACACAGAAATTAGCTCAGACACAGAAATCTGCTTGCTTACATTTTGTATTTCTCAAAATCTCATATCTATGACTATATGTGTAAAGCACATACTTATAGGACATTAAACCGGAAGAGATCTTTCTGGTCATTTGATCCAACTGCTTACACGGGAGGAAAACCAAAGCCCCAAGGGGGAGGTGCCGCACAAGAGTGGGAAAGTTCTCTCTTTTCTTTTCTGACACCCCAAAACGAGAACTTCTGCTTTGCACATAAGTTAACCTGATGTCACAGAATGGTGAGGGGAAGGTGGCTGCCAAGGGAGGTGACAGTCACATCTGTGTTCACACAGAGCCGTCTGTGCCAACAATTCTTTTACAAGGCGAAAGTCAAACCTAAAACATGAAGGGAAAGTATGGTGATTCACCGACTACCTTTCTCCTACAATGAAAAAAAAATATCCAGCTCCCCTGGGTAATGGACAAGCGCTTGAGCTCTCCTTCACACCCGGTACCGGCCGCTGCAAGATCGGTCTGTACAAATAGGCGGGGTTTGTGCATCACCATCCATCCCATCGTTCAACCCAACTTCCAAACAGTTTTATCAGTGAGTTGCCTCTTTTTCAACAGCTACTCTGCATCCTTTTCTCGTAATGTGTCTCCCTCTCTCTCTCTCTCTCTCACACACACACATACACACACACAGACACACACACACACACACACACACACACACACACAACAGCCACCACCATCCCATCAAGCTTCAGGGAGAATACACACGGTCTATCTGTGCCATCTTTCTCCTTAATAAAGTACAAGAAATTAAAATGTTAGGACCCACTGCCCTGCGTCCTGGGACAGTATAAGAAATCATGTTAGCTAAAACAGTCTAGCTAAAAAAAAAACACAGCATTTAAAGTCAGTGTCAAGTGAAGAACTGCAACATCTGTGCTCCCAAGCCTCTGTATCCAGGACACACGGAAGCACGTTTCCTGAGCCAACAGCTCTGTAGCACCTCCTGTGTCTTTGCTCCCGAGTCTTTTGCCAGGATCTGAGACTTCCCAGTGAATCCCCGCATCCTGGAAACCGGCACTGCGCTCTCCGTCAAGGCTCGGTCCCAGAGCTGCTGGGCGACTGGCCGGGAAGGATCCTTCTCCTTCCCAGCATCCCCTGGACCTTGAGAGTCCGCAGCAGCCCTGCCACCAGCGGTCTAACCATCCATTGCCCCTTTTGCTCCATCCTGCCCAGAGCCCTTGTTGAGCCTTGACAAGTGCAGGGGTGGGGGCAGGCACCTGTCCTGGCTTTTCGTCGTCACAGCATAAGGAAATCCGTACCGCAGTGGTGGTTTGAAAAAGCATGCTCAGGGCTCCCAGACCTGCTACACGCACTCAGCTGTTCTATTTTTGGTTACACTCTTTGTTTTCTTCTCGGAAGTGCCTGATTCCGGTCTGTGCCTCAGGCACCTTGCCATGGACACACTGCGCCGTCCCCACACCCGAGAGAGAAGGAAAGGTGCGATGGGATGGGGACAGGAGGAGCGTGGCGTGGTGCTCGCCGGGCTGCAGACGGGAGCATGACAGCAGCTCCGCTTCTGGAATTTGGGGACACAAGTCCTCTCTGCAGTGCCGTGAACCTAACCACACCCCCCACCAGCCTCTCTGCATGAAAAACCCCGTTTCCGGCAGGCAAAGGCAAGCCGAGGCATCTGCTAGAACTCCGCTCATCCCATCCCGGTCTCTTTGAGGTACCCAGCCTCTGGCCTGTCCATCAGAAAGAAAGTTCCTATCGTCTAGTCTTTACCAGGGACAGTTCTCTAAGCCAAAGCAACCTGCCAGGGAACCGAGAATGACCAGTCTAGCCCCAGTAAGGAGCAGGGGCAGGTTATACATGTATTTTCAGTGGAGCTGCCTGCAGTCAAAAACAGCCTTAAAGACCTCATAATGTTTGCAGGTGTGAACAAGTAAATAAGGAAAGTTAATGTCAAAGGGACCAGAATAAGAAGAAGGAGAAACGGAAGGAATCTCTTCAGTACATGGGGGAAATACTAGGAAAATGATCACCCACCACACCATGTATTGGACCAGATGGCAAACAGGCACGGTGATGCCCGTACGCTGTGACCGGCAGAGAAAGGCTGGGAGAACCAATGTCAGATTCAGCGGCTGGGGCAGATGTTCAGCCATGTGTGCGCACACACGTGAACACACACATTCTGCCTTTGACAGGCACAGGTTAGCTGTTTAGGAGAACGTAATAGTGATACCTTCAGCGTTCTTTACAAAGCAGAAGCGAACGCCCCCGAGCCTCTGTGGGCGGGTGGAATTGAGCTCATTCTTATTTCCTTTTTATTTTAATTCCCTGATCAGACACTCGCTGGCAGAATAGGTAAACCAAGGTATACCAGTGACGCGAAGCTTCCAAGTGACGGCTCGGGAAACGGCACCAGGATTCTTGCACTGCCGAGCGACACAGACCGATCCAGAAGCAGCGCCTCTGCCCCACCTCCCCTGTGCCCCACCACGGCCACTGCTGAGAAAAGGGAAGGAAAAAGGAGACCAGAGGGGGCTGTTTAACCACACTCTACATTCCCCGGGAGGCAAGGAAAAGAAAACCTAACAATCTGGTGACCAGATTATGTGCAGGGGACGCTTCGCTGCTACTGCTGCCGCTGGAGTGGCCGTCGTCCCGAGCATGTGGAGACAAGATGCCCGTGTGCATCTTACCTGGGGAGCATAGACGTGCAGGCAGATGTAGGTGAGACAGAGGAGCAGCCCCAGCCCCTGGACCACGGCAGCCACCAGCAAGAGCTTGTTTGTCGGGAATCGCCGCCCTGGTGTGCTTCTCACATTCTCATTCAGGGCTTGGACCCCTTCCATCTTCGCAATCCGGATGCAGGAAAGATGAAAACCGAGCCAAGGGGAGATCTGGGGGAGACAGGGTCCTCTCCGCAGCCAAGAAGGAGAGGATCACGAAACGAAGCGGGTCGATCAGAAAATCCGCAGAGGTCCCAGGACCAGAGATAAGAGGCAATTGAAAGCGCAGAGCGGACTCTCTCGGTTTTAACGCTGCAGGCAGGCGGGGAACTTCTTTGTGACTAATCTGAATTTCCCCTTTACTTTCTTTCTTTTTTTTTTTTTTTCTTCTCTGGGCTAACAGGGAGTTAGTTGTTTTTGTGGCATTCCAGTTCTGATTTGAGTGATGTGAGATGACAGTCATAAAAGAATGCTGTTTTCTTAATTTCTCATTGCACCGGTAACCAAATTGTGGGCCACTTCTAAGATAAAAATCAGCATCCGTTCCTGTAGGAGCTCCTGTATCCCACCCCCTGAGGTGTCCTTACATCCCAGAAGAGATTTAGGGAGAATGCTGGGAACTGAGCATCGAAGCCGTTCTACAGATTTTGGAGGGTGGGTGGGGGGCACACACAAATCATTTTCAAAGTGGAAAAAAGAGAGAAAAGAACATAGGATGGTGGGTCCTACAGAGATAAAGGAGCAAGACCCTCTCATGTTAAGCTTTGAAGGTTGCTCCTTTCTCTGAAGTCGAGAGTAGACTCGGAACTTGGAAAATAAGGATATTCTACCAACTGGCAGGCAATATTTACTCTTTACCATGGAAATAAATGACGAAATCATTTATAATGCCAAGTTCAAATTGACAAATATTGACTGAGTACCTAGTAATAAGCCTCGTGAGATTCTGGATGACAAGGGGTGCTGGGGAGGAGCTGCTTAAGCCAGAACTCCAGCTCTTCTCCGGGCAAGAAGGCCCCTCGGAGCTCCCCATCAGCCACTCGACAGACGTTTAAAGAAGAGAAGGGAGGGACTGATGTTTTCATATCAACCATATGAGATTTTACATGCAACTTAGTCTTGCAGAACAGGAATGTGAGGTGTATCCGAGAGATTGTGAAAAAAGGAAAGTGCATTTATTATTCCAGTATTAGTGACTTAAGACATGAATTAACACCTTCATGATAATCATTATGCCTGGCGTTTGAGGGCCACATTGGTTTTCAGAAGTTCGAGTTTTTGTCTGAAACAAAAAAGGGAACTGAGACCATTGTGTCATAGACTCCAAGCCAAAACTAAAAGTCAAGGTCCATCCAGATTTACCTCCTAATTGTCGTTCCCACAAGCAAAGTATGTGTAATACACAGGCGTGGAGAGGGAAAATGAAATAAAAATCTGTGTAGAACCCAGTCCTCATGGAATACTTAACAGCTATAAATAGACACTAAAACAGATAACGATTTATACATTTATTTCAAAAACTAAAAGAGTCACAGCAAAAAAAAAAAAAAAGCCAAAGATGCTATTGGACATGAGAACAGCTGAAAAAGAAATTGTAAAAACCATGAATGCTGAAAATTGTAGAAAATATTTTTAAATGATGGCCAAAGAGGTGAAAAAAAAATATGCATTTGCAGAGTGTACACCTGTGCCCGAACAGCCTCTCACTGTTCATGTCACTCCTGGGAAGGACAATTGACAACTGCCATTTCCCCTCAGAGACCAGGGGGACAGTGCGACAGGAGGAACTGCCATTTTGGTGGTGGCCCCCCCGCCCGCCCCCGCAAAAAGCAGAGGGTCAACTCTGCCAACACTTGAGCCCTCGCGGCTCTCGTCTCTCACTCCTCAGTCTTGGGCTGTCATATTTTGCCTCCTTGTAAGTTTTGGTTGAAATTTAAGTGGTTTACATTTCATTGGGTTTTTTTTTTTCATTTATCACAGCCTTACAGCCCCTCTCCACATTCTCTGTGGGAAGAGGGGGAATTCGCATAGAAAAAAATAAGTATGAATTGACTTGGAAGTTCCTGGCAAGGCCTTCGGATAGACAAGGGAAGCGTTTCGGAGTTCAGCACCAGGTGCCCTAGCAGCTGGAGCCCACGAACCTGCTGTCAGAGAGACCCCGCACAGCATTTTGGTCTTAACTGAGGGGAAGAGTCCTGCACCCCCAAAGCTGACCTGTTGTAAAGAGATCAACGTGTTATCTGAATCCATGGGCAATTTTTGTGTCCTCACCCGAGAGCGTGTTTCCATCGATTTTGAGTGAGAAAGGGCGAGGGAGGGAGGGAGGGAGAGAGGGAGAGGAACACCAATGTGAGAGAGAAATGTCAGCTGGTTACCTCCTGTATGTGCCCCTACCGGGGATCGAACTCACAATGCAGTTATGTGCCCCGACCAGGAAATGAACCAACAACCTTCTGGTGTACGGGGTGATACTCCAGCCAGCTGAGCCACACAGCTAGGGCTGGGTAATCTTTTAAAGCACCTCACACATACTCTGGTTTCTCTTCAGATTGCATACATCTTTCCCTTTTTAAAGCATCTCACAAAGACCAAATAAACAGACACACCTGAGCAAACCCTCCCTGGCACGGGAGCCTCAGACTTCATTCAAGTGATTACCTTTCCAAAGATTATGAGCCCCTACATGCACACCCCTTTCAAGACTACAGAAAGGTAGGGAAATAAGGCTCTCACAATTGACGTGATACGTCATGTTTAGAAAACAACAAAAACTTTCTTTGATTTTTTGGGTTGGAGGTTTCTTTTTGTTTGCTTGGGTTAGGGGTGATACACCTGTACTATTCATTTGTTTGTAAGTCGTTTGTCTGTCCAACAAGCAAGAACCAGGTGACTACGCACCAGTGCTGAGGGACAAGAGAGGAGGGGACCGTATTCTCAATCCTCAGGGGGGTCACAGCCAGGACAGTGCTGGCTCTGGGTGGCCGTGCGGGAGGGAAGGCGCACAGGGCGGATGCTAGCTCAGACCGGGGTGAGGGTTAGGAGCACTTCCTTGGGATGAGTCAAGTAAGCCTCAGAGAATCCAGAAGCCATCTGGCCTTCCGGGGGAGTGCGGGGGGCCAGCGATTGCCAGGCAGGGAGTGGGGAGAATGCAGCCTGGGCCTTTCTCACCCAGGAGACCGCAGCTGGAGAGGAGGAAGTTGAGGAGAGTGGCTGGGGAAGAAGAGGGCGGGAAGCAGTCATGAGCGGAGCTCCATTACAAGAACTGGCACTTTATCCTGAGGACACCGGGAGCACATAGAAAGGTATGAAGCAGAGTGGGATAGAATTACACTGTACACGAAAATCAGTCTGCATGAAACGGACATTGGGAAGGTGGGATCGAGGAGGCCAGCTGGGAGACCATTTCAGGGGCCGGGTGCCCGCCGAGGGTCCCCCAGCCCTGCGCGCAGCTCCCTGAGCCCGTCATCCTGCAGCGGGGCGAGGGTTCCATCCTCCGGGGAGGGGAGGCTCAGGTGCCCCACGAAGGTGTACTTTGCACCCACGCCCTCAACGAAGGGCTGCCCTCGCCTAAGTAAAGGCCTCTCTTCTCATTCGTAAACTCTAAACTTAGAAAGGGCACTTGGTTCCAATGCACACAAAGACAGAGTATGGGCAGCGGGGGTGGTCCTCAAGCTTACAATGAGGATTTTTTCTAATCCTTATCCAAGGATATGTTTTCACTGATTTTAGGGAAAGAGAAAGGGGAAGACAGGGGGTGGGAGAGACAGTGGAAAGAAACATCAAATAGTTGCCTGTCGCAGGTGCCCTGATCGGGACTCGAACCTGCAACCTTTTTGCTGTACAGGACAACACTCCCACCAACTGAGCCACCCACCGAGGGCTTACAATGATCTAAGCGAGAAATAATAAGATCCTGAACTGAAGCGGAGAGGGTCATGAGAGAAGAGGATGCTGACAGGGCTCTTCATCCCCCAGACATTTCAAGGGCCCACCATGGGCCCAGCTCTGAACCCACAAAGGGAGTTGTAAGTAAGTTCTGCTCTGGTACAGGGGACTGGGGATGGGCGGTGATGGGAACCCATGCATTTCAATGCATTTCAAAAACCCAATTTGCGCCCTGGCTGGCATAGCTCAGTGGATTGAGCGCGGGCTGGGAACCAAAGTGTCCCAGGTACGATTCCCAGCCAGGGTACATGCCTGGGTTGCAGGCCATAACCCCCAGCAACCGCACATTGATGTTTCTCTCTTTCTCTGTCTCTCTCTCTCTGTCTCTGTCTCTCTGTCTCTCTCTCTCTCTCTCTCCCTCCCTTCCCTCTCTAAAAATAAATAAATAAAATCTTTAAAAAAAAATTTGCCATCTGTCTTCTTAACCTACTCTCGATCCTGAAGTCCCCACGCTGGTTCCTGTTGCCAACCCCGGAATCAGCTCTGATGCTTCCTTGCCCAATCCACCCAGCGCTGTAGGGCCGCTCTGCCCTGCAGCTCAGACTCCCCCCGCCCCCCCCCACTTTGCTCTTCCTACTGCTTCCGACCCGAAGTCCTTACTGCTCCCCATGTGAACTCCTGCGTTAAACTCCCGTTCTCTTGCACCTCCGGCCCCGTCTGCCTTGGCAGCCTTCTTCACCCCAGTCATGACCGGGACCCTATCAAGGGGCTCCATCTCAGAGAGAGAAAAGTTGGAATTCTTTAGCGACATCCAAGTCACTCCATCGTGAACCCCCAAGTGTCCTCTCCAAACGTATCTCCCTCTACTTCCTGAGTATTTCTGACAGTCACTTGGCCTCCAATGTCCTCACCCACCCTCCGTCTCGGGTGACCCAAACCCTGCCCACTCGCACTTCCATGAAGGGGCCGGCTGCCTTGTGAGATGGTGAGCTTGCGTTGTTCTCAAAGAGGTCACGCAAAACCCTCCTAAAGGAGCCCCGCTCAGGGAATTCTAGCACTGGGTAGGAGATCTGTAGAAGCAGCCATTCCCAAAGCCTCACTGATCCTCACCAGCACAAGGAGAACTTCGGGAGGATCCAGATTTCCTAATCCCTTTACTCGGGAAATTCTGATTCAGTCTCGGTACGTTCTCGAGTAGTGCCGTGTGAATGTGTATCCTTATAAATTTTCATTAAAGCCAGATGCGATTCTCTCCCCATGACCACGTAAGGTCTCTTTCCCCATTTCATTTCCACAATAAGAAGCTTGCCCTGGGCCTCCCAGCAAAAAAATGCAGTTGTTCCCACCCTTTGGAGCACATCTTTTGTGATTGTCTTGTCTTATAACTATTTAAGTTTATTTCCGTCTCCCCCATGACACTGCATGGTCCTGGGGTCAGCGGGCTGGTACTGCGCTCGCTCACGGGCCTGGAACAGTCTTTCTACAAAGATTTGCCAAATTGCCTTGCATGTGCTTGCTGTCGCTCTGAAGCATGCTACTTTCAGGATGAGAACAGATGAGAGTCTAAAGAAAACTGAAAACGGCACTGTGAAATACAGAAGTCTCCGGATAGCTGGACTTTGATCTTAGACCTGAAGAATGAGCAAACCTGAAATGTGCACTTTTCATTGAAACCGGACGTATGGCATTAGTTCAAATGCAAGTGTGAACTAACATCATGACATTCCGCTTGGGTTTCAGGCTCACGAGCCCCTCCCTCGTCAACCCCTTTCCTTCCAGGGCTGATCTTTCCTTTCATTCTTGTCATGCTCACGGCTTTTCTTTCTCTTGAATTTACCACTGGCGGTTATTTTAGGGCATGATGAGAGATTCTAAAACTGAGGGGCACAGGGCGGCAACAGAAATGTTCCTGTCTGTGGAAACACGCCCATGAAGTACCGCGCCGTTACGGAAAGCACATCTCTAGACAGATTTTTGGCACTCACAAAATCACATTTTAACTTGTGCATTTAAAACACGTGTACAGGGGGCCAGGTGGAGCTGGGCAAAGGCGGGGGAGGGGGAGGGGGAGGGGAGCATCTGTAATGGTATCGACAATAAAAAAACTACAATGAAATGAAAGTGAGAAAAAACACGGGTGCGATGCCAAGGATATATACAAATTTGTAAGAAGGTCTTTCAATTCACAATAGGGTATAGGCAATTTTCTTTTTTAAAAAAATCTGCTTTATTAAAATACAATTAAAGGCAATACACAATTGGATGTGGCATATATATATACACTCATGAAGCCACCGTCACATGCAGAACCTTTATGCCCCCCACGAGACCATTCTCGTTGAACAGTAATCGTTCTAAAAGCAGATCTAAACTGAGTCCCTAAGACATCCCCTCCCCTTTCCAAAATACATGTAAATGAGTATAAATTGGAATTAGTGTAAATGAGTGATTCTCCACTAAGGGCGATCCCCCCTTCCCCCACCCCGGAGCCATCTGGCAATGTTTGGAGACATTTTTCATTGTCTGGATGTGGGGTGGGTGCCGCTGGCACCCAGTGGGTGAAGCCCGTGGACGATGCTAGACAACCTATAAGGCACAGGACAGCCCTGACTGCAGCAAAGGGTTATCGGCTTAACGTGTCGATGTGCTGGTGTTGAAACCCTGGGGTAGCTGTCCGTGCCCCAGTTCGCTGCCCATGACGGAGGCCATACGGTGCTCACTCCCCGAGTCTTCGCATTTGCGTATCGCCCTGTCGGAAATGCCTCTCCCCTGCCCAATGACCGGTCTGTGAGGAAGGTTCTCCTCTTCTCCCCGTTTGATAAC
The DNA here is from genome assembly GCF_004126475.2 of Phyllostomus discolor. Taxonomy (NCBI): domain Eukaryota; kingdom Metazoa; phylum Chordata; class Mammalia; order Chiroptera; family Phyllostomidae; genus Phyllostomus; species Phyllostomus discolor. The sequence goes on along the minus strand of NC_040916.2, from coordinate 22,102,820 downwards.
TGAGAGAAGCTGAGGCTTAGAAAGGTAGGCCGACTTGGCCGAGGTCACGCTCTCAGTACTTGGAAGAGCTGGCGTCTCAGACCCGCTTGTCCTTGCACTGGGGAGCCTGTTCTTAAACCCCACGGGATACCGCTGATTTCTAAATGGAAATAAAAGCTCTGCACCTGGGCTGGGCACCTCGTCAACAATCAGTACACCTGAGCAGATGTGAACAAGCCCAATGCACAGAGCTGCTAATTCAGGAAGAGAAGGCTTCCCACTGATCAGGTCTTTTTTCCCCTCAAGTTACTGGGGAGTGGGAATGCGTGTTCCTTCGATGCCTTTTCTGTCACAGACATGACAGGCCTCCTCTCATTTAAACCAGGAGGCATACCCTGCTTGGTTATTACTAACCACATGTTTAACATGAGGAACCAGAACCTCAGCGCAACTTAACCACAACAGCGTTGGGATTTAAGCCAAGATCCTCTGGGCTCGCGTGTTTGCTGAACTGCACCGAGCTCCCTCCGGATGGGGTTATAGACGGAATGTTTGTGTTCCTCCAAAATCCACATGGTGAACCCCCAACAGGGTGGTATGTGGAGGTGGGGCCTTTGGGAAGGAATACGGTCCTGAAGGTGAGGCCCTGGTCTGATGGAATAAGTGCCCCTAAAGAGAGACCCCCGAGAGTGCGCGCGCGCTCTCTCTCTCTCTCACTCTCTACCTGTCCAGTGAGGATACGGTGAGAAGGAAGAGCCCTCACCAGCATCTGGCCACGCTGGCTCCTTGACTGTGGCCTTCGGGCCTCCAGAGTGTGAAAAAACACACGTCTGCCGTCCAAGCCACGCAGTCTGCGGCGCTTTGTTACGGCAGCCGGAGCGGACTAAGAAAGCTGGAAATTGTAACAACCCAAGAGCACTGTTTGTCGAATGACGTCTAGATACATCCGCGAGTTTTATCCGCTCGCCTTCAATGCCCTTCTAAGAACTCTCCTGAACGCACTTCCCGTTTCCCAGCGAGAGGGAAATGCGCTGCGTCGCGCGTGGGGCCATGCGCCTAGACAAAGTGGGCCCCAACCAGGTGTCCCTGCGGGGTGTTTTCGTAAACCTGTCAGGGGTTTTCCATGTTTACTCGCTCGCTGACACACGTTGCATGAGCCGCCCGGCGCAGCTTCGCCAGGCCAGTCGGCAGTCTCGCTTGGTGCAGGCGGAACTCCCTCGGCGCCCCACCCCCGCGCCGCCTGAAACAGTTCGTTCACTGGATTCCACCTCCCCAGGCGGTACTGATAACCCCCTAGGGCATGTTCTCAAGGGCATGTCCTTGGGCATGTCCTCAAGGGCATATCCTCTCTGAAGAACATCACCTAGGGAAAACAAAGAACAAAACATAACAAAACAAAAAAACCCAGCAGCTTTTATGCAAATCGGCTTGGGGGATTCCTCCAGGCTCTCCTTTCTAGCTTCTGCTGTGTGCCCGGTGCTTTCTGCACCCCTCGCCCTTTCCCTTCCTGTATCGGCTCGGGCTTCTCAGCTCGTCCTAGTTAAACGTGGAACCTAGACCTCGACTTCCTGCTTCATCACCGACCCAGCAGGCCCACAGGACGCCCTGCAAGGCAGGGCTCAGGCTCCAGGTCCCCCACATCCCCCTGCCCAGCGTGCACCTTTCCTCTGCGCCAGGACCAGCCTGGGGAAGACGGCCGGGGCTCTCCTTGGAGCTCTGGTCCCGCATGGTCTGTCCTGTGTCAGAGTGCAAGCCCCATCCACATTCACGTGCCCCTGCCCCTCCCTCCCCCCCGGCACCTGCTCGGCTGTGCTCCAGACAGAAATGGAATGAGACTGAATCGAGGGTTATAGTTTTATTCTCGTTCTTCCCTTCCTTGATCCCACTTTCTTGACACTCTGGACAAAAGTCAGAGCATCCGTATTCAAATGAAAGTTCTGCTGACCTCAGAGAGGAAGAGAGAGCAACACTGTCTGATCCAGGGTAGCGTTCAGTAATTGTCCCTTGTCATTATTGTGGCTTGAAACAGACAATGTGGAGAGTATCTGCACCATGAAAACTGGTAAACACTACACACTGAGACTGTTTTAAAGGTAGTTCTTTTATCAGCACACCACTAAGCTAGTACCACGTCTCAAACAGATAATATCTGGGATCTACTAGGTTAGACACAACATTATTCAAATTAATTTTACCTGTTTCTTTTTATTTTTATGTAATTATTTAAAAATTTTCCCTGGCTGGAGTAGCTCAGTGGATTGAGCGCGGGCTGCGAACCAAAGTGTCGCAGGTTCGATTCCCAGTCAGGGTACATGCCTGGGTTGCAGGCCATGACCCCAGCAACCACACACCGATGTTTCTCTCTCTCTCTTTCTCCCTCCCTTCCATCTCTAAAAAATAAATAAATAAAATCTTTTTAAAACAATTTTTCAATTACACTGTGATATTTCTGTTGGCTGGTGCTGGGCTGGGTAGGCCCTAACCACATGGTGGCATGATCCTAGCCCACCGCACAGTGCGGTCCGGACATTTCTGGGGCCCCAGGGAGAGCTTGGGTGCTCCACACAGTGGCCCTGGTTGCTGTGTGTCACCTTCCTCAGCAGTTCTCTCTTCGAACCATTATTCTTCCCGAGTCTCCGGGCCCCTTGCATGGTCTATCACCTTGACATTCCAGACGGACCTCGCTACAGCCCTGCTCCTATTTGCTATGGGGTAGGTCCCCTCCACTGCTACTAGAAATACCTGCTCACAACACTCAAGGGCCCAATGTCTCTGCCTCAGGGGTCACTATCCACTTCATGAGTTTCCAGGTGGTAAGGGGGAAGCCAACCCAATGCCAACCAATGAAAGAATCCTAAGACCCCTTACATGCAGAAGCCCCTTATTTTACACTGTCTAATTAACTGACCCTGATCCTCTAACATACAAAAAAACACTTTTGTTGTTTCCTCCTTGCCCCGCCTCTAACTCTGACACTATAGTAAAGCTCCTTCATAATGTGTAATGTGGGGGATTCCATTATTGCAAGGTCTTTACTTACCGCTTAGAAAAATAAAAGGGAGAAAGGTTTATTTGTTAGGTTTTTTTTTCACTCATATAGGATATCGATTAATACTAACAATTTATGTAAGCAGCAAGACACTGGAGTCCAGCCCAGGCAGGCGTAGTTGGTTAGAGCATTGTCCTGTAACCAAAAGGTTGCTGGTTCGATTCCTGGTCAGGGCACACGCCCAGGTTGCGGGCTCGAGCCCTTGGTCAGGGCGCATGCAGGAGGAAGCCGGTCAGTGTTTCTCTCTCCCTCCCTCTCTCTCACTCAAATGAGAATACAATAAAACTTAAAAAAAAAAAGACACAAGTCCAGGCAAGATGTGAAATGCCTTGACTACCAGGGTTGTAGCAATAAGGTAGGTGACACATGAGCAGATTTAGCATGTCCTTTGCAGACAGAGCAATGAGACTTAGTGGACTCGATATGGTGACGGGAGGAAGTCAGGGAATCGCAGGTGCCTTCGGGACGACGTGGATGGGTGAGCTGTGCAGCGGTGCGTGCCATTCGCCGAGTTAAGAGGAAGACTGAGGAGGAGCCCACGAGGGAGGCAGCTTGCAAATCAAGAGCTCCGCTTTGGACAGCTCCTCCTGCGAACAGCACAGGGGCGCTTCAAGGGACTCCAAGAGTCATTTCCCTTTCCCCATTTTACAGATGAGGGAACTAACGCACAGAGAGGTTATGTAACCCAACCAGGGCCATGTGGCTAACTCACTTCCTGTGCTGTTTACCTCCACACAGCAGCAGAGAGGCCACGACTGCCAAATCTGAACCCCAGGGCCACCATCTACTAATTGTGCAACCTTCTGGCAAGGTGCTTAATTTCTCTGACCCTTGATTTTCCTCCTCTTGAAAATAGCAATTCTCCTGCTCTGGGTTTGTAGGGGAGTTAAGCGAGACAAGATGGGATATAAAAAAAAAGATCAGTAAATGCTAGTAGCTGATGTTACAGCTGGTCACCCCCAAAGCTGGGCAGAGAGCAGCACGTTCATCCCGGAGTTACTCTGACCAACAGAACCCACATGGGAGGTGTGTTTTGTCCTCGGTCCTAGTTGTTCTCATGGTTAAAACTGCACAGCAGAATGAGAGCATGATGCCTGTGGTGGATACTCTCTGATATCTACATCTAAAAATTAGGGCAGGCGGGAGGGTGGAGAAGGAGACACTAAGTGAAACCTGAAATAAAACCTGACTAACTAAAGGAAACATCAGAGGGAAAGAAAAGATATGAGAACTCCACCAAAAGGGTCTGAAATGACCAACAAAAAAAAGTCCCAACCTTAATCAGGGAAAGTTAGTTGCATCAGTGAAAAAAAAAAATAACCACACGCGATATAATCAGGCGGTAGAGATCTTGAGACTGGAAAGCCAAAGGTGAGGAGTATTCAGAAGCGTTTCCCCCACGCTGGCCTCACAGGAAGAACTGGTCCAAAATTAGCAAGACCGAGCCGCCTGGGCTTCAATACCTAGAGAGTGGCCTCCCCAAGCCCACCCCAGTGCGGCCGCCTCGCCCGCCATCCCCAAGCACACCCAACATCAGGATGCCTTTGGGGATGCTCTTCCTCCTCAATACACAGCCGTGAAAACTCAGTGCCAACGGAGGGGAGCAGGGCGACTCCCCTGAACAGTCCCCAAAATGACACCTTTTCAAGAACTTTGAAAGGTAAAGTGAGGATATGATCATTAAGACTCAAATGCAAAACCCTCAGCAGAAGCGAGGCAAAGGCAAGACCATGGAGACAAGTAGAAATGGCTCAAGCCAAGCGTGGCTTTTTTCAGAAGCGTGGGAGGTACCTCCGCCCCAAATCCAGCCTCGTCCCCCACAGGGGTCCTCCAGGTCAGATCCTGGCTGTGCCTCTGGGGTGGGGTCTCCGGCTCCCACACTCTGAGGAGACTAGGAAAATGGTTACAAGCAATCGTGCGGCAGACTGGCTGCCTGAGTCTGCTTCCCGGCTTGCCTCAAGCTGTTCAGTAACAATGAAAAAATTATTGGAACCCTGGCTGGGTGGCTCAGTTTGTTGGTCATCATCCGGTAAACAGAAAGGTCGTGGGTCGATTCCCGGACAGAGCACATGTGTAGGTTGCGGGTTCTGGCCCTGGCGGGGACGTGCACAACAGGCAACCGGTCCATGTTCCTCTTTCAAATCAGTGTTTCTCTCTCTCCCTCCCTTGCCTGCTCTCTAAAACCAACACACATGTCCTTGAGTGAGGACAAAAATACATACAAGAATTGTTGGAGTAACTTGGCACATTGCGTAAGCTTTCTAAGCCTTTATGGCCTCGTTACCGAATGTTGGAAAGACTATGATTGTGTCTAGTAGCCAACCGCCCAGGGCTGCTGTGAGACAACACTCTCGAAGAGACTGGCACGGAGCTCAAATAAACGTTTACTTCTCGTATCATTATCGGAAGCTTCGTTCTGGTTAGACCAGGATTTCTCCGTGAGAATGTGGCGTCCGGAGGTGAGGACCTGGTGTGAGCTGTGATTTCCTCTTTACATTATCTTGCTCCCCCTCCTTCCATTCCCCAGACACATCGGGAAAAACGGTGTTGGCAAGAAGCAAGCAGACAAGGGGAGGGAAGAAACTGTTGGGCCTGTGTTTCATTTCATTGACGGCTCCGCAGGAGAGAAACCCCAGGGGAAAGAATAAGGGGTGGAAAGCAGAGCTCCAGACAGTCCATTCTGGGGTCCCCCAGACAGTGGCAAAGATACAAATTAGGGGGTTGCCTGAGGGGATGCCTGTCAACTCCACAGCCACTCGGGAGACAGCCATCTGCACCAGCCCAAAGCCCCCTGGTGATTTCCTCCCCAGCTACGGCAGTCTGGGATCCTGGCTAGAATGCTAGACCCGAGGGCAGAAAGCCCAAGGGGGTACCAGGATCATTTACCGACAAGCCCAAACACTTTGCGATCGAAAGGAAAGACTCTTCGAAATTCTGGGCCAACAGCACACGCCAGGCCTGCCCAGGCAAGCCAAGACATGACTGGCTGGTCAGTGCCCGCCATGCTGAGCTATGCGCGGACACAGAAGACTAGAATGTGTGTGCTGGGAGAGAAAGAAAAACAGGGTGGATAAGCGATGGGGACAGAGACAAACTTTTTTTTAAAGCACTACTGGTCCACCGGGACTACGTGGAGCACTTTATACCCAGGAGCTCACTGAGCCCCTGCAGAGTGGGAATTACAGGGGAAGTAATGCGCTGCCTGAAGCTAAAGCACGTCTTCCTGTTTCTCGCCAAGCTAACCCCCTCCCTGGTCCCAGCACCGCCACCTCCCCGGTAGCTCGCCATGAGGGTGACTGCTTACCGAGCCTTTGACAACTGGACTGGATGCTGTGAGGATGGTAGCTCGTTACAATCATCAAGAACTTGCGAGGCAACGGGGAAACCGAGGCTCAGGGAGGTTCAGTGAACTTCCCCAAGGTCACGTATCAGTAAATAGTGGAGCCAAAATTCAGACTCAGGTCTGTGTGCCCGTAGGCCAGCACTGTCACCCACAGGGCTGTAGGGAAGGGGCGTGGGATGACACTGAGCATGCAGGAGGGCATTCACCACGTGGGGCAGCGTGGGCAGAGGGACAGAACACGTGGCCACCGCAGCAAACCTTCCCACCCGAACCTTGGCTCCCGCCGGCCCGCCCGACCTGCCGCCTGGGCCCTCTGCTCACCGTGCCACCTCTTTCCCATGAATTGACCACACGGTTCTCCAATCTCGTACTCATCACTCATTCTCTCTGCCTGTCTACAAAGCAGCCTTGTTCATGGTTCTGCTTTATTTCCGCCACGGTGCTTTATTAGTACAGTTCTGTTTCCTGCCTGTCCTGGCTGTCAATTTTCTTTGAGTAGAAACTCCAAGCCACTTTCACAAGCGTGGCTCTTACTGCCCTTGTTATCCCAACTAGAGGTGGGTTTCGCGCTACTGCATCAGGTTGAGTGCTTGCAAAGCTCTTCCTTCCTGACCCCAACTTCCAAAGAGGATTTCCCAGGAGAAATACACACACACACACACACACACACACACACACACACATCTTCTCTAGGTCTCTTCTGACTTCCAAATATCACCAGCTCTCAATTTTAATAGATCACGGTGGAGCAAAAAAATCACTGAAAATGGAAAACCATAAATAACCCTCAGATTTCCCTTCATCGTAAACTTTCTTTCTCTACACTTGAGGCAATCTTTGAAATCAACTTCTCTGACGTGTGCATGGTTGACCTTGCTCTTGGGCCAGGTCATGCACCAAAATTCACTAGACAATGTGTTCCGTAGGGGAGGCAATGAAGCGTTTCCTATCACCTGGCACATATAGGAAGGTGTTTTAAGTATTGTTTTGAATGAATAAGGCCCCGATAGATATGACTGTCCCAACAAATGCCAGATCAGAGAGCCCCAATAACTTGTGGTGTTGTGTCAGCCCTGAAAACATGGGTGCAATCGGCGTTAAAAGAGGAACCATGAACTGAAATTAAATTTCCACTTCTTAGAACACAAATATATGGAGGTTAAAAATAGAAAAATAGGAATTAGATTGGTTAGAATTCTTGAAATCAGAGATTGTGAATCAAGAATCATACCAAGTACAGATGTGGAAGAGAAATAAGGATCTTCTGGAAAACAAAAAAACAAAACAAAGACTACTGAGCACCTAGAAATCTAGTAACTCATCACTTATTTACTTTTAAAATAAGTTGATTTTATCCAGTTTATAAAATGTGAATGATAATGAAACGTACAACCTTTCTTAAGCTAAAGAATGAATCAAGGTCTCTTTTTCAGGATCTTAGCTTTTTCCGTGATTAATATAATTAGAGATTCGTCAGTTTTCTCAAGGGCTCTCTCAATGTTTTTTTACCAAAATCATTCTCCTCCAATCACACTGTCATCTTTGTTGACTTTTCTTCAGTTGTTGATAGATCTGAATCCGCCAGAGCCTCCTTTTTCAAAAGCCTTGAATGTAATTCTCCAGCTATACTTTCTCACATTCCTTAATATCTTAATTCTTTTGTAAGGTTTTCAGTTTTACTCATCCCTTGATTTGCTTTGCATGCTAATGTTTACAACCATGGACTTACAAAAGAAGGGGGAGGATATTTATGGAACAACTAATATATTATTAGCCAATTCACTAGCGAATATTTTATATTGCAAAAAATTTGCTTTTCTTTGTGACCTAATTACAAGGACGTGGACAATGCTACGTAAGAGCCAAATCACCCTGCCCGAGGAGAATTTCAAACTGCGTTCAGGAAAGGGAGAGCTGGTAACGTCTATTCTTTTAGGGGTTACCCCAGAGTTTTTAACAGGCATACTTAAACTCTAAACTTCATACATATTTCTGTCCTCCTCAACACAAGTCTTACAAAGTTTTTAAACTCTAATCAGCAACAGTCCCTGATCTTAAATGCTATATCCATCCTGTATTTTTGTTCAACCCTGTTGTCATTTGTCCTACCAAGTAGCCATTATCATTACTGTTATTTTTTTAATGTGTATGTATTGATTTTAGAGAGAGAGAGAGAGAGAAAGGAGTGAGAGAGAGAGACATCGATTTATTGTTCCACTTATTTATGTACTCATTGGTCGATTCTTGTGTGTGCCCTGACCGGGGATTGAACCCTTAACCTTGGCATATCGGGATGACACTCACCACCTAAGTACCCGGCCGGGGCTCTGCAGTTATTCTATACATTCAACATTTGTTTTTAATTTAACCGCATATTTAATCGCATAGTTGCACCCCATTTCTTTTTGTAACTCAGATTTTCCATTCCTATTCAAACCCCAGAGAGAACTGGCTTGTGGTTATAAACTCTCAGGTGAGATTTTTTTTTCCCCTCCACTCAAAGGAAGGTCAAACCAGACAAATTTTCTTGTTGTCCCATTCTATGGGGCACATTCATTTTGAGTTTAACCTTAAACGGAGGTCGCAGCTCTTCGGTGTTCCAGCCCTATGCATGAGTGTCTTGTGAGATTCTCACCCGAGACAAAACCTTGGGTTTCCTCCCATGTCTTCCAAGTCCTGTGCACCCATCAAAACAAAGCTTCAAGGCTACCAAGGTACATCAGGTGACCTCAAATAAAATCTGCTTTGATGTTCTTCGGTCCTGTAGGCTCCCACTTTCACTTTTTAACCTCTCCTGATGGCTTCCTTTCTTGCTGGCTCAGAGATGCATTTTTAAAGTGTTCTTTACATTCTATCCACTTTCCCAAACACTCAGTCACAGTAGTAGTAATAGTAATAGTAATAATAATAATAATAGCTAGTAATCACTGAGTGTTAGTATAAGCTGGGTGCTGTTAAATGTGTTTTGCTTATATGATGTCATCTAATCCTCACAAAACCACTGAAAGGTCAAACCCCAGTAATCTGGCTCTAGAGCCCGCGTTATCAAGTCCTGTACATTCTGTGTCTAGAAGGCATGGGTGACAAAAGAGGATTCGTCTCATAGGCACAGGAGAAAAGCATGTAGGCCTTTCCTAATTAACTCGGCCAGTGAACACTCCACAGACCCACCCGAGTTGCTTTTGTGGCACCAGGAGTGAGTCATCCACAGCCCCTTGATGGGCTCTGGGTTTGAGAGGTTCACACCTGCTGCTCAGACGGGACTACAGGTGCAACACAAAACCAGGATGGCAATAAGGTTGCATCCTGTGTGCCGCATCCTGCTGAGGAAGGACTACATGGGACCAGCCTTGAGGGGGAGACTGAGGTTGTCTATAAGCTTATTGAGAAAGAGGGTTTGCTCTGTTCTCGGTGTCTGCCATGGACCAGGCTGTGGAAGTGCCATCCCTGGGCTATTCCTGAGCTGAGGACACGGGACAGGGCACATACCAGTCCTGGAGTCGGGTCTTCCTGCCACACGCCCTGGCCAACAGAGCCGCCCTTCCCCAGACTCGCTCCCCTACATCCCGCCTTCTCTCTAGTTTCTTCTCCGCAGGGAGTGAAAAGCCTAACCCAGATGGGTCCAACGTCTCCGCACTTCCTTTGTCTAGGCTGTGTTTTGTCTAACCCAAGTCAATACATTTGCGCATAAACTGGCCCATGTCTTCAGAGCTCAGAAGAAACCAAGGTAAATAGAATTAAAAATGAGCATAAAAAATTCTGTTCTGGTTGGGGGGGAGGCTAGGGGGCAGTGAGTTTTCTGAGCTTTCTAAATCCAGAAATACCAGAAGGCATTTTTAGTGGTGACAGTGTGAGTTTGGGAGTCTTTCTGCTGGACCTTTTGAATATTGGTTCTACAACCTAAAAGCTATTTGACTTCAAACAAGTTACTTCAAATCTCTAAGCTTCAGTTTTATTATCTGTAAACTGGGGATAATAACTATACTTATATGATAGACTAAATGTAAATCAACAGTTCTCAAACTTTGTTCTCATCACAGGACTTCTTTATATTCTGAAAAATGATTGAGAGTACTTAAGAGCTTTTATTTATGTGTCTTGTATGTACTGATATTCACCAGAGCAAAAACTCCACTCAGTTTAAAAACTGAGAATTTTAAAACTATTTACTCATTTAAAAAATAATCCTATTATCAGCCCTGGCTGGCATAGCTCAGTGGATTGAGCAACGGCTGCGAACCAAAGTGTCGCAGGTTCGATTCCCAGTCAGGGTACATGCCTGGGTTGCAGGCCATGGCCCCCAGCAACCACACATTGATGACTCTCTCTCTCTTTCTCCCTCCCTTCCCTCTCTAAAAATAAATTTAAAAATAATAATAATCCTATTACCATAAACAATAATTTTTATGAAAAAACTGTATTTTCCAAATAATTAGTGAGAAGAGTTTCACATTTTTATAGTTTTTTAAAATGTCTGGCTTGATGAGAGGCAACTGGATTCACATATTTTCTGCTCTGGTTGATGTAGATGAAGAAAATCGAATCAACCAAATATGTAAATTGGAAAAGAAAGGGGTATTTTAATAGTCTTTTCAGATATATTATCATTTGACTACACACCAAAACTCAACAAGTGGTAGTTTCTTGAAGGTTAGCTGCCCCAATGGAATCAAAAATCGCATTGATGAACTCCCTACACTGTTACTTTAATATCCACTGGAATATCTTGCATTTTGAAAAGACATGTTATCCACGCGTGGATTTGCATGCTCCATCTGTCATTGTGAAATATTGGCTCACTGAGTTACACAGATCTCCTAATATTGACTCATTGCATTATGCCAAGGCAAAAAAAAATCCATTCATTAACATCACCACTTAAGTCACCAGAGAAGTCAAGTACTGGAGTGTTGCCAGTCTGAAGGTGGCAGATGCAAGTTTTCCAAAACTAACTTTCATCTGAAAGCTTGAGTGCTATCACTGGCACCAAAAAAAAAAAAAAAGAAAGAAAAAAAAAACTGCCTGTTGTTTTTCTGGAAACGACAGGCTTATTTTTGACAAAATGTTCGCCAAACACTAAAGTCTAAAAAAATCAGAAAGACCAACTAACTCTGTCAGTTTTGTTTTTTTCAACTAAAAATGGTGTTCAAATAAAAAACACACAAAACTAGTTTCAGTTCCCAACTCAGTCACACTAGAGATGATCATCATATTTCAATCTGCAACACAAGCACTTTCCATACCCTTCCCGTCTCATCGCCTGGAATACTAAAAAGATGTATCCTTACAGAATCCAGATTTAATGAAATTAATTTCTGCTGCTTCCTCAGAACCCTCTTAAGTAAAAGCGGCCATTCGGTTTACTGTGAGTCAAGAATATGGTGACTATTCCAGTCGACACTGTCACATGAACTTGCGCTCAAATGACAGCAATCTTCTCTACCATTGACACAGTTGTCAGCACAGCGGAAAAGGCAAGAATGTCGGTATTGCCATAAAAATAATTTTGACTTCAGTGAACTCTTAAGGAACTCCAGGGCCCACAGACCACACTTGAAAACAACTGTTGTAAGACCAGGTATGAGAAAGGTTTTTTGGTAAAGGGTCAGATAGTAAATATCCTTGACTTTGCAGCCCCTCCAGCTTTTCGTTATCACTGCTTGACTCTGCCATTGTAGCACAGAAGTAGTCACAGACTCTACACAAACAAATGAGCATTACTATGTTCCCATAAAATTTTATTTACAAAAACAGGCAGCGGGCAGGAGTAGACCCCAGGCTATAGTTTGTTAACCTCTGGTATAGAGCAAATGACATAATGAATAAAAAGTGCCCTGACTGCTGTGGCTCAGTGGATTGAGTGCTGGCCTGTGAACCAAAGGGTCACTGGTTTGGTTCCCAGTCAGGGCACGTGCCTGGATTATGAGCCAGGTCCCCAGTATGAGGCGTGGGAGAGGCAACCACACAGTGATGTTTCTCTCCCTCTCTTTCTCCCTCCCGGTACCCTCCCTCTGAAAATAAATAAATAAAATCTTTCAGAAAAAAGGTTCTTAGCATAATAATACCTGGAGTATAATTGTAATAATTACTTAGCTAGTGGTAGCTATGATGACAAGATTTCTTAGCTCTCCACCACGCACATGCGCACATTCACATGCATGCACACCACAGCAAGATTGACAAGTCTTAACAATCCAGTCCTGCCTTCTGTCTCCTGCTTTTCATCATAGACTGAATGAATAATCAAGTCACCCCAACAGGTTGCTGAAATGATAGATTCAAATTAGTTGAGGAAATAAATAATAAGGAGATGTAACTAGAAGCTAAGCAAACATATGTTAAGAGTTTCCGGTGTTTACATATTCACGTCACAGCAAGGCATGGTTTCTTGCACAGACATAGGTCCAGCTATCTGGAGCTCTGGATACCAGTTCCAGATCTGCCATTAAGTAATGTATAACCTGCACCTTCTGGGCCTCAGTCTCCATCTGTTCAAAATGGAAGACATTGAGTTATCAGCTTCCTATTGCTACAATAATGTTGTATGACAACTCCCAAATATGAATCACACATATAATGTGCACTCGTTTAGCTCATGCATTTGTGTGTCAGCCATAGGTCAGCTGGTACAGGCTTGGCTGGGTTGGGGATGGTCGCCTCTGTGGGTCTCCCATTCCCTTTCTGGGGCCAGCAGAGGATTCTGGGCATTTTCTTCTCAGGGCAGTAAAAGACGCAGGAAATGGCCAAACAGAAACACGGAAGGCTTTTCGAGTCCCAGGCTTGGAATTGGCGTCCCACCACCTCAGCCTCATTCTATTGGCCAAAGCAAGTCACGTGTCCAAAACAAAGTCAAAGCATAGGAAAACACACGTCCACCTTTCCAGGGAGTAGAATGTCACAGCCACGTGGCAGACTGTGGTTACAGAGACAAACTGGGGCCATGATGCCATATACTACACTTTGCACCTAAGATCACTTCCATCTGTGATAAAAATTATAGCAGGTTTTCAATTCAAAGCCTATGTGGTTTTTCAAGGCATTAAGACCCTTGTTTAGTTACTGGATTTCTTCAAATTCACTTGGGCCTATAAAAGGAAAGGAGGAAGGACGGGGAGGAAAGAAGATAATGGAAATGGGAGAGAAGAATGGCATGGGGGAGGGAGGTGAAGAAAGAGAGAAGGAGGAGGAGAGAGGGAGGGAGGAGGGAAGGAAGGGCATGCGCTACAGAAGGGGAGAGGGAGGGGGTGAGGAAGGGATGGAAGAAGGAAGAAATTAATGACTGAACTGGTTCTTGGAGAAACACCTCCAAAATGTAACCAGAACTAGCAAACAAATTAGAAGCCTATTAGAAAAAAAAACTTATTCTTAAGAACTGGGTTTTTAAAAAATTTCTATTATGATTCCGCCCAGAATGAGCTGCATGGAAAATGTGGTTATCTAATAAACACTTTATTTTTAATCATTCTGTAAAGCTGTTTTAGCATAAAGCCTGCCTAATTATGTGAAACCTGCCAGGCTTTTTTTGATTTGATTATAAAACAAATCAAATTTCATAGAAAATTATCTATATTTAAAAACTGAAAGTGAAATTCCAAATCATACTTCTTGTTTAATTGAGCTAATTTTCTACCAGTTTCAGATCATATTCATAGCTTCACCCTGTCTTTTCACAACATTTACTGATTGGAATTGGTAGCTTCAGACTTTATGTCTCTGATTTAATACTAAGTTGGATTTTAAAGTGTTTCCAGCATTATGTCCTGTTATTTTCATCTTGCATGTGTCTCCCTTATTTTTGTATGTCTTCTTTATTGGCTGTTTTCAACAATAGAACTTTAGGCCTATAAGCAAAAAAGTATATAGGTGTATTTTTGAAGAGGACACCTAATTTAGTAAGAGAGGAAAAAAGTCACAAAATCTTCATTTTTATTAAGGTGCCATTATGACAAAGGTTAACGCATGTTTATAATGACTTAGAAAACTGGAATCAGCCAAGAACCTGAAACTGTGATGATTAAAATTTTCCACCCGAGAGCCTCTAAACTCTGAAACTGGTTTGAACCTATTGTGTTTGGAGGCAAGTGAAGTGTAGGAGGCAAGAGCACAAACCAAGCCTGAAGCAGCTAGGTCCCAGCCCCAGCTCCCCGACGAAGTAGGGGGCAAGTGACCTGAGTGGGTCCCATTTGAGAGCCTCCATCTTCTGACTTGATTTTTAACTTCTACCTTTAGAATCGGAGAACTACATCAGCTGAGGTTTCGAAAGAACTTTCTGCCGTGACACACTCCACTGGAATCCCTCCACCATCCACCCACCGCCCACCACCCTTCACAAAGGGTCACTCACACTCACCACATTGCTCAGTCATTTCAGAATCAATCTGCTAAACTCTCATCTGTATTACAGATTTAACAATGGCAGGCCTGCTAGCCAGCTCCCAGGTGCAGAGGCAGGACACGGGTCACTGCCCTCCCTGTAAGTCACCCTTTCTGCATGTACGTGGCTGTCCCCAACTCATGTCCAGCCCTGACCCAGAGCCTAGCCTTGGAACTTTTCATATTGATCCAGTTTACTTTGTGCGGCAGCACATTGTCTCAGAGCCACACCATCTTGCCCAGACCATCCTCCCATTCCTCTGCCCAAGAGCAACTTCCTCTCCCCAGGAACTTACATGGTAGCTACTTGCCCTGATTAGACAGGCTAGCAGATTTTGACACAGTGACTAGAACCTCAGAGGGTCCTGAAGGGAGAGCCAGGTTTAGGAGGAAAGAACCTGAAGGCTAAGTCTTGGGGCAAGAGGCACAGAACAATAGTTCCTGGCCTGTTGGCTGTTTCAAGCGCCTTTAGAGGAAACAAGATTTACATAAAATGCAGAGTGGTTTGTCAGGATTTGTGAAGAGCCATTCAAGTTTAGATTAGAAATTATGGCTAGGCGATTGCGGTCGTTGTGAGAACATCACAGAGCGCACTTACACAAACCTAGATGGTACAGCCAACACCCTCGGCTATGGTTTAGCCTGTGTCTCCTGGGTACAAGCCTGCACAAAACCACATGAGATGGAAATGAAGTTGAGCAGGAGAGAAAGTGATGCAATCAGGTGCAATCAAGGGATGCTCTCTTTTGCAGCATACATTTTTTTAATAAGTAGAACGAGTATACTCTAAAGTATAGTATATAAATACATAAACCAGCAATGTAGTCTTTGATCATCAGGAGCAAGTGCATGTACTGTACATAGTCTGGCTGCTATGCTTTTAGAGGACTGGCAGCACAGTAGCTTCATTCACACCAGCATCACCACAAACACAGGAGTAATGTGCTGTACTATGATGTCAATCACAACATCAGTAGGTGATAGGAATTTTTCAGCTCCATTATAATGTTGTGGAACTACCTTCACATATGCGGTCCATTGTTGATGGAAACGTTGTTATGCAGCACATGACTGTACAAGCCATGTAGGGGCAATCATCTGACCAACCACCCATCTCCCATCCCTAGCTATATCTGAGTCACCTTTGGGTGTTGCTACCAAGTACCTTCCAGTCTCAGCTTCAACGAACTCAATGGTCAGGACTCATCACCATCCCAAAGAATCTACTCCACCTGTGGATCACTCTGTGGATTGATGGATAGGGCAATCTTGGATGTAAGTCCTTGCCTTTCATGATTTGGAATACTTCTTTCCAGCCACTTCTTGCCTGTAAGGTCTCTTTTGAGAAATCAGCTGACAGTCTGATGGGAACTCTTTCGTAGGTTACTGTCTCCTTATCTCTTGCTGCTTCTAGGATTCTCTCCTTCATTTTTACCTTGGCTAGTGTAATTATGATGTGCCTTGGTGTGTTTCTCCTTGGGTCCAACTCCTTTGGGACTCTCTGAGCTTCCTGGACTTCCTGAAAGTCTATTTCTTTTGCCAGAGTGGGGAAGTTTTCCTTTATTATTTGTTCAAATAAGTTTTCAATTTGTTGCTCTTCCTCCTCTCCTTCTGGTACCCCTATAATTCAGATGTTGGAACATTTAAAAATGTCCTGGAGGTTCCTAAGCCTCTCCTCATTTTTTTTTGAATTCTTATTTCTTCATTGTGTTCTGATTGGATGTTTCTTTCTTCCTTCTGGTCCACTCCATTGATGTGAGACCCAGCTTTCTTTCCATCACTATTGGTTCCCTGTGCACTTTTCTTCATTTCACTTTTTGTAGCCTTCATTTTTTCATCTAATTTGTGACCAAAATCAACCAATTCTGTGAGCTTCCTGAACACCAGTGTTTTGAACTGTGCATCTGATAGGTTGGCTATCTCTCAGTCGCTTAAAAGTACTGGTTGTGGGGCTTTCATTTCTTCTTCTGTTTGAGCCATCTTTTTTTTTTTGTCTGGTCACACCTGTTATGTACGAGGAGCCTTAGGTGTTCACCAGGGTGGGGCAACCTAGTCTCTGGGTTGTGATGCTATATGTGGGGGTGGGGTCTGAGAGGGAGCAATGGCACTTGCTCCACTCTCCGTGGACTTCAGTCCCTTCCGCCACTTCCCCCAAACAAACTGGACCTTTCTGGTGCTGATTCCCATGTGGGTGGGCTTGTGCACCCCATGGGTCTTTCCAATAACCTCTTCTGTGAGGCTGGGAGTCTCTCCCTGTGCCTCAACCCCCACACGTGTTTTCAATCAGTGTCCCAAGAGTCTATTTCCTGGCGCTGGGATCCTGGGTTGCGCACAGTGTCTTGCTTCACAATCACCACCTCACTGGGTTTGCCAGTTGCCACTCCTCAGCCAGGGTTTGCCAGCCATCCACTTGCATACCCAGGGTCCACCCACTGAGGTCTTACACGCCTGATCCCAACACTCTTTGTGCTGTGCAACCCCTCTCTGCCTGGCTGCCCAACTCTGTCCCTTCTACCAGTCTGGATGATTGTGTCTATTTTAACTCCTTGGTTGTCTGACTTCCACACAGTTCAATTCTCTATCAGTTCTTGTTGTTATTCTATTTCTAAATTGTTGTTGTCCCTATCTTGGTTGTGCAAGGAGGTACAGTATGTCTACCTATGCCTCCATCTTGGCCGAAAATCCCTTCTTTCCTTCTTTATTTCTTTGGAATGAGGTACACAGAATTGAGCTCATCATAACTCCCATATTGTGGTGCACCATCATTTCAATCAAGATAAGGCCCCTTATTGGCTGTATCTTACCTTATTTTTTTAACTTCATCCTCCATCCATAATCCCACTTCCCTCCTCCATGCCCATGACAAACTCTCTTTCCAGTCCACTTTTCATACATTTAATGTAGAAAAATGTGTGTGTTTAAAAGACATGGTGAACTTTGTGTTTAGATTGTAATTTAATAAAAGGGAATGTCTATAAGTGTCATTCTCTTTCTGAGGGGTTTTTTTTTTTTTTTGCTGTATACCAGTTCTTTACTGAACACATGAGTTAGGAATATAGTTACAATTCACTGTATCACTTTCTGCATGATGTCTTTTGAGGAACAGAAATTGTTAATTTTAAAGTAGTCATACTTATCAATCTTCTATTTTGTGGTTAGCAAACTTTGTGTCTCATTTAGAAAATCCTTCATCCTCCTTCCTACCTGTGGTGATAAAATTTTTATTCTTTATTTTCTTATAAATGTTCTAAAGCTTTCCCTGTCATATACATAAATGTTTTGGAGATCTATCAATGTTGCTTAATGTAAATCTAAATTATTGCTTTTGATTGATGCTGAGAACCCAATCTTCTCATCCCATTTTATTTATCTATTGTCTTGGGAATCAATAGTCATTCTGTTGGCTTTTAAGAAGTTTTTTGCTTCCACAAATCACTTGCCTAAACAGCCTCATAAACGTCCCCTTGAGGGCTTCTTTGGGACATATTCCTGAGAGCAGATGACCTTGATTTCACTCATGATGTTAGACAGTGCTCTGGACACGCTGTTCCCACAGCCCCAGGAGAATCTCAGTTTCTCCACATGCTCACCAGCACTTGATACTATCTGACTTTCTACTCTGCCAAAGGATGAGTGTAACATAGTGCTGTTGTTTTGATTGGCGTGAACTCAGTTATTGGTGAGATTTGGCATCTCTTCAAATACTCAGTAGCCATCAGGGTTCCCCTTCTGGCCAGTTGCCTAGCCACTTTCTTGCTTATTTTTGTCTATTGAATTTCTTGTCTTTTTCTTGTTGATTTGTAGGAGATCCTTTCATTTTCCAGACATTGATCTATTACACATATACTTCCTATTTCTACAAAAGTCAAGACAAAAGCTCTGTTGGGAAAGTGAGATGGAATGGCACTCCATCTTGCCAAGAACCAGTCCCTGCCAGCACATTCCCAGGCCAACCACTTGGCTGCTGAAAGGCCATGATCACGAGCTAGTGAGCCAATTTCCTTATGTCTTGTCTTTGGTCACATTTCAGCCATGTTCCTGGAACTCCCTAGAAAAATCCCATGGGCCTTGATTTCATCTTATATTGATTTTTTCCCTTTCCCATGAGGAAAGCTGGGCCTGTGGCTCCTAGGACTCTCTCTCTCTCTCTCTCTCTCCAGAGCACATACCAGGTCCTTTGCAACAAGAAAGCAAACATGTTCTCATCACTTCCTATCTGCTCAGTTGGTGGAAGGAGGAATTCACCACCCTAAATAGAACAAGAACCAGGACACACCTGCTATGAGACAAGGCATTGGCAACAGTGTCACCTAGAGTCACACCAAAAGGAGCCAGTAGTCTGCAGGTTGTGCAGGGCCACCTGGGATGGCTCTTGGCCACAGAGTAAGCCAGCAGGGGCTGTGGGAGGCAGGCTGGCAGTGACAAGAGGACGGGTGACCTTTGATCTTTGTGGGAGGATGTGATTCACTAGTTGCAATGATTTTATCGGCTGGAGGAAGGTGAGGCCCCTTAGGGTGAGGACTAGGAGGGGTGCACAGGTCTGGCTGATGCAGGAATGAGCCAGGAGGTGTGACTTGGCCGCTGAGCAGGGGGCACATCAGGTGAAGGCAGGGGAACTCATGGCTGGGCCTTCCGGGTCCTAGGGGTCCTGGGACACTCACTGATGCCCAAGCATCCCTTAAAGTTTTGGTCTTACAATATGTAATACCTACAGTTCCACAGAGAGAAGTCCCTTTTCTCTACTAACCATGCTCACTTGATTTTATTATTATTTTTATTGATTTGAAAGAGAAAGAGATGGCTTTGCTGTTCCACTCATTTACTTTATGCATTAATTCGTTGTTTCTTGTATATGCCTTGACTGGAGATTGAACTCACAACCCTGGTGTATCAGGACAATGCTCTAACCAACTGAGTTAGTCGGTCAGGGCCCATACTCACTTGATTTTAAATTTAAGAAATGAGATAATATCTACAAGTATCATAGTCTCTTTGAGTTATGTTTGCAACTGGACAGTGCTACAGGCCCCTGTGTCTTCCCTGGGAAAAATGAGAGTGGTCAGAACACTCAGGCTCCTTTTGGAACAATCTGGTGGTTATGCTCCTGCTTTGTGATCCAGTCTCCAGACACTACGAGACTCAGCCAGTGCTGAATCCCTGGACCGTTCAGACCTTCAGACTCCCATCCTTAGACAGGGCAGAAGAAACACAGATATTGCTTAACAGTGAATTGCTGGGGACATAGAGAATAGAATTCTTGGCCCAGTATTAGTGTCCTCATTTCATTTTAATTTGAAGAACTAAAGTAGCCCAGAGAAGGAACTGTCCTGTGGGAGGCAGAATAATGGTCTGCGAGAATGTTGTCTTATATAGCCAAAGAGATTTTGCAGGTGTGGTGATGTCATGGACCTTGGAGGATTCAGATGGATCATCCAGGGGGGCCTAGTTTAATCACATGAGTCCTTGAAAGCAGAGGATCTTTGCAGAAGGAGACGTGACTGTGGGAGATGGTTGGACAGACATGCAATGTTGTTGGCTTTGAAGATGCAGGAAGAGCCAAGAGCCAATGGATGTGGGTGGCCCAGAGAAGCTGGAAGATGGATTCTCTCCCACGGTCTCCGGAAGGGCCCACAGTCCTGATGACACCTAGAATTTGGCCTGGTGAGGTTCACATCAAACTTCTGACCTACAGGACTATCATAAACTTGTGTCATTTTCAGCCACTCGGTTTGTGACTTCATTTGCCACAGCCACAGTAGAAAAGATCATTCATGTCTAATTTTGGCAAGTCAGAAAATAAAAGGCATCTAGCCATTCCCAGAACAGAACATGAAAAGTCAAAGATAACAATCTTTCCACTTCCTTGTGACTTCCCCTTTTATAGCACCAGCTTCCTGTCGGCTCGTCCTCTCCCCCTGTATTCTCACACCAGTAGTGACGTCTCTGTCCCTCTCCTCCTTTGATCCCGTGCTCCTGGAGCCACCAGCCTGTGTCCCTGTCTACCCTCATCCCCCGGTGTGTGGTGAGGCTGTTTCACAGTCCCTTTCCACGCCACAACAATTTTGATTACCTCTCTGTCCTTAGTACACTGGGGAAGTTTGTCTTGACAAGTCATCGCGAGGAGTTTGCCAGAACTGGGAATGGTCACTTGCAATTTCAGAATTATGTCAGTGCACTCATCTTTTGACCAGCCCTGTCAAACCCTTTCCTTCTTGCCCTGATCTTATAAATATTTATATATAGTAAGAAATAAATATTAAACATTCAAATTATAAAACTCAAACTATTGAAACCATGCATTTGGCAGCATAAAATAGAGTCTGTCGTTTTGGGAGTTATGATAGTACAATCAAATAAATACATTCCAGATAAAGTGGATTGTTTCGTACTGTCTTGGCTGAGTCCCGTATCAGCTGGGGTGTGGTAGGAGGGCAGGATGGAGCAGCTGGCCAGTGCAGCAGCTCAGAAACCCAGCCAATCCCACCGAAGTGACAGCTTGGAGCCAGAGGTCACTATGAACACATAAGCCCCAAATTGGTAAAAATCTACAGGAGCACATGGGACTTTCCAAAAAGGTCATGGTGACCCAGCTGCCCAGGTGATGTTAGGGTAGGCACATCCAATCCGCGCATTAGTTCGTACTCTATGACAGAGCATGCTCTGAATATCTTTTTGCAGGGATGCCTATGTCACCATGTGCATGTGTGTGGCTGCGTGTCTCTATGAGGAGTACATGCTTCTAGTATGCGGTGCTCCTTAGTTCCGTTCCTGTGTCATCGGCTCTTTTCTTGCTAGTGCCGTTTCAGAGGGGCATCCGATACAGTAAGACAAAAGTGACATGACCTGAACTTTATTTGTATGATGATGGGTTATATTAGATTTGTAGATTGCGAACTAGATTCCAAAGAACCTTCAGTTTCTCTACAGACCTCAACTCAATCATAACAGCTTTGCTTCGAACTGCTTTCCACCTGGTTTTGGCATGATTTAAAAAAAAACAAAAAACAAAACCAGAGACCAGCTGTCTTTAAGAGCCTTCAAGCCCCTGGACTGGGTGATCAATCAAGGCTCTCCTCCGCTGTCTGAGATATAAACCATATGTGTGGATGATGACAGTATTTGTAATTATCCATTATATTTTCATACTACTTCATTTCTCATGGAGAGCATCTTTGCTTTTACAGAGATTATTCTGGGTTCCCCTGATTTCCTCATTATTCGGAATGTTCAAACCATCACAAACAAAATGACAAGTCTTTAACGTGAATTCTTAAGAAAAACTGTACATAAATGTGCTGAATATATTTAGCAATGGTGTTAACATCAAATACTTTAATCCATTCACGAATACACACACTGTAGTATTACTTGCCAAAATCCTTTTTTCCTCTTAAAACATCATTGCTACTTATGATAACATGTGTGCAAATAATAATGATAATAATAACAACAATAACAATAATACAACCTTGCAACCTCTGTTCCGTCCTGCTCCCCCACCCCCAACATAAACCCGCCACCACAGACCGTTGGTCTCCCTGGGTCTCCTGTCCCCCAAGCACCCAGTCTCTCTTGTCAAGTGGTCCCAAGTCTAAGACAAGAACGTGGCGAACTTGGAGGTGGCTGCGTTTTCCCGACAGGGGCTTATCTCTCTTTCGGCCCCCTTTTTCCTGTGTCTACGGGCCTCCTTCTAGCCTCTTTCTCCCAGGGAACGCAATGTCTTCAATGTTATTCCCTCCCATCTGCTACCAAGCCTGATCTCAGAAAGAGATGGGTGAACTCCCCCCAGATCCACACTGGCAATGAGGCCCACCGTCTCCTCCCTCCCAGGGATGGGCTCCCCTTCCAGGGGGGCTTCAGGCCCATGCATACCACCAGCGTGGACTGTCTCTGGAGTCAGGGAGTTCCTGGTCACTAAGGGTCTTTCCCACAGGCGCGCAATACCTCTTGGCATGAAAACAAGGAGTTAGAGCCCAGGGTGGTGAGGGAGACTAGACGTTATCTGAGTTCCCTGCAAACCTGTGACTCCATGGCTCCATGATGAAGCAGAGCACAGGGCATGCTCTGGGGGAGGAGGGAGGGAGAGGACAGAGCTGAGGGAAGCTTTAATGAGATTTTTAAAAGAGTAATAGGAAAAATTGAAAGTTCCAGAGGAGACATGGGCCTACCAAGTTTCCCCACTGAGAACACTGGGCAGAAAGGAGCAAACCCTGAACCTCAGCCACCTGAAATGGAGGACCACAGAATTCGTCTTTTCTCCATTCCTGGGTTTTTTTTGTGTGTGTGTAAAGGTTTTATTTATTTTTAAAGAGGGGGGAGTAGGGGGAACAGAGGGAGAGAAATATCAAGGAGTGGTTGCCTCTCACATGCCCCCTACCAGGGACCTGGCCCACAACCCATGCATTTGTCCTGACTGGGAATCAAACTGGTGATCCTTTGGTTTGCAGGCCAGCACTCAATGCACTGAGCCACACCAGCCAGGGCTCTTTTCTCCATTTCCGTTTTTACCTAGAGATAACCTAAGGTTTTAGATACCTCTGACACCATGTGGGGTATTTTAATTTTTTGTTTTTTAAAACCAATAAAAAGCACTGACAGGTGTGGCTCAGGTGGTTGGGTGTCATACCACAATGTGAAGGGTCCCCCAGTTTGATTCCCAGTCAGGGCACCTGCCTGGGTTGTGGGTTCAGTACCCTGTCGGGGTACATATGAGAGGAAACACGTTAATGTTTCTCTCTCACATTGATGTTTCTCTCCCTCTCTTTCTCCCTTCCTTCCCCTCTCTCTAAAAATAAATAAATAAAATCTTTTTTTTTAATAAGGAAAACAAGGGTAGTAGAAGTAAAAATGCTGTGTACATGTTTTCAGTGACTTAGGAAGGTATAAGATTATACAATACTTGGCCCTACTTAAGTCGTTCATTAAATCACTATTTATTTTGCTCCTCCTATGTGCAAAGTACTGCGATGTTTATGAACAATTGGATATAGTCTATCCTAACCCTGAGCTTCCAGGCTAGCAGACAAGATAGACTATTAAACAAGGACTTATAATAACATGAACAAGTGTTATGTAAGAAAAGTTCGAGACACACATAGTATCATATGCGTAGATTAGAACGTTTCCTGGAGAAGGGGATATTTAAGCCGATGTCAGAAGTATGAGTTGGAATTAAATTTTTCAGAGAGAATAGCTTAGAAAAGGCCCAGGCTCATTTTTTATGAGTTGGAGAAGAATTTTTCAGAGACAATAGCTTAGAAAAGGCCCAGCTGGGACAGAACACATGGCCCTTTCAAGAAGCAAAAGCAAATTCATCCTGATGAGTGTGAGTGGCTGGAGACAGACAGGAGAGGTAGGCAGGGCCAGTCGTGGAGTGTCTTATGAAATCTGGCACTGATGCTCAGAGCAGTGTAAGGTGTTAGAGGATGTTTAAGTAGGAATGTAACATAGTAAGATAAGTGATAAAAAAGTCACTTTGATGATAACTTTGATGATAACAAGATAAGTGACAAAAAGGGTCACTTTGATGATAACAAGACTAGCAAACAAGAAGGAAAGAAGGCAAGAAAGTGAATGCAGTAGATCGAAAAAAGAGTGGGTGATCTTTTAAGAAGTAGAGATAACAAGACTTGATTAATCGGATGGGGTGAGAGATAGGGAGGGAGCGGAGGTGAAGGATGAGCTTCTGACTTGGACGACCCGTATGCATGACAGGGCCGTTCTTCAAGGTGGGGGATGCCAGAGGGTACATGCTTTTTTAGTGCTAGAAGATAGTGAGATCAGTTTTGGACACATCAAAGTTAAGATATATTTTGAAGTACCAAGAGGACTTACGAGTGCTGAGGAGTTCATCTAGATATCAAGAAAAAGGTCTTTATCAGTTTCTGAGAGTATCTCTCAGATTATCAGCATCAAGGATGAGGGAAATTGAGATAAAACTGTCCAATCAATTTCTCCAAAATGGCCCACCAAGGGAAAGCTCTACTCTTGGTGCCTTGTAGCAATGCCACATCCTGCACACCAAGGGTGGGAGGACCCAAGAAAAGGGCAGAGCTCAGCTGGGTTTTAAAGTAGTGGGAGGACTTGGGCAGAGCACTTGTGACTGCTGGGAAGTAGCCTGAATCCACCCACTCATTTCACAATACCCCCCTCCCCCCAGGTCAAAGCTTATGCACCGGGATACCAAAGCTTCCTGCCCTTAGCAGCAGCACCAACACTTAGAACACATGCTTAGGACTAGATCTTTCTAAGCCTTACAGAAATGGAGATAATACAGTACCTGCCTCACAGATTTTGTGAGGAGTAAGAGCTAATGTATCCTTAGCACTAAAGCATAGTACTTGACACATAGTATGTACTCAATAAATTCTAGGTGGTTGTGGGAGAGACAGTGATGGTCACACTGATGGTTCATGGGCATTATATGATCTTGAAACTCCTAAATCATTAAATCATCTAATTGTCATGGAATTTTTTTCATGCCAAGTATCCTTGATTGTATTCTGAGCATTTGAAAGTGGATAATCCATATATGGCAACTTCCTGTTCATCACTACAGCTGATAAGCCATTCAGGAGCTAGCTAGTCCATGTCCAAAGCATCTAGAAACTAAACTGAGGTCTTTCTTTCAACTTTCCTGATTAGTATTTTGTATGTCTCTGTTTCAACTAGCTTTGATCATGGGCATATTAATAAAACAGGTGAATTTTAAGTTTTGATATAGTTTGATCATCTTGAAACAAACTTCCAACACTAGAAAGAATAGGCCATTTAAACATTTTAATGAATACACTGAAATTTAACAGGGACATAAGGTTAAGAAGAATTTTTGTCCTATACAAACAAAACTCTCAACCATCGGGGTTTAACTCACTCTAACATCTCCAGTTTCTTAATACAAATCTCAGTGACTATTTTTGGAAGGATGGAAGGTAGCGATGGATAGTGAAGTCTAAGATCTTAAGATCAAATGTCTATTAAAAGACTAACTTCATAAGGGATCCCACCAGAAAGAATTCATGATGTCCGTAACGTATCCAGGAAAACCAAAGTCATGTGTAGAGGACCTAACACAAGTCATCAGCCAGCCGTGGATCCACAGCCCA
The DNA here is from genome assembly GCF_004126475.2 of Phyllostomus discolor. NCBI lineage: Eukaryota > Metazoa > Chordata > Mammalia > Chiroptera > Phyllostomidae > Phyllostomus > Phyllostomus discolor. The sequence continues at coordinate 22,076,971 of NC_040916.2, read as the reverse complement.
GCACCGTCCCTCTCACCAAGGAACTTTTCATAAATGCAAATCCGGAGGCTCCACCTGTAAGAGTCCCTAAATCAGAAACTCTGGGGCTGGGGCTGAGCAATCCCTTTCAGCAAACTCTCCAGGTGATTCCCATATATATTTAGTTGTGGAAACCATTGAGGATGAAGGCATATGCACAGGCGGCAAACCCAAGACCCGCAGGATGGTTCCAGCCCTCCACCTGGTTTTATCTGGCCGGCACCTTGTTGCTACCTGGCAGCAATGCCCAGCTCCTTGCCCCTAGTTAGGAAGTAGTTACATTTACACCCTCCTAAAATTACATTTGGCCCTTTGAAGGCAACCGCGAGGCTCATGTGGCCCCCGGTGAAAATGAGTGTGACACCCTGGCATGGACTTTTTAGAGCCATTGGGTGTTCCCAATGGTGAGTATTAGGCTGATGTGTAGGGCTTGGACAAAATAAAAGAAGCTTTGCTCCCAGAACTCTGCATTTACTTGGCACATTTCACACCATTTAAGTTAACTGCAGATTCCATATAGGCATCTGAGTTTGCACGTCTAGTTATTTGCCCAACAAAGAGATCTGAAGACGAACGTTGCTATAGAAGGAAGTGGAGGGGCCGAGAAGGGTCCCTCAGGATGGTCTAGGTGGGAAGCTGATAATAAAGACCTGGGCTTGAGTTCCAGTCCCAGCGCCTGCAGGTGTGTGACTTCGCACTAATTATTTAATCTAAGCTTTATCTATTGTCCTTATATGTACCATGGAGATAACAGACCAGACTCTATTCCATTGACTTATTCTGAAGATTAAAGAAAAAAAAAAAAAAAGGAGATGTCAAGGACACAGCCAAGTTCCTGAGACACAGGAAATGGTTGATTGATGTTAGCTCATACGGTTATTTTTTTAATCATATGTGTCCTTCTAAAAATTGTACTGCTTTGAAGGAGTCGACATGTAGGAGCAAGGCCCCTATCTTGTTCAACTTACATTGTAATTGAAACAGGGTACAGGGCAAGAGGTCCCCAAGACCCCCAAAGCCCTTGTTTGGGGGCTGGGAGGAATAGACACTACGGTAGTTAAGATACTTTTCATGACAATGGCAAGCCAGTAGCTAAATAATAGCTGTGCCACAGCCCCGGGGCAAAAGGTGAGTATGTGACTTTCAGAATCTACGTGACTCAGCTGGGGGTTTGTTTAGCGCCTGTGGGAGAGGCAGGGAGGCGGTGCCCCCAGCGTCACTGAGTCACACTTGCCCCCGACCAGAGGTGGCAGCCAACGGAGGGTAAACGATACAGGAAACCGGCAAACGCGGCTCATTGTGGGCAGAGCCACACAGCGGGTCAGTGGGAAGCTGCAGGCCAGGACTTAAACTGAGGGTGGGCGGAGGGAAGGGGGCTGGCATGCTGCGAGGGCTGAGAGAATACGCAGCAGCTGCGCTGGTCTGTAGCGAAGAAGGAAGCCACGTGAGAAAGATTCAGCCACGCAGTGGGCGGTGAGATAGGAGCCATGTGGGCGGAGTGGGTAAAGAGGAGGAGAGCCATGATGCAGCAGCCGCGCCAGAGGGATCCGGCCACGCAGCCAGGGCTAGTCAGAAAGCAGGCTGCTGCTGCTCTGATCGTGCCCGCACTAGCTGCCTCCAAAGCCACCAAGGACTCTCCTTTGCAAGACGCTGACCTGCTGCCTTGCAGACCCAGACCCTATCCGGACTCTTGGGCCTTGGGCCTTTCCTGGCCTCCACCACGATCCAGGACAACACGGCATGTGCGTTCCTGGACTAGGACACGGAGGCGGAGGACAGTGTACCCCAGATCCTGAAGGAGACCGCTGCTGCGAGACTGTTTGCACAGCTGGCTTAAATTCAGATAAAGAGATGGGGAACTTTTGGGGGCTTGGCTTTGGCCTTTAGCCTTTCCGGGAGCAACGGAAGTGCTAAGTTCCAGGGAAGAACAGGGTTCACAAGGGGAAGTGCTAGGTCTTGGGGAAGAACGGGGTTCCGAGAATAAGTGCTCAGCACCCCCAAGGTTAGAATATTGTAAATAAAAGCCCATTTCTTCCTATGCTAATTGTTGGGTCATTCACCAAGGCACCAGGCGAATAGGCCTCTATTTGCTCGGTTACATAGCGGCTTGAGTCTACTGCCTATGGCAGCCTGATTTTCCCGGAAAAGAAACATAGGAACCTATTCCTTTACTGAAGTCCTTTCCAGAAGGTAGAGAATTGGGATCGGAGAATCAGGCAAGCGTCCTAGCATTGTGTGATCCCTGAGTTTTAGGCAGGTTTCCATTGGCTACCATGGTCAAATATTTTCTCTATAGAGGTATCTCTGCCAAAGGTCAGTGTCACCCACTGTTGTGATATTTCTCGCCCTGAGCTCTCATTGTAGAACAGGACCATGGGGAGGGAGGCAAGGGAAGGAGGAAGAGCAGGAAGAAATGGAATTTTCCCTGAAATTCTATCTTAAAAGATGGCCATCCCCACGGTTGATAATTGTGTCAGAGGGATGCAGCCCTAAGATTCTAACAGCTTAATAATGGATCCGCTGACGTAAGTCATACAAATCTGATCAGGGATTTGAAGCTCCGATTTTTTTTTAAATACTAATGCCTCAGTCCCCCCTCCAGAAAGTCACATAAATTGGGCTGAGGGGCAGCTCGGGAAAGGTGCTAAGACTACTCGTTCTCTTTTCTTCAGGCAGCCCACAGGGTCCTGGTCTGACCTGGACATTCAGGTCTGCCGCAGGATGCTTGCCGCAGGATGCTTGCCACAGGATGTTTGCCGCACGGCTCAGAAAGAACGGCTGCACACCACCAGCTCGTCCTCACGGCCTTTGCCGACCTCATGCTTTATTTATGCCCTGTTTTCAACTGATTAATGACTGTGATGCTCCTCAAAGTCGTGAATTATCTCAGAAATTATCTCATTATCTAAGAAGGCCAAAATCAGTTTGTCGTAGAAAACTTAATTTATGGGAACGCTCTTGATAACCTCTAGGGGGAGCTCAAGGCTCCTTCTCCCCTCTTCTTTTTTTTTTTTTTTTTCAGTCCCCAGCTTTGTTGAGGTTTAAGCCTCATTCTTTTTACCTGTGTGTCATTTCAAGGGAGGAAGAGAGGGGGAGAGAGAGGAAGGGCAGGAGGCAAGGAGAGCGAGAGAGAGCGAGAGAGAGAAAAACTTGGGATGAGAGGATAGATCTTGAAAAGGTAAAGGAATTGAGGCTGAACTTCACGGTTTAAATAGTAGAGAGATAAGTGTGATGATTGTCCATCAATACATCTATGGAGACTGGAGATGCATACAAACATAGAACATTTAATAAAACATTTACCAGATCCTGAGCAAAATTAGCATAAACCACTGTCTTAGTGTCAATGACTTTGGACACTGACTACCCGGCACTGGGCCAGACTTCACAGGGGAAGGGCACGGCCTTTCGCAAGGCTGCCCTCATTTCAGGCGCCTGCTCCAAGTTCAGGGGTCCCCTGGCTGCCCTCACTTCCAACTGCGGCATACAAATCTGGGGACTCCCACCACCCACCAGTTTGATAATTCACCAGAACCATTCACAGACCTCAGAATACCGCTGTACTCATAATTAGAGGATTACTATAGCAAAAGGATACAAATCGGAGCCAGTCAAAGGGAGACAAGCAGGGGGTCTGGGAGGGTTCCAAATTCTGACATTCGTCACCTTCTTCCCTTGAAGTTGCAGTGCCTGGCCCTCCTCCCACATCATGAGTGACAACACAGAGAACACCATCAGCTTGGGAAACACACCCAAGCTTCGCTGTCCAGAATTACATTGGGATTTCATTACACAGGCATCATTGCTGGAATTATGGGTTGAACTCCATTTCCAGCCCCGCCCTACCCCCCTGGCCCACTAATATCACTGTGACTTGAAGCCCCAGCCCCCTAATGGCCACTTGGACAGCGCCCTGTCAACAGCTACCGGCTGACCAACAAGTAGCCTTTGGTTTGTAGACGGCAGTTCCAGGGTAAATGGACAACATTCTTTTTGGACGTCCACCACTCTGGTTGGAGAAGGTAAACATGGATCAGCTCAGTAGGCTGGTTACAAGCTCTTCACCCCTGTGTTTGGGATTTTCCTGCCTCCTGGGTAGTGACCAATGGCCTCTTCTCTGTCAACTGACCATTGGGAACTCCCCATGAGGCCACGGGTGCAGGCTGGGAGACGGAAGGCAGTGTGGCAGGAGTGGGGACCATGGGCATTTGGGCTACTTCCTCCTGTAACTTACTCGTGCCTTCAGGGCCCAGTCACATAGATGCCCCTCCCATTCGATGACTCAGCACTACTATGCACGCCCAACTTCTTGGCTTGGCCAGTCAGATAACACCCAGTTCGTGATGGGCAGCTTAAGTCACATGGTATCTCCATGGTTAAACATTCGGTCTCTACTAAGGCCCAGGAGCAGGCCAAGAGTAAGAGTGGCAGAACGGTGTTCCAAAATCCTAAGGGCCTACGCTGGGGTTTACTGACAGTTAGAAGGGACTGCCAAAGTCCCCAGACGGGATCCCTACCTGCTCTGACACTCCGAGCACCATGGGATCCTCTGGGTCCTGTGGCCCCAAGGGTGGATAAAAGGGGCTTCCAGCGCAGCCTGGAGCTGTTGCAGAACCTTCTCTTATTCTGGGCTTCTCTCAAAACTAGACGCCTTTCAGGTCATTCGGTAAATGGGTCGGAGTAGCACCCCCCAAATGAGGATCGCATGGCCCACAAAACCCAAAGAGGCCCACACGGCATTGTGCCTCTTTCTGGCTATAGGACGGGCCAGAGGCAACACTCAGGTCTTAAGGGGTTATCTTGACATGCCCCACACGACTGCACCCCTCCAGTGTTCACTGAGGTTGAAGGGCCGTGAACTTGTATCAGTTTGATTTTCCATCCACTGACATCCACATGTCTGACCAATAAGCGTAGAGTAGTTGGTATTTCCTGTTTACGTGGTCCAGTCAGCATAATGCCATCAGTGGAACGGGCCAGTGTGAAGTCTTGCTGAAGGGAAAACCAGCTGCATACCTGTGAAGTATATACTACGAGGTAGGGCTGGAGAGTGGATACACCTCGGACATCCGTTGTCCCATTTCCCTCCCAGCACATCATGAGAGACAACACATGGAGCATCGCCAACCACAAAGGCAAAGCTTTTTAGTGGGGTTTCCTTACAGAGGCCGGATTGACTAAATCACTGCCCATGTATTCGGGGAGGCGGGGGTGGGAGGAGAGTCTCCAGCCCCAACCTTCCCTCCCAGGATATCAGGATGATATCACGGTGACTCAAAGCCCCAACCTTTGGATCTTATGGTTGTTCTTTATGATATGACAGCTTCCCATTCTGAGTCATTTCCTTAGCAGTCCCTTGAGGCCCTTCATAAATAACAACACCCGAATTCCTTGAGAAACTCAAAGGACTTAGAGGTACTTCCAGGAGCCAAGAACAAACCCCAGCCAAATTCTTCATTCCAAGGGGTTAAAGGCTACCTCCCGGGACTGGAGCAAAAGGCCGGCCAAATTACTTCTTATCTGGGCATACATTTTCCAAGTGAAAGAGCTTGCTCCAAAAACATGGGATTATACACATTTTATTCCATTCAGGGGAAGCCCGTGGCAGAGCAAACCCGAATCCAGATCGGCGGTCTGACCTGCCTCCTTGATATCAAGGATTCTTTCCCAACAGGATCTGTTTAGCACATCCATAGTATTCCAACAGGAGGACGCACCGTAATTTATGTAACCCCTCCCCTCCTGATGGGCATGTCAATTGTTTGCAGCCTTCTGCTCTCAGTAACATTTTGATGCTTGAGGATACAGATTATTGAGCCGCCCTGTCAGCAAGCTGTTCAGAAGGCTCTGAGATGCATGAAATGAGCAGGAGTTCCTGCCCTTGGACCTCAGAACCCACTGGGCAAAACCAACCGATATCCAATTACGATAAAATGCAACCGAGAGCATCGTGTTTCCTAGGGAAGCGTGTGGCAGGAGCAGTCTAGGGCAGTCATTACCTTTTTTTTTTCTTACATACCCTCTAAAAGAAGTTTTAAAACTTTTGTTTTCTCACACATATGAGTTGCTATCTAAAATTTTTTTCATGTTGGAATTTATATAATCCCTACTATAAGTACTTATTATCACATGGTTTTAAGTATTCATAACATAGTTAGGTCATAAGTATTTATAACATAGTTGGACATTATATACTCTCCTACTATGTTATAAATCATGTGGAAGAAAAGGGGCCATACACTGACCCTGACGAATTTGGGGGAGGCCCGGGGGGTGGCCTTGCAACTCGGAGACCTGAAGTAACCACACAGGACGGTCTGAAAAGTAAAACTTTCTAACTAAAAGCAGGTCATGGCGGGCAGGCAGACAGGTCCTAGGCTAGAATCTTCCCTGCCCACAGTCCATCTGCATGTTGACTGAGCCTGCCTGTCGTCTTTCTGCATCTACCATAACACGCCTTGGAAATATCAGATTTCCTTCTCCCGGACCCCTCAAAGCACGGACACCACCCGGGGGGGGGGGGGGGGCGGGCACACATCCCCTCGCTGCTAGTTGTTATGGTCACTGTTGGCGGTTAACTACCCTGTACTTCCCTGTGTCAAAGAAGTGTGTACCATTTTCCGTTTTATCCAGCCCCAGAGGTTCCCCCACCCTTTACTTTCTCATGCCTCCCTGCTCCGTCACCAGCGGATTTCGTGTAAGCCGCTTGCATCATCTCTTTCGGTTCGTGACAAATGAATTATGATGCAAAACGCCATTTTCTGGAGCATCCTCTCAGTTTGTTGAGGTTTTGCTTCCCAGCAACTAGTATCAGTTTGGCTCAAATAAACTCCAAAAAAATTCTTACAGGTTTGGACATTTCTTATGTGGACAATATTAACATTTTTTAAAAACACCATAACTCTTTTATGTTTGCGCAATACACAACGGGCACAGAAGAAATGTGCTACTTCCATCCTCCAACGCTTAAAATGCCATGAGTTAGTGCTTCCTCCGTGGTCAGAAAAGTTACATCATCCCTTTGTTCCTTGAAATCATATTTTCATTCCACTTCCCCACAGAATTTATCCAAATCTATTATTTTTGAAACACTTTTCATTCTTACCCTACCACATTTCCTGCCAATAAAATATAGATAATTAGTTGCACTTGCTACTTATTTTATTTCTGGTAATTATAAGGTTGTAATTCTTGAAAATTCCCTCTGGATTAAGTTATAATTAAAATTATTAATAGTATACAATTGATCAAATAATATGTAGAAACCAAATTTTATTGGAAGTGTATTTTTAACAAGGTGAATGAGCTTTAAAAAACACAGTGTGCAAATCCTTGCACAAGTAATACTTTCTGCTGAAAGAGAACATCTCCTTTATTCCTATTTTAGTTTTTACACCCCACCCTGAGAAACCTATTCGTATAAATCTATGAGAATTAGAGGACATTTCCCGTAGCAATTTACTCAATTCTTCCAGACTTTTTCTGATTACATCTAAAATCAGATAATAAGTGAACATCAAAAATTTTATTTAATGTGCATCACCTGACAACTCAATTTGATCCTGTTGTAATTTTTGTTGAAAGCCAAGACTTGGAAACCACCTAACTCACTGAAGAATTTGTTGCCTAGCAATTACAGTTACTCACTTTTTCAATTTCTGGGAAGTAAACCAAAAGGCAAAAAACAAACAAAACAAAAAAAAAGGCTTCTCCTAATGTTTAATCCACAGGTGGCAGACACAAGGCCCGGGGGCTGAACCCGGGCCTCCACCTTGCTTTATCCGGCCGGGCACCATGTTTTCTACCTGGCTGCACTGCCGAGCTCTCAACTAACTGTTAAAGAGCAGTTACATGGATACGGTCCTAACGTTACATTCGGTCCTTTGAAGGCCATCATCGAGGCTGGTGTGGCCACCAGTGAAAATGAGTCCGACACCCCTGAGCCTTAACCAGTGATCACTAGTAGGAGCTTTACTCTTTCATGGAGAGGGGCTTCCTCAGCTTGAGAGCTGGGCGGGCCCTTCCCGTCGTGGCCAGTGGAGGCCAGGGGTGGCGTGTGCGGGCGCTGGTGTGGACCAGTCACCCAGTGCAGCCCCACCCCAGGGAGCCTGTGGCATTACAGAGCAAGTCCCAGAGGAACTGTGAGGAGTCCCTGTCCTGGGAGCAGGGCTGTGAGCAGCCACCTGCATGCACAGCCAGGGAACTCGGTCCCTTGGCCAAGAAGGGCGCACCTGGGCCATCCTGCAGCCCCTGCGGGATGGCTGAGTGTACATATGAAAGTCACTGGCCCCAGGGCACCCAGATGGAACATTATTCCTGGTTGTAACCAGGAGGTGTTTGGATGACATTAGCATTTGAATAGGGGGGACTTAGTAAAAGCAAATCACCCTCCCCAGCTTGGCTGGGCATCCCTCACTCATTCTTGCAGAACTCCAATCCAACAAAAGGCCCTTCCTCCCTCCCTCGCTGTTTGAACTAGGACATCTCACCTCATCATCTGCCCAAGATGATGGATTCACATCATCAGCTGTGCCGTTCTCAGGCCATCTGTCTTGCCTGGGGCACCACCCGCTCTCTCTGCATCTCCAGCCTGCAGGGGCCAGGTTGCGGGACTCTAGGCCTCCAGTCTTCCCCGAGCCACTTGCTCGTGAGAAATCTCCTTCGGCACGTGTGCTTACATTGGTTCTGTTTCTCTGGAGAACCTTGACAAGATGTGCAACGATAAAAAGGGTTTGCATTGCATTTCGTTATCCACATTTAATGTCATGTAAATATTAAGTTAATTCTACACAGAAATATACTTTCCCACCAAACCTTGAGGCTGCAGATTGCGCAGAAGCTATTGCTACAAAACATCTGCCGTGTAAGCGAATGCCCAGAAGCAGGTCAAGCCATCACTCAAATCGGACCTACTTTCTGACATTAGTTTTTTAATTAAAAAATATATATATATTACACTCATCTCTGTACCAGCCAGGAACCTGACGAATTGTATTCGGAGAAAGAGAAGAAAGGAAAAGGTACTGAAACTCACCCTAGGTTTTACTGACGCAGTAAGGCTGACCTCCCTAGTTCTTCCCAAAATTCTGCTGTCCACAAATGACCTCCCCTCGGGGTCCCCCAGGCAATTGTATTCAGTGACATTAATTAGGGGAGAAAGGAGGGACCAGTTGTTGAGTAAAAATGGTCATTATTCCATTGCCCGGCTCTACAGTGGATTCAAGTTCAGAACATCACACCACAAGGCAAAAGGCCTCATTTCTACTACGGCACGCTTTGCCTTTAATGGGAATGTATGTAAAACAGAGGAGGTCATAATTAAGTAATCAAAACTTGATGGTGCCTTGACCAAAGGTGACTTCTCTGGTACCGATATTCTAAATGGTCTCTTTGTTTAGAGCCCCCAGAAGTTTTTACACACACACCTCACCTAGAGTAATGTAGGACGGTGAAATTCAGCACATCTGACAGGTGGGACTTTCTTTTGTAAAAGAGGAAGCAAGGAGTTGTGAAAAGAGGCTGAGAAAGGTATACAGAATCTTTCTATAGCCAGGTGGTGGAAGGTCACAGGATAATTGTAAGAAAGAATATATTTGAAGTTGAGTGTCCTTAAAACTACTCATGAACGTATAACCCCCAGGTTATACGTGCTGGTCCGGCAAGAAGGGAAGGTTGCTGAGATCTATAGAATCAATAGGAAGTAACCCAAGAAAGGGATATAGGGGGACATCCGGACAGGCTACCTTTCAGGATCTGAAACAGAAGAGGGGGTTTTGTGTGAACTATGCTGTATCAGAAGCTATGTAAGTGGGCAGGAGCCTTTAGATAGAAGTTACTTTTTCAGTCCCATCAGCCCTCATTCCCACACACAAGCCTGTGCTTATATCTCCTTCTTCCTACCTGAATGACGGCCCATTCTGTCTATCCAAATCCTTTCCGCTCTCCAAAGGACAGCCCACACAAACCACAGACTTCCTTCTCCATCTCTCCAAGTGCTGGAATTCCAGTGTGTATGGGTGGGGTGTTTCCCCGCACCCAGCCATTCTTGGACACCAGCCGGGTGTCCTGCAGTTCAACTCATTTCTGATGCTGTCTCCTGGGAAATGCTTGTGGCTCCACAGGTGAAGGACTCAATCCCACAGGGATGCTCCCTCCCTCGCCACCTTCAGGCGCCTGTTGAATGTCCAGGTTGTCCCCTGTGCTTCTGACCGACCAGCAAGAGATTGGAGGTTCCAACTACCCTCTCCTTGGTTTGATAAACTTGCTGGAGCAGCTCCTGGAATGTGGAAAAGCATTTTATTTACTAAACAACCCAGTTTGTCAGGAAAAGGATATAGCTCAGGAACAACCAGATGGGAGAGATGCACAGGGTAAGGCACATGGGGAGGGGGTCCGAGTTTCCATGGCCTGTCCTTCGGTCCCACTCTCCCCAAATCTCCATTGTGTTCACCATCCAGGAAAGTTCTCCCACCCCGGCCTTTAGGTTTACATGGAAGCTTCATCCCAGAAGCATGATTGTGAAGATCATTGGCCATTGGCAACTGATTCCATTTCCAGCCCTTTCCCTCCTTGGCATCATGGGGTCCTCCCAGCAACCAGACCTCATCTTTAGGTGCAGACCAGAAGTTGCCTCTGTAACATAACAAAAGGAACTTCTGTCACTCTCTTGTCACCTAGGAAATTCCAAGGGGCGAAGGTCAACTATATAGTTCTTGCTATGAATCACAATATCACAGTCTCCATCTCCTCAAAACCCCCTGGCAGCCATTTGTGTCACAGAACTTAGCACTTGACATTCTGGGCTACAGCGTTGCCTTGTAGCCTCTGTGCATTCCTGGTTTCTGTAGCCAGAGGAGGAGCCACTGGATGGGCAGTGCCATTTCTCACAGCTCTTCTGTATTGTACTCTCTGTGTATTTGTCTGCCTCCCTCCCGGTCCACGGGAGCTCCTAAAAGGGAAAGACTTAGCCTCTAGAGTGCTTATCCTCAGCACAAGAGCTGGGCACTCAGTAAATATTTGTTGAATGAATGAGACTTCCACCTGGCTTAGATGAATGCTAATCAGACCCTGGATGAATAACAGCTACTATACATGAATCCTGGGTTTTAAGGCACCACAAGGAAACTTTAGATACACTCTCTTTTCTTTATCATAGAACTTGAGGGCAGAGAGTATGTTCTCCATTTCACAGCGATGGGTGTGAAGACTCAGAGCAGCCAATTTGCCCAAAGTCACACAGGAAGTGGTGAAGCAAATTTTGACTCCAAAACCACGCCATGCACCTTCTGTTACATCATGCTTCCTTTAAAGAATGCTCTTCAATGAATTGGTTTTCATGTTTAGTTGGCAAAAGGTTGTCCTTAGTTGGTGAGACTACCAAGGTATATGCAGGGAGTTTTAAAATCTCACCCCTTTTTTAAAAGAGTTTTTTTTTATTTTTTGGAGAGAGGGAAAGGGAGAAAGAAAGAGAAGGAGAGAGACATCAGTATGTGGTTGCCTGTTGGTGCCCCCCACTCAGGACCTGGCCCACAACCCAGGCATGTGCACTAACTGGGAATCGAACCAAGTGATCCTTTGGTTTACAGGCCAGCACTCAATCCCCTGAGCCACACCAGCCAGGGCAAAATCTCACCCTTTTATGGATATCTTATGGGAAGCTCATAAAAGGAGGGTGAACATGGGGGTTCACGAGACAACACATGAAACCAATGCTGTCTTCATTCCATACTACATTCTTAATACATTTAAGTTTTGCATTTATTTTTACTAATTATGGTATGTATTCCATGTGCATGACTAGTTGCTTCTGGAAAGAGCTTTCTGTTTCCTAATATAGTAATAATTTCCTCATGCTGTTAAAACTTTCAGAATTCAGTCCTCCCACAGTTGAGGAAGTTCTGAATGCTCTACTCCAATCCAGCTGGACTCCTCTTCCCATACCTCCACCTTGTATGGTGAACAATAGCCACCATACAATTTTGCCGAGAAGGGGCCGGAAAAAGGCACACTTAGATTTCATCCCAAAATAATGAAGCACAAGCCCTGTAACCACACTCAGAACATTTTCCTTCATGAGCTCCACACTGAGCGTTAGGCTTAGCAAAGTCTTCAACATTCCAAGACTAAGTAAACATTTGGTGTTATTTTCTCCTACTGCTTCCCTGACTTCATTTTTTCTGCCTGTACATCTTTAATTCTTCTAGAACATTGTAATTATTTACAGATGGAGTGCAGTAGGAATTCAAATCTATTTCCCACCCAATGGTTAATCAGTTGTCTCAACAGCCTCCATTGGTTGGACCTGCCACCTGTGTGCTCATACAGGCATGCCTCCTCGCACGGTGTCGGAACTTATTGCTCTTTGCAAACGATGTTTCCATCAGCATCAAGGTGACACCCTCCACCAGCAGAAAGATGTCAGCATCCTGAAGGCTCAGAGGATGGTTAGCATTATTAGCAATAAAGTCATTTTTAATTAAAGTATATACCTTGTTTTTTAGACATAATGCTTTTGTACACTTGACAGAGGACAGTACAGCATTAGCATAACTTTTATGTGCACTTGGAAACCAAGACTATTTCTGTGACTCATGTTATTGCCATACTCGCTTTACTGCGGTGGGGAGAACAATAAATATCTCTAATGGATGCCTGTGGGTGTTTGGGTCTGTTCCTAAGTCTTCTCTTGAGCTCCGTATGCCAGCACCTCCACTTGTTTTCATTGTACTTTTTAATGTCTCATAGTTCAGTCTGTGTTCCTTATTTTCGTTCTTCCTTATTTTCAAATCTCTCTGGATGATCTCTCCCTCCCAATGTAGATTCACATGGTCAAGTTTAGAAGCTTCTGTTGTGGTTTTTATTGTGATATCATCAGCTTCATGAAGTAATTTACGGGCGATCTGACATCTTTGCTATTGAGATCATCTCCTCAGAAATGTGTTATATTTTGTCACAAAGGCAGGTTACAGAGAGGATAAAAATAAGGTGAGGAATAGAAACTGAAGTTAATCTCCTTTGTTAACAAGGCAACACCCATTCTTGGGATGGGTGTAAACATATGGGATTCCTGGAGTATTGCATCCCTACACACCCTTTCCAGGATATGTTATAGATTACGAAATCATAAGTAACTAAGCAAAACATATCTTCTCTATATGGATTTTAGTGAGGAATAGAGGAAAAAGTCACTGTGCGCCTTTTCCTTAAATATATACAGTGCATATGGCAAATGCAGATTCCTACTCCGCATACCAGTAGGTCCATCCAATCATGAAAACAAAACATCTGCTAGACTGTACACATAGTGCTAATTGCTCATCCACATCACAGGACATTGATCTCATTGGTGGGATTTTCTGTCAGTCATCTATGCTCTTCTTCAGAAATGATGGGAGAAACAAAGGCATCTTCATTAAGATTGAGGAAACAAAAATAATTTATTGCTAACAGAACTACCCACAAAGAATGGCATAAAAAATTTTTAAGCTTCGCACTAAAAGGAGATCGTAACAGAGAAAGGCTGGGTCCCTCCAATGGCAAAGACCAACAGAATGCCTTCCTGATACCTGGTAGACTGTGCTCCACTTCACAGGGTTCTTTAGTCATCTTATATGTTTGATACAGAAGTTGTAACACCATCTGATGCGGTGTTAAGTGTATGGAGGAAATATTCAAGACCATTATACTTAAAAGGTGAAGAGGCTAAAGAAATCTCAGGTGAAAGTAAGGTGTTTACATCTCACTGGCTGCAGTGAAACACCAACATGGGTAATACGCAGAGAGCTGCGCATGTCCACAGAAATAGCTAGAACAACCCTCAGGAAAATATGCAAGGTGATATCATCAAAACACTATAAACAAATCAACATGAAACTTTAAAAAATTACCCATGGACAGGCAAGCAACAAAAGCAGGTTTTAAAACACACAGCTTTGCTTTCTATAAGAAATCCGCACATCATGATGGGGGTTGAAAGTAAAAAGGTGGGGGGAGAAAGAACCATGTAAATTATCAAAAGGAAAAGCAGGAATGGCTATAGTAATACCAGATAAAGTGGACTTCAGAGCAAATAACATTACGAGGGACAGCAGGAGACATAACATGATGACATTTGGCTGCTAGGATGTTTGAAACCTTGGGTGGTAATGACACAGGCTGCGGTTGTAAATCCTTCATCTCAAAAAATGTGAGAGAAGCCCTTTTTCATGGCGTCGATGATTTGGCCTTCAGCTCAGTGAGTCAGAATACATTTACTCCGCTGACTAGAAAATGCATTTTTATAGAGCAATATACATTACATGCATGCAGCTTGCTAAGATGGAATAAATGGATATTTACAGGTATTTATAATCCCTACTCTAAAAAAGTAATTTCCAAAAAGCATTATTAAAAATAATAATAATTATTATCAGAGGGGTGAGCACTGAGTGGAGGGATAGATGAAAAAAGAATGGCAGAGGCCCTGGCCAGATAACCCAGTTGGTTATCGTCCTCAGAGCATCGCCCTGACACACCAAGGCTGCGTGTTCAATCCCCAGTCAGGGAGCCTATGAGACTCAACCAATGAATGCATGGATGAGTGGAACAGCAAATCGAAGTCTCTCTCTGGTTTTCTCTCTCTCTCTCTCTCTCTCTCTCTCTCTCTCTCTCTCGTCCTCTCTCTAAAATCAATTTAAAAAAAAGAATGGTGGGATGTTGTAATTTGAGTAAAGGGCTGACTGGATCTGACCTGTTTCAAAGGGGCCACAGTGGCCACCTGCTGAGGACAGAGGGAAGGGCCGCAAAGGGACAAAGCAGACAGCCCACGAGGCTCTTCCGTTCTCCAGCCGAGCACAGAAAAGGAGGTCTGAGATTCGTGCAAAGCCTGGGGAGAATTTGATGTCATTATTGGCTTAAAGACGGAGAGGGTCTCGTGGTAAGGAGCCTGGACATGTACACTTGCCGAGAGGGGCCTGCAGCTGACACCCAGCAAGGACACGGGGATCTCAGTTCTGCAATGGTAAGAAAATGACTCTGCCAACAGCCAGTGGGCCGGAAGGACCCCCGGTGAGAACTGCGGGCCAGCAAGCTCTTGGATGTCAGCCCTGTAAGATCCCGAGCACGGAATGCAGCGGCAACGTCCCTGGACTTCTGACCTACAAGAAGGCACTGTGAGATAATGCACTTGTGTTGTTTTGAGCCACTCTATGTGGGTCATGTAAAAAATTAATACAGTAAGAAGTTACTTCCTCAATAGTAACATGTCAGGGATTTATCTTCTTTATCTTCTTACCAGCATCGAAAGTTAACTATGTATGTTTTTTTTCATTGAGCAAACAATCTAGAGATGATTTATAGTATACTGGAGGATGTACATAGGTCGTATGCAAATACTACATCATTTTATTGAACATCCATGAACTTTGGTGCCCACAGGGAGGGGTAGACCTGTGACCCACCTCCCGAACACTGAGAGAGGACTGCACAAGCTTATAGAAAGATACATTTAAATCTACCCGGTCCCTATGACCTCGACGTCCAGTGAATGAAATCTTTCCTTAGGGTGATACCTCTGAGCCCCAGGCTCCAGCCTCTCACCCATGTCCTCTTCCTCCTCTTCGCCCCCTCCTCCCGTCCTCAAGTGTGCGCCTATGTTTCCAGCTTCCCAGGACTGGGAGAAAATTCTCAGACACCCAAGATGGCATTCCAACTCCCATAATCTGCCAAGAAAGGACAAACGCACATGAAGCTGAAATTGAGTGTAATGGCAGAGAATAGAGCAGAGAGGGAATAGGGCTCCTGAGTCAGGGGCTGCCGGCCCCCGGGGAGAAGTCGATGTCCCCCAACGACATCCCTGTTAGTGACGGCATTGGTCTGTAGACTCACTTGGGAGATTTCCTACTTTATATGTTACATTTAGGAAAAACAATGACTAAATGTATTGACAAAAAAAAAAAAAAACAAGGACACTGGCCAGCATTTTAAGAAGTACAAATTGGGAAGGTGAAATTTAAGAAGTACAAATTGGGAGTTCCAAAGTTGTGGTGGAGATGCAAGGTGCAGCACAGGGAATATAGTCAGTAACACTGTGATAACTGGGTACCGGGGCCAGGTGGGTCCTGGAAGTCTCAGGGGGAGCACTTTTTAAAGTCTGTGACTGTCTAACCACTATGCTATACACCTGAAACTAACCAGAACAATATTGAATATAAACCACAATTTAAATTTTTTTAAAAATAGGTCATCGGGTGAATCAAAAGCAGAATCACAGGGAGAACGGGCTCATGCCTGGCACCGTCAGCCCCAAGCCAGGCTCCTAACTGCCTCTTGGCCTCCTTGGGCGCTTGGCCCCGGCGCTTCCCCTTTCTGCAGCCGGATGTGAAGTACGGCATCCAGCTGCGAGGCTTTGATGGACGTTGCTCCTGAAGGCACTTCTCTCCCCCTTTCACACAAGGACACACAACTACAGTCCCTGCAAGGAAGAGAGCCCTGGGTGTTCTGAACAAGCCAGCATGATGATGATGATGATGATGATGATGATGATGATGATGATGGTGATGGCGATGATGATGCTTTGAACAGGCCAGGTGGTGTAACGCCACCAGTTAGAGTGAAACGGTCTCTTTGACCCCATTCAACCAGAGTGAAACCCCGCCTGTGGTGAAAAAAGAAAGCAGCCCATGGTTTCATAGTACTCACCCTGCCGCTGGGCACAGCCTCGGGGCAGAAACCCGTCTGCGTGAACCTGGGGGAATTTGTAGCAGTTGCGATCTGTCATAAATGTACCTGCTCCAGATGTGTGCCATCCAACCAGCTTCTAAAGCCCTGACCCTGAGAAAAACCAGAAAGGGGCCCCAGTACAAAGCTGAGCGGAAGTGGCGTCTGCCCCCCGGCTGCCTCGGGGGACAGTTCTGCCATGATGGGTGTGGCCATTCTAGCCCGGGGTGCCCCAGTTTCCAGGGAATGCTCTATTCCTGGGCCTCGTGGGAATTTCAGCGGTAGGAGGGGTAAGGGATGACAAGGGGGAGGAGATACCATCACCTCATGTGTTAGCTACGCAAATGGTACACAGCCCATCAATGACAAAACTGGGGCTGAGCCCTGGCCGGTCTGATTCCCAATGCCATGTTCTTAGCCATCGCTTATACGCTTAAGCTCTGTGAAAAGGTTCTTGCAGAAACAGCATCATGAGTGAAAGAGGGGGTGATTATACTAGGGGAAGCATGGGGGGCCAAAAATCCTGGGCAGCATATAACCCTTAGTGTAGGTCGGCCCCTTTCTTGTATCAGAAATAGATTTTGCACCCCATGAGATTTCCTCATTTCAATCTTCTCAGATCATTGAAATGGGAGACCCCAGTCCCATTTTCATTTTCCTAGCTTTCCCAGGTAACTTGAAATTAAGAATATGTTCCTGAGTTCTCCTAGCACCTGCGTCCAGTGAGGCTGACTCTCCTGTGTACCAAACCGCCAGCACCAGGCACAGTGCTTGGTAAAGAATGGATAGTCAATTAGCTGTTTAAACTAATGATTGGGTGGGTGAGTGAATTTATACTTCTTCTTCCTGATCCTTCAAAAGGATGCCTTTCTAAGTAAGTGTAACAAGAGTAGTATATATGTTTGATGCGGACCCCGGCTTGTGGGGTCCGTGACATTGTGGATGGGGGAGAGACATTCACACAGACTACTGAGTCCTGTGGAGAAAAAGGGGCAGCATAGCTTTTTCTCTCAAGGGGAGCCAAAGCCTCAGCCTCTGCCACCAGAGGCCTTTATTCTCTATCTCTGGGCACATTACATCATGGTCCTCATTTACTATGCACAGATTTCCTGTAGGTGGTTACCTTTCACAGAAAACAAAAAAGCCAGTGCCACTAATCACATCACAAAAGAGGGATATTTGCAAATGCAAAGGGAAAAGTAGTTGAACCAGTTACACTCCATATTGAGGAGTTTTAGCATAGATTTTAGGAAGTTACAGTAAGCACTTGCTGCCTCAATTCAGGGTGAGGAAGTTTTAGCAAAAGCAAGTCTCAAAGCGGCCTAGGTACATTGCAGACCTGATTCCCCATGGGAGAACCTATCCATGGGCATGGGTCCTGTGCGTCTCTGAGTGGGAGGTGGGCCCACGCCATGCAGAACGGTCTCCTACATATGTTAATAGACACGTGAATGGAATTAGAATCTTCTAGGTCTTTTCATTGTTCGGGAAAGGTAGATTTTGATAAATACGATGGTAACATTTCAAAGATAATCCCTACATGAGGAGGGAGTACTCAGCCCACATGAAGACTGTACCTCGAGTACCCAGCTTGGGTGATAGGGGAAGCTGTGCCACTAGACCCTACAGGACACTAATCACATTAGGTCACACCACCAAGACACTGAATCAAAGCATCTCTACTACACAGAAACAAACACAGGGAGGCTGCCAAAAAGGAGGCAAAGAAACATGACCCAAATGAGAGAACAGATCAAAACCCCAGAAAAAGAGCTAAATGAAAAATGGAGATAAGCAATCTATTAGATGCAGAGTTCAAAATACCATCTAGAAGGATGCTCAAGGAACTTAGTGAGCCTCAGCAGCATAAAAAAGACCCAATCAGAAATGAAGGATACACTAATTAAAACAAAGATAATCCACAAAAGAGACAGAAACAAAGAGGGGAACTGGAAGAAAACAAAAACCAAATTGATAAAAAGACAAGAAAAATCATTAAAAAGGTAGAAGAAATACAAGGCAAAAGTAAGATGTGGGGGGGGAGTCATCATACATATGAGAATAATCTAAATATGATAGATGAAAGTCAACTGTGAAAAGACACGTAGTTTACTTACATTTTTAAAAATTCAGTTAAATTCTATTTACAGAGAACCAGTGGTAGGCTATTTATAAGAGAACCACTGAAGACTGTCTGCAAACCATAGCCTGCTGGCCAAGTGAGGCTCGTTGCCTATTTTGCATAAACAAGGCTTCACTGGAACACAAACATGCCCTTTGTTCACATATTGTCTCTGGCTCTTCCCTCTGCAATGGCAGAGCAGGGGTGAGCACCTGCAACAGAGACTGTGTGGCCTGCAAACCTGAAACTATTTACTCTGGCACTTGATGGAAAAAAAAAGTTTGCTGGCAACTGACCTAAAAGAAAAAGCCATGGAAAGATTCAAAGATTCCGTTGACCTAGAGGATATTTTTAAAAATCAACATTCTTTGCACTAACAAAGTAGCCGCAGAAAATAACAGAACACAGCCAAGAGAAATTAAAGAAGACATTGAAATAGAATCCAGCAGTACGCTATGCTCCTGGATTATAAACACGAAACTTGTTGAGATATCTCACAGCGAATCATTCTACAGATTCAATTTGGCCCCAATCTAACTCCCAGTGGAGAGTTTTGTCTCAAATTGAATAAGCTAGTTCTAAAATGTATAGGGAACTTATATGGACATGTCCAGGGCCTAGAATAGCCAAAACAATCTTACAGAAGAAGAACAAGCTGGAGGACTTGCGCTATCTGGCATCAAGACATTATGAAACTGAAGAAATTAAGACACTCTTATATTGGCACAAGAATAGCAATGATACAGAAATACATATATACACACACGTACAGTCACCTGACTTACATCAAAGATGCCAATTCAGTGGGGTAAGGATAGTCAATTCAATAAATAGTGCTGGATCAATTTGATGTCTTTAATTATTATTATTTGTTAATCTTCACTCAAGGATATGTTTATTGATTTTAGAGAGAGAGGAAGGGTGAGGGAGAGAGAGAAATAATATCAATGTGAGAGAGAAACATCCTGTATATGCCCCAGCAGAGGGTAGAACCCACAACCTAGGTATGTGCCCTGACCAAGATCAAACCCGCAACCTTTTTTGATGTACAGATTGGCTTCCAATGAACTGAGCCACCTAGCCAGAGCTGGATGCCCATTTTTAAAAATTAATCTTAACCCTAATTTTATGACCTATGCAAAAACCTATTCCAAGTGGGTCACAGACCTAAACATGAAAGCTAAAGCAATAAAGATTCCAAAAGAAAAAATAGATGAATATCTTCTTGAAGTTGGAGAAGACAAAAATCTCTTAAACTGCATGCAAAAAGCACTGACCAGATAAGAAAAGATTACTCTATTGGACTTCCTTCAAATCTCAAGAACTTTTGTTCATCAAGAGACACTCTTAAAATAATGAAAAGGCAAGTTACACACAGAGATATCTTTAAAATCATATATCTAACAAAAGAGTATCCAAAATAAACCAAAATTCAAATAGTCACTCAATTTTTAAAAAAGACATCCAAATGGTCAATAAACATATGAAACCACACTCAATATCATTAGTCATCAGAGCAATGCAAATTAAAAACCACAATGAGGTACCACGACACACCCACCAGAATCATCAAAAGTAATATACAAGCAATCCTAAGTGTTTGCAAGGATGCACAGCCTCTGGAAGTCTCATACAGCATTGTACGGGTGGGAGAGTCGCTTGGTACACTTATTTTACAAAACTGTTTGGCAGTATCTGCTAAGGTGAATACATACTTGCTCTGTAACAGCAATTCTACTCCTGGGCATTTACCAATACATACGGATGCTTATTCCCTCCACCAAAGTCATGTGCAAGAATGCTCACCAAAGGGTCATTCCTTATGGCTCCAAACTGGAAATACACACTAAATGAGTGTTAATAATAGAGTGGAGAAATAGCCATACAATGGAATGCTTCAAAACAACAACAACAAAAATATCTCCTAGTACACAAAATAACATACGTAAAAATTAAAGCTATAACATTGAGCAAAACAACAGACACAAAAACATGCATACTGTTTATTTCTGTTACATGAAGTTCAAAAATACGCAAAACTTATCAATGTTGGTAGAGGTTCGAATAGTGGTTTAAGTTGTCATTGACAGGAAGTAGACACAAGAGCAACTTCTGTGGTTCAGGAAATGTTCTGCATCTTGACCAAGGGGGTAGTTCCATGGGTGATGGTGTGTAAGAGTTCTGTGAACTACACACATTACATTTGTGTACTTTACTGTATAAAATTGATATCTCCGATTTTTATGTGTCAAAATACATAAAGCAAAAACTCACAGATCTATAAAGAGAAATTGACAATTCAATGACCCCAGTATTAGATATCAATATACCTCTCTCATTAATAAATAGCTAAGGAGACAAAAAAATTAGTAGTGATATAAAAGATTTGAACTCAATTAACAAGACTGATGTAATGGACATACATCAAACCAGTGCCTGACAGTTAGAAAATAACTTTTCTTCTCACATACACATGAAATGTTTATAAGACAGCAAGCTATATGTCAAATTACAACAAACATTAGATATTTGTTGTTACATGGGGCACAATGCAATTATGTTTGAAATCAATACCAAAAAATGTGAAACTCGTACCTTTTGGAAATTTAAAAACAGAGTTGTGAGTAATTCACAGACTAAAAGAAATCATAATAGAAATCTAAAAATGTTTAAAACTAAACAATAATTTTAAAATGCTACCAATGAGGACTTCCCCATCTCCCATGATGGAATAAGTTGAACCAAACTTGTCCTCCTACTGTGAAACTTCATAAAACTGGGAAAAAATATATGAAACAATGGTTTAAGAAACCGTGCAACAGGTAACGCCGACCTATATGATGGGACAAAATAAACTAGGAAAACCTTATGCTCACCTGGCTTCTGCCTGGAGGAGTTTCCAGACTGTAGGGGAGAGAAGGAGAACCCAAGCAGAGACCAGCTGGCCTCAGTGTGTTCGAGAGACAGAGAAGCAGCTCTGGCAGTGGAGAGGGGTGCTAAAGAGATTATACTCTCCTACGTTCAAGGCAGAATCCTGGACAAAAGCCAGAGACGTGTAGGAAAAGCCCTAGAAATATGTATATTTGTCCCATTTAGTCCATTGCTAAATTGTAAGCTCTTAATGCATACGGTAAAATGTTAGAAGGTTGGGCAAAGACTGGCAGGAGAGCTCCAAGATCGAACATTCCCAGAGCTCTCATGAGGTGAAGGACATGTGAGTTAGTGAAGGCTACTTTAAGGTCTAACAAAGTTTGAAGTAATTAACAAAAGAAAAAAACTGGTCATGAGTAATATATGAGCTTGCCAGAATTTTTTTCAACACTCTCTAAAGAAATACAACCAAATGCAGACACTCAGCAATGTAGCAATCGTAATGTCCAGCATCTAGTAAAAAGTTACATGTTAAAATTATTAGACATGCAAATCATAGGAAAATGTAACCCATAACCAGGAGAAAAGTCAGTTAAAAACAGCCAAGAAATAAGAATGATTATAAATTAGGAACCAACACAGTAAAAGAACTGTTAAAAATATGCCCAAAGGTGTGAAAGAGAGCATGAACATAAGGAGTAGAAATGAAAGATTTAAAAAGAACCCAGTGGGACTTCAAGAACTGAAAAGTGCAGTATTTCAATGAAAATGTTGCTGAATGGAGTCAACAGCAAAGTAGACATAGCAGAAGAAGAAGTGAGCTTAAATACATGCAATCGAAACCATCCACAATGAAGCACAGAAAGAGAAAATGTGCAAAAGATGAATAAAGCCCCAGGGATCTGTAAGACAATACCAAGAAAGCTAAACGCAAGTGCCACTGTAGTCCCAGAAGCAGTAGAAAAAGAGCTGAACCAGAAAAAACTATTGAAGAATCATGGTTCAAAATTTGATAAAAATTACAAGCCCCCAGGCCCAAGAACCTCAATGAACCACAAGCAGAATAGGCAACACAGAGACAGACCCATTCTGTTACCCACATCTGTGTGGGCAGTTTATTTCCAGCAAAGGCGCCACAATAATTAATTGTGGCAAGGAAATCCAACTATGGTGTTGCAACAAGCTATTTGGAGGGAAAAAAACCCAAACTTGGACCTTTTCATACCAGACACAAAATATAACTGAATCATAGACCTAAACATAAGAGCTAAAAGTATAAAACTTCTAGAGGAAAAAAACATAGATGAAAATATCTTGATGACTTTGGAGGAGACAAAGATTTTTTTACAGGAAATATGAACCAATAAAAGACAAAGTTGATCAACTGAATTTAATTAAAATTAAATCTCCTGCTCTTCAAAAGCGCAGACTGGGAGGAAAGCCAAAGATAAAGAGGAAAATATTTGCAATGTACATAACTGAGGAAAAACTGTATATGTGGAGTATACAGAGAACTCTTACAACTGGACACTAAGACGATGATCAGCCCAAATTCTTTAAATAGGCAAAATATTTGAGTAGACATGTCACAAAAATTACACAAATGTCTGATGAACACATGAGAAGATGCTCAACATCATTAGTCATCAGGGAAATGCAATATGAAACCACAGCTACATACCACTACACACCACTAAAATGGCTAAGATTCAAAGACTGACAATAAAAAGTGCTAGTGAGGATGTGAAGCAACTGAAACCCTCATGTATCAGTGGTAAAAATTTAAAAAATAGGTGTTGCAGTTCGATTCCCGGTCAGGGCACATGCCTGGGTTGTAGGCCATGGTCCCCAGCAACACACATCGATGTTTCTCTCTCTTTCTCTCTCTTTAAAAAAAAATTTTTTTTAATACAACCATGTTAAAAAAAATTATCAGGTCATTTCTCATCAAGTTAAACTGACATCATCACCATAATTCCCAATAATTCCACACCTGAGTAATGACCCGAGAAAAATGAACACATATCTCCAGACCAAAACCTATACCTGTATATTCTTAGCTTTATTCATGGCAGCCAAGTGCTGAGAACAACCCACACATTCATCAAGAAATAAATGGATACGCTACCTAAGCCTCACACTAGGGGTCATGGACTCTCAGCGACGCGGATGCGGTGGACTTTTGAATGGGCAGCAGAGAAGACTGGGAGGGGTTAGGGGCAGGAAAAAAGACAGAAAAAGGGGAAGAAGAGAAGCTTGGGAAGACTCTTGAGAGCATGGACATGGTGCTAAGCGACACGCTTCCACCAGACATGGGGCAGCACAAGAAAAAGACACGTTTCCCAGCAGCTCACTATCTCCGGCCTGACCACTGTTAGCCACGGCCAGCCAGCATCCCCCACGGAAAAAGACCACGCTTGACAATTTCCAGGAGCACCAGGGAGGATGGTCTAGATGGACAGGAGTGATGGAGAGGCAAAATCACAGGTGAGAACCCAACATCCACTTGCTCTCAGCACTTGGGGGCGCAGCATGGAGGGGGGACACAGAGCCCTGGGTAGGCGGTACCCAGGCAAGCAGATGTTGCTACATCTGTTCCTTCTCAGGCACTGGAAGAGGAGACCCATGTTCCAATGTCCAGTTAATTAGCAAACAAGTACAGAAGGACACTTGGGGTTCCAGGCTGAGGGGATACAAGGATGAGTATGAGATTTTTTTTTAGTCTTCATATCTAATAGGAAAGAAAGATACAGAAAATACAGGAGGAGGTACATGGTGTTATTCTATGAAGAAGGTGCATAAGAAGGGTACCCAGTCTACTTGTGAGGGGTCAGAACTGATTTGCAGCAGAAAAATGCTTCCATTATATTCAAACACCGTCCAGTGATATGTGATACCTTGTTTCCTTTAGAAAACGGGAAGGCGTCAGGGGTTGTAGGGATGGGGGGGGGGGGGGAGCTGGGAGGGGCTAGTTATCTGGCCACCCAGGAAAAAAGAAGAGCACTGGTATGGAGGCCCAATCTGTCACAGTCCAAGTAAAGTCAGGCTTCCCAGGCATTGGTGTGGCCTGCTTCTAAGGTACCTCATAGATTTGTTTTAAGTTGTTGGCAAGGCCAGGGTTGAAAGCCAGATGCATCCAATCCATAAATTTGGAAATAACAGGAAGCCCAAAGCAGGCCAGGCCTGACCCCAGTTTACCCCGTTGTGTTGCTAAAATTACCCTGGTCAGACGGCGATGGAAAGGCACCTAAGCTGCTGGGAGAAGCTCTGAGCCCCGAGACCCTGCGCTGGAATCAGCAGGCTGGAAAAGAAGGCTCTTATGCATTTTTATTCCTCTTTCTTCCCTGTCTGTATAACTCACGTTTATTTCACATGTGTTAAGATCAGAGGTGTTTGGAGTATCTATTAAGAAGTTTTAGCCCTGGCTGGTGTAGCTCAGTGGATTGAGCGCGGGCTGGGAACCAAAGTGTCCCAGGTTCGATTCCCAGCCAGGGAACATGCCTGGGTTGCAGGCCATAACCCCCAGCAACCTCACATTGATGTTTCTGTCTCTCTCTCCCTCCCTCCCTTCCCTCTCTAAAAATAAGTAAATAAAATCTTTAAAAAATAATAAATAAATAAATACATAAATAAATACAAATTAAAAAGAAGTTTGGTGATGGCTTGGTGGCTGGAAATATAATGTAGGAACTAAACTCTTGTTTATATCATTTAGCCTGCAGTAAAATTGGTTTTGTTAGGGATAGTTTTGATTAAAGTTGAAGTTTCCAATATCCTATCCAATAAACAAACAAACAAGCAAGCAAACTCTGGCCAGTCACCAGCTCCTAGAGATGGAAGCCAAGTCAGAAAAAGTCTAGGTCCCAGGAGCAAGGCATGGAGGTTGAAGCAGAGTCCATCCACGTCTGGCCCAAGCAAGGAAGCCACAGAAGGGAATATGAAATATGCAGGGGGCAACCCAAGTTGCTTCTTCACCAGAAAGGAGGTGAGGGAGGTGGGCGAATGGACGGACTGCGAGAAGGAAGAACAGAGCGAGAAGAGTAGAATATGCACCTGAGCTAGAAAACCCCTGAGATAGAAGGAAAACCAGCCACTCGTGCGACCAGTTGGGAAACGCCTCTGGTTGGAAGTCAGTCCACTCCATCTCCATGGGGGCCACATAGCATTTTTCTCCAGTTTTCAGCCAAAACCAAGGTTGTGCCAGGTCAGGGCTGAACAAGCTTCAACTCAAAGGAAACATTTCCGCTGCCGTGGGCAGGGTCTGGGGAAGTCCATGCTAACTCTTTGCTGACCTAGAGGATATGATCACTTGCTTTCAGGACAGGGACCAAGAGAGAAAGATTAAAAATGAGACCAAAGCAACCACGACCACAACAAAAAGAGAGAGAGATAAAGACAGACTTAGAAATGAACACCCACTTGCTTTCGGATGAACAAGTTGAGTCAAAGTGGTGTTGAGGTGATAGATCCTATATTGTAGCCAAGAACCCCAGAACGAAACAAACTCAGTGGTTTGCCTCTCCTTCCAATAATGATTGAGACTGGGAGGGAGAAACAAGTTCTAAAAGAAATATTTACTTAACGCATGCAACTCATTCTACTCCTCGGTCTGTCTCTCTGGTTTGGTTCTGTTTTGCTTTGAATTCACTTCGGTTGCGGGAAGTAGGAGGAGATGGTTTGAGGCAGCTCTGGAAAAGTCCGCCATCCTTCCTCACCCATTCCTTCGCAACCTTCCTCTCTGCGGCACCATGTACGCTTGTGTCTACACTGCCCTCAAAGTCGGGGCTCCCCCTGCTAACCAGGACTCCACAGATGTTGGAGTTGGTTTCCACGGCTTCTTCGGACCTTTGCTTATCAGCCATTTCCAAGAGGCTTGGATAAGCATCATCTTTGTTATTGTTTATTACAACCCCATGAAAGAATCAGCCAGAATGCCATTTGTTGTCATCTTAACAGACGAGAAAACTAAAAACAAAGAAGTCAAATGACTTGCCCTAGAGGAAGGGGCAGCATTCTGAGAAGAACCCAGGTCTTCCTCCACTCAAGTCTGAGCTCCTTCAAGCAGATCACACTGGAGAACTGAAATGAATTTGATGTCCAGATTCACACCCAAACCTGTCATCTATGGAACTATTACCTAAAGTGGTTTCCACACTGACAGGGAGGCACGGTACACCCCCAGATTATTAATTCCACTCATGTATGTGAAGAAATAAGCACCAGTCACTTGGAGAAATGACTGGACTCTAACACCATTTATTTAATAATAGTCATTGAGCATGGTGGTGCATGCTGTGGGGTGCCACCCAGGTCCCCGAATTCAGAATTGAAGCATACTCATTATCCCCCCAGGAGTAAGGGCAGCGGCCGACAGCTCTGGGCTGAGTCACCCTCTGGTAACTGCCCTTGACCCCTGAACGTTGCCCTGCTCAAGGTCGTGCCTCACTACAGGGACAACCAATGACTACGGAATGAGCAACAACAGCCCGGTTCCCTTGGCTTCAGGTGGAAGGATTCTGAAGGTGTCATCCCAGGTTTAGAGTCACCTAAAGTGTCTGTTGGCTCTTACTTGGACTTCGTGGTGACTGTTGCACATTTCAACTCTTCTTCCCTCAGCAGATCCTACTGCCTTCATTCCCCCACAGGTGTTACTCAGGAGACTACCCCATCTCCCATCAAAGTTACCTGGTGGAATCCCATCTCAGACCAGCACAGAGGGCCAGGCAAAGGAGCAGTTACTGAACAGGGCAGTAAGTCTGCAGTGGAGGCATGTATCCTGGGGAAGAGCTGGGATGAGAGGAGGGGTGTAAATGCTGATATTTTTACTTAGGAAATGTACATATCTTTGTTCTTGTCTCATTGCACTGATGCTGTGAGCCAGAAAGCTATAGTAATGCACTTGGGAGAGGGATGTCATGCAGGTATTGATAAGAAGGTGCCCACGGGCTAGCCGGATAGGAACAATTTACATGATTTCAGGGGACTGAGGATTTTTTCTGCCTATTTCCTTACAATATTTTCCTACTGGTTTAGGACGGCCGAACTTCTAAATTTCACCCTGTTTTACCAGAAGATTCGCTGTAGGTAATCCATCATTGCTGTTGGTATTGACTGATCTATGAGCCTAGAATTAAGGCTTTTTCTGGGACGATGCATAACCATGATTTTGTAGAAATAATCTAAACTTGTAATCATGAATGCAGAGTTTATCTGTGTTCTCAGAGTTGCGATGACTACATTAATTAGAATTCCTGCACGTCCCCAAAGTGGGTAGGGGTGTTGGGGCGAGGGTAGTGGAGTACCGTGTCATGGTGGAGGGCTCCCTCAGCTACCAGGACTAAGTGAAGTTCAAACTCATTTTCAAATGGCTAAAATGTAGGCCGATTTCTCCCATTCTCTGGAAGGCATGTGTTTACTGATCCATTCTCCAAGCTCAATAAATCCCTAGGCTCAGTAAGTGGTCAGTGACTACTTATTATAATCCCCAGCCTCCTCCAAAATAGATGATGATGGTAGATGATAGATAGATAGATAGATAGATAGATAGATAGATAAAAGATAAAGTTAATCTTTATTTATTGATTTGAGAGAGAGAGGAAAGAGGGGAGAGAGAGGGAGAGACAGAGAAACCTTGATTTGTTGTTCCACTTACTCATGTATTCATTGGTTGATTCTTGTATGTGTCCTGATTGGAGATCAAACCTGTAACCTTGGCACATGATGCTCTGACCAATCAAGCCACCCAGCCAGGGCCAAAGTTGATCTTTAAAGCCCCTGGGGAATAATACAAAGGAGACCCAGAGTTCACCCATATTAAGGGTTGCTCCAGCCAGGAACTTCCTATAAGAGGAGGAGAGAAGAAGAAGAAAGTCCAAAATCCTTAATCATCCAGCTAAGACAAGAAAGATATAGTATCAATGACCTCTGTCACTGATGTTAAGATTGCACTTTATCATCCCAGGGAGAATCTCAAGGGTCCCTGGGGCACTTGGTTGGCCTGGAGGACTTTTCTTAGTGTAGGGACTTCCCCAAGAGTCTCTGTCAAGTTTCTCTCTCTGTAGTTGCTGAGAACCGACTGTCTCGCCAACCAAAGGAACTGTATTTCATGGATCGTCGGATGTGTGATGCTACGTGCATTAACTAAAGCATAAGTAAGTGACTGGAATTTTTTTCTATCTTCTACTTTTAGGGGGAGAGAAATCTGCCCCCCCTTCCTCAACAAGCAAAATCAACATAATTTCCAGTGTCCTGGCATAAGTAAGCACTTACTCCAAATTTCTCTGATTTCTGTGGTCAATCTCTAAAATATTCTTACTCTGCATTGAGCAGCAAAGTATATTGGAGGGGTATGTCTCACCTTGAACCCCAGGTCTGCCATTGACTGTCAGTCTGACCTTGAGCAAGTTATTTAGGTCCCTGAGCCTCAGATACTTTATCAGTAAAGCAGGGACTCCAATAGCTGTGTCACTTCAGTTCTTATAAAGAGCAAATAAACTGCAAAGCATGTGATTGGTGAGCTTAACAAATGACAGCCATTGTTGCAATTAGACTTCCACTCACTCCAAATCCTCCAAAAATCCAGTCTTTAAAAGAAAAAAAATTTAATTTCTTGATGTCTAAGTCTTGTTATATATAAAACACTACTGTTAGACTACTTGAATTTACCATTACGTTCAATTCAGATTTTCTGTGATTGAATTATAACTAGCACATGAGCAAAGCAGATAGAAAAAACTATTATTTTATATAGACTTTGAACACACATTCTGACAGAAAATTAGTTGAATCAGAACATCTCGTTTCCCAGCATTCTGACTAAAACGTGACCAAGTGTTGTTCTTGAAGTGTTTGAGATTAAAAGGAATAGCAAGAAAATTCAAGATTTTTAAAATATAAAATTCTGTTCCCTTCACTACAGATGTCACTACAGAACTTACCAGGGGAATCAGGGAGGGTGGAGTGATAATGTAATTACTTCTTTGGGTTGTTGTGAGGATTTAACCATTAAATAAATATCAGTCATAAGCACAAGTTCCTGGCACACAACAAAAGCAAAGTCAAGAGCAGCTGTGAGTATTGGTTATTACAGCACAAGCATTGCCAAGCACACCCTGACCTTTGCATGAATGGCTCCTCCATTCACTGATTAATTCATGCAATCAGTACCTACTGAACACATGTTATTTACCGGGCACTGGTCAACTCATGGGGAAAGGGGACACAATGGTGAAAACAAAGTCCCTGCTCTCCTTGACACCTCAGCTCCACTGTCATCTCCTTCCAGAACCTTCCTCTCACCGCTCAGTCCAGGTCACACCTCCTCATCCAACACACTGTCACCCCTTGAGGTTGCTATGCTTTATTTGACTCAAAAACGCTTATCACTAACCCGACACTCTCTTGTTCACTTACATTCTGCTCACCACCCATTCACACCACCGCAAGCCCACAGAACAGGCCTTCCACAAAGGCAGGAACATGTCTTCTCATCAACCACAGGGCTTCCTGCACAGGGCTGGCTTATGCTCAGTGGTCACTGATTCAACCCAACTTCAGCAGCAAAATTCTAAAGAAGAACAATTCCCTTGCTCTTCTGTGTTGCTTATGTTGAGGTGTGCAATTGTTGAAGAAAAACTGAAAGAATTGAGGTTATCGAATTTCCAGGAGAGAAATACGATTTAGAAATGGTCTTTGATAGTCCAGGAACCTGGGTTCCAGTGCTGTGAGACCATGCTCAAGTCACAGCCTCTCCACATCCTTGTCTGTCCAGTGGGACAGATGGTGTCCGCTCTGGCAGACTCACTCACGGGGTCGTCATGTGGCAAAACACCAAGACAGCTGGCGCGGGTACCTAGGCTTTCCAACATGCTTGAGCAAGTGCGGGCCAGCTGATTCTTACAGAAGTGACACTTTGTAGGGGATGGGGTTATTTCCATTCTGTTTTACAGAAGAGGATACCACGTTTTTATGACTCTGGTAAGAAAAGAAGCAAGGAAAAAGAGAAAGGAGGAAGAGGAGGGTTAAGCGGCACATTTGCAAGATACTATCATTGACCACACTCTCACTTGCGTTATCTCCCGAGCTCCTCTCTGTCAGGTCATCCCCCTGTGTAGATGAGGAAGCCGAAGTTCAGGGGATCCAAGGCAGTGGTTCACCCACAGGTAGCCTACTGGTAAATGAGCTGGCCGCGAGGCCAGTTCTGCCCACTCCAAACCCCACGCTCTTCTTTTTCACCGTGGTGTTTCCAAGAAGTGATCAAGAGTAAGAAATTTAGAAGAAGAGAACCATGCTACAAGAAGAACATTAAAATCACTAAATCCTTGTTAAGTAAACGTCTTTTCTCCCAAATTTAACTGAACTCTGGGAGGGGAATGTATGGAGGGTGACGTGAGGATTAGGATGAGCTGTGAGGAAGAATTTAGTAACAGGTAGAGTATTGTTAGCCACATAGGAGGTCTGAGGGATACCTGTGGGGTGTGGTTTGAAGAAGCGCTCAAACCCTGACAGCAAACCTTCCGTCATCCAGGAGGATTTGAACGAGAGTCTGTGTGAAGACAAAAGCGTCCATTTCAACTTCCTAGTTGTGATCTTTGATCTTTACAAAAGTGGAACTGTCTTTTTAAATTATAAAAGGGTATATTTTTACACCATTTTTAAAATTCAGAAGTGAATCCTGTAGAAACTACTCCCCCCCAAACTCCCCTCATAGCCCTGCCCCAGAGATGGTCACTATTAACCCTCTGATCT
Source organism: Phyllostomus discolor (assembly GCF_004126475.2). Classification (NCBI taxonomy): domain Eukaryota; kingdom Metazoa; phylum Chordata; class Mammalia; order Chiroptera; family Phyllostomidae; genus Phyllostomus; species Phyllostomus discolor. The sequence continues at coordinate 22,045,518 of NC_040916.2, read as the reverse complement.
AGTACCTTCCATACCACACTTTTTAAAGCATGCATCTACTTTCACCTACATGTGGTCATTGTCTACATACCGTGCTCTAATCACTTTTCCACTCCCTATGGTAGACCAGTGATTTTCAACCTTTTCATCTCCTGGCACACATAGACTAATTACTAAAATTCGGCAGCACACCAAAAAATAAGTTCTATTCTTTTGCTAATCTGACAAAAAATAAGTATAATTGTGATTAATTCACATCAGGTAGCTATTGTTGTGTATAACACAGTAGCCCTGGCCAAGTGGCTCAGTTGGTTGGAGCATTGTCCCACTCACCAAAAGGTCGAAAGTTCAATCCTCAGTCAGGGCACATATCTAGGCTGTGGGTTCAATTCTTAGGGTACTGACAGGAGGCAAATGATCAATGTTTCTCTTTCACATTGATGTTTCTCTTTCTCTCTCTCTTTCATCTTTCTCTTCACCCCCCCCCCGCATCTCTAAAATTAATAAGTATGCCTCTGGCTGCTGCAGCTCAGTGGATTGAGTGCCAGCCCATGAACCAAAATGTCACCAGTGCGATTCCCAGTCAGGGCACATGTCTGGGTTGCAGGCCAGGTGCCCAGTTGGGGACATGAGAGAGGCAACCACACATTGATGTTTCTCTCCTTCTCTTTCTCCTGCCCTTCCCCTCTCTCTAAAAATAAATAAATAAAATAATTTTTACAAAATAAGCATGAGGATAAGGATTTAAAAAAAGAATTTAGTACAGTAATCTTTTCAGAAGAAAGATACATTGCTCCACCAATTTCTTTTTACTATCCTGTCCAGTTTCAACTGCCCATGGAGTTTCAGTTTTTCCCACTACATAGGTGTGAAAACAGTCACTTCTTTCTTTACCAGAAACTTTGGTCTCTTGGTCCACTAATTCTGTGTATGTGAGAAAGAGTGATATGAAATAAGTACTCATTTCTAGAACAAAAAAATTGTCAAGGTAAAGGTTATGGTGTCTTCTGCTTCACATAGAACTTGTGAAACCTAAAAATTTTTTTGCATGAGATTCAAAATCAATATTCCATGGCCAGAGAAGTGACTGGAATCTCACATCATGGCAGTACTTACAGTCCTTATAAACCAAGTAAAGTTTGGATTCTCTCCTGAAGCAATGGGAGTTGGTAGGGCATGGATGCATTTTTCTTAACTGGGGGATGGCATGACCAGTTAATGATACAGAAAAATCTCAGTGGCTGAAGATAATGGTTTAGAATGGGGAGAACCTGGGAGCAAGGGGATTCAGTTGCTCATAAATGAAAAGCCTACCCTGGCTGGTGTGGCTCAGTGGATTGAGCACCAGTCTGCACACCAAAGGGTTGGCAGTTTGATTCCCAGTCAGGGCACATGCCTGGGTTGCAGGCCAGGTCACCAGTAGAGGGCGTGTGAGAGGCAACCACACATTAATTTTTCTTTCCCTCTCTTTTTCCCTCCCTTCCCCTCTATCTAAAAATAAATAAATAAAACCTTAAAAAACAAGAAAGAAAGAAAAGCCCTTAGCAAGGTTTGAAGTCAGACCCCTGACCAAAGGTATGACTTTATTAAGGCATTCTGTGTTGTTGAGGCAAACTGGCTCTGGGCCTTGATATGGCCACCACTGACAGAAGGACTAATGCAAGCTCTGGCCTTTTCTTCTACAATGTCCTTACACCTCCATAAATTGCCAAAGAAACCAAACTCCACTTCCAAGATGGCTTAATTACGTGGCCTCTGTCCCTCACCGCGTGAGCCTCTCTCTGGAGGGCTGCTTGGGTGTCCCCATGGCATGGAGGCTGGCTCCCTCCAGAGCAGGCAATGCAAGAGAGGACAAGGAGGAGGCCGTGTCCTCAGAGCCTAGTCTCAGGGGTCACACAATGTCAAGTCCACCCCATACAATTCATTAGAAGTGAGTCACTTAGTCCCTCCCACACTCAAACCCTGTTACTGGACAGCGGCTAGGCCCAAAGCGGGTCTGCCTCGAGCCTGCTGACAGTGTGTGAGTTGTTGGCTTTGTGCAGGAAAGATTTCATGGCGCCGGTCCGGGTGATTTTGAGAGTGTGCTGATTAAGGCTGGGGATGGTGAAACAAAGGAAGGGCTTGGAGTAGAAGAAGCAACAGGGCAGAGCCGGGGCCGTGCTCTGCTTTGACTCCCTGGACATGCAGGAAAGGAGCGAGCCAGGTGGGGCTGCGAGGACTCACTGAGAAGTGAAAGTCACAGTGACAGAAATGAGATGAGGCAGGGCTGCTTCTAGCTCACTGCAAAGTCAGAGGAAAGGGGGGCCTCAGAGACGGGTCCAGGGGTCAGCCCAAGATGAGCTGCCACTGCCTGCTGCTCCTCTGGTTGCAAGTCCAGTGGGGACACTTAGACTTTAGGAGAAAGCTCACACCCCAGACAGAAAACATGTAGATGCTCCAGAGAGAGCCCCCGCTGGCATTCTTTGTCTTGAGGGTCTTTATGTCCCTTCTGGGGGCAGGTATCCTTGGGGAGGCCTCCAGGGAGGGTTTCAGCAGAATGCTCATCAGCTTTCCAGGTGGCTTTTTGACATGCTGATGCATCAAAAGGGCACATAGGGGGGGTTAGGATTGTTACCTGGTCAGCGTCAATGCTTTACCTCTATCCTGGGTCTGTGTGGTTCTAATCAGGTTTTTTGTTATTTGTTATTTGTTCCCCTAACTTCATCAGTCTTTGGGTTTGGCTAGCACAAGTGGCATTAATTGGGTCTCCTTTTTCTATCTCCCAGACTAGGTAGGGCATTCTAAGCTCTTTACTCTCTGTTTGGGGAGGAGAGGTATAAACCACTTTCTCTCAAGTGTCCTTGGTTAGGTCTTGAGATTCACTAGCTGTCTGTAAATTGTTCAGATTGTTTCATTATTTTGTCTCAGCTTCCCCATTCCACTTGCCAAGGAATTTTTCTAGCTTCTTACTCTCCTGCCTCGTGCTGAGCTAATACTAATTCCTTTGGACCTGCAAGGTCCAGACTGTAGAATATTCCAGTCTGAGCGGGGACTTAAGGGAGTCAGGTGACAGAATTCTACCCCAATGGCACTCACAGCAGTCCCCTGGGAGTTCATATAACCTGTAACTCTTTCTCCTCTTTAAAAGAATAAAATCAGGATGGACGGCTTGGCAGGATGCCCTCAGTGGGCCCGACCTACAGAATGGGGACTGTCATTGTAGCAAGGACCCTGCGGCGACCTCAGGCAGCTCTTCCTCCCAATCCAAATAGCAGAGCCAGGGAAGGACCTCAGGCAACATCAAGTTGCAGGAGGAATAATGCCTGTTGTCTCCCCATTTAATCACCACCTCCTCCGGGCAGCCCAGGCCAGACACCAGCAGCACCTGGAGAGTGAGGGTGGGTCTCCGCAGCCATAACCCCCAGCTGCTGATGTTATAGCCATGCCCCATTAATGGGCCGTCCTTCCCGAATTCCACTACAGAAACAAAATCTAACACTTACCGTTAGTTGAGACATCAGAAACATCTGTACTTCTCTGTTCAGTTATTCAAACAGGCTTCTCAGACTGATGTGTCCCAAGGATTCTTTCTTCATAGGCTGTGTGGCACCATTGTCCACATCGTTTCCAGTAGAATTTCCTAACACAGAATGAAAATGAATTTCATGCCATTTTTTTCCTTTGAATGACCTCAGACATTTATATTCCATCAGGAAACCCAGGGTTCTTCCTCGTGGCCTGTAGCCTTCCACGTTTGGCCATTACAAGCAAGAAACATCTACACGGGTTTGGTGAAATGCTGTCTAACACTGACCCAAGGCTCAGATAACTTCAAACGTCACTAAAGTGGTCGTTTTGTGTTTCTGTTTTCAAAGGTTTTGCTCATCAAGCTGGTGTTGTGCTATTTGCTGACTCATATTTTAAGGGACACTGTGTATCTGGGCAAGGCTCGCCATTCAGAAGAAATCCAGTGTTTGAAAAATGTGGACGATGTCAGAGTTTGCGGTCAACTGCCTGCCAATCTGGTTAGCTCACCCGTGTTTTTGCCTGTAGTACGGCCCACAGAAAGCTTGTGTAGCTAGAGCTCAGTCCTTTTCTTGTTGTTTACGCGCATTTCTTTTGTGAATAATGTCTTGAAAACCCATAGTTTCTTAATAAGGATTTTTCTTAGCCATTTGTCTGAAATTCTGGGCTTCATTTCCTGTACTCAGACATTTCATGTCGGGGAGAGGTGGTAAAATTTGTCAATGTCTTTGATCCTGGGTCCAAGGGTACCTTCCTGGGTTATTCTTCCCACATCTCAGCCAAAGCCACACTGCAGCTGCTGTTCCTTAAGGCTGGAATAATTACCTCTACTTCCCCATTCGCCATCAGACCCTGAAGAAGCCATATACCTACTATGAGTTGCCCTTCTGTGCTTTGCAAGAGGATTTTTCAAGTAACCTGCCCAAAGCAGAGCAAAGCTTCTGGGACTGCATGCCATTCCTGTCGCAGACCAGCTGGTGCACATCTCCACCATTTTTTTGGACTTGAAATTTTAGGACTTGAGGCCAGCTACTGGCCTCAATTTGAGGACTTGAAATTTCCCTGTATTTCAACACCGGAACTAATTATGAATGCCCTGGGCTATTCTTCATGCCAATATGTCTTCCATTTTCATTAGTCAGATGGAATGAGTTAAGCCGGAGATTTCCAACTAGTGTAACACAAGACATTTAGAATGTGCAATACCTGACTATTTAGTCAGGGCCACTGACCTCTTTTCCCTTGAGTTATCAAACAAAAACATGACAACAGCCAACACAACAACCATCCGGTGTGAATGCCCTGTCTTGAACTGTAAATATATAAGTCATATAATAGAATCGAATCTTATTGACTAAGTGGTACAATAAGGTTGGGTCTGGTTGATTATTTCTTGGTACCAGAAATCCTTACATACAAGTATAGGCACATGATTTTTTTTAAAAAGTTACTTTGGGGCTTCCGGTCAAGAAAAAACAGCGTAGGCAGATGTGGCTTGCCTCTTCCCACAACCACATCAAAATTACAACTAAAATATAGAATACCCATCATTCAGAACCACCAGAAATTGAGTTGAATGGAAGTCTGACAACTATAGAATTAAAGAAACCACATCCATGCACACTAGTAGGAGGGGCAGAGACACGGAATGGATTGGGTTGGTCTCTTACCCATGCCTGGTGGATAAAAATTCAGGAGGGATATCTCAGGAGCAAGCAGGCCCAGTAGCACACCAGGCTGCCATGCCCAGGGTTCCAGTGCCGGGAAGATAAGTCCCCATAACTTCTGGCTGCAAAAACCAGCAGGGATTGAGTTGGTGGAAGAAACTTCTGCAGCCCCAAGCAGTTCCTCTTAAAGAAACCACACACGGACTCACCTACTCCCTTGGAGACTCACTCCCTCTGAGATTCAGCACCGGGGTGGTAGCCTAAAGGGCATAAGTGGCATCCTGGGAGAGGCTGAAGTGCCTGGCATTGGGGCGAGCAGAGGCCATTGCCCCTTTGTTGAGCCCTCCCCCTGCAGAATCGCAGAGCCAGCAAGCTGGCGCCATATATTTGAGACTCCATCCACCTGGCTAACACTATTTGACCCACCTTGGAGATCCCGAGAGAATCTGCCCCACCCAAATTCAGGCCCACCCATGCTGCGTTTGCATATGAATGGCTGATCTTGGTTCATGCTTCTCAACTTCCTAAATCCTATCAAACTAAGCCGTAGCTGGCCTCTGGGAGCCCCAGACCTGGCATTAGCAGCAGCCACATTAGTTTCACACCTTAGCTACCCCTGGGAATCTCCAAGCCCAACAAAAGTAGCAGCCATCTCTGATTGCTTTATAGCTCAGGAAGGGCAGCCCCAGGCAAAACATAGGTGGGGGCTGACTGTGGCCTGCACCACCTGGGAAACCCCAGGGCCAGCACACCCAGTGGGCAGCTACAGACAACTCTGAAGAACTGCCACCCTACCCCTGCACAGCTGATCCTCCAAGGAGGGCATAGTTTGGTGGTACATGGTCATAGCCAATCCTTGCATCTGACTGGCCTGGGTAAATCGCTCCCATTGATCTGCCAACAGCAACCAAGTCTCAGCTACAAGAGGAAGGTGTATTCAGCCCACACAAAGGGCACACCTCGAATACCCAGTATGGGTGATAGGGGAGGCTGTGCCACTGGACCCTACAGGACACCTACTCTATTAGGCCACACTACCAAGACATGGAGTCCAAGCAGCTTTACCCAACACATAGAAACAAACACAGGGAGGCTGCCAAAATGAGGAGACAAACAAACATGACCCAAATGTGAGAATAGATCAAAACTCTAGAAAAAGAGCTAAATGAAAGGAAGATAAGCAATCTATCAGATGCAGAGTTCATTGGACTAGTTATAATGATGCTCAAGGAACTTAGTGAGGACCTCAACAGCATAAAAAAGATCTAGTCAGAAATGAAGGATTCACTAATTGAAATAAAGAACAATTTACAGGGAAACAAGAGTAGAATGGATGCAGCTGAGAATCAAATCAATGATTGATGTGGAATATGAGGAAGCAAAAAACAACTAATCAGAACAACAAAAAGAAAAAAGAATAAAAAAAAATGAAAGTAAGATAAGCAGCACCTGGGACAACTTCAAGAGGTCCAACATTCACATCATCAGGATGCCAGAAGGAGGAGAAAAAGAGCACAAAATTGGAAATCTATTTGAAAAAAAATGAAAGAAAACTTCCCTAATTTGGTGAAGGAAATAGACATGCAAGTCCAGAAAGCATGGAGAGTCCCAATCAAGTTGGACCCAAAGAGGACCACACCAAGACACATCATAATTAAAATGCCAAGGTTTAAAGGTAAAGGGAGAACCTTAAAAGCATCAAGAGAAAAGCCGAGAGTTACCTATGAAGAGTTACCTATGGGAGTTCCCATAAAACTGCCAGGTTATTTCTCAAAAGAAACTTTGCAGGCAAGAACAGGCTGGCAAGAAGTATTTAATGAGATGAATAACAAGGACCTACAACCTAGATTACTCTATACAGCAAAGCTATCATTTAGAATGGAAGGACAGATAAAGTGCTTTCCAGACAAGGTAAAGTTAAAGGAGTTCATCATCACCAAGCCCTTATTACACAAAATGTTAAAGGGATTTATTTAAGAAAAAGAAGAAGCTCAAAACTATGAACATTAAAATGACAACGAACTCACAACTATCAACGACTGAATCTAAAAAATAAAAACAAAAGCAAAAACTAAGAAGCCAGCCAGACCAGGAACAGAATATAGGTATGAGGATCATTTGGAGGGTTATCAGCCTAGAGAGGCAAGGGAGAGAAAGGGGGAAAGGGTACAGGGAACAAGAAGCATCATTGGTAGGAACAAAATAGACAGGGGGATGTTAAGAATAGTATAGGAAAGGGAGAAGCCGAAGAATTTGCACAATGACCTGTAGATATGAACTAAGCGGCTGGGGCAAGGGGGTAGGGGGACGAGGTTTGCTAGAAGGGAGGGGATATGGGAGCAGAGGGAGGGCAGAGAGGGGCAAAGGGAAAAATTTGGAACAACTGTAACAGCATCAGTAAAATATACCAAAATAAATAAATAAAAAGCAACTTTGGAGCAACTTTGGAGCAAAAAGGGTGGGTAATTACTTTTTTTTTGTAAATCAATCAAAATTATTCCTATTTTTGTCAGATCTGCCAAAAATGTGCCGCAGAACCTTAGTCATTAGTTTATGTGTGCCATGAGATGAAAAAGGTTGAAAATCGCCATGTAAGCCCGCTGAAAAAGTGGTCCAGCCTCAACGTCCCCCAGAGAGGCTTTCCTGCCTCAGGGCATCCCCGAGCTCCACAAAAGAAGCGGTTTGCTCACCCAGCACATAACTCAGGCACTTGGCAGGGCAGGGTGGGTCCCAGCCGGAAGTCCATAAAGATGAAAGAGTCAAGTGACACTCGAACCTCAGGTGCGGAATTGCCTGAAGGGCTTGTTCCAACGCCGACTCCGGACCCCACCCCCAGGGTTTCAGTTCCACAGAGCATGTTTCCAGTTGATGCTGACCCCACTGGTGCAGGGGCCACACCTGGAGAACCACCTGGATGTAGGCAGCAGCTAACCAAGGACTTGTCTTCCCCCATCTGCCCACTCTTCTGCCCTGCATATGCCTTCTCTTTGTCTGGCGGCCTGACACCACGGCTCGCCTTGTAGAGCTCATCCAAGCCCAAAGCTCACGAATGCTTTTTATGCCCCAAGATCTTCGACATGCAAGGACGGAAAACGTGTCTGTGACGGCTCCCAGGAGCTCCCCAGCTTGTAGGACAGTCTGTCTCCCAGGCTTCCTCCAAACACAGGGGCGTCTTCCGGCAGATTCACACACACACAGCAGCTAAGATCTGACATGGCACACCAAACAATTTAAAGGACTAAGTGTGCTGTCGACCGTGTTGGTTTTCCGTTCATTTGTCTGTTTGCTGGCACCTGATTCTAAAGGAGAAAACGAAGAAGGGCAGGACATGGCCCCCACGCAGAGAGACCTGAGGATTTCCTGGGAGACACAGGCGGACAGGACTAGGCTGCCTGCAGGGGGAGGAGGGCAGACCAGGCACGGAGACCACTGGATTGGGAAGCAAGAGGTACTATTTCCACAGAAGCTTCCCTGCTGACTCACTGTGTGCCCTGGGGCAAGTCCCTGCGCCCGTGGGTGATAATAAATTCCGGGATCTGTGTTCTGTAATTATGCAGACCACAGACCCCTCCTGGGTTACCCTGAGTCTCTGGCGACAGCTGTGTCCCTGAGGGCTAGGCTCCAGGGGTCCAGAGATGAGCACCCCTTCTGGGACGGACAGAGCTAAGACACAGGACCCCGTGTCCCCGTGTGCCCTTTCTGCTCCAGGGGTTGCCCTCGGAGTCCGTCAGGGCAGAGCCCGCTGCAGGGAGGGAAGTGACATCATCTCCAGCCACCTGCGACTTCTACAAAAAGTGATTTTCTGAGAATTTACAACGTGCCAGACACTATTTTTAGTTAAATTCATTAGCCCATTGCACCTATGTAACAACCCTCTCTGCCTAGGATGCTCTTCCCCGGGCAGCTGCACAGCTTACTCCGTCACCTCTTTCCAATCTGGGATCAAATATCATTTCAGTGAGGCTCATCCTAATTGCTCTGTCTTCCACTGTGGCATCTTCCTCCTGCAAAAAAAAAAAAAAAAACACCTATCCACTTTACCCTGCTCTAATTTCTCCCCTTCATATTTATCACATTCTAACATACTGTCTATAATTTACTTGTGTTTATTGCTGCCCGGCACTCCCTAGGAAATGTAAGACTCCTGCGGGCAGGGGGTTCATTTGGATCCTTGGGAGTTCCCGGGGGAAATTCAGAGTTGCCCGCCCACCCCCTGACACCCAACCATGCTCAGAGGGCAGGAGGAGAAAGAAGAAGATCACTCCAGGCTGCTAGGTGGCAGGCATGATAAGCCAGGGAACTTAGTGCGAGGCTGGTCGTGGGTGACCACAAGAGGACCAGGTTTCTGCGCCCCGCCCTCTGGAATCTGAAGAGTTAACAGAGAGGCCTTCACAGGGCTCCGTCATGGGCTCAGGCCAGATGGCCTTGCCACCCCCTTTCTCCCTCGAGCCCGCGTCCTTGGAAACAGTTCCCACTGTTGTGGGGACAGCAGACGGAATGTCCATCCCAAGGGCGAGGGCCTCGGACCGCCCCGGTCTAGCTCTCGGGTCAACCTGTAGCCACGTCCTCTCCGCAACCTCCTCCGACACAGGGGTCTTTGTCGTGTTAGACCCCCAGGTACCTATGGCGGGGGAGGGCAGCTTCTCTATGGTTTCAGACAGCAAATACGTCCGGCTTTGTGGGCCATTCAGGCTCCGTGGCAGCTACTCAGCTTCGCCTTTGAAACTTGAAAACAGCCACGGGTACCACAGAGGCAAATGGTGTGGCTGTGTCCGACAAACCTTCTGGACGTTGAAACTTTAATTTAATATAATCTTCACACGTTGCCGCATATTACTTTCTTATTTTTTTTAACCGCTTAAAAATGTAAGAAACAGCCCTGGCCATGCAGCTCAGTTGGTTAGAGTGCTGTCCCAATCTGCCAAGGTTGCAGGTTCAATTCCCAGTCAGGGCACATACAAGAATCCACCGATGAATGCAAAAATAACTAGAATAACAAAATGATGTTTCACGCTCTCTCTCACCCCTCCCCCTCTCTTTAAAATCAGTAAATTAAAAAAACATGTTTTTATAAATGTAAGAAACGTTCTTAGTTCACAGCCCATACAAAAACAGGCAGGAGGCTGGCCTTGGCCCGGGGGCACAGTTTGCTGGCCACTGGCCTAGAACATGTGACCACACACATGGACCCTTCCGTGCCAAAGAGCGTGAGAGTGCTCGAAAGTGCTGTGTTAAGTACCTGAGGCATTCCTGACACAACCGTGTTTATGCTGTCACTGTGTTTGCCGAGGACCTTGCCATGGTCAGTACCGAAGAAAAGCTCACTTTACCCCTGCCTGGATTGTCCCACATTTCAAGCAGCGAGGCTGGAATAAGGAAGTTTCTAGAAAAAAAGTAGTTGATAAGACAGTTCTGGCCCCAAACACCTCGCCCAATTCACTTTGTACCTTATCAATAAGATGAGTTCTCTGCAGGAGTCTTGGGTTTGATTTTATTATTGTTAAAAAGCTGCAGACGGAGGTAGGAGCTAAATCAGCCGCGCTGATGTGGGCATTTTTGACGGGGACTCATACTGAGAGAAGAAGGCACTCACTAATCTCCGGAGTATAGAAAAGGCCTCGTGGGGCTAGAGGATTATTTTTGGCACCTTTGTCACATGCGGGCCGTGCGGATTCGAGTGCTCAGCTAAGGAGAGGCGGCCAGCTCAGCTCCCACCTGGCCGGTCAGTTCAGGGCTTTGCTCGGATAGGCACACCCTGCTGTCTGAAGGCTACAGTGGGCATGCCCCGCCCCAGACCGAAACACAAAGGGAGCAGGGCCCTGGCCTCAGTAGGTGCTCAGTAAATATTCCAATGAATGGGTGGCTATAGAAATACCTTTGACTACTAGAGGGGGAAAAATAAAACACTCATCCTAGTAAGCAGGCCGTCAGTAAATACTATTTACTCTGTTCTATTCTTGTCTGTCGTGGGGAAAACGAGAAACAGAAGGCCCAGTGGTTGGCCACTGGCTCCTTCCCTTACTTCACAAACTTTGCTGAGTGCATAGTATGTTCCAGAAACTCTACAAGGCACTGGGCCCACTGACCGAGCAGGGCTGCATAACAACATTCAGGGGCCCTTGGCACTTTCGCCCTTTTCCCTCAGAAAGAGATGAAAATGTGTGCTTTGCATTAGCATAAGAATCCATATAATTCAGACTAGATTCATTCTATATTCAGTACTTCTTCTGAGTGCAAAAAAATTAAAATAACACCTGGCTGTGGGCCCCTAAAAGTATCACAGGCCCTGTACAGGGAACCAATCAGCATGGCAGTGGCAAATGGAGCCCAGTATTGATAAAAAAAAAAACGATCAAAGCGAGGCGGCACACAGGGGCCAGCAGGGGCCCTGCTGTCTGAAGGCTACAGTGGACATGCCCCGCCCCAAACCGAAACACAAAGGTGGGCAGATCAGCTTTCCCTGGGGAATCAGGCCTGCACTGTACCCAGGCTGCTGTGAGACTTGTTTTTGCTAAAACTCCTTCACCCTGAGTTAAGACTGTAGACGTTTAATGTATGTCTCTGAAGCAACTCCCCAAGTCTGTGCTAAGGTGTCCCAAGGATGAAATGTAACCAAATCAATTGTTTTTGTCATTCCCTTGCATTTGCAACTTTTTGTTGTTGTTGTTATCTGTAAGAAGTAATCACTTAACTCAATCTAGAAATGAGAACCTTCTTTGATGTAATGCGACTGGAAGGCAATAAAAGCCTGTCCAGGCAAGGGTCGGGGCGCTCTCCCCTTGAATGAGTGGCCAACGTGCTCCAAGGTGCTCTCCCCTTGAGAGAGTGGCCGTGCCCTCCCTTTTCCCCCACAGGACTGGGTAGTGCGTGTGGATTTGTTCACCGCATCCACAGCACGCAGACCCTGCAGGGCCGGAGTCTGCATGGTCTGGCGCCAGGAACGGGACCCAGAGGCACGGAGCCGCAGTTGCAGACAACACACCAACCTGGTTGCAACGCACGCGTCAGCCCAGGTGAGGGCCGACGACACCGAGTGCGTTTCAGTAAGGTCGTAGGGCGTGCTGGATTTCAGAGAAAAAGAGTATTTTTCCAAGGTCGCTCTCTCTTGCTACCGCACTCTCTTTAGTAGCAGAAGCCTTGCTCTCTCTCTCTCTGGCAATCACTGCACTTCACGGGCACAGGTGAGGTAGTTAAGAGCCACAGGGCACCCGCCGCTGGAAGTCACCCGTGAGAGGATACGTTGGTATGTGGACCAGGTCAGAACACTAGGTTTCCTGCCAACTGCAAGCAAAAGTTCGCACAACGAGAGGCACGCTGTAAAAACACTCACAAGCCCACCCCTGAGGCACAACCCCCCATCAGGTTTGGGGCTTGGGAGAGAGAGCAATGAATGTTCCTTTCAATTAGCTTTAATAATACAAGCACCTCAACGCACTCTTTCTTTAAAAGCTGCTTCCTTTTGATCGCAACCCTTTTGATTCTGCCTTTTCCCTCCGCCCTCCTGTAAACAGAAAAGCAGAGAGTAAATGAGTGTTTCGGTTTCAACCAGACTCCGAAGGTTGTGTTCAGAACTCAGTGTTAGTTTTACAGGGTTATCTATGAGTGTTTCAGCTTCTTGCTGAGCACCGAAGATAAGAGGCATTCCTCCCTCCGGCTGGAGATCTCAGGCGCTCCTGCGTGAGTAGGGGCCTGGCGGAGGTGTCTGGGGCCAGTCCCCGAGACGTGCAGGGGCCTCACAGGGAATTCCAATCATAGTCACTTAACTCTTGGCTCATCCAGGGAAGCGCCATATAAAGGCTGGTCACCTAGCACTTCGACCCCCCCCCTCCCCCGCAGTGTTTTACATTGGGGGAGAACCTGAGACCCATAAGCGGGGTTAGGGTACCCGGAATACTCAGCAGCCCTCCCTGAGGGTCTTTCACCAACAGCGCATTTTTGACCCACCACCCTATACCCCCCAACAGCTAGCTAGCTAGAATTCAGCTCAAGCAGCAAAGTTTGAAAGGACAAAACTGAAAGTAAAAAAGGACCCTCTGAATAACAAGAATGGACTCTGGTTTATCCGAAGAGCAGGGAGTTCTCCTGCCTGTGTTACGGCAGCTGCTCCGGGGAGCAGGGTGTATGGTGAGGAAACAGCATCTCGTTCCGCTTTTACAAACAGTAAAGGGTTACTACCCTGCGTCTCCTGGTAAGGGACCCTTCGGTACTGAGGTTTGGGAAAAGGCAGGCTGCGAGCTAAAATCTTTACAGGACAGTGGTGTTTCAATCAGCGAACAAAACTTACAAACTTGGGGACTAGTTAGGACTGCTCTCATGCCCACAGGGGCTAAAAAACCAAGGTTAGCCATAGAAAAGGATAAGAAGTCTAGTTCGGAGGAGGAAGCCATCTACGATGGAACAGGAGAACAGGCCACGGGAGTCCTGCCCACAGCCCCGCCGGAGGACCTGCCTGCCGTGTCGTCATCACTCTTTGCCCCAACTGTGGGAGCGTTTCTCCTCGTGGGGTGCGTCACCACGGAGAAAGTGAGAACACCCAGACAGACATCCCATCAGCTCTATGCCACCGTGCCCACGGCAGGCAGCGGGGGCTGGGGGTTTAGATGCCCTGTCGGCCTTCCCCGTTGTAATGAAGGGTCCATGAGCCCCTTCCCTTTTCTCTCTACAGGGATTTAAGGAAAAACAGTAAAGAAAACAGGCTTCAGTCTCCGTATACGAACAGGCTATTGCAAGCCATCACTGACCGTTATGAGGTGGCCCCTGGTGACCCAACTGGCCTCGCCAGGACTGTTTGGACTCCTGCTCAGGGTTACTGTCTGGCATTGGGAATGCTCTCACAGGGCCGGCACCCACGCGGCTGAGAATGCGCAGATGAGCAACCCTGTCGCCCTCCCTATGCTGCTTGGGTCTGGTGGTTTTGCTACCGCTGCGCATCAAGCCAGGCTTGACCCTCATGCTTACAGCCGGAGTGCTCAGGCTGCTCTCAGAGCCACGCAAGCCGTGCCTGATGCTCAGGCCAGGGGCTCTTCTTCCTTCGCCAGCATCCGTCAGGGTGCCACGGAGGCATATATTGGCTTCATTGATCGCCTCCCAGAAGCTATTGAAAGGCAAATAGATGATAACAGAGCAGCCAAAGCTCTTTGGTGCCAGCTAGCTTTTGAAAATGCTAGCAAGGACTGCAGGGCCACCACAGGACCCCTGCGAGCTACCACCGAAGACACCAGTGAGTGTATCAAGGCTTGCCGAGATGTCGGCACAGAGCAGCACCAGGCTTCCCTCTTAGCTGCTGCAGTTAAGGGGGACCCCAAATGTTACAGCTGTGGAAAGCCGGTCACCTGCACAAGGACTGTCCGTCCACACCAGGAGGGGCAAAAGGTCATTACAAGCTTCCCCTAAAGGTCTGTCCGCGCTGTGGCAAAGGCAAACATTGGGCAAAGGAATGCCACTCTGAATTTGACAAAAACGGCCAGCTCATTCAGGGAAACTTCCAGGGGGGCCACCTGCTCCAGCACCCCCAACCCTAATCGGAGCTTTCGGAGCAGCAGTCAATATCGGGGAATGCAGGGAAATGCACGGTTTCCGACCCTCGGGCAGCCACCTGCGGGAGCACGGGGCTCGACTTGGTCGCCACCAACGAGCTCATCTTAAAGGAGCAGGATCAAGTAACTGCAGCTCCCACTAGAGGTGTCTGGGGACAACTGCCCCAGGAAGAGTCGGCCTAATCTTAGGGAGATGCAGTATTACTGTGAAGGGCATTTTTGTGCAGCCAGGGGGTCATTGACTCAGACTCTCGAGGGGAAATTAAAATCATGCTTAAAGCGTCCGCTCTCGCATTATTCCTGCCCAAACGCACGTGGCCCAGCTGCTCCTGCTCCGCTACATAGTCTCAAAGACTCAAAGTACAGGGAGCGGGGAAGGAAGCTTTGGCAGTACAGACAATCCATCAGTTTATTGGACAGAATCGATCAAGTTAGATAAACCACTTTTACGAGTAAAAATAAAAGAGAAAACTGTTCATGGCCTCCTAGGTACGGGAGCTGCCATCTCCGTTATCTCGAAACAGTTTTGGCCCCTGGAGTGGCCTTCAACAGACAGCGGAACGCCTGTCCCGGGCATGGGGGCGGGGGGGTCTCTCAACCACAAGGCAGCGTCTGGTCTCTTAGATGTTAGAGGTCAGCAGGTCAGGTACGGAGAATTCGACCATGTATCTTGCCTGTGCCCCTTAACATTTGGGGCCGTGACCTCCTCAGTCAGTGGGGAACGCAAATCTCCCTGCCACCCTTTCTCGCACGGCCACTGCTCACGCAGCTCCCCTGCCGTTTACCTGGCTCTCCCACATGCCGCTATGGGTTGGTCACTGGCCACTTAAAGGAGAGCGACTTGAGCAGACCTGCTTCTTTGTTAAACAACAACTAGAAGCGAGTCATAGTGAACCCTCTAACAGCCCCTGGAATACTCCTATTTTTGTTGTGCCAGAGGAATCTGGCAAATGGAGGCTTATTCAGGATCTCAGAAAAATCAATGAATCCCTCCAGCCCATGGGCCCCCTACAGTCAGGGGTCCCTAAACCAGTTTGTATTCCCAAAGATCGGCCGCTTCTAATTATTGACCCAAAAGACTGTCTCTTTACGATCCCTTTAGCAAGAGAGCATCAGGAGTGTTTTTTATTTTCCCTCCCAGCCATGAATAACTCTCAGCCTTTAAAGTGGTTTCAGTGGAAAGTTTTATCTCAGGGAATGCTCAACAGCCCCACTATCTGCCAGCATTTCGTTCATACAGCCGTTCGGCCGATGAGAGATCAGTTCCCTAACTCTATTATCTGTCATTATACGGATGACGTCCTGATCGCAGCTCCCTCACGGGATATTCTCGCAACAACTACCTCCTTTCTTAAAGATTCTGTGGCCTCTGCTGGACTAGAAATTGCTCCAGAAAAAAAAAATCCAGCATTCAGAGCCTTAGGAATATTTAGACTATATTCTTTTTAATAGGACAATCCGGCCTCAACTCCTTCAAATTAATCCACATAAAGATTTAACCCTCAGTCACATTCAACAGCTCCTAGGAGCAATCAACAGGGTGTGACCCAGCCTTTGCATACCTACCCAACAGCTAATTTATTTAACACCATTAAGGGGGACCTTGATCTTAATTCCCCCAGAGAATTACTCCCTGAGGCTTTACAAGAATTGACTACAGTAAATTAACCTATTCAGCAGCCGCAGCTAACTAGAATTGATCCACAGTCTCCTCTGTCCAGCTTTTCTGCTTCTCAACTGTAGGCACCCGAATGGGTCTTATAGGACAGCTGTCACCCGACTTAGCTAGATAGAGTGGCTTTCCCTGTCTCACCAGCCACAGCACGCTACTACCACCTACATAACTGGATCGTGTCATCTTATCCTAAAGAGGCGTGAGTGAACACAGCAGTCATTTGGATATGATCCCGCCTTTATTCATGTCCCCTTAACTCCGGTTTACTTATAACAGTTAACAGCTCAGTCTTTAGAATGTCAGTGTGCCATAGCTGACTTTGGGGGAGGGCTGGAGATTAATCTACCCTCAGACGGACTGCTTCAAAACATCCCATTCCTTATCCCAGATAAGGCTAGCAGAAAAAATCAGCCCCGTACCGACAACAGGAGCAAAGACTGTGTTTCCTGAGGGGCCCGGAAAAACCGGACGGGCTGCCGTTGCCTGGAAAGAAGGCAATGGCTGGAAAAGCTCCGTATCATCAGGACATTCCTCCACCCAAAGGGCCAAGCTTTTCACTACAATCATGGCCCCGTGGCAATGGCCCCAGGAAGCTCTGAACATAGTCTGTGACTCAGGAGGTACTGTTTATACTATTCCGCATCTAGACCAGGCCTTAATTAAGGCTTCTATGCACCCCAACCTACTTCACTTATTTTTAACCCTACGGTCTCTCCTTGACAGTGAGAACACCCCCTCTTCATGACTCATGACTCATATTCGATCTCACTCAGGCCTGCCTGGCCCCTTGGTGGGTGGCAACAGCAAGGCAGATGCCTCAGTTAGCGTCCTTACTGCTTTTCAACAGGCAGCAGCCTCTCGCCAGTTTTTTCATCAAAATAGCCAGGCGCTCCGAAAGCACTTCGACGGTCCTAGCTCCCAAGCTAAGCAAACTATTAAAGAATGCCCTGACTGCCAGGCTCTTACCAAGGCACCTCCATCTACGGGAGCTAATCCTCAAGGACTAAGTTCTCAAATGATTTGGCAAACAGATGTCACTCATCACTCTCCCTTGGGAAAATTCAGCTACATTCATATGTCTATGGATACCTACTCTGGCGCCTCACATGCACCTGCTTTAACAGGAGAGTCTGCAAAAAAATACACAAGCCCATTGGCTGGAGGCCTTTAGTCATTTAGGACAGCCTCAGCAAATTAAAACTGATAGTGGTCCCGGACACCTTGACCATTCTACTCAGGTTTCCTTCAGCGCTGGAATATCCAGCATAAGACAGGAATACCTTACAGTCCGACCGGTCAGGCAATTGTAGAACAGGCTCATCATACCTTTAAAAGTCTACTTAAAAAACAAAAAAATGGGAGTCATTAGTCCACCCCCAAAATTTGATTATGTTAGCCATGTTCACCTATAACATTTTAAATTGTGATGAATCACTCTGTACTCCAAATGAGAAGCGTTTTCAGACAAAAGACTCAAAGCCGCCTTACCCTCAGGTTTTATAGAGAGATCCACTAGGAGATGGCTCTTGGCAGGGCCCCGCAGACCTCTTAACATGGGGAAGAGGGAGCACCTGTGTTTCCATCCCTGCAGGTCCTGTCTGGCTGCCAGCCCAAGGAGCAAAGCCTTATCATGAGTGGGATAGACGTCAAGCTCTACTACCTGGAGCCGAGAACCAATCAACTTGCAGGTCCGGTGGCCCAGCTGACACCAGACAACCAAAAGGAACACGGACACCCACGGCATCACACATGGGTCTGGGTCTGCCAACGGAGGGGGATGGGGCCTGCCCCAGGGACAGGGGCCAAGGCTCAGGCACCTCCTGCGGAGGGCAACAACCCCCCAATGCCCCATAATGTTCTCTTTAGGCGTGCACCCACTACACGGGGGGACATGAAGGCTCTTAATGCTCAAGCTCAGGAAATTCTTGCTGAAACAAGAGTAGGAGACGGCACCCCAGAAAACAGGTTTATTGCTTACCTAGCAGTGCCGTCAGCCAATTCGGTTAAAACTTTGCTTTTCATTGCCATTATACTTTGCCTGGGGGGCAGGGCCTGGCTGCGGAGGCTAAGTCCTCTTATATTTATTGGGCCCACATTATTGATCCACCAGTATTTAAACTGCATACCTGGTGGGATGCTGAACCTCCCCTTACTCAGTGGACCCAAGGAGTGTGGATGCCCCCTGATGGCCCATTAGAAAAAGACAAACTGGATACCGGTGCCGAACAATACTGTTTATGTGCCGAACACTTACCAGTTTGTTTTTCTGTTCTTCTGAAGCCTTTGTGTTTACCTATAAAAGAGCAATTTCATGCTGCAAGCAAGGAGCAGTACAGTAATTACTATCAGCTCTCCACAGGAACCGCAGTGGGTCTGCATACCCAAAGGGAGGTTTATCGTACTTTCAGTCCCCATCCATCCGGTTCCTCCTTGAACCTTAGACACTAGCCGTAAAGACTCGGTCTTCTGGTCTTTATGCCGAGGACCGAACGCCACTATTGCTTTTCTCCCCAAAAGTCCTTTCATACTGGAGAACCAGGGAGCTAACTGGAGAATATTAACTAAGCCTGATTAGCTAACAATAGTTCCGGCTCTGCCTCTGTTCCTAAATACTAGTATGTGGTGGGAGGGGCCTGGCACCAGAGCACCTATTATCAGAATTGTTTCTCCTAATCACACCAGCCCGTGGCATTATAACTCTTAGAAAATGGGCTTGCCTTGTATTGCTAGAAAGCATCTGCATATAAGAATTGTATGTGACCCTAAAGGTATTCATGGATGTTTTTATTGAATTGACCCTTCGGAACAGGATTGGGTCACGATTGGTACCTCTCATCCCTACCTATTTTTTAGCAACCCCAGGGACAGCTCAGGTCTTTTATAATGAGTCAGCAAAAATGTATTCTCTGCCTGTCCCTGCAGGCTCTGTATACGCCAGCTGCCTTGCCCGTCTCAATGTTGCTCAGTTAAACCTCACTACGGTTTACATAGTTAGAAGACAGACTCAAGTATGGGTGCCAGTTGATGCAACCAGAGAATGGGAGGACCCCAGTGGCATAGTAACGCTCAAGAATACACTGTCCCCCTTATGAGTCCGACGGCTCACCGGCACCTTAATTGCATTCATCATCTCTGTGGTTGTTGTTGAAGCTACTGCTGCCATGGCAACTGCTCCCCTCATTGACGCAGCTCAGACTGCTCATACTGCTGATGTCCCCCTAACCGACACTGCTTTAGAAGTATTGCTTCAACGGACCCAGGTTGACCAAGAGATCCCGATTCGCCTCTCTGAGGTTGAATCGGCACTCGACTGGACCGGCGAGCGCCAGGACACGCTAGGGACCCGCCAGCAGCTGACCCGTGATCCTGGATCCTCCAGGCTGAGGTGGAATTCCAGCCGGTACTCCTGGAGTGACACTCAACGTCACCTAAGAGGGGCTTTTTCTACCAGTTTAAAGGGACCAATGGATAAACTGCAGCTAGAGCTGCACCCGCAGTTAGTTACAGGACACTCAACGCTTGACCAAGCAGGAGGTTTATAAAACCCTCCATAATAATCTCGGATGCCTAAACCCCCCAAAATTGGTATGATGGACTTAACCTGAGAGTGTGGGCCCTTGGAGCCAACGGTGGCTTGTTGATTCTAATAATGCTCTGTATATTTCGCTGCATTTACAAATTATTTTCCCGGGGTCGTATGAGAAAACAGCAAGTAGCAAGTTTTGTAGGCCTGGCTTCTGTAGCAGCCCTAACTAAAAACAAGGGGGGAATTATAGGGAACCGACCAGCATGGCAGTGGCAAATGGAGCCCAGTATTGATCCAAAAAACCGATCAATGCAAGGTGGCACACAGGGGCCAGGTGGGCAGATCAGCTTTCCCTGGGGAGCCAGGCCTGCACTGTACCTGGGCTGCTATGAGACTCCCTTTCGCTAAAACTCCCTCACCCTGAGCTAAGACTGCAGATGGTTAATGCTTGTCTCTGAAGCAACTCCCCAAGTCTGTGCTAAGACGTCCCAAGGATGAAATGTAACCAAATCAATTGTTTTTGTCATTCCCTTGCATTTGCAACTTTTTTCTCTTTTTTTGTTATCTGTAAGAAGTAACCACTTAACTCAATCTAGAAATAATGAGAACCTTCTTTGATGTAATGCGACTGGAAAGCAATAAAAGCCTGTGCAGGCAAGGGTCGGGGCGCTCTCCCCTTGAAAGAGTGGCTGTGCCCTCCCTTTTCCCCCACAGGACTGGGTAGTCCGTGTGGATTTGTTCACCGCATCCACAACACGCAGACCCTGCAGGGCCGGAGTCTGCACCAGCCCTTGGCACTGTGTCTATGGGGACAAATGGAGAAGCCAGCCCTGTACCAGCCTGAGACGGCCTCCACCTCCCCACCTTTTGTCCTCGATAACTCAGTCCAAAAGTTATTCAAAGAGGCTGAGTGAGGTAGGTGGAGACAATAAGCAGAACCCCAGATGTGGGAGCCTGGAGATGGTAATTATGGAGAGATTCTAAATTGGGGGGCAGAGGCTGTGGCAATGAGGCAAGAAGGGTGTGTGGGGAACACTGACAGCAGCCTGTTGGGGGTTTAGGTTCTGAGCAGGGTGAGGACAGGATCCGGTTGCAGACTGGGGACCCGGCGACCGTGGCGTGGCAGGAGAGCAGGCAGAGCGGGCAAGGAGGGTGACCACACAGCCCAGGGCTGGCTGTCGAAGCCTGAGTGGGGTCAGGGAGCACAGGTGTAATGGGGCCCAGGGTGAGGAGTATCCCTGGGAAAGTAGGAGAAAACCCCCACAAACCACAGTTTGGGGGGTGGGAAGAGCCGATCACGGGCTATAAGAGACTTTTCATAACAAAGGCTAGCTCAGTAGCGTGGGACTGCCTGGGGCAAGGTGGGCGTGGCTTTAAGGACGTATCCTGACTGGTGGTGCAGCCAAGGGAGGCTTGGCTCCCCTGGATCGCTGAGTCACTCTTGGACAGCCGAATTAATGTAGAACTGGCGGCTGCTGCTCACTGTGGGAGGAGTCAGAGATGAGGTCACACAGGAGGCTCCTGGTCAAGATTTAAACAAAGGGTGGAGAGCCACAAGGGATTTGGTTGTGAGGCTTGGACAGCAGTAGAGGAGCCACAACAGACCCATGATGCAACAGGGAGCAAAGGCAGATTCCAGCAGGCTGCTGGCAGTGAGACAGGAGCCACATGGGCTGTCGGAGCTGGTCCACCGTGGGCTAGTCAGAAAGCAGGCTGCTGCTGCTCTGATCGTGCCCACACTAGCTGACTCCAAAGCCACCAAGGACTCTCCTTTGCAAGACGCTGACCTGCTGCCTTGTAGACCCAGACCCTATCCGGACTCTTGCGCCTTGAGCCTTTCCTGGACTCCACCACGATCCAGGACAACACGGCACGTGCGTTCCTGGACTAGAACACCGAGGCGGAGGACAGTGTACCCCAGATCCTGAAGGAGACCGCTGCTGCGAGACTGTTTGCACAGCTGGCTTAAATTCAGATAAGGAGATGGAGGACTTTTGGAGCTTTTGACTTACAGCCTTCTGGGGAGCAAAGGACGTGCTGGGTCTTGTGGGAAAGGACCGCTTCAAACTGAAGTGCTCTGAGCCCCACCGCACGGTCGGGATATTGTAAATAAAGACCTGTTCCTTCCAGCATTAACCGTTGGGTCATTCGGCAAGGTGCCTGGCGGACAGGCCCCTGCTTGCTCGGTTACACAGGTGGCGGCGGTGGTCCATCACGACGCCACAAGGGGGTGAGGCAGGCCTCCGGGAGGGCTAGGGGAGCAGCAGAAACAGCCTGGCATGGGGTGGGGGGACCCAGGCAGGAGGAAGAGGATGTTAGCACAGGCCCACGCAGGTGTCAAGCCGGAGTCAAGAGGATCAAGAGAAGCAGTTTCACACAGTCACGAGAAAGGGTTACAAATATGGAAAGAGAGAAAACTAGGGTGACTCTGTGGTGGTAGAAAGACCAGCATCCATAGGGACTTACGCCTTTCAAACATAGAGACAGATATAAATATAAATGTAGACATAAAGGTACATGTGCATGTGTGTACACGTGTGTGTATATATGTGCGTGAGTGTGTTTGCGTGCATGCGTCCTAGCTCTGTCCACTGAGAGGGCGCGGGAGCAGTGACATCCCAGTGGTGATCAGTGTACCTACCACCCACATTCCCATTCCTGAACACCATTCTCCACAAAGAGGACCCAGGGCTCGCAAAAGAAATGGCCGATAGTCCTGGCCGGGTGGCCCCGTGAGTTGGTGCATCATCCCACGCACCAAAGTCTGCAGGCTCCATCTGGTCAGGGCACATAGCCAGGCTGTGGGTTCGATCCCTGGTCGGGGTGCATTCAGGAGGCAACTGATGAATGTTTCTCTCACATCTCTCTCTCCCTCCCTCCCTTTCTCTCCCTCTAAAATCAGGAAGAATATATCCTCAGGTGAGGATTTTATATACACATATATAAATAGAAGTGATATATAAATATAATCTATATGACATAAATATATTTTTATATAACATAAATATAATTTATAGAATATAAATACTTTATATATAATGTCAGGGAAATTACAAGATGAGTTGTGAGTTTGAAATACCCAGGTATTTCAGAAAGTAAGAAAGTATTCATGGAATGATGGCGACATGGCCAAATCAGGGACAATTTGAAGACAGACTGGCTAAATAGCAATGACAACAGATTAGAAACCAATGAACAAAATAGGAACCCATGAGTCCACACACATATAAATGAATTAATGAGTTAATTGATCGATTAATAGGGATTAGAGACCGTTTTTCCTTGCAGCAGAATGCCAACTAATAAATGAAGAAGGAATGGTCAAATTAAATCAGAAAATCGCTACCTGGCCACCGTCATCGTAACACTGTTGATTCAGACGAGAACAATCAGTGGATGTTAAACCTAATGGGTAAACATCTGGCGCAGAATGGGATACTTAAACAGTCTCAAAGTACCACTCACAAAACACACATTTTAAAGGGAAAAAATGAGGCTTTTTGCAGTTAGGAAACCAGGCGGATGGATCGAGGCTCACAGCACCACTAATAAAACAAACTGAAATTGTGCGCCACCTACTGGCAGCAATGTGAAGACCATCACTTCTGGGATACTCCCTCCAAAAACAACATTTTAAAAGTGTTGCCTAAATCGACTGATGAGGAAACATCAGACAAATCACGCTGAGGTGCATTCCACAAAACACCTATGCCCTGTAACTTGATAACGTGTAGAAGTCCTGGACGTCGAGGAAAGACTGAGTTCTCTACTCTGCAGACCAAAGAGACGAGACAATGAAATGCAACAGGTGACTCTGGACTCGGCGCGTGGCGTCTGCAGATGATTGGGTAACAGTGTATCTAGGTCATTTTTCTGAGCTTTTGAAAGTTGTGTTCTGTGCCTGTCAGGGAATCACCCACTGAGATATTTCTGGTGGCAGGAAGGGGGTGGGAGCTCAGAGACAAAGCTTCAATACTAGCAACTTCCCCTTCAGTGGTTCAGGGGGAAAAAATTATCAAGCTATTCTTGCCAGTTTTCTTTAAGTATGACATTATTTTAAAGAAGACCAAATTCAATAAAAAAAATCTTCCAACTTTTACGGTAAAGCCAAGCACTACAGAAGATGTATCTAGAACTATTGCGTATTCCCTGAAGGACATTTGCGCTCAGTGATTTACAACAGTTTTTTAAAATCAAGTCTTTTTTTTTTTCTGACATAAAAATATCGCTCCCACCTGCATGACTCATCCACAGAGCGAGAGGCAAGGCCTCTGTTTACCCAGGTGGGAGGGAAAGGGGAAGTAATGAGGAGAAGACAGTGGTGGGGAGCTTCTGCAATTCTCACGTTGTCTGCTTCCTGACCGAGGAGCTGGCGCCTGGGCATGCTCCCTTTGTGTATTCCCTCACGCTGCGCGCAGACGGTCCGTGCTCTTTTCTGAACGCATGGCACACTTCACTCACCGTTAAAAATCCATAGTCCCTGACCTTAGAAAATCCACAGTCCACCATGAACACCAGCGGGTGGCAGCTTTATCGGAACCGCATCTCTGACTCTCTCAGGTCAACAGTGGACCACAACACTAACCCACAGGGAAGCTCCCCATCTGCAGTTGGACAGGAGTTCCAGGTGGAATGCCACTGGGGGCCCAGGGGAGCCGGGACACACGCTCCCGCACCGGCTCTCCGTCTCACCTTATGCAAAAGGGGCAGGCGGACGCCGAGATCCGTTGTCACAGAGGGACTGGGCCAACGCGATGCTTTCACAGTTAGGAGCTCGCGGGCTGCCGGCGTGCACACAGCGCTGGCGGAGGCCCTCCGCAGGACGTGGGCAGAAGGAAGGGGCCCATCTTCCGTGTGCTGGATGACGGGGGGGAGTACTTCCTATGCCAATGCCTGTCCAAGGGGACCAGCCCTCTCCCTCCCCACCAAGGGCGAATGATTCGCACCCACGAATTTCAGGTCCCCAATCAGAAAACCCTGCCACCGTGCAAGTCCTTGCACCCCGCTCTTCAGGGTGGGCTCTTACTCCGCACGATGGTTCTGTCCTTTTTTTTTTTTTTTTCATTTACAGTTGGCGTTCAACATTATATTAGCTGCAGGTGTACAGCATAGGGGTTAGACATTTGCATAACTTACGAAGTGATGCCCCAATTAGTCGAGTACGCACCTGACACCATACATAGTTATTACAATATGATTCACCATATTTCCCATGCCGTACTTTACACACTCGTGTCTGTTCTGTAACGACCAGTTTGTGCTTAATCCCTTCACCTCCTGCAGGTCCCTCCACCTGCCTCCCACGTGGCAGCCACCAGTTTGCACTCTGTCTCTGTCTATGAGTCGGTTTCTGTTTGGGGTGTTCATTCATTTTGCTCTTTAGATTCCACAAATAAGTGGTATTTTCCCGTCTCCGCCTGACTTATTGCACGCAGCATAATACCCTCTAGGTTCAACCGCGTGGTCCGCTTCTGGGTAATTTTTCCGAAGAAATCCAAAACACCAGTTTGAAAAGATAACACGCACCTCTGTGTTCGCTGCAACATTATTCTCAACAGTCAAGATGTGGAAGCAACCCGAGTGCGCATTCATAGACGACTGGATACAGAAGACGTGCTACAGAGGGGTGGTGGAATGTTACTTGGCCGTTAAAAAGCATGAAATCTGACCAAGTGCCACAACGCACGTGCGTCTGCCTCTTAATGCTTTTCAGACTTGAAACCCGGTCACTTTGTTCAAAGTGTGGGCGCAGCCTGGGCTTGGGCTTGCACCCTAGTTGAGCCACTCAGCCAGGCTTGCAGACCAGCCCTCATTCCGTCCATCTGCTCCCCGGTGCGGGGAAGCGGTGGGCTGGCAGGCCCGTGAGTGACCAGTGAAGTCCTGTGTGTCTTTACAATTGCACAAACGCTCTCCAGGCACAAAGCCTGAGAGGAGGGCGTGAGCGACACCTCATCTCACGGCTGTGGGTGGACAGTTGTCTCTACGTTGCCCTTCTCGGCTGTAGAATCCCACGGCCCGCGTTCAGGCTTCGGCACTGACACAGTTACCTGATTCGGGGTAGATTCCTCCACTTCTCCGTCCCTAACTCCTCAACCATAAGTTCAAAATCATAATACATACTTTGTTCTGTGCACAAGAAGTCAAATTTAGCCTGGGAAGTTTTCTATAACTAAACAGCGTTAATACATAGCGTGGGCAGAGAAAGGAGCCACACCAATGGAGAAAGAGGCAAAGGAGATGTAACCATCATGATGGTGAATATGTGATGACTCACTGGCCCGTCCTCACTCATGCTGCAGAATAACACTGTGGGACGGATGTTACCGGGACCCCCCCTCCCCATTTCACAGACAGGAAAACCGAAGGCTCAAGAAGCTCTTTGTGTGTGAGAAAATACACTTGTTCCGTTGGTAAAGCACAGCCAGAATTGAAACCCAGGTCTGTCACGGCCCGGGCCCTAAATAGCAAAATGAGTTTCAGAATCATCTGCTCTAATACAATCAGCTGGGGGGCTTGTTAAAAAAAAAATCTCGGATTCCCAGGCCCGAGCCAGGACCCACACAGCCGGCACAGAGCACCTGCCCAAACGGAGGAATCGCCGCCGAAACGCGCCACTTTCCGCTAATAATGCGAGGGAACGTGCAACAGACATGCACTGTGAACAGGCGTGACCAGTATGGAGACCCCAATGAGCAGCTGTGCACATGCCCAAGTGAGCCCACGTGGCGTGGTGGGAGACAGCCGAGTGCCTGTCACTTCCCACCTGCGACCAGCGAGCAGCCTCACTCACCGCAGTCATGCGAAGCAGCACAAACCCCGGATTCCTGGGGCTGGCCACGGCCGGGTGGAGCCCAGGGTCCTGGGGTCAACCCTAAGGGGTAGCCATCCCAGGAAGGAGACACTTACTCAGTCTGGAAGAGTCCTTGGGGTGTTGTTTTTTTCCCTCACGAAGGTCGTTGATGCTTCTTTCTTTGACAGGAAGGACCTTGGGGAAGTCCCTCTGAGTTCCCCCTGCTGGTACCAGCCCCTGGACTGGCGGGGCTTCCTGAAGTCTCTGCCCCTGCAGACTGGGGGGATGGGGGGGGATCAAAACCTCCACCCCCCCCCACCCCCCAAGACAGGCTTAGGGGATGGCATTCATGGTCACGGTCGCCACCTCTCAGGCCTCTCTTTGCTAGACTAGGAGGTGGCGGGGTGCAGAAGAGGAGGGGGTCGGCCAAGACACCTGGGTTTTCGCTGTGGCCCTGGCCCAGCTGTGGTCGTGCCCTGGCTGTGATGACAAGGAAATGGTCACGTCCTCATCTTGGCTTCCTGACCTGGAATATAAGGAAGCGTTTTTAAATAATTTCCCAAATCCTCTTCTGTGCATGTTCCATGAGAATGTCACGTTACAGAATGAGCCCTCAGTCAACACCGCATCAAGGAAGAGCTAAAGAGCCCTGGCTGGTGTGGTTCAGTGGAGTGGGTGCTGGCCTGTGAACCAGAGGGGTTGCCAGTTTGAATCCCAGTCAGGGCCCATGCCTGGGTTGCAGGCCAGGTCCCCAGTGGGGGGCGCTCAAGAGGCAACTACGCATTGATGTTTCTCTCCCTCTCTTTCTCCCTCCCTTCTCCTCTCTCTAAAAATAAATAAGTCAAATCTTTTTTTAAAAAAAGGAATAGCTAAAGAAATAATTTCAGAGATCAGTGTCCCTGCCACACCCTCTTGGCCTGCCAACTTCAGCCACAGCCACAGTGGGCCGCTCCTGGGAAGCTGGGGACGCAGGTGGTGCTCCACCTCAAGGCCAAGGCCAGCCTGCAGGTCTGTCTGCTGCTGCCTCCATTTCCAGCTCAGCTTTACCCCTCACAGCCTCCAATTCAACAACAAACAACAAAAAAGAATCCATCTGCCTCTACCTCCCTCCAAAGCTGCTAACTGATTCATGATCTCCAAGGAAACAAAGATTTCCTAAACAAATAAGTTAAAAAGCATTCACCATAGAAAAGGTTAATAAACAGCTGATGATCCTAAAAAGGCACCATGAAGGGAAAGAAGACGCACACCATGGGGTAGGTGAATGTATTTGTGTATATGCATCAAACAAATAGCTGTATCTGGACTCACAACCACAATATGTGAAGAATTGCTGGAAACCAAACATTAACAAACGACCAACAACCCCATGTTACTTAGAAGTGGGTAAAATCTTGAACAGCCACTTGACCAAACAGGAGATCCAAATGGCCAATAAGCAAATGAAGGTGTTCAGCACCCTTGGCCATCACGGACATACAAATTAAAACTGCAGTGTGAGTCCTGGCTGGTGTGGCTCAGTGGGTTGGGTGTCATCCCACGGATCGAAGGGTCACCGGTTTGATTCCCAGTCTGGGCACGTGCCTGGGTTGCAGGTCCTGTCCCTGGTCAGGGCGCATACAGAAGACGAACCATTGATGTCTCTCTCTCTCTCTCTCTCTTTCTCCCTCCCTCCCCTCATCTCTCTAAAAAAATAATGAAAATAAAAATAAAGCTACAACATGACACTGTGCTATCCAAACAAGATGGTGACAATTTAAAATGCTGATAATAATAAGTACAGAAAAGGATGCAGAGCAACTATAAATTGATACGATACCTTGGGAAAACTATTTCTTAATACCTACCACCGTGGTGTATGTTTTTCTATGACCCAGAAATTCCAGTCCTGATATACACCCAAAGAAATGAGTGTTATACCTACCCCGGTACCTACAATAAAGTACATAGCAACATTATTTACTGGCCCCAACTCAGAAGAAACCCAAAGGTCCATCCTCAGTGGGACAGATAAATAAACTGTGGTATAATTAATGTGAGGGAATACCATACAGCTCTGAAAAAGAACGAACTGATACTACCCAGATGAATCCCACAGGCATAATGTTGAGCGAAAAAGCCAGACACCAAAGATTATATTCTGCAAGATTCCACTTAAACAGAGTTCAGAAAAGGGTAAGATGTCTGTGTGCGGTGCTAGAAGTCAGAAGAGTGACATCTTTGGAGGGAGCATTGACAGAAAGTGACAGTGTCAGAGCTGCTGGTGATGCTCCCAAGCGCCATCTCAGTGCTGGTTCCACAACACAGATATTTAGACAACACGTAATAATACCTTTACGTGTTGGTATTTATATAAACACAAAGTGACGTGTAGAGTTACGTAAAAATCACGGAGCCATACTCTTAAGATTTGTGTGCTTTACAACATGGAAATTAGAGGTTCCACTATTTTATTTCATTTTATTGAATTCGTTGGAGTGACACAGAACCACACAGGTTTTCAACCAAACATCCTCTGCACACCGCATCACACACCCATCGCCCCAGGCAAAGTCTCTGTCCCCGTTTTCCCCCACGTGGCCCCCTCCCCTTCCCCCACACCCCTCCCCCTTGGGCTATCACCACACTGCTGTCTTTGTCTATGTGATAAGTTTTTGTTTTGCTCTTTTGCTTAATCCCTCCCCCTTCCTTCATCCAGCCCCTGTTCCAGGTGTCCGGGCCTCCGTTTCTATTTTGTTCTATTTTATTCGTTAGATTACATGTTGAAGAGCAGGCTGCTGAAGGTCACACGCCCACCCCTGGATCGATCACTGTGCCCCGTCCCCCACACTACAATGACGGGCATTGTCCTGGGTCACATGGCTCATTCCTAGGGCTGGGGGTGGAGCCCACCCAGAGCAGGAAGGGACAGAGGAGGGGACCTCAAACGGGAGGAGTTTCTGGAAGATGAGGAACCAGGGATCCTAAGAGAAGAGAGACAGACAACTCATCTCCATCGGTCTGACGGAGGTGGCTGTCACCACCAGCAAGCGGGATGCGGAAAGCACAGTGGTCCCGGGGAGGGAGAGAGAAAGGCGGAGCGCAGGGAGACACAGGCCAGGCGGCCGGGGTCCTGGCGCTCCAGCTCCTGGGTCCCCTGAGTGACCCCGCACTTCCTGCTTTGGGGCTCTGCGAGATTCCCCTGTCTCTTGCGGGAATTTTTCATTGTCTTATGCCCTCTGGCATTTTGAGCCTCCTCCTGCAGTCTGGGGAAGTTCCCCACCTCACGAATCTCGCAGGGAGGCAGAGACGCCACCCACTGTCCTTGCTGCTGCAAAGGCCAAACGCTCACCTTCCCGCCCTTCCTTGCAGCTGGCACGCGCAGGTGGGCGGTGCAGACCCCTCCAAGGAGACAGACAACGCTGTTTCCGAACCCGCAGGGACCACAAAGCACACCCACCCCGGCGGGTGGTCTTGCTGGGCAGATGCTGTCACAGGATCCAGCGCAGTGGTGGGCGTCCCAACGTGTGGCCCTGTGGCCCTGACACCGGTCTACACGCGACGCTGGGCCTTCGTCCAGGGAGGCCCCACGCCCGGGCTCCAGGCTTCCTGACAGTTTCACGCCTCATTCAATGTCGCTTTGG
This sequence comes from Phyllostomus discolor, assembly GCF_004126475.2. Lineage (NCBI taxonomy): Eukaryota > Metazoa > Chordata > Mammalia > Chiroptera > Phyllostomidae > Phyllostomus > Phyllostomus discolor. The sequence continues at coordinate 22,015,218 of NC_040916.2, read as the reverse complement.
GTCATTCCCTTTGGGCCCAAATCAAGCAGAGCTTGTTCGCGCTGCTGGAAGCCAGGACCCCTAACGGACGTGACCGCAGGCTTCCAGAAAACTCCCCTCGTATCGTCTGTACTGGTTTACACTCAACGTGGACAAACAAAGCCCACACCTACAGAAGGGATTCTACCGAAGGCGTTTCCCACGCGTCATGTGCTCACTGGGAAGAGGCTCAGTAAACAAGCCCTTCTGACCACCGCGCAGGTCACGTGACAGGAAAAGGGACTCGGCTAACGAGTGTGGTGGTTACCCACCAGATGACAGTGCCTCAGTCTGCCAGGGCTGCCGTCACGAAATACCGGACACGGGGGGAGAGGGGGTGGCAGGGGCGGGAGGGCTTAAACCACAGACACCTGTGTCCTCACAGCACTGGAGGCCAGAAGTCCAAGGTGCAGGGGCTGGCGAAGCCTCTCTTCCCGGCTCGCAGCCAGCCCCCTGCCCACCGGGCCCTCGCACGGCCTTTCCTGTGTGTGTGCAGGAGAGAGAAATCACCGGTGTCACTTCCTCCCCTCAGGGGCCAGCAGGCCCCCTGGGCCCCCTTGCGGCCTCGTTTGACCTCAATTACTTCTTCAGAGGCCCTGTTCCCAAGGAGAGTCCCACGGGGGCTGGGGGTGTCCATCTGTGAGCTTTGGAGGCCACAGTTCGGTCCTAACGGGTGTTGTCCCAGTATCGCAGAGGAGGAACACAAGGGTAAAACCCATGTCCAAGGTCTGCATGAAGTCCTTGTCCTTTCCAGTCCTGCCTGTGGTGGGAAGTTTCAAGTCCGAGAAAGGCAAGCTCGAGGAGCACCAGGTGAGAAGTGTGTGGGCGGGGCATGAAGGCAGCGTGACTGCAGGCCCCAGACCTGTGGCTGGCACAGCCCAGAGACGCCCCCCCCCCAGCACCCCCCCCACCCCGGTGCCTCTCTGAGCTCCAGCCGGCCTCAGCCAGAGCATCGTCTGGCCTCAACTCTCATCACAGAGGCTGTCACGTTCAGTCCCGCCTCACTCTGCCCCACTCTGAGAGTGCCGACAACACCCCCTCCTGGACCAAATGACGCTCAGGTGCCTGGGAACCCTCTCCTCCACCGGGCCTCTTTGGCCTGCGCTGAGCCCACTTTTAGCAAAGGGTCCTGCCGGCCGATAGATCGAGAATGCCCTGCCCTGTCCTTGGTAGCCAATCAGGCTCCTCTCTCTGCACCCTGATACTTGACCAAATTCCTCTTGTCAATGTCCCACCCACTCCCTCACCTGCCCATTGGCTGGAAGTCCCCGGTGTTGTAGTAAGAATCGAGTTCTATTTTCTCACCCACTGCACTGATTTTGCATAAAATCAGTGATTTTGCCATTTTTTTAAAGATTGTATTTATTTATATGTAGAGACAGGGGAAAGGAGAGAGGGAGAGAAACATCAGTGTGTGGTTGCCTCTCGCATACCCTCTACTGGGGACCTGGCCCACAACCGAGGCATGTGCCCTGGCTGGGAACTGAACCGGTGACCCTTTGGTGTGCAGGCCGGCGCTCAGTCCACTGAGCCACACCAGCCAGGACTTCACTGCCATTTTTAACAAGGGTCAGAATCATTTTTCAATGGATTAGAGGCGAGACCCATATCTGACATTTCTCCTTCGATGTCTCCCCAAGACTTAGCCTGTGGTGCAGCTGGTACTTTGTCCAGAGATGGGCGAGCAGGTGGGTGGTTGGGTGTCCGCAGAGAGCCCCACGGACCAGCTGCAGGGAAACGCCTACAGCACCACGATGCCCATGAAGAGCCGCAGGTGGGCTCCACCTCGGACCAGAAGGAGGGAGAAGGATAAAGCGAAGAAAGCAGGCGCAGCCGGGCACACACATCAAAGCCGGCCAGAACGACTAACTGGCACTTGGGGCCACTCCAGAAGCAAAGGGCCCCAACCGGGATGGTCCCCAGGCCCCCTGATAGGAGTCCCAGGTCCCAGGGGCAGCCTTTGGCAGAGAAACAAACCCTGGACGACTTTCACAGTTGTTATGGCCCTGGTCACATCTAGTTGCACAAGGTCGTGCTTCCTGATGCTCCTTCTCTCCACGTGTGAGGTGAGAGTAACAACGCCCCCTCACAAGAGCAAACAGAGAACCACGTGAAAGGATTCCCCCTCCTTTTTTTAGCGACGCTGAGATTCATTGAAAAGAATGCAAATGCTGTTTCCAAGGAGCTGGGCGGGTGCCCATCTATGGGTTGTCTGTAGTGCATCTTACCCCGATGCGCACCTCCGCCGGACTGCTGGGAGTGCGAGAGGAAAGTGACAGCCGTGTAAATGCGGTGGAGAGGAGAAAAGGAATGTCCTGGCTTGGTTCCCGGGCACAGCCTCGGAGCCGTCTGATGGGCAGGAGGTCCTGGGGCCAGGTGGGGAACCAGCCAGGCCAGGAGACTGGCCTCTTTGGGGGATGGCAAGCTGACAAGGTCAATGTCCACGGAGGTGCAGCCAACTCTGGCATCTCTTAGGGCAGCCCTTACCTCCACGGGTGTTGCTGAGACAGAGTGGGTGGTGGGGATGCAGCACCAGGGTTCCCAGGGCAAACATAGGCCTGGCCATGGGGCTGTGGGGTTGCCAGGGCTATGAGTGGCCTGGCCAGTCAGTAACAGGGCCTAGCCTCCGGGAGGAGCTCAGGGGACAGTCGCATCTGAAAAGGGCTCCAGGGCAGATGTGAGCAGGCAGCCATGTGCTTCAGAGGAGGACTCAAGCCCAGTGACAGGTGACTGAGTCATTACTCCTGGAAAACAAGCAGTGGGGGACAGCACCGGAGGGCAGGGGAGGCAAGGGGACCAAAGGCACCCGGGCCTCTGGGACTAGGAACTGTCATCTTTATTTTCATCCCAGCCGAACATGACTTCGTTTTATCAAGGACACGACCAGTGCTATTTTTAAAACACGCAAGTTTCCGGCAGAAGGCATGTAGCCTCGGCACACATCATGTAGAACACGCTTGAACCGTCCCAACGCCGAGGCTGTGTTATCATCTCTCTCATACAGACAGGGCACACAAAGCGTTTCCCTGGGGCAGCGTCTCCCCAGCTGTGTTGCGTGGAAGGGGAAGAGCTGTGCTGAGACAGGAGGGGCGCACAGTTAAAAACCAGCTCTGGGGCCAGATGTGTCTGAGAGATATCGCAGCAGGGGATCACGTCCGTGAGCCCCGACAGGAGACAGAAATCGACCTGGGCAAGGGGCCGGGCTCTGCCAACTATTAGCTATGTGGTTCGAGCAAATAACAGCCTCAGTGGTGTAATCTGTAAAAGGGGGTGATGAAACACCTACTCCATCAGGCTGTTGCGAGGATTCGCGTTATGAGTGAGAAAGCTCTCAGCATGTCCCTGGTGCAAAGACAGTCCTCGTTCAATGTGAGCTCTTATCAGTGTCGTACTGGGTTACCTGGTGTTACTGTCTTCAGCCTGACCCTATCATTCTCTTTCGGAAGAGGTCAGTTCCCTCCAGGAAGGCACTCTGATAGACCGGTTGGAGGAGTGGGCGGACATGAGCCTCTGAAGTTACAAGACAGCAAGAGCCAAGATCAAAACCTGGAAAATCGGGCTGGAGAAACCAGAATCCCCGAGGGCTGGGTACCCAGTGAGTGGCCGGCCGATTTCTCACCCAGCCTGGCATTATTGCAAAAAGCTTCTGGCCAGAGGACAAGGTCTCTCTGGAGTCTCCGACACCCTCTTTTCGGCACTCTTCCACGCCCTTGCACTTACACACACACAGGCTCACACACGACTCCCTTCCGGAAGAAAGCCGCCTGCTCACCACCTGAGCAGAACTCCTGCTCGAGTGTTCTTCCTTCCTCTTCAGCCCCCAAACTTCTGGAGGAGCGCATTTCCACAGAGTTGACATGATTGGCAAGGAGATGTGTTACCTTTGGAACTACCTTTTTAAAGCACTTTAAACAAAATTACTCAAGACTCAGTCAGCCATCAGGCTCTCCAGAAAGCCTCCCCTGACCACCCCAACATTAGACGCCCCTCTTCTGAGCTCCCCCTCCCCACCTGTGTGTGCTACAGGACGCACCGCGACGTACTGAGATGACCCGGGCATTTCTGTCCCTTGCCTTAACCAGGCATGAAGCTCCTGGCGTGCAGGGGCCCCGACTTCCTCCCTCCTGCAGAAGTCCCCCGCACCTCGGTCCGGAGCTGGCCCGCAGCACCCGGGCACCAGGGGCCACAGGACTGAATCGGGGCATCTTCCCAGGAAAAGAGCCCTGGGCAAGGGAGGGTGGGTCTACAGTGCCACCCCCCTGCCCTGCGAGATGGGCGCTCGGATAGTGCCCCTTCCAAGGCTCAGAGCGGGGGTTCTTGTTACATCCCGGAAATCCCCTGGCCGGGGGGGCTTTTGGGGTGACTCCGGTATGTAAATACACAGGGCCGGTCCCAGGGAGCAGTCGCGACAGCGCTGTGTGTGAAAGTTCCACCGGCAGCGGAGGGCTCTTTCATTAGTCATTTCGGCGCACACAGCTGTAAGGACTCCGGCGGGGTTCGATCGGGCTGGGGGGGGTGCACTTTCCACTCGTGGGCGTCTTGAAAACTTTCACACTGAAAAAAAACAGAGTGAGTCCAAAATGGGAAGCCAGAAATGGAAGGCAGAGACGCTAAGGCAGCAAATAGCATGGAGAGAAGCCTGGACTTGGGTCCAAGGGCTACGTTGTCACTGGGGCCCGGCCACTTACTGCTGAAGGGACAGAGGGTCAGAGGGACGTGTGATGGCCTTGGGCAAGTTCACACAAGTCCGGCCCCTGTCTCGGGACCCTCCAGTGCAAACAGAGACATGAATGCCCCCCTGAGAGGCAGGAAGCATTCACTGAGTTGGTGGGTGTGAAAGGCTGGGCTGCCTGCCAGGCTGAATTTAAAGGTGAGGCATGACTGGGGGGCACACAGGTGGAAGTGAGGGGTTCATGGAAAGGAGAGGAGGGTGAAGGCTGAGGAAGAAGGAGGAGGTGTGTGGAGAGCAGCACCAATCAATGGCACTGGTCCGATCAAGATAGAGTAAAGTCTATAAAACAAAGTGCAGTCACTCATGTCAACCAAGATGGCTGCCAGTCAGCCATGGCACTTTGGTGCAAGAGGGAAACTACCTAAGTCAGAGCAGACGCATCTGGCACGGAGGCACACCTGAGGTATCTGCACACGTGACCAGCACAGCTGTGTCTGCAGGGCGGGACCACCCGTAGATGGGCCCCTGGGGAAAGCCCCCACTCGCCATCGGGGTGCCAAGCAGCACGGCCACGTACCACCCCTAGGCTCCTGGGGAGAGTCTCACTTGGCGTCAGGGGGCCAAGGCACTCCTCAAGACACCCAGAAGGGTGGAGTCCACCACTGTCCAGGTATAACTGAGGCCGCTCCAGACCACTGCGGAGACAGCCGAGCCCCACACCCCAGAGCGCTGCTCCACGCCACCCTGATCTCCCCCGGCATCGGCCGCCGGGGGCTCTGCCCTGCTGGACGGAGGACTTCGCCTGCCCCGCCGCCCACCTGGCTCCGGGGATCCTTCCCTGCGGGATGCTGACAGCTCCCTCGCCCACCCCACTGTCTCCCGGACCTGCAGCCTGAGGCCCTGGGACTCAGGTTCCCATCCCCCATTGACTGCTGTGTGCATGTTGTGTTCCTCTCAGGCTGTCAGAGCGTGAGCAGGACATCCATGTGTGTGGATGCTCTACGCCGAGTGGCCCTGCATCGGTCACAGCCAAGTGAGCAGCACGGTTCCCGTGCGTGACTCTTGCCTGTCCCTCGGCGCCGGGCTGCTTGGCAGAGACAGCTCGCCGAGCCGTGGCCCGGCTGACCCATGTGCAGGAAAGACCACATCCCGAGCCCACACTCGGGACGAGGTGCTGACTGAACCAGCGGCCAGCCCTCCCCGCAGTGTCTGCAGAAGGGCCGCGGGGAGAAGACAGAGCAAAGGAAAGCTCCCCTTGCTGGGGCCGGGGCCGGGGCTGGGTCGGGGTCAGAGGCCGGGAGGAGTGCCACTCACGCCCCCCGCTCTGATGGACTCGGGCATTTGCACAGTTTTAACAACAGATTCACTCTGAGTCCTGGAGCTGCCTCTGCTGCTTACCCTGCAGTGACGCCTTTCCTGACTTTGACCTTGATTCGTGTGTGTGGCATGAGAGGCCGGATCCTCCGTGGCCTCGCTGGGCTTCCTTCCCCTGAGGTTCTTCTCACGCTGCTTTTAGGCCCTTGCGACACACTTATCAAATGAGCTGCAAGCAGCAGGATGCACATTTTCTCTCTCTTTTTTTCTCTGTCCCTTCAATGCCTTTATCTGGATTTGTGCTTTCTCTGTGGATGAAAGCGGAGCACTGCCATAGACTTTCTAGACACTTTTGGCCATGAAACAAAGAGGCCTTTGAAAGACCAGCCCGGTATAGCCGTCAGTTCTCCCTCCGCTTAATGAAAAGCCTCCCTCTGAGGTTTTGCACTTCGGGCTTGAAACCCCCAATGCAACCGGGAAGGCATGGACTTCGCCGTTTTCCCAGCTCTGCCTCCCTTAGCCAGCTGCTAATCCTCAACCTCAAGCCTGGGAAAAGAGGCGAGTGTGGGAAAGGACACAGCTGTTTGTGATTGTGGCTCTTCATGTCATGGCACGGCCCCGGTGTCGACAGGATTTGGCCAAGTTCAAAGGCTGACTTCACGGACTTCTCTTGAACACACTGCAGTAAGAGGGCATGGCCACCAGGTGGCAGGAAAGGCCTTTTTCCCTGCCAGAAGAACCTAGTATCAGACCTAACGTGGCCATCCAATTTCCTTAAGACAAAGCTAAATACGCTTTCCGTCCGTTTAAAAAAACAATACTATAATAAACAAAAGGAATGCCTAAAACCACAAGCACATTAATGTGACTATCGTAAACTAAGTGTAAATTTTAAAAGTCACTAGCAAAGATTCCTTGCTTGACCAGACTTTGACCGTGCTCCCGAACCCTCTCCTAGGCCTCTGGGTGCCCTTCCTTGTAAAATCCGGTTTCAGCCAGAACCCTGCTCAGTCGGTCTAACCAGAACCCCCGCCCCCAATACCTAATCGCCTTTGGTGTTTGCTCAGGGACTTTTGATCACCCTGGCCTGTCTTCCTTCAGCAAGAATCCTGTTAGGTCAGTTTAACCAGAACCTCCCTGAACCCTGGTATTTCCTCCTAGTAATATTTCTTCTTTCTGTTTCCCGCTTCTACTTTTATTAGTGTTTACTTCATGCTGAAGTCACTCCCGGGCCACCCGTTTGGGTTTCTTCGGTTTCTTCTGGGATGTGTATTTTTTTTCTTCCGTGCAGCCACCTCCCCTGGTTGAGGCGCCACCTGCTCCTTCTCGGTGGGATCGGTAGGATCGTCTCGGTGTGGCGGGGAGAGCTCCCGTGTGGGGGAGTCCGCCGGGAGCCCCCTGAGTTCCGCACTGACTCTTGGGAGCTTTGATCACCAGGACGGGCCCCACGACCGGAGACTCTGCATCTGAACCCTCAAGTTCAGCGCTAACTCGCTGCACTTTTAGGCACGTGCAGCAGAAACTCGGCACTCCTTTTGGGCCCCTGACCCTGTGTCCAGGCCCAGTGTTGGGCCCGGGCACACCCACCGACTCCACCGTTGTAGTTGTAGCCACGGAAGGGCACGCACCGCTTCTGTGAGGCGCCATCCTTCAGGTCCCCGGTGGCTTTTAGGGTGTCCGTACCCTTGACGGCTGGGCAACTTTACGAGTATTCTTAAAGGGAACGCGGAGAGCTGAACCTCCTGATTTGCACGGCTTTGGGGGCGTTTTCTGGGTCAAGTGAATAGCGAACCATTCTCAGAGGTCACCTGGCGGAGAACCCAGAGTAAGTCTAAGGCCACTCACAGAAGGAGCTCCTCTTGGTGATCCCTCCTCCACTGGCCCCACCGGCTCCTTGGCCGTAACCCCCTACTTTCCCACGCTATACACCGCGTTGAACCCAGTCGCTCTCCCCAGCCCCCCTGGAAAATCTCATTGCCATGGTGCCTGTACCTGTCACAACAGTCCTGAGTAAAATCTGCTTTCCCATCGTTAGCGAGTGTCACTGAGTATTTTTTTTTTTACTTTACCGATTCCCCAGAGAACAAAATTATAGAGAAAATCTTTTACACAATTAAATAGTTACATAACTCACTGGAAGAATGTCTCTTGTTAACATGTCTGTAGCACCCAGTGGTACAGACTGTGCGGTCTGTGTACCACTACACAGAGTGGCTCTGTCTACACCGCTGTGCAGAGTCAGCGCCGCCGCCATTGAACTTCCGATGGCATTATTCTCAGAAACAGAAGAAAACAGTCCACAATTCTGGATGGAGCCACGAAAGGCCCCAAACAGATACAGCAATCTTGAGAAAGAAGGATGGAGCTGGGGGCAGCCTGCTTCCTGATTTCGAACTGTATTGCAGAGCTACGGTCATCAAAACAGCACGATCCTGGCACAGAAACAGACACACAGAAGAGAGGGCCCAGAAGTAAACCCATGCGTATGTGGCCAATTAGTTTTCAACAAAGGGGTGAAACTAGACAATGGAGAAAGCACAGTCTCTTCAATAAATGGTACTGGAGAAACCAGATAGCCACCTTTGGGGGAAAAAAAAAAAGAAAAAAGAAAGAAACTGGACCCCTGCGTTACACAACACAACACAAAAGCAATTCAAAATGAATAAAGGACTCGAACAGGAGACCTGAAACCATAAAACTCCTTGAAGAAGACATACAGAAAAATCTCCTTGACAGCGGCTTGGCAGGGACTTTGGTTTGATGCAGAAGCAGCAACAGCAGAAGCAAACAGGTGAGGCTGCATCATAGAACACCTTCCACCCAGCAAAGGCAGCCTACCAAGTGGAAGACAATACTCACAAACCTCATATCTAACAAGGGGTTAACATCCACATTATATAAATAACTGATATAACTCACTAGCAAAAAAAAATCCAATTTAAAAATGGGCAGAGAAACAGAATACCTGTTTTTTTTTCCCCAAAGAAGACATATTAAGTGGCAGGTAGGTTTGTGGCAAGGCACTTGGCATCACTAATGACAGTGGATTGCAAACGATCCCACAGAGGTATCACCTCGCACCTGTTAGAATAGATACCATGGGAAAGACAAGAGATACGTGTTGGCTAGGATGTGGGGGGAAGGGAACTTCTGCGCCACTGGGAGGAATGAAAATTGGCGCAGCCACTGAGGAAAACAGCATGGAGGTTCATCAAGAGATGAAAAACAGAGCTAGCCCGCGTGATCCCACTTGTGTGTGTATCCCAAGGAAACGGAAACAGGATATCGACAAGATAGCTGTACTTCCACGTTGGTTGCAGCAGTATTTGCAACAGCCGCAACAGGACGACAACCGGAGTGTCCATCAGTGGATGAACAGATACATGGGCTATGCCGTGTAAACCCAAGGGAACGGTATCCAGCCACGAGAAAGAAAAAACACGCTGCCATTTGCAGCTATGTGGATGGACGCTGAGGGCATTACGCTACATGGAATAAGCCACCGATGGATGAACAAATTCGGCGTGGTATTCCTTAGAGGTGGAGTATTTTGTTTTAAGTCTAACTCATAGAAACAGAGAGCAGAAAAGGAGCTGCCAGGGGTGGAAAGGGTACAAGGAGGGTGGAGGATCAAGGCAGAGAGGGAGGAGAAGTTGGCAAAAGCGTGCAGGCTTTCAGCTCCCGCATGAGGAAGACCTAGGGATCTCAAGTAACCCAGGATGACTAGAGCTGGTAACGCTAGACTGGGAGCTTCCTGAGAGAGTAGAAGTTCAATGTTCTCACAGGAAAGGAGGAGGAAAGGTAACTATGGGAGGTGTCAACGAACCAGACGGGGAGGGGGATCCTTTCTAGCTGCATACACCCCATCACCAGGATGTACACTGTAAGTATCTTGCAGTTTCGTGTGTCAGGCACACCACAAGACAGCTGACATTTTACAACTAAAATAAATACCTTTAGGAAAGTTCACTATTACTAGTCATATCCTTGTGTTCGGGTTTTGACTAGTCACCAGCGACTGGGTTAAGACTTAAATGTGGCATTATTTTATCCCCGCCACATCCCTGCAAGATGATTCTTTACATCACCCTCCCCACTTAGGGTCGCCAGATAAAAAACAGGGTGCCCAGTTAGTTACCTCTGACTTTCAGATACTGACTGTAAGCTTGCCCACACACTATTCGGGGCATACTGATTGCATGAGACACAAACATTTCACGGGGCACATTTATATCAGAGAAATTCTGTTTATCTGAAGTTCGAATGGAACTGGGCGTTTTTTTTATCGCTTCTTTTTATTTCGTAAAACTGGCAACCCGACCCCTATTTTGATGGGTAAGAAAAAGGAGCCCCCAGCAAAGCAAGTAACTAGAGCGAGGTGGGCTAACACCTGGCAGGCGCGGCTGGGCTCCGAACCCCGGGCCCACTGAAGCCCCCTCCCTCCCATCATATTGCTGCCTCCTTATCCGTCCGGGAGTTTCTTGTCACCTGCCAGCTGCTTTCATGGGGCATAAAATAAACCTTGTCAACATGCCGGGCTAACGAGAAGAAACCCTTGCGGGCCCAGCCAAGACCGACGGTGTCCCTGCAAGGTGAATTCCTATGACTATTTCCCCAAATCTACCTTCCTTGCTAATTTACCTCTTTTGGAAAAACAATCAAAACCTCCCTCATTTTTTTTTTCACACCGCTGTTCTTGTTTCTGTAACTCTTCCAAGGCTACCTCTATCACCAAAATTTAAATTCAACAGCCCACCCGGAGTTGTTCTTCTGGCTTAAATTACCTGCTCCCTCAGGGTGAAACAAAATCCATTTGTGTAGGGTACCTAGCTGGGTAAGTAAGGCCCATGGGGACCGCTGGGCTGTTCTTTACAGGCGCGGCCCAAGGATTGGATTCCCCGGTGGCCTTTGGGTTCTTTGACCCATGTCCCTTCCCATAGCGAGCTCAGCTACCCTTCTCTTTTCTCTTTTTTCAATCCTCACCAGAGGACATGCTCCTTGGTTTTAGAGAGAGAGGAATGGAGGAAGAGACAGTGGGAGAGAGAAACATCGATGTGAGAGAGAAACATCGATCAGTTGCCTCCCACACACGCCCCAACCGGGGATGAACCGGCAACCCAGGCATGATGTGCCCGGACCAGGAATTGAACCTGCAACCTTTCTGGCGTACACAGGACAATGCTCAGCCAACTGAGTCACCGGGCCAAGGTGCAACCCTTCCTTAAAAAGCAAAAATCATTTTATTTTGATTGCTATGCAAAAAAATAATAGGCATGTTTAAAGTACACATCTTGGTGAGTTTGGAGATTCACCTGTGAAACCATCACCACAATATAGCCATACACATACCCATCTCCTCCAAAAGTATCCCCCGCACACACACTCGTTTTCGTGAGGGGCACACACCTTGAGAGCTAGGCCATGCCGACAGTCTCTAGGTGTGGGTTTGACCCCACGGCCGTGGGTGAGGCCCTGCACACTCTGTCCCGAGGGCTGTGGCGAAGATTAAAAATGACCTGCAGACTTGAGTGGGCCTGTCCGAGGGGCTATTTAAGCACAGGGTGTATCTGGCAAAGGCGCAGCTGACAGCTTCAGCCCCCACCCTGCCCCCGCCCAAAGCTCTTGCTAACTTGGGGACCCCCCTCCTCCCCCAGATGATGTGATGCCACTTTCTGATGGTGGCACGTCTGCAGCGGAGGTGTCTGGGGAGCATGGGAAGACATTGCTAAAGCCCCGTGAGCAATTTCATTCACGCTCTTTAGAAAACCAAACCCGTGGTCCTGACCGGTGTGGCCCGGTGGGCTGAGCATCATCCTGCGAAGGGAGAAAGGTCGCCACTGAATCCCTGGTCAGGGCACACGCCTGGGTCGCAGGTTCGGTCCCTGGCTGGGCGTGTACAAAAGGCAACCGATCGATGCTTCTGTCTCACATCCATATTTCTCTCCCTCTCTTTCTCCTTCCCTTCCCCTCTCTCTAAAAATACATTTAAAAATTTTCACTGAACCCACGAAATCAAACTCCTCGCTGCCTCGCTGCCTTTGCAGACACTGGTAGAGTAGCCACGGTGTGTGTTGGGGGGAGTCAAAGGCCAATGAGCCACCTGGTCTTTTTCTCATGGTGGGGGGGGCAGGCACGGACGGGGTTGCTCAGCCTGTGCCCAGTGCTTGGGTCAGCTTCTGGGGTCATTTCCTCCTTGGAACCACAGAGAGCTAAGGGGCTGGGAGGCGGAGGGGGGTGGGGCAGGGGTGTGCCCTCGCAGCCACTCTCCTCACAAGCAAAAGGTGAAAGGTCGGTTAATATTTACTTAGCACCTAACAGACGATAAGCAAATTCTGAGCATGTTTTCTTTTCTGTTTGGACAGGAGTCACGTTTCTAAGCACATCAAATGCCAGCAGGTCTCTGGAGAGACGTGGGACTATGGAAAGGAGGTTACTTTCTCTCTCTCTGAAAAAAAACCCACATTTTTCATAGAAACAGATATTTTTCATAACACTTCTTTTCGTAAAACGTTTGAGTATGGAAGAATTAAATGTGCCTACAAGCGGAGAGAATAATAACCCCGTGTGTTCTCCGTCCGGCCTCAGCAACTACCAACTCACGGTCCAACCTGCCTTCACCCCTGTGTCCTCCCCGCATCGTTGGGAAGCAAACGGACACATTATTTCATCTGTAAACACTTCCACCTGCCGTTCTAATAGCCAAAGGCGACAGTAAAACATAATTGCGAGACGGTGCACCCAGATTAGCAGCAGCTCTCTAACACTGTCAAGCGTCCGCTCAGCACACAAATTTCTAGGGGCGCGGTCAGCTGCAAGCCCCGTTTTCCTGTGCGAATGGCGCCCTCCCGGTGCGATCAGATAGGTTCCCAGATAGGTTCTCAAATTATTCACCATCTCTTGAATCATGGTATTTTTGTCCATTTTTATCACAGGCTAAAGTCCCACAGAGACTAGAGTTTGTATGTGTGGTCACTCTATTCTGTTCAGCCTATCTGGGTGTCTCTTCTTGCACCAGCCTTGTCCTCAGCTCTGTGGCCTTACAATACATGTTCACATCCCACTTCATGTGCCTTTCCTGCTTAATCCTCTTAGCTCCTTTTTCTATTATTCTTTCATAGTAAAATTGTGTGCACCCCAAGAAAATGCTTAATTAAAAACCACAATGAGATAGCACCTCACACCTGTCAGAATGGCCATGATTAATAAACAGACAAAAAACGAGTGCTGGTGAGGCTGTGGAGAAAAGGGAACCCTAGTGCACTCTTGGTGGGAATACAGACTGGTGCAGCCACTGTGGAAAACAGTATGGAATTTCCTCAAAAAATTAAAAATGGAACTGCCTTTCACAGCTGGGATTATAGCCCAAGAATCCCAAAACACAAATTCAAACGAATGTACGCACCCCTATGCTCATAGCAGCGCTATTTACAACAACCAAGAGCTAGAAACAGCCTCAGTGCCCATCAGCAGAGAAGTGGATAAACAACTATGGTACAAAACAGTGGAATACCGCACAGCAAAAAAAAAAAAAGAAGGAGCTCCTACTTTTTGCAACAGCATGGTCGGAACTGGAGAATATTATATGCCAAGTGAAGTAAGCCAGTCAGTGAAAGACAAAATACCATATGATCTCGCTTATTAGAGGAACCTAATGAACAGAATAAACTAATGAGCAAAACAGAACCAGAGACATGGAAACATGGACAAACTGACAGCAGCCAGAGGGGAGGAGGGAGGAGGATAAGGGTTGAAAGAAGGGGAAGGGACTAGTCAAGGAACATGTGTGAATGACCCATGGGCATGGACAACGGTGTGAGGATTGACTGTTGGGGGTGGGCTCAGCAGAAAAGGGCAAAGAGGGAAAAAATGGGCAAGAGTAATAGAATAACAATTTTAAAAAGGGAAAAACATCACTTTATTAATTCCCATCAGCCTCCCCAAATAAAATCCTACTAGAGTTTTTCATTGGAATTACATTAAACTTAAAAATTAATTTTGATAAAATTGATATATTCACAAAACTGAATCTTTATATGAAAAAACGTAGCACACCTCACAGTTAAAAGTATATATAGAATTTTTAAGTTAATGTTCTTCATATAGGCCCAGCAAGGATCTCGTTGACCTCAATGAAATAAGAATTTTTATAGCTCTTAATGCACATTGCTATATTATCTCCAGGAAATGTTCACTTCTACCAGAATCATATAAAACTGAAAATGTTGGCTTCCGGTCAAGATGGCAGCATAGACAGACATGGCTCGCCTCTTCTCACAACCACGACAAAATTACAACTAAAATAGAGAACAACCATCACTCAGAACCAACAGAAACTGAGTTGAATAGAAGTCTGACAACTACAGAATGAAAGAAACCACATCCATCCAGACTGGCAAGAGGGGCACAGATGCAGAATGAGCTGGTCCCTCACCCACACGTGGATAAAAATCCCAAGGGATATCTCAGAAGCGAGGAGACCCAGCCCCACGCCAGGGCCCCCAGCCCAGGGTTCCAGTGCCAGGAAGATAAGTCCCCACAACTTCTGTCTGCAATAACCAACAGGGATTGAGTTGGTGGAAGAAACTTCTGGAGCCCCAAGCAGTTCCTCTTAAAGAACCCACACACGGACTCACCTGCTCAGAGTCACTCCCTCTGGGCTCCAACGCCAGGGTGGTGGCTTGAAAGGCACTAGTGGTGCACAGGAGGAGGCTGAGGTGTCTAGCATCAAGGAGAGCAGAAGCCATTGTCCTTTTTCTGGGTCCTCCCCCCAGAGAGCCAGCAGACTGGTACTGTATGTAAGATTCCATCAACCTGGCAACCACTGTTTGATCTGCCTTGGAGATCCTCAGAGACTCCATCCCACCCAACTTATGGGCCCGCCCAAGCCAATTTTCCATATGAATGGCTGGTCTTGGCTGTACAGCACAGCTTCCTAAATCCTCTCCAATAAGCAGCACCTGGCCTCCGTGAGCCCCAGGCCCGGCACTAGCAGCCTAGATTCACAACTTGGGCTTCGCCTAGAAATCTCCAAGCCCAGCACAAGTAGCAGCCATCTCAGATTGCTTTATAACTCAGGAAGGGAGACCCCGGGCAAAACACAGGTGGGGGCTGACCTTGGCCTGCACCACCTGGAAAACCCCAGGGCCAGCACACCCAGGGGACAGCCACAGGCCATATCAGAGCACCACCATGTTGCCCCTGCACAGCTGATCCTCCATGGAGGGTGGATTTTGGTGGTCAGTGGTCACAACCAATCCTTGCAGCTGACTGGCCTAGGTAAGTCCTTCCCATTAATCTGCAAACAGCAACCAAGGCTCAACTACAAGAGAGGGGTGTACTCAGCCCACATGAAGGGTGCACCTCAAATACCTAGCTTGGGTGATAGAGGAGGCTGTGCCACTGGACCCTACAGGACACCTACTACAGTAGGGCATACCACCAAGACAGGGAGTCATAGCAGCTCTACCTAATACATAGAAACAAACTCAGGGAGGCTGCTGAAATGAGGGGACAAAGAAACATGGCCCAAATGAAAAAACAGTTCAAAACTCCAGAAAAAGAGCTAAATGAAATGGAGATAAGCAATCTTTCAGATGTAGAGCTCAAAACATTAGTTATAAGGATGCTCAGGGAACTTAGTGAGGATCTTAACAGCATGAAGAAGATCCAATCAGAAATGAAGGATACACTATTTGAAATAAAGAACAATTTACAGGGGAACAACAGTAGAGTGGATGAAGCTGAGAATCAAATCAATGATTTGGAACATAAGGAAGAAAAAACAACTAATCAGAACAACAAGAGAATGCAAAAAAAATAGGATATCGTAAGCAGCCTGTGAGACAACTTCAAGCAATCCAACATTCTCTTCATAGGTATGCCAGAAGGAGAAGAGAAAGAGCATGGAACTGGAAATCTATTTGAAAAAATATGAAAGAAAACTTCCCTAATTTAGTGAAGGAAATAGACATGCAAGTCCAGGAAGTGTAGAGAGTCCCAAACAAGACAGATGCAAAGAGCCCCACCGCAAGACACATCACAATTAAAATGTCAAAGGTTAAAGAGATGAAGGGGGTGGGGGGAGAATGGGTGAGAGGTGAGGGGATTAAGAAGTACAAATAGGTAGTTACAGAATAGCCACATGGATGTAAAGGACAGTATTGGAAAGGGAGTAGCCAAAGAATTTACACTCATGACCCGTGAACTCGAACGAAGGTGGGAGGATTCCCTGAGGGAGTGGGTGGTGCTGGGTCGAGGGGACCAATGGGGGGAAAAATCAGGACAACTGTAACAGCATAATCAATAAAATACCATTTAAAAAAAAACTGAAAATGCCCCCTTGCCAATCTGCACAGGTAGAAAAGTATTTATGAATTTAATGTGCACATCTTTGACTTGCCGTGAATTTAAATGATTCTACATATATTTATTGGCTAGTTATATGTCTTCCTTGGTGAACTGGATCTTTTGCCTCTTTTCTACATTAAGAATAATAACACTTTGGAAGTGTTTTCCCAGCATGACACTTGCTTCTTAATTGTGTTTATCACATGTTCTGATATCCGAGATTTACAATTTTTCCATCGGTGCAAATCTATTCCTTATGGTTTCTTCCTTTATACTTAGGAAGTCTTCCCATTCAAAGACCATACAGTAATTGTGTATATTTTCTTCTATGTTTTCTTTATGTTCAATTTGTTGTATATCTCACACTTAAATTTTAGGTCTGGAATCCACATTGGATTTATATCAGCTTCTGGTACAAAGTGAAGACTGGGTTGTGCGTTGAGTTCTAAGGGTTGGCTGGTTGGCTGGTTGGAGTCTGTTTAATGAGTCATGACCGTCTTCGTTTTGGAAGTTATTCTCTGTCCAAGCTCTTTGGTTTACTTAGCAATTTCTAAGCCCAGAACTCCTTGGCACACTTTCTTCAGCGGAGCACTAAAATGTTCTCATTATGAAAGAAATCCGAGCAATTACAGCAGCTGCCTTCTTACCCGTGTCTCTGACGAGGCCCACTGCAGAGCAAAGACCGTTCAGCTCGCCGGAGGCCGTCCCCTGGGGCCCCGTGAGTCTTCCGAAAGGCTGCGGAGTGAAACAGGTTCTTTTACAACTCGCTTCAAAGGGCAGTCCCCCGAGGGCACACAGAACGAACAGGCGCACGCTTGGCATTCCTGTGAGAAAGCTGCTCAGCCAAAGGAAAGCGTGACCCTCTGAGTAGCCCGATGTGTCTGTCAGGCCTGATCCAGGATTTCCCCGCCAGGTGCTATCTCTACACAGCAACCCACAGGAGCAGGAAAACCCCTCTCCCATCATCAGCTGTGCGGACCCTCCAAAGACCATCAAATTGAATCTCTGGAAACCTGGTTGGAGTCCTCCCTCCATCATGGAGGGTTTGACCTTGGGTAAGCCGCTTCATGAGTGGCTTTCCTCTTGCGAAATGGGTGACTGGCTGCCCGGGATTGTTGCAAGAGCTAAATGAGAAAAATCCGTGGGAGCGTCCTGTGTAAGCCATAAAGCCCTGGTCGAATACTGGTCGTTATTAATTAGCTTATGACTTCACCTACAATGCTCCACTTTTCTTGCCACGGAGGAAAAGGTGGTGCTGGCTACGCTGGGTCTGCTCAGGCCACCCTGGAGGAGCATTCTCTGGACCCACTGCCTCCCCCCTGCGGGGGTCAGGCCTGCTCTGAGCCACACACGCCTCCTGCCTGCAACACTTCGCCGGGCAGGCGGGGACATTCGCCTCCAAGAATTTCAGCACTGCGTCCAGGAGGAAGAAGAGGAATAACATTTACTGAGCCCCTACTTGTGTCAAGTGCTGCAAGATCCGCAAGCCCAGATAGAGCCGGGGGAGGACAGACCCTGTGCCTTTTCTGTTCCAACTTCCGGCTGTACCAGGGTCACGAGGTCCGCAGAGGCCCAGCAGCGCCCAGGCCGGCGGGCGTTGGTCGGCCCAGATTAGGTTTCCACCCTGGGGCAGAGCTACAAGCAACTTGGACAGGAGAGAATGCTACGTGCAAGTTGGGTGGGGTCCCTGGAATATTTGTGAAATGACGAGAAATGTAGCTGGCTCAAAGCTCTGTTTCTGCACTCCGTAAGACTTCAGCACTCTACACAGGAAGTGGCAATCCCCCCACTCACCTCTTTTTATTCCCCTGGGTCCCCTTTCTTCTTCTCCCCCCTTTTACTGGGGGCTTTCCTCTTAGCCTCAGATCCCAGCTTCTCTGCAGGCCAGTTTTTTAAGTGGTTTTTATTTCCTATTGAAAAAGATATCGGACATACAGTTTTAAAGATTCAAATAGTACAAAAGAATATACCACAAAATGTCAATCATCCTTCCTGCCCTGGGGCAGTCACTGTCCTTTCTTCCTTCCAGAACTTTCTCCTGCAGAGATAGGGCAGCAATTGAATTTTAAGGTGAAAGAGAGGCTTCTGCCCACTGCCAGGTGCCCGGACAGCTTCCTGGCTTTCACCTGGCAGTGAGTGTATTACAGTTGTGGATTTTGAGACCTAGTTTAAAGACTCTTTGAGCTAAAACTAGTTTTAAACGTTTAAACCCCTCCTTAAAAAGATGAACTCCAAAGTGTTATTTTATTTATAAATTGAGTAATGTTGGCATAAAAATGAGAATTATTTTTATTTGTAGTTTGAGTCTTTTTAAAATACGTATAAATTATGTTTACAAATATGACACATCTGGGCTTGTCGGCCCCGTCAGGCCCCCGACGTGGCTCAGTCTGGGAAGAAGAAAGCGAGGCGAGCACTGGCAAAACTCCTGCAAATCTAAAAAACACACAGAAATGCCACCAACCAGGTGATCTTAACACTATAACCATCACTTTTATAAATGTCACTTTTTATCTATTTCAAGTTAATAAGTCTAATATAAAGTACTTTGAAGCATGTCCTGCTGTAATTTCCCTCCAGACGGCAGATGTCCGGCCCTATGGGGACAGGGGAGTGACCACACTGAACGGGAGGGAGAAGAGTGGGGGTGGGGTGGGGGGCCAGAGGGTCAGCCCCACCCAGGCAGCAGGGACAGCAGCCCCGCCCCCACCACTGTGTGTTCCAGACCTTTCTTTCTTTCTTTTTTTTTTTCTGAAAAGGCCTTCAAGTTTAACAAGAAAGCTTCTACAAACTGGTTTTCAAAACACAACCCCGCCTTTTTAAGATCGGTTACAAGTTTCACTTATCTCCACCCACATGCATAGGAATTTCTACCCGGCTACAGCTCTGGGGAGGGACACGTTGCTCCTTGATTCCCAGCTGGAGGCAGAGGAGCTGCTGTCCTGGCAGCAGGAAGGTGGCCGGGTGTTTCTCCGATTCTGCTTGGTGCAGCCTGGTCCCACGCCCACTCTGTCTCACAGGTCCCACACGGGGGCTCCCAGCCTAGTGAGAGAGACAGACAGACAGACGTCACAATGCACTGTCCTCCCCCCAAATGGCCACTGCCCATCTTTTCCCCTTCTCCTTCAACCTGTCCAAAGCAGCAAGGGCAGAGGGACTTGATGGGCCCGCAGTCACAGCCCTCTGAAAGTCCACACACGCCTTCCTTCTCCCCAACCCTGACAGCTGCCTGAAAACAACTTTTTTTCTGATCCCAGAGCCCCCCACTCTGTAAAGAAAATATTTCCCTTAGCCTCGCTTTCCCTTTTCCGTATTCTGGACTCTCTCTCCCTGGCATGCCTCCCCCTCGGCCCTTCCCCCACCCCTCCTGTCCCATGGCACTTTTCTCACAAGCCCTTGGGAAAGGAGTGTGATTTTTCCCCCTCTAGAATGGGGTTCAGAGGTGAACCCCAACTGCCAGGAGTGAGGCAGCACAGATGGTTCCTTCTCAACTGTGTTTGCATATCAAGTATGTGGGAACATCCTTCACTTTTAGAAAGAAATGGGCTTTATCTTGTTCCTCCTGGGAACACGAAGCCCTCCGTCCACCTTCCATTTGCACCGTCTTGACAGAGATAGGGCTATAGTAAGATAGGATTCATTGTCCTCCCAGTTCTAGTCTAATAAAAGTTACAGTGCAGGAGTGGAGCAAAAATGACAATAGACAATGTCAGCAAGTGTTTGGGAACTTTCTGAACAAACGGGAACATGCAATTCTAAGGTGGCTACTCTCTAGCCAGTGTTTGGCAAGTGGAACATGGGCCCGGCGTGGCTAGATTTTCTGACGTTTAAGAGGCAGATATCCAGATATTTTTGTAGGGGAAACAATCATGTTTGTAAAGGTTGATAGCTAATTCAGAAGATCTGAAAATGCTGCAAAGAATTAAAGTGGACAAGTTTGCACGGTGGCAGAGGATAGCTGGGCTGCAGTGCCTGGTACTGTGGGGTCCAACAGACTCTTATTTTATTGTACTTGCTTAATGTATATTAGATACTTCTATAATTGTGCCCTTTATGGGGATGAAGAATCCATTTCTGTCTTCATTCTCCATATTGGTGGTGTATCCGACTTTTCTAGTCTATCTCCACAGACTACTGGTAGTCCCCAGAGGTCAAATCACTCTCCTTTTCTTTTCTTTCTCCCCCACAAAAGGAGCTAAGACACCGTGCTTCTAGAACGAAAGCTTGGCATCAGATCAGGTTAGAGATTCAATTACAGCAGCTTTACTGTTTTCTTGAGGGGCTAGAAATTTTAGCAATAATCTATTGAAAGTTTTTGTTTCAGAGGAGAGCTGATTAAACATGATTAGTGTGCACCCACACGGGTGAACACACCACGATGATGAAAACTGAAATCCACAGTCTGTGAGTCACTTCTCCGAAGATCGCCATGTGCCTTCCTTGGCTCTGAGAGACTCCGTCCGGAGCACTTTTCCCACTCCGGAACTCCCACCATTTGGCACCCTCCCCCAACCGCGTTTACTCTGCGTTTGCATCATGACCACGTCCAAGCGGCCTTCCCTGGAAGCCTGGGGACCACACCTCCCCGCTGCATCACCAGGCCTGATGCCTAGCTTACAGCTGACGAAGCAAGCACTACTGTGTAAACCATTATCATCGTCCAAATAATAGCTACCGTTTCCAGAGCACTCACTATGTGCTGAGTAGTTCACCTACAGTATGCTGGAGGCTATCCCACAGCGTCCCATCCAATCCAAAGCAGCACCCCGGTCCCTTCTAGCACACCTTATTTTATTCCTCTGAATAGTATTTACTGCTATCCAATATACATATTTACTTTTATTAGCATTTACTTCATGCTGAAGTCACTCCCGGGCCACCCGTTTGGGTTTCTTCAGTTTCTTCTGGGATGTCTTTTTCTTCCGTGCAGCCGCCTCCCCTGGTTGAGGCGCCACCTGCTCCTTCTCGGTGGGATCGTCTCAGTGCGGAGGGGAGAGCTCCCGTGTGGGGGAGTCCGCCGGGAACCCCCTGAGTTCCGCACTGACTCTTGGGAGCTTTGTTCACCGGGACAGGCCCCACGACCAGAGACTCTGCATCTGAACCCTCAAGTTCAGTGCTAACTCGCTGCATTTTTAGGCACGCGCAGCAGGAACTCGGCACTCCTTTTGGGCCCCTGACCCTGTGTCCAGCCCCAGTGTTTGGCCCGGGCACACCCACCGACTCCACCGTTGTAGCGACGGAAGGGTACACGTTGCTCTGAGAGGTGACATCCTTCAGATCCCCAGTGGCTTTTCAAATGTGCATACCTTTGGTGGCCTGAGCAGTTTCACAAGTGTTTTTAAAGTAAACACGGAGACTTGAACCTCTTGATTTGCATGGTTTGGTGGGGTTTTCTGGGTCAAGTGAATAGTGAACTATTTTCAGGTCCCCTCTGGCCACTGTCAGCCAGAGAAGTCTAATATATTTTAAAAGTATGTCTCCCCCACTAGAACAAAAGCTCCAAGAAAAGTCCTCCTGCCTGAGTCATGCTTAGCACATACAAAGCAAATGAATGAATCTTAAGCTTCCCACCTCCTTGGGTGGCAGAGTTGACCTGCACACAGAAGATCACATATCTTAATATTTACATTTAGATTTCAGATTTATTGTGTTATTTGAGGTTCATTGTGAGCCCTGGGAGTGGGGAGGGGAATAAAAATTAAGAATTTGGTTACATTTCCCCAAGCGCTGAATAACTTGGTGCGAGAATTTTTGCTGCAATAAGAAAGCCACTTCCTTTGACATAAGATGCTCCACATGGCTGGGTCTTGCCACATCCTCCCATATGCCACAGTTCATGATGGCCAGGTGGGCTGGCCCAGCCAGACTCCAGATGCTCGCGCTTATCAGAGCGGGGAGTGGAAGGTCGCCCTGATGGTGGGTGTGCAGGAGGGTCTGTGCGGATTTTGCGTCTCCTGGGGTGGCTGTGGGATTCTCTACGTTGGGGCCCCCGTTCCCACTGCGTTGCGTTTTCTTCGCCTCCAAAGCCCGAACACACTGCAGGGTCAAAACCTGCGGCGAACTCCCAGGCTCAGGCAGGGAGGGGCAAGAACGTGGCGGATTCCAGAGAGCTTCAAGGCTGCCTTGTCCTAGCCCCGCCCCTCGCCCCTGGCCCCGCCCAACTGGCCTAGGTCCCGCCCACCGCCCCGCTGCGCCCCGCCCGCCCCGCCCGCCCCGCCCCTCCAGGCCCCACTTATTCCGCACTCGCACCTCCTTCTCCAGCCGCTGCAGCGCCTTCTCTCCGGCCCGCGTCACTGCTGCCGCCATGCCGGGAGGTCTCCTTCTCGGGGACGAGGCGCCCAACTTCGAGGCCAATACTACCGTCGGCCGCATCCGTTTCCACGACTATCTGGGAGACTCGTAAGTGGCTATCTCTCCCCCGGCCTTGGCCTCTGGTTACACCCAGACCTGGCGGTGCCTCCCCTGTCTCTTCTCCCCTCGCGCTCTCGCCGCCGCTCAGTCCTCTGCCCGCCGCCTGCCTCCTCCCCGCCTACACCGGTTCCTGCACGTGCCTCTCAGCGTGTGTCCCCAGCCCCGCTTCGGCCATTGATCGCCTCCCTCTCCCTAGCCTCCCAGCGTGGCTGGGCTGGCTCCTGGCGGGGGAAGGGGGAGGGGAACGAGGTTGGGTTTGCGCAGGTCCCAGGAACTGGAGGTCCGTGCGGAGCCGGGTTTGTTGTCTGTTTAACTCGGTTTGGTAAACTGTGCAGGTGGCTCGGTCCAGCTGAAGCCCCGTGGGGCAGAGACTGGGCCGCCTCAGCGGTCACCTCCCGGGACTCGTGCCCGGGATCGTGTCCCCTCCCTCCCTCGGTTCTGGAATTTGCTCCCGGGGGAAGGTGGGTGTCTAAGGCCAGAGTCCAAGGACACTCACCTGAGCATTCTGTTTGCTGCCTGGCATTTGCAGGCTTCTTGGTACAAAATGTAAACTTTAAAACCGCCAGCTGCCAGATACGTGGCCAAAAGACTTGACTAGCCAGGATAAGATTTGATAACTGCTGTGGGAGGAATCAAGAACGCTCTGTATGCAGGTGTGTCCTTCATTCCAGAACTCGCAACAGTTTGGGGGAAGGGCCTTCTGAGGTTGTTCAGTTGTGCAGCGACCCGCTCTTGCCAGGGAAGGCCTAGGAGGGTGCACCTCGGCACTCTGAGACGCTTTGTTTCCCGGCGGTGTGACCCCACGGCCCCTCCCCTCTGCCTTGCTTCCAGCAGCACGTGGTCCGGCAGTTGTACCAGGATGCCTAGGAGTAAATTGATTTTATATGTGATGCCCGGGGATCTCTGTGTATACACAGAGAGAAAGGAATTTACGGGATGAATCAGTGATTGGACAGGGTTGTGCAGAGGACCTGGGAGAGATTCTGTATGTTAGACCTAACCCTTACAACCCATCATCAAGTCCATTTCCAGCTGCTCATTGAGGGAAAAGCTAACCTTTGTGAAAGAGAGGACTCAGCTAGGAAAAGGAGGAGAAAGGGAACATCAGGCCATGAAGGCAGGAGCAGGCTTCAGAGATACAGCCTCATACTCGGAATCGAGGCGTTAGTATCTCTCCAAAACCCCACGGGATTTTCAGAGCCTGTTCCTTCCCATTTCCACCCACAGCCCTCACCCCCATAAAACAGAAAAATCTTAGTGGCACTCTTAGGCTGTGTGGATTAAAGGTGAATATTAACAGGAAGCATAGTTCCTAGAGCAACAATTATAAATACTGTCACTATTTAAGCTAACTACTTTCTTAGGTGTTTTTGTTGTCGTTGGCATAGTTGACTGGCCTCTAGATCTATCTTGATTTGATTAAAAGCGGTACCATCTCAGCGACCCACTGGTGGGAAGATGAGAAAAATACCCGCATCTATAAAATACTGTACAAGTCTGCCCCACCCCCCAGAAGACCTCTGAGCCCTTTACGTCGTTGTAATGCATGGATTTTCGTCTAATATACAGGGTCCAGCACAAAGAATGCCCTTTTCTTTATTATAAAATCTTAAGCATATGATTTTGCATGTAATTCTGTAACATAACAATATCACACTCAAGCACACCACATGACATTTTAGGCGAAGTGTTCAAGTTAAAACTGTAAATTATTACACCCATATTGTTACCCAGCCAACCACACTCAAGCAGGAGTTACTCCGGCCAGACTCTGTATTTTCCAGACTCCATTCTGTGTGCGATCTCAATTCAAACTGTCATTTTTGTGTGTGTTTGAGAGACAGAGACAGAAAGAGGGTGGGAGGGAGAGAGAGAGAGAGAGGAGAAACATCAACTTGTTGTTCCACTTATGTATGTATTTATTGGTTCTTGTATGTGCCCTGACCAGGGATCGAACCCACAACCTTGGCGTATCGGGACAATGCTCTAACCAACTGACCTACCTGGCCAGGGCCAGACAGTTAACTCTTGATTCAGATTATTCTTTTTACAGGGGGCCAAAAAATTAAAATAATTTTAAACTTTACAGACACCCACCCAGACAATTGGTCACAGCTCAGGGGCTTGGGGCTGCGTTGGTGAGTTTATTCAGGATTAATCCCTGTGTCTTCACGCATGTGGTAGCAGCTGCTTCTTCACAGTAGTCTGCACCAAACAAAACGTGCGTGCCTGGGGCTTTCTGGGGGTTAGTGAGTAGGAACCGTTCTCTCAAAGGAGGAAACCCTTTGTCTTTTGAAAATGAGGAAGGAAGGAAGGAAATGGGATCGTGTAATTGATGTTCTCCCTGGCGCAGGCTGCAGTCAGAAACTCTCAGAGTTGATTCCTTTTCCAAGCCGAGTGGTGAACTGGAGTGTGGCTGCTCAGGGAGGAGGGGGTGTGAAGATGCTTAAAACAAGGTCCCGAGCGTGTGACCAGGAAATGGAAGGAGAACGCCCGACTTGCCCAATTCCTCGCTCCCTGAACAAGAGGATACGCCCCGCTCCATTTCTTCTCAAAGGTCTTATCTGAGCTTTAGACAGATCCTGTTCTGTAGAATCTAAGGCCTGGATGTTACTCAGAGCTTGCTTATTTCAGAAGATTCATGCCCTTCTCATTGCCCTTTACAAACAAGTACACATACCAGACACCTCCACAGTCTTAACCATATGACCCTTTCTCCCCAGTTTTCCCCGAGGGCCCCGCCCCATCCTTTTCGTAAGAAGATCTTTTCCTGTCCCAAAGCCTTGGGAGCAGGGCGACAGATGGAAGTGGGAAGGGGGTACCCTCGTCTCCGCCGTGTTCTTTGTGCTTCAGGAAGCTTGGCAGAGTTGGAGAGGTCGGCTTGGCACCTACGCTAGATTCGTCTGGGCGAGGGCCCTGCCGTTGATGTCCCAGGTCCCTGGGAGTGTGGAAAACTGAGCATTCAGTGTTCCTCCCCGGCAGAGAGAGGTGTTTGGGGTTGCCAAGGAGAAGGAGACGATCCTCCAGAGTTTCTTGTGACTTAGCCTGAAACGTGCTTAAAATCTCTACAAGTTTAACCTGAGGCAGTGATGACCTAGGTAATAGTGTTCACCTAAGCATCTGTAGTTCTAGAAGTCTAGCTGGTAGGTTGTCAGTTTTCAGACCCACTTGTTCTGAAGCAAGAGGAAAAGGACACTGAAATGAGGAGACAGGTAAAAGTCTCCAGCGCTCCTGCATCAAGGTGCAACTGCTGTGTGACCTGTTGGGCAGGTTAGCTCAGGCAAGCAGTTTCCTGAAAGGTTTTATACCCATTCACTTCAAAGAAGCCACATGTCAACGTTAATTTTCCATACACACAAAGGATACAAGCCTATTCATTTCAGGTTACATAAGCTGTTTATTATTGCAGTCAGGCATCTGTTCGGCTTCAGGGCCGAAGGGGACACCCATTATTGGAGCTGAATGTCGGGGCTGATGTGCCCAGAAAAAATAATTTACACGAGGGTAAGAAAAAATGGTCATTTCAGTGAGCTACTTGGTTTGAGTCACACAGATTTTATTACTAAAACGGAGTCGGGGTGGCTCCACAGTTTATGAAAAGGGGCAACACCCTTAAATTAGTCTTTTCAAATATGTGTCATCTTGAGTGTCGTATCCTTGCTTTCACTGGGCTTTAAATATCGGTTTTTCCGGAGGTCAGATTAAGAAGCATTCCTCAACAGAAAAGTTTAAAAGTAATGGTCTTTATAAGCATTCATTAAAAAGAAGAAGAAGAATGTCACTCTCATAAAAAAAAAAAAAAAAAACGTCACTTTCGATCTCGGGTGTGTGGCTTACTCTGTTGAACATGCTGTTCGCAATAACCTCTTCATTCCGTGGTAACCCTCTCTTCCCTCACCGCAGATGGGGCATTCTGTTCTCCCACCCCCGGGACTTCACGCCCGTGTGCACCACGGAGCTTGGCCGAGCTGCAAAGCTGGCCCCGGAATTTGCCAAGAGGAACGTTAAGCTGATCGCCCTCTCCATAGACAGCGTTGAAGACCATCTTGCATGGAGCAAGGTATCGTATCCACGGGCATGTGCCGTGTGCTCACAAACCAGGTTGCGAATTACAGAGGGGCTTGGTCTTTTCGATGGGAAGGTTTACGTAAACCTCAGGTTCGGACTTGACTGGTCATTTGAAAATCTGCCTTGGATTGCACAGTGACCTTCACCGTGTGCAATCCAAGGGCCTCCTCAGCCCTCATTATTTCTTAGTCTATCAGCATACCCCACATTTTCTTCTCTTCGCTTGCAGGACACCCCGTCTCTAGCTGGTCCTGCTCAGGCTCAGGCTGAGCTTTGCCGTCGTCTCCCAGCCCCTGATTTATGCTGGAGTCGCCCTGGGTCGTTCCTTGGACTCTCCTCTCTCATGGACACTCTCTCTCGGGGAGCTCATCCACCCCATCTGTACACCGACTCCCCAGTTTTCATCTCTAGGCCAGACTCTCCTGGCTTCCCGATTGGTTCAGCCCCTGCCTGCTCAGCGTCTGCCCGATTTCCCATCACCTCAAACCTAACCTGTCCGGAACTGCGGTTCTGTTCTTCTCGCTGGGCCCTGCTCACCTCCGCTACTAGCAACTGCGTTTCTGCGGTTGCTCAGGCCTCAGATCCGGCAGGCCTCAGATCCGGCAGGCCTCTTTAGTGCCCCTGGTTGGCCCACCTCCCGTGTCTGATCCATCAGCACACTTGTCGGCTGGGCCTGCAGACCACATCCGGAATCCCTCCTGGAGGTCTCTTTCCCCAGGTATCTTTGTGCCCTGCCATCATCTCTTTTCAGGTCTCACCTCAGATGATACCTTCAAGGCTGCTCTTGGCTTCCTTCTCTAAAATTATAACTGCCCCCAGCTGGCATAGCTCAGTGGCTTGAACTCGGGCTGAGAACCAAAGCATCGCAGGTTCAATTCCCAGTCAGGGCACACGCCTGGGTTGCAGGCCACGGCCCCCAGCAACCGCACATTGATGTTTCTCTCTCTCTCTCTTTCTCCCTTCCTTCCTTCTCTAAAAATAAATAAATAAATCTTTAAAAAAAGAAAAAAATAAACAAAGTTAAAAAAACAATCTTTAAAAAAAATAAAATAAAATTGTAACTCCCTTCTGTGCCCCCCGTCCCCCTCTGGGTTTTCCCTTGGCACATGCGATTTCGCCTGTGTGCTGCTCGCCACCAGAGTGGAGGCTCTCCGGGGCACACCCCTGCTTTGTGCTCTGCTGGTCCGGTGCTCGGCACTCAGTATGTCCTAGGCGGTCGGTCTAGATGATTGTAAACGAATCGGCTGAAGGAATTGTCTTCTTTCAACGGGAGGATTTACTTGGGCAGTCATTATGGCGGTCGATACTTAAGCTGAGAACAGTTTACTGACCGTGATCCAGCGCGCTGCTGACCAATGACATAGGTCGCGTGGGAGGGATGCTGACCGTGTGTGCCCGGCCCCCGGCCAGGCATTCCGCAGTGCGGCTGAAGAGGAGGGGTGGTACTTCCTTGTGAGTGGGCCCCCGGGGCTGTAACCCTTGGCCATTCCCTGCCGGCCAATCCCAGGTGTCTGAGGTTAGAAGAGCCACATCGAAAAGGGGAGGGCATTTCGCTCGGAGAGTCGGTGGGACTTGCTCAAGAACGCCCTGCTGGGAAACGGTGGCACCGCAACTTGAACCTCAAACCAGTGCTCTTTTTTGATATCGGATCACAGGGAGTGGGAATGAGCCTGGTTTAGGGAAGAATAAAGCCAGAGCACAGGGCTCTTCGGTTTCCTGGGTGTGATGTAACACCTGTCAGGCAAGTGGCAGGACAGAGAATTGCTGCCTAGCAGTAGTTAAACAACGGATGGCTGGAGGAGGAGCTCATAGCCCGTTATGTAACACCTTTACAGGTACAGGAGCACACCCGGGCTCCTTTTATAGCTGGTGACTTCTGCCGCAGAATGTTCAAAACTGTGTTTTCATGGGATAGGAGCAGGCCCCGAGCGTCAGAAGTGGTGCCCAAACTGGCGTGTGGCTAGTTTTGTGGGAACCCCAAAGTGCCTCTAGAACCAAACTGATTGTACCACCAAGTTGATGGTGGTGACCTGACAGGCAGCCAATGACAGCAGAAGGGAAGGGAAGATACTAAAATTAAGGGACGTGTTAAAAATTGTTGTTGTTACCCACTTCAAAGTGCGTTGATGCCCCCTTTCTCCTTCAGCATCTCTGTAGAGCGATGCACGCAGGCTGCACCTGCCGTTTGTGAAGTCACCTGAGCAAAGGGGAAGTTCCCTTGAAGACGGGAACTGGGTCTCCCGTGTGCTCGCCGCAGCCCTGAGCCCGCTAAAGTGCTGTGTCAGTGCCCTGTCAGATCAAACAATGAAGCTAGATTCGTGCCCCCCACCCCCCCCAAAAAAACTTGCAGGGATAGGAAAAGTAGAAACGAGTGAGGTTTTACCAAGGGAGGAGGGCAGAAAGAGAAAAGGCGAGTACACTGTTGTCCTTAAGTTCCGACTTGAAGCACTTTGTTCTCCGTGTGCGTTTCACCCGAGTGCACATTGCCCTCTGCCCTTTCACCTGTAAGAGGTTTACCCTGTCCTTGAAATATATGTTCAACTCTCCATTCTTACATTTGCTTTAGGTTTCGTGGTTTTATTTTTTATTCCTTGCTATCTGTCTTACAGTAGCTTAATGTTGGAGTCAGGGTGCCTCTGAGACGGGGATCAGATCTATAGAATGACCTTTGCATGTGACATTGTTTCTAGGGGCAGTGGACTTGAAAAGACCCCTTATTTTTGGTGGTTTTCACCATATTTGGGAAGCCAGAGGTGACCTTGCATTGGGATCTGACGCTAACCTACTCAGCTTTTAGAGAGGTCACTGCTGTTTCTCAAAGCAGTGAAAGCAAGCTGTGTTTTAAGAGACTTGGGCGTGAAAAGGGTCTGTGGCTGTAACGGAAGTGTGTTACCCTGTGCTCTTCCTGTCCGTGAACGATTGGGGTGGGAGCTTTCACTCATTCATCTGCTTATTAAAATTGCTTGGGGTAACTACTATGATTCTAGTCCCCTTCCCTGCCTTGCAGTGTGCCGGCGGCTCCCAGACTGAATTCAGAGGATGAGCCTGGTTTTGATTTTTCTCTTTCCTCTTCACCTGCATTTTAGGATATCAACGCTTACAACTGCGAGGAGCCCACGGAGAAGTTACCTTTTCCCATCATTGACGACAAGAATCGGGACCTCGCCATCCTGCTGGGCATGCTGGACCCAGCCGAGAAGGACGAGAAGGGCATGCCCGTGACGGCGCGCGTGGTGAGTGGGCCAGGTCCGGTCTGTCGTCCTCACGACTGGCCGGGCTGCACGTCGCAGGACACGCTTGGACCAACGGGAGGAGACAGGAGGATGCCTGTTAATGTCCATTAACGGTGTGACCGTGTTGGTGGCCCTCTCACCGATGGTCCGAGGTGCACGTGCAGAATTCTCAGCTAAACTGCCAAACTGCTCACTTCCTAGCTGTTGGAAATCCGTGTAAAATAAGTCATTAGGATAAGGGGTCGTCCAGAACTGGGAACTCTGTCCTCTAGCTCTCCTGGCAGCCCTCTCTTTCGAGGGGTGGGTCCTGCCCTCCTTCAGAAGGCAGCTCTGGGTTTCAGTTCTCGTCTGTCCTGCCCTTCCTCACTGGAGAGCCAACCTAGTCCCTCATCTGCAAACAGGGCAGCCAGGCGGGGGCCAGGAGCCACTCCCGTGAGTATTATTTCTGTGACAGTCATCCGTACTTAATGCAGTACCCGCCTGAGGCCTTGCCTGGTCAGCTCTTTGTACGGGGACAGCCAGGACCAAACAGAACTCCCTGCCAAGTGCAGAAAAATACCGTGAACACCGGGATGTGCCCCTCAAACTGACATAACACTGAATGTCAACTGTAATTGAAAAGGTTTTTGGTTTTTGTGGGGTTTTTTTTTTTTACTTTTTTTAAATAAAAATAAAGCCCTGGCTGGCGTAGCTCAGTGGATTGAGCGCAGGCTGCGAACCAAAGCGTCTCAGGTTCGATTCCCAGCCAGGGCACATGCCTGGGTTGCAGGCCATGGCCCCCAGCAACCGCACATTGATGTTTCTCTCTCTCTCTCTTTCTCCCTCCCCTCTCTAAAAATAAATAAATAAATCTTTTTAAAAAAGGAAAAAAAATAATAAGTAGAAGAAAAGGATTGAGATCCCAGCCCCCCTCCACCCCCCTGATTAAGTTTGGTGTGTCATTCCTGATGTGTGGGGGTTTTTTGTTTGTTTTGTTTTATCCCCTTGAGCATTTTTAATGCTCAAGCGCTCAGATGGGCGAGCGTTCTGAGAGGCTTTCGCATCAAACACACTCAGAGGGCTCATCCTCCTGATGCGTCTGTGTGCTCTGCAGGTGTTCATTTTTGGCCCCGACAAGAAGCTGAAGCTGTCTATCCTCTACCCAGCTACCACGGGCAGGAACTTCGACGAGATTCTCAGAGTGGTCATCTCCCTCCAGCTGACAGCGGAGAAGAGGGTCGCCACCCCGGTGGACTGGAAGGTAAGGGTGCCGAGAGAGCCGCCCCCAGCGCCCCCAGCGGGCGGGGAAGGCTACGGGGCTGGCGTCCAGGTGGCTGCCCCAGGCTTCCTCTCGCCTGGGGCTCCTTTCCCAGCATGTGAGTCCACTGGGCGGGGGGTGCCCTCGTGGCTTTCCTGAGTTTATGGCTCTAGTTTCCTCACGAGTTTAAGCTCGTCTCAGAGGCCATGTTCAAGGTCTTTAACACTATTATATAAAACACAGGCTTCCTGTATTGCTTTCTAGCTTCTGGCTTGTTGGGACAAATGAATTGGTCAGAATGGTGTCCTTTCCTAATAAAAGGACTTTTCTTAAACCTTCAACCCTTCCCTGATGGCAAAATATTTACAACGAAACTTAAATCCTGGCTGGAAAACTCAGTATCTTACTGTTCTGGAGGATTTCCCTCCTTTAAGCTTCATTAAAGCCCTGTAGAATTCTCTGACACTTACTCCTAAGCTTGTAATGTCCAGGATTTCTGCAGTAGGTAAGACCTGGATAATAGCACGAAAGTATCTTCATGTTGCTACCTTTTGAAAATACGCTAACCTGCATACCAGGTTTCGTTTTTTTCTGATGAGCAGATCGATTAAAATGCTCTGTCCATTCACTGAACATACGTTTATGGAGCCCAGACAGAGCTGAGAACCGTCAAGTTCCAGCCCCCTGGGACTCACATTCCCGCGGGTACAGCCAGACAGTAAGCCAGGTTACAGTCCACTGGGTGGCGATAAGTGCCAGAGAATCATCGAGAGAGAAGGGGACGATGAGAGCTCAGAGGTGGGGAGGCGGTCTTTCCATCCAGCTGCCAGGGGAGGCCCAGGGCAGGAGACTTTGCCTGGGAGCAAGCCCGGCATGTTCGGGGAACAGGGAAGCCAGCGAGCCTGGGGTTCTGAAGTTCACGCTTGCCTTCCGGCTTGAACGTTGAATTTCACCGTTCTCAATGTCGTTCATTAGGTCGGAGACAGCGTGATGGTCCTTCCAACCATCCCGGAAGAGGAAGCCAAGAAACTTTTCCCTAAAGGAGTCTTCACCAAAGACCTCCCGTCCGGCAAGAAATACCTCCGCTACACGCCCCAGCCGTAGGTCTGCCCCGGGAGCTGGTGCTGGGAGCCCAGGGGGTGCCAGCCGCCCACCCTCCAGCCTGTGTCCTGCAGCAGTTCCATCAAAACGTCCCGCTGTGGTCACAGCCGCGGGCTTTAGGTTGCTGTCCTACTGGCTTATTAAATGAAAATGGCACTAAAAAAAACTCCACGGGATTCTTTGCCTCGTGCCTTCCTCCGCATTCTGTTCGGTTCCATTATCTCAGCGCTGTCTCCTGGCTCTCTTTGAGATGTGGTCACTCCTTGAGACTCGGATGCTGTTGGATCTGTGCAGGGTTTCTGATGGACGAGGGAGGACCCGCCCTGGAGTGACCGTCACTTTTTTGAGCTGTTCTTACCAAACCCTGTTTTCCGTTACCCATTTTGGGGAGTCGCAGAACTTGAGGTTCTTTTTCCTCTGTCAGTCTCTTTAAGTACATGACTCTAGAAGATAGAGCAACCAGAGATTCTTCCGTTTTCAGTGTTTTGATCACAGCGAAGGGAAAAAAAAACTTCTCAATTCTATACTTTTCCGGCAGGTAACTGATGTGGGGTCAGCAGGGGGAGGGGCCTTTAAATATTTTGCTAAGAAAGTTTCTCAGTAAATTTCTATCAAAAGAGGGAGGCTTCAGGAAAGGCCCCACTTACCTGCACAGGTGTCGCAGGTGTGGGAACAGAACGACAGTGCCACGTGCCTTTCACAGCTAGTACTTCCGGGGGTCAGTCGCTCCGTCTCGGCGGACACAGAAAGGGGTCGCCTTGGGGAAAGGAGGAGAGGATGACCGGAAATGTTTGTTTATAGAACTGTCCTTGCTAGGGGTAGGGTAGGGTGGTACGTGCTGAGTTTGGCTTTTTGGGGATCTAGCAAATAAACCCTTCGTTAAAACTGGATCAGAGAACTCTGTTGTCACATTTTGCAGCCCTCAGCCTCGTGTCCTGAGGGCAGAGGTTTCCCCGATGGGCGTGGCATCAATGCTTTTCGCTGAAGGCAGAGACTGGAAATGTCTGATGACGAACAGGCAGGCGCAGCTGACCTCACGTGACTGCACTGTGGCACCTGCCTGGGTCCTGCAGCCCCTTGAGTGTGTGACTCCTGCTGTCACAAGCTCTCCAAGTGCCTTAATGGGATTGCGGAGCTTCAGGATATGAGTCTTGAGCCTAACGGTACACGCGTGCTTTGTACTCCAGACTCGTGGTCTCTCGGACTCCTGCAGCGCTAGTCCACCCCAGGTGTAGAGAGAAGTGCCGCACACCTGGCACAGCCTCTTGCAGGCAGCCCTCCGTGTTGTTATTGAGTAAAATGCCGTAAGCCCTGACCCCTGGTGCCAGGTGTTGGAGAAGCCGTTAGGTCTTTCGTTTCCTTGACAAGGTGGCTGACACTATAAAGGTGAGAACAGAGGTAAACACCCCAAGTTCTCACCGGATCCTGGGGAACGCTTGTCTGACACGGACCGGCCAAGGCTGGCTTCCTGCTCTCTCCAGGTCACAGTGTGTTTGTCCTCAACGAACGAACGCTCTCTGGCCCCGAAAGCATCTCTCTGACGAACCCCTGGCTCCGTCTCCAGTCACCTACCTGTTACGTCCTTTGCTGTTCTCTTCTGCCACCCGTCGGCCACGTCATAGTGACGTCCTCATCATAGTGACAGTTTAACGTCTGAACCGCCAACATTAATTATTCACACTTGAGTCTTTACTGCCAGGATCTTGGCCACTGAATGAGCAAAATCAAAATGGAATTCATCAACTTTCCCCCAACAGATGATTGCCCCTCCCCACCCCTCACTCGGGTGCCAACCCTTGTTGTTTTGTTTGCCTGTATCCACGCTACTCACATCGATGGCAACATAAAAACGCTTTAAAGGTTCAAAGGAAAGGGGTTTTTGTGCCCTCAAATTGAGTTCTCGCTGTGCTACCAAGCAGCCAGGAGGCTTGTTGAATGAGTACTTTTCCAATTATAAAATAGTACATGATGACTGTATTTCCGGGTAGAAGTGATCCTAAGTATATTTTAACACACTTGGGCAATGGAGAGTAGACACCCCCTGTTGAGAAGTGTTGCATTCAGTTTTCACAGAAAGTAAAGTGCATGTGTGTGCAAAGATTGGTTAACTGCAAGTGAATTAATTTGTGGCTGTGATGGCTGAGAGAAGCCTTGGGAATTTGAGAGGCAGTCCAGGTGGCTTTTCAAAGCAGCAGCACCTGCTCTGGCTACTAATCAGTCTTAGAAGATGAGGAAAGTGATTAACTGCGGCTCTTGTGTGGACTAGCCACAGACCTGGTTTCACCTCCAACCTCTAACCTAAGGGTAGGAATTTGCATTGAGAAGCTCGGGGAAGGGGTAAGGAGCCAGAATGACTGTGTCTAAATGACCAGGTCAAGAGGCCAGTTTGGGTGCAGTGCACTGGCCTTAGTGACTTACTCCATTGGGCCCTACCCCTTTGGGGCAATGCGACTTCAGGAAACACAGCTGGTTCTCGCTTAAATGGCACATTAACTGGGTGAAAGGTCATCACCACCTGCTTTTACAGTGATTGGTTCAGTTCTCCGGGAGGAGAAAAACAGAGGATCATGGGAGTTTCTAGCAGAAGCCTTTCTCGCTCTTGAAAGTAACTGGAAACCCTTCTTTTTAGTCCCGTATTGAATGTGAACAAGAAAACACAAGGTGCCGACTGCTGCTGGGGGTGGGGAGCCAGCCAAGGAAGGGGACTAAAGGTCAACAGCAGAGCGGAGAGGAAAAAAATTCTGATCAACTTCACTGAGTCTACGGGCTGCAAACTGTCCTACCTCGTGACTTCCACAACATAAAATATCCCTGTATGTAGCATTGAGGCCTTTCCGGGTTGGGCTTCCTGGTCCCTGCAGCCGAAAGCATCCTAGTGGACACGCACGCGGGATCGGCCTGGAGTTGTTTCCAGCGCAGGGTGATGGGCCTCCCTCCCGTGGGAGACTGGAGGGCAGACACCTGTTTCCTGCTACTTCAGTCCCTGTACTGCGGCTCTCAAGCTTCAAATGCACTAAAGCACGGGAGGGACGTGTTACAATGCAGAGCCCAGGGCCCACCCCAGAGACTGCGTCTATCAGTGGCCGGAAGTCCGCACTCGTAACACCCAAGTGACCGTGATGCCTGGCACAGCGGGCACCGCGCCCAGTACCCATTTCCCCTGCTTTACTAACGACACCCGGGTCGTATGGAGGTCGGCAAGGGGAGGCACCGGATAAAATTCACCTTAAGGTGCTAGGTGTGGGCACGTGACAGAGCTGCCCTGGGTGGGGTCCCTTCCTGAGGAAAAGGCAAAACCTCGGTGGAGAAAGCAGCGTGTCCAACTGGAACGCCTGCAGAACGCCTGGGGTTACCGATGAAGGTCACTCCAGCCTGAGAATCCAAGTTACCGGCCGAGGACGCAGGAGGGGGAGGCCGCGCACACCCTGCAGCTGTGATTGCTCCACAAGCCGCTGAGCCAGTCCGGGTCTGCCTGTTTCCAGGCCTCTGGTTAGAGCAGCAGAACGAAGCCACACGGGGTTTCTGGAATGTGCAGCCACACCCAGCATGACTGACACACGGGCACTCACTCCGCAGCCACTCCGAAACACACTGCCCCACATGCTGGGTGCCCGGGAGGTCCTTCATAAACAGGCAGGGCTTTCTCCCTTGTTCCTCCTCCTCTTGTGGTTTTCCCTAGAGCAGAGGGTCTTGCGTTCCTCCAAAGTTTTGTTGTAGGGAAACAATGGATTCTGGTAAACACAGCATAAAATTCAACTTTATTTGACTTTTAAAAATAAAACAAAAAGAGTATCAAACAGTGTACTATGGAATGTAAGCCTGTTAACTTCTCAGCTTTGCTTTCAGTAACTGAGATTATGGGACATCGTTCCATTTTTTTTTTTTTTTCAGTAGTTACTGAATTGGGGAGGAAGGGAGTAACTTTAGAAAATGTTAGCAGGGCACTAATTCTACCAATATCACAAATCAAAATTATAGGTTCTATGCTTTAGATGACAATATATTGTATGGTGCTCTTAACAACCTGTGTTCTACTGTGACTTGCTGTCAGCTGCATGCAGCGTTTCACTTGGCAGGCCATGAGTCTGGGGCTACCTCATCCTGAGGAATTTTTAAACCGCTCAGGTATCATGCAGCTACTCCAAACGGGAACTTTTGTAGCAGCCCACCGACTGCTTATAAAATAAATGCAGCAGTGAACCGTTTCAGCAGCTTCTAAGTAAACTTCTCATCAGATAATCCTTCAGCCCTTGAGCCAGGATGCTGGCTTGGTCTTGAACCTGACTGACTTCACTTATCACAGTAAGCACCGTTATTATCGTTTTCTATAATGGAGTCCAGCTTCCGACTAGAAAAGAAAGGCAAAAGTAAAATATTAGACTAAGGGCATTTGAGAAAAAAAAAACAAGTACAACCAGAAAACTTAGGAAAAGTTTCCATTTTATGATCTGGAACATTCCCTCTAAAAGATCTCACATGTTAAGGACTTGGAGCCATACAGTGTCAGTAAATAACTGTGCATCTCCATGCCGCCCACTGTCAGCTTTAAAGAGATGCTACGTTCATTCAATTCAGGCAGTCTGTCTCTTAAGGAAAAGAGAATTGGTAGGAGAACTAGATTCTAGTTAACTCTGTAACTGATCACAGAGTAACTGGGAACGTCTTTCCTAAGTTGGAAGGAGAATTTTTAAAAATAATGGAGCCTGGAAAAAACAGAGGCAAGCGAGAAACCCAGTTACTTGACTCCCAAGTCCGTTTCCCATTTACGACATAGGGTTTCTAGAGGAAACAAGAAGATGACTAAAAAGAACTGAGTCACTTTGTTTAAAGGGACCATTTGCCCTAAGTTTGGACAATGCCACTTTCCTTCCCCCAAGACAGACACCGCAGACCACCTGGGTTGTCAGAAATGACCGTGGCGGGCCCAGGCTGGGGGTGCCGTGGGCTTCAAGCACACCATATTCAGAGGGCATAGTTGGGGTCCCTGGGCAAGAAGGGGAAGGAGGGTGCTTATTACCCCCAAAGCCTGTCCATGGCACCGTTACAGCTGCCTGGTCGTCTTCAGCCTCTGCTGGGTGCCCAGCTACTCGGTCAGAGTGCCCTCTTCCCCACTCAGCAGTGGGCTCGGGCCCCAGTGCGCTCCGCTGGGGTGCCTCACAGAGACCCCTGAGCGATGTGCCCTTCAGGCTACCTCCCTCCCACTGGACTGGCCTCCAGCCCAAGGCGACCAGCCCTCGCCCAGGCCAGCTCCAGGCACAGCTCCCAGCATGTCTGAAACTTCTCTAGAGCAGCCCCGATGGCCGAGGAAAGCAGGAAAAGACATTGGGGGCCAAGCGGAAGTGACTCCATAGCAAAGTGTTCTGGGGCCTCCTGTTTTATCTTAAAAATCCATGCAAATTTGTCATCCTGCTCTAAAATGTTTGTTTTCATATAAAATGTTTTCAATAACCTGGCAGTTAAATGAGTTAACGTTTTCCTTCAAAGATCACCAAGGAAAATTGACTTTCTAGGAAGGTGCCCCCAGCACCCTGGGTCCGCGACTGCCCTGCACATGCATGGGGCATGCAGACTCCAGTGGGGGACCTGGGAGACTTAGATGCTAGGGACCCTCCCCAACCCTAATCCCAGAGGTCCCTGCTTTTAAAGTAAACATCAGGGGCAGGGGGAAAGGTGGAAGGAAAGGGGGAGAGAGGGGAAGTGGGGCAAAATGACATCTTTGAAAACTATTCTGCAATTTTAATTTTTGAGTAATTCAGGTGAACTTGGTCCTCATTTTTCCAAATCAGTGAGTTGCCACTAATAGTCTCTTATCACCGCCACATTTTGCTACGTGACTTCACGGTGTATTTCAGCTTGGTAGTTTAGTATTCACAATAAGAAAAACATCTAATCCAAGTGTCAAGTTCATTACCTCCTCTTTTCTCTTCCAGTTATACTCTCTGTTCGTCATGTGAGGACTGGTGTTGACTGTGCCTATTCGAAAACATGCACCAAACGGAAAAACAAGTTAGGAGTTTCAGAATCAAAGTGGCGGAATGTTTTGAAGTTATCAATTTGCTTTCTCCCTGTAGGTCTTCCCTTCCCACTCAAGCAGGCTCCTGACTTTCTCCCCGCAGGGAGGTTGGTGAATGGGACCCGGGAAGTCCAGGACAGGACTGAGCGACTGGAGGGCCAGCAGGCAGGGCGGCGGCGTGGTCGCAGGGGGCTGGGCCTGCGAGGAGAGGCAGCGGTGCTGCGGCCGGGGCGACCCGCGGGTGCTCGGCTCTGAGTGTTGCCACTTACAGCAGTGAGGACCAAGTGTTGGCGGACTTTCTGATTTTTTTCGAGAAAAGTTCAAAATCTGGATTTTTAAAAAATGTTTCTACTCCACAACTAATTTTAAAATTGTAAAAGGAAACACGCATGTGGGTCAAATCCAACATGTGGCCTGGATCCGGTCCACACAGAGCGCCGCATTTCCCTCCGCGTCTCTGGAGTCCCCGGGGAAGCGGGGGGGGGCCTCCAGACCCAGCAGGAGCGGGTCCTGTCCCCTGTTTCCACTTAAGGCCTCCGACTCACGGCCCTCAGCTGTCCGGGGCTTGCCGCACGGCTGTGCCCACGAGCACCACGGAGCGGCACGGGGGCAGACCCAAAGAGCCCGTGAAGGTGGGACAGCGGTCAGCTCAGCTTGGATGGGGACCCCGCAGCAGAGGGCGCTCCGCCAGCTCAGACGCTGCTGCGTACAACCCCAGAACGGGCCGGGGAAGCGAGCCCCCAGCACGTCTGAGTTGGACTCGCTTCTAGGGGAGACTTGAAATCACACACTGAGCGTCTGTCTCCCCACCACAAGGGCGGCGCCCCGTCTGGCTCGCTCACCAACGAGTGCTCGGCCTGGTGCCCAGCACACAATGGGGCCGCATTTTGTAATGATTATGCAAATGAGAACTAATGAGACGTAAGCTCTTAATGAAATGTCACTTTAGGCACACGATTTGAAATCATGGACGCTGTCCACCCCTAATGAACCGTTCATTAAGAACTGCATCATGACTAAGCCAGCAGGCCACACGCATTGGAACCACTGGGGATGGTGCTAATTAGAGGAGTAAGTCCAGGGCAAGGGCTTTGGCACCGGGGCAGCTGGGGGAACAGTGCCAACGGGCTCCGTGAGGCAGGGCTGCCGAGCGCTGAAGGAAAGACCTTTGGTGCTTCTGCTCCGGAGCAAGGCCTTCCCATCACGTCTTCCTCGCGAGCTGCTCAGCACTGCGCTGTGCGCAGCTGGGCGCTCATACACATTCAGGGACTGCGACTGCTTAGTGACCATCGAAGTGCACCTCACAGCAAGTCCTCTGAGTTGTGGCATCGCCCGTGGTTTGGGTCGGGCTCCACTGTCCCTTGGGGTGGTGGGAGCAAGCCAGCTGCCCACGCCTGGGCCCACCGTGGGAGTCTGTCCCCTCCCCATTCCCGCTCCGCCCCATCCTGCGGAGGCATGGCTCCAGCCTACAAGGGCAGGAACGGAGTCACAGGTAGAAGCTGCCCCGCCCTCCCTAGCAAGGGTACAGGGGAAGGTTACAGAGCGGAAGAGACCACCTGGAACTCTCTGATACGTGACCTCCCAGAGGCCAGGTGGCCCTCAGGGTGGGCCCGAGAATGGGGATTAGTGGTCAGCCCACACGATGCCCTCAAACCATTTTCTTCAGACTGACTGAATTTTACGTGTACCTAAATTCCTTCCCAATGGTTTTCCTACCACTAAAGGCCCCCTCCTTATCCATGACCTTGGAGTGACTACCTTTGACAGGCTGAGATCCTTGGACAACCAGAAGCTTGCTTAAATCTGACGTTCCCTGAACCTAAAGGAGAAAAGTCCAAATCAGTCAGATGCACACCCTTGGTCTCCAAGCTGGCCGCTTCCTAACCTTCCCGAAGCATAAGAGGGATTGGCCCAAACCTGGACCTGGGCCCCCAGCCTAAGGAAGCTCTGTCTTCCTCACTGCACAGCCTCGTTAACGTTGCTTTGGAAAGCCTGGTCCCAGCGAGTTAGCTCTTGCTCACAGACAGACACCAGGGAGGGATTTTCGGCACCTGACTTGTGACCGGACTGGACATTCCTGGTTTAAAGCAGAATCCCAGCCGCCACCAAGTTACCTTGACTCCCACACAGACATCCAGGGGCTCAGGGCCCCACCTGCTCCCCCACCAGGGCAGGAGGGCCCTCTTTTCTTGGTGTTTTTTTCCCACAACACCTGCCCTCCCAGAACGCAAGCAGCAGACAAGTGGCAGTGACTGTCATTTCTAGATACCGCATGCTACCTGATTTAACCCTCCCAACAACCTTACGGGGTCACTGCTGCTACTGTCCTCACCTTACTAATGCGGCCCCTGAATGTCCAGAGGCAGCTGGCCGGTGCTCACGCACCCTGTGGGCACAGGGGTCAGGCCCTCAGTCCGAGGATGCCTGCCCCCACACCCTGGTGCCTCCACAACCTCTGCCGTGGGCACTCTCCTGGGGCCCCCCACTCACTCCCCTTCTTTCGAAGCTAAAGAGGTTTTCATTTTCCATTTAAAAAAAAAAAAAAACAGCCCTGGCTGGCATAGCTCAGTGGATTGAGCTCGGGCTGCAAACCAAAGCATTGCAGGTTCGATTCCCAGTCAGGGCACATGCCTGCATTGCAGGCCATGACCTCCAGCAACTGCACATTGATGTTTCTCTCTCTCTTTCTCCCTCCCTTCCTTCTCTAAAAGTAAATAAATAAAATCTTTAAAAACCACACACACACATTGCCTTCATCTTCTGAATTGTCGAGAGGCACAAAATAAAGATGTTAAAAATGAGGCAAATGTACTTTTTAGGAGGTTTGCCACTGTTTCCAGGACACAGACTTTCATGAAATGGATGCCTTCCCAGGCTGACCGGGCAGAAAGTGCCTCCCCAAAGCGGGGGCAGGGAGCCCCGCTACCAGATTAGAGCTCGTCAGTTCTTCTCAGGCCTCCTGCCCCCCCACTCCATGATCCATCAGCGGGTGGCCTACGAGGGACCCTGCTTCTGCTCATCTCAGGCCCCCCATCACTTGCTCGGTGTTCACACCTCCCCTTTGTTACAGAGACGTGAGCGAGGCCCAGGGCCTGTTGCCCAGTTGTGCCCACAGCCCCCAGTGTGGCCACAAAGTGACCTGGCCCCGACTGCGCTCCCCTATCAATCCATCAGCACAGATACGTCCAGAACCACGCGGGCCCACGGTGTCATTGCCTTGGTGGGAACTAGGAAAGGCACGCCCCGGGCATCCTTCCTCTGGGGAGGCACGGCCCCACACCAGGGCACGCGGCGTGGCAAGCAGAGAGCAGGCCACTCCGGCCCCCACTTGCCCCTCGGTCACACCCTAGTGCCCGCACAGCCCGCACACCAGCACACGGAAGCCCTGCGCGCCTTCCGACCCTGGTGTGAAGGGCAGGTGAGAACTGCAGGTTTTTCAGGGGGTCGGGTGAGTTACAGAGTCACTATGGGGCCCCGTGGAACACACGTGACTCCGTAGAAAGGGCCCTCCTCACCTGCTCACAGGTTTTGGGTAGGATGCAAGGTGCCAGATACGACACCTCCGTGTTTGTGTCAATGACACTGCCGTACACGACAATCACCAGCTTCATGATGGCGTAGTTGATAGTCATCTCGTTACAGCTGGACAATGTCTCCACGTACGCCGCGTTGAGCGACACGCACTTTTCGAACGTTAAGTCCTACAATGAAATTACGTTTTTCCTACAAATCGTACCCAACGCTACGTGGTACCCAGAAGAAAGAAAACTTGCAATTTGGCTGAGTTCTTTGAAGGTGTCAAAAGGCGTAGGAGCCTGCGGACCAAGGTGGAGAGTTTACCGAGAGTTCCGTCCACCGAGATTCTGAACCCAGAATCGTGCCGTGTCTGTGGCACGGTCCCGGCCAGGGTGGCCCAGGCTGGCGTGGGGGCCTGCGTGAGCCCCACGTGGCCGCAGCAGGCCAGCCAGCGAGCTGGGCCTCCGGGATTTCCCTTCGCACAAGAACCAGAGTCAAAGACACACAGGTTTTGCCCCGCAGCGAGCACTCATCCAGCGGAGCGAGAGGACAAACGGGACGAAAAGCCAAATCAAATACAGCAAGGCCACCAGTTGGAGGCGCACTTCGAGGCTCCGAACCAAAGACGTCAGAGCTGGAAGGGAGCTGTGATGGGGTGAACTGGGTCCCCCTGCAATTCCTCCGTTGACGCCCTAACCCCAGGGACCTCCGGGCGTGGCCTGGTTTGAAGGTGGGGTTGTTGCAGACACAACTGCTGAGGGGTAAGATGAGGTCCCACTGGAGGGGGGCGGCCCCCAAATCCAACATGACTGGAGTTTTTACACAAAAGGGCAATTCAGACACAGACAAGCACCGAGGGAGAACTCCGTGGGAAGATGAAGACGTACCTACAGGCCGAGGAGGCAGGCCCCGGCCGGTCCTCCCACAGCCCTCAGGAGGGAGCAACCCTGCCCAGACCTCAGTCTCGGGTTCCCAGCCCCAGGAACCAGGAGACAACAAACCTCTGTTGCTCTAGCCGCTCAGGCTCAGGGCACAAGTGGTGCTTTGTCAGGGCGGGCCAGCAAACCAGCACAGGGGCTCGGGTTACTTTAATTAGAATAAACAAACACACAGGCAAATACATTCTGGAATCTGAGTTTAGAAGAACTGGCACGCCCTGGCTGGCAAAGCTCAGTGGATTGAGCACGGGCTGCGAACCAAAGTGTCGCAGGTTCGATTCCCAGTCAGGGTACATGCCTGGGTTGCAGGCCATGACCCCCAGCAACCGCACATTGATGTTTCTCTCTCTCTCTCTTTCTCCTTCCCTTCCCTCTCTAAAAATAAATAAATAAAATCTTAAAAAAAAAGAGCCAGCACGACCTTCCTTTCTGCCTTTGTCCCCCAAAATACGAAGTGTGTTTTGTAAAAAGAAGCGCCGTGAATGAAAGTTCGTTGGTGTACGTTCATCACGGAACTTACCTCGTTGAGCAGAGCCGATTCGCAATACTGGTGGGCGATCATGAGAGCGAGCTTCAGCCAGATCTTGTACTCCAGGAATGGCCAGAAGACATCGAAGCCTTCATACAAGTCCTCCAGGGAGATGAAGCAGGCCTGCAACCACAAGGGCCGCGCGGCGGGCTGGCTTCGGAACGGAGACCCGGGACCCACAGGACGCGAGACGCCTGCAGGCTTACCCTGCACCGCGCCTCGCAGAAAAGCATCACCTCCCGTGTAAGTACGAGGCCCCGCCATTCAAAAGCATGGTATTGTTGGAGAGGCTGTCTGTCGTGTGCAAGGGAGCACAAGCGGCCGCCCAATGAAAGCTACGGACCTGCTGACAGGCCGGGAAAACCAGCACTCATCCATGGCTGTGATGCGGACAGGGCTCCCGGGCCCAGGATTCGGGAGCTCCCTAAGCCCATAACCTGCCTCCTTTCACCGCCACAGCGGGGAACGTGGGCTGTCTACCGTCTACTCTTCGTTTCCAGAGGCGACTGCTGCCCGGAGTCAGGGAGACCGTGCTTTCAGAAGTCACACTCCACGAACCTCAGTGAGTTCGGCCCAGCCCCGTGACCAAATGTGTGCCTTCTCGCCTCTTCCAGAAAGGAGGCGGTGCAAAACGCACAGGGCCGCACTCCCTCCGTGCAAACACCCCCCCCAGCACACTCTGGTCCCGCCCGCCCCCTCTGGGGGTCCCAAGAGCTTGAGAACTCTCCGTCAGCAGGAACTCGGGCCGGTTTCCGTTTGCAGGCCCCCACAGCTAGTGGACTATCGGGTTGCTGACTTGTTGAATAGATGGCATCCTGCACAGCACGTGAGAAACGGAAGAAAGGGGACTTGAAAACAGGCAATCTTTGAGAATGCCGCTTCTGTAATGCGGGCCGTTTGCTGAGCGCCAGGCACTTCAGACGGGTATTTTCCCTAATCTTCATGACATCAGAAGTTAGATGAACCCCTCTTTCATGAACAAGGACGCAAAGACCCACAGGGCCTAAAAACACCTCGCTCCGGGCCCCGCAGCCGGGATGCCAGACACTGGGTCTGCCTCGGCAGTCGCTGCTCGGTGCCTGAAGAATACACCAGAGCCCCAAGGAGGGAAACACACCACCGTTGCTCACGTCCTTGAGGAGGCGCTAATGACCCACGACGCACACAGACCCGGGGCCCCACCTGTAGGATCGTTTCGCAGATGGCGGTGCACTCGATCTCACGCTTCAGCAGGCAGCTCAGCTCCCCGATGACGTCCCCGCAGGTGCAGTACTCAGTGAACATGGTCTGGGACGTCCTGTCTGCCTGCAGGGTGTGGCTGATGCCGAAGGAAGGAGGGGGACTGTGCAGCTGCAGGGGGAAACGCAACGTGAGACACCCCCGAGCTGACCGCTGGCGACGTTTCCAGGGGAAGGAAAAGGTGCTCTGTGAATCCTGTCCCGTGGGAATCAGGCCTCGCAGAAGTCGCCGT
Source organism: Phyllostomus discolor (assembly GCF_004126475.2). Classification (NCBI taxonomy): domain Eukaryota; kingdom Metazoa; phylum Chordata; class Mammalia; order Chiroptera; family Phyllostomidae; genus Phyllostomus; species Phyllostomus discolor. The sequence goes on along the minus strand of NC_040916.2, from coordinate 21,970,350 downwards.
TGCTTTCACATCGCAACTCTCTGAGGCACGGATGGCTTCCAGTCCTCAGCGTCACAGCTTTCGGCTAACAAGCCTTCCTTGGGCAAACCCCCGCCAGAAGTAGTGATTGCACGAATGCATAAATCAGACATCATGAACTCATAAGCCTCCCAACCAAGCCATGACCTCACTAAAAGCCTTGTTCCCCTTTAAGAGGCGTAAGAATGGTTGCCAGGAGCTGACGAAAGAGAAAGGGTTTAGGGTGAACACAGAGGGCTGAGTTCCCTCAGGAAAGGGACTGGCAGGCATGGGTGGGGGAAAGAGAGGTCTCAGACTTCAGGAGGAAGCTGCAGGAATCAGTCAGAAAGACGACAGAATTTTCCAGAAAGCTTAGCTGCAAACATCGAAGAGGAAGACTATCGTTCGGGACACAGGAAAAACAGGGAACTGAGGGCCCCCGAAGAAGTCACTGTGAAAAGCACACCCTCTCCTGGAGGTTCCCATTCAGGCTTTTCCAGGCCTTCATGCTTCCGAAGGGCTTGCACGTTTCACATTTCATCCCGAATGCCGTTCACTCAAAGGCCCGCTGAGCAGGCGTGGGCAGCGTTCTAAAGAAGCCCCTCCGCGACCACCCTGTGCTCTCCCATCGCTCCTGAGCCTAGGTGCTGCTGTGAAAGGATCTTGCAGGTGGCATCCAGGTTCCCAGTCACCTGGTCTCAAAGGGCTGACTCTGGATGATCCTGGTGAGCCCACCGAAGTCAGAAGGGCCTTCTGCAGTGGGGAAGGAAGCGGAGCTCCTCGGAGAGACGGGAGGACGTGAGGCGTGCGTGCGTGCGTGCACGTGTGTAAGGGCCCAGGAGGAGCCCTGGGAGCCGAAGCTGGCTCCCAGGGGACAGCTGCAAAGACGCAGGGACACCTGTCCCACCGCTGGAAGGAACTGGATGCCACCAACAGCCCCAGTGGAGCTGGAAACGGAGTTGGCACCCGGTTTCTTTCCGGAAGGGAACCCTGCCGTGTGGACCCTTTGACTCTGGCCTCGTGAGACCCCACGGAAGCGTCTCAGGACACCCAGCTGAGCCCACAGGACTTCCGGCCCACGGGGCAGTGAGGTGACAGACCACGCCGCTGAATTTGGTGGTTTGTTTTGGCTCGTACAGAACACTCCTGTAACATCTTCAGCCACAGTCTCCCTGGACTTGTATTTTAAGGAGCCTCAGTCTCGTCGTGGCAGGAAAACTCCCCCGAGGAACGCGTGTGTGGCAGCTTTTGAGAGTTTGACTTGACACATCTAACAAGCACTGGTGGCGGTGTGTCTCTGCCACGGACCCCGACGGGAGCTCAGCGCAGCAGCTCAGCACGTGGATTCGGACGAGAGCAGCATAATGTAGTGTCTAAGGACACAGACACGGAGACTGGGGACAGACCCCCTGGGCTTGAAGCCCGCCTGGACTCTCACGATGGGCCCTTGAAGGACACGTGAATTGCTCTGGGCACACTGGTTGCCTTGAAAGATAAGGCTGTCGTAAGGATTAAATGTCACGACCTGTTGCCATTCTTGACCGTGATTTCAAAAATTATAACCAGCCTCCTCATCTGTCCATCACCTCTAACGTACTACCTACTTAACTCACGTATTTTGTTCCGTGGCCCATGTCCTTCCATGCATCTACTAGAAAAGGAACTCTATAAGGAGGCAGGGACCTTTGTCTGTTTTGCCAACTCTGTGCCGAGACGGCGCGGAGCCCGCTGCGTGGCAGCACGGAAGCAACATGTGCTCGACTTCGACAGTGCCAGGAGCTTACTACGTGCGCGTGTCTGCATTATAACAGGCTTATCATAACAGCTGACTTCCCTGATCAACTTGGGTGGCTTTAAGGTCTGAAATACCCACTTGGAAAAACAGAGAGCCAAATACATTATTTACTTCGCAATAAGGTTTGTCACTTGGAACCGCACCTGATCTGGAAAGGACGTGGGTTGGGAGCTGGGGCTCTCCCATGGGGCTACTAGCCTGTGGATTCTCAGGGATTCCTGTCCCTGCCCCTCTACTGCCATCTTTCTCCGGTCCCCCACAAGCCTCCCATCCGTCAGATGAAAGGTGGTATTTTCCATCCTCATCCTACTTTGACCTCCAAGGGGATGGGCCACTGCGGTCCTGACTGCTTTTCTCTAGGTCAGGGGCTCAGCCACGCCGAGTACTGGGCTCCTTAGTGGAACATCATGGAAGAGCCTGCTCCCTCCCAGCGCCGTAGGGAAGGATGAGTAGTGACTACGCAAGCATTGTGTTCAACAAGGAGCACCTCCCAGATACTGGGTCCAGCGCCATCTCTCAGCCGCAGGGTTCACTCCGAAACGGTTTCCCTCGGACAAGAGATCATGTTAAAATTTTGAAACTTTCTTGGTTCCTCAATTTCTCCTTATGTTATGACTACACAGTTCAAATGCGTTTTAAGTAAAGAATAAATGGTTCCTTACAATCGCCATTCCTGAAATGATTAAGTAGATTCCTTGTGGCATTTCGCCTTCTCTACAAATGACATCCCCGTAGTCAAAATAGGCGAGTTTGGCCCTTTCCTGAAAGAAAGGGAAAAGGTGAGAGGAAAAAAATCAACATGAAAGGTTCACAGTCTACTTTTCTAAGTAGAAGTAAGATTTGAAAGCAAAAAATGGCTTTTCAGTAGCATGAAAAAAAGATAGACTCTTTGGTTTGTTAATGAAGTGTAATAACATACTGATATGCCTCATTATCCTTTAGGGACAAGCAAGCAAACTATAGACTTTGTGGCCCTGACTGTAGCTCAGTTGGTTGGACATGGTACCATAGGACAGAAGGTCGCTGGTTCGATTCCTGGTCAGGACACATGCCTGGGTTGCAGGTTTGGTCCCAGGTCGGGACGCATGTGAGAGGAAACATATTGATGATTCTTACCCACATTGATGTTTTCCCCCTTCTCTTTCTCCCTTCCTTCCCCTCTCTCAAAAAAATAAATAAATAAAATCTTAAAAAATAAAAAAACTATAGAACTTGTGATTAGCACCCAGCACAATGACTGATAAAAACACCCAATAAATGCTAGGTTGGGTAGATGTTTACAGTAAAGTGTGATAATTCTGATAAAAGAGACCGAGACAGGATATTCTGGAAAAACCCAGAAAGGCCACAGGACTGTGTCTTGGGTGTCCAGGGAGGACTTTACAGAGGAAGGAACAGCTAAGCTGAGGCCTCCTGGAAGAGTTACAGGTAGCCAAGACTCGATGAGCTGAAGACCATCCAGGGTGGAGCGCTCGGTGCACGCAAAGGCCCGGACGCAAACAGAATGCCCGTTCGAAGTAAGCAGGGACCTGGCATGGCTCAGGGACTCAGTGCGTCCCAGGCAGGGAGCGGCAGACACCAGGGCTCAGTCCTCCATGGAGCCCCCGTAGGCACGGTGCCCTGGGTTCACGATCGTTTTAGGGACTCACAACCATATTCGAGTTTCTTTTAAAAATCAGAAGGAATGTAAGAACTTTTAGGTAGAGGGAAATGTGTTAATAGTAAAACAGTTAGCACTCGCTAGTACCAATTTCCAAAGAGAATTTCAAACACTTCTGGCATGAAGAAAACACTAGCAATGGCACATAGGGAACCAGACGGTCCCAGCTCTGGAGAGCCCACGGTGACTGGGGACCAGGGAACGTGTCCTCATGACGGTCAAACAGATGCCTCACATGTGTCTACCTGCCTGGATCACACACAAGACACAGTACAAGCACATGTGTGGTAAAGCACGTGCCATTCTTTCTCACAGAGTTTTCTTGGTTCCAAAAATCGAACAGAGATGTCAACAGGTGATGAGAACTTTTCGGATCTACTCTCTTAGCAACGTTCAAATACCCTGTGCATTGGGGTTAACCACAGCTGCCATGCTGTGTACACCGCATCCTCAGCACTTACTATCTTCTAACTTGGAAGCTTGTACCTTTTGCCCACCTTCCGCCAATTCTCCCAGCCTCCTCTGCCTCCCTCTTTTGGTAACCACAAATCTGATCTCTTTTTCTAGCTTCAGTTCCTTTTGCTAATTCTTCCTTATCTCCCCACTCCTAAATGCTGGGTAGCCCAGGACTCAATATTTGGATGCCCATAATAATTCCCTAAGTTTTCTCAAGTCTCGAGCCTTTAGATATGCCCTCTGTGCTGACAGCTCCAAAGTGTCTGCCCCCAATTTGGCCTCCCACCTGGGATCAAGTCATCCCTTCAACCGCCTACTCCACACTTGGGTCTCTAGTAGTTTTCCCAAATATAACGTATTCGGAACCAAACTCTTGCCCCACCACCATCATGTAAATCTTCTCTTCCCCATCTAATTAAATGGTAATTCCATTCTATGCAGACTAAAGATCTAGACGCTGTGCTCCCTCCCTTGCACACTCACTCTGTCAGCGTCTATCAGCTCTCTCGAAAGCATCCAGAGTCTGATTGCTTCCCTCCACTTCTGCAAGTCCGAACTGCCATTACCTCTTGCCTCCCTCACTGTAACTGCCTCCTACTAGTCTCCCTGGCTTGCCCTTGACCCCTCGCAGCCTCTTCTCAACACGGCAGTCAATGGTCCTTATGAAACGTGTTAGATCATGTCACCTCTCTGTTCCAAACCTTCCAGCTGGTTCCCATTTAATTCAGACAAAACGCCCGAGTCCTTGCAACGGCCTGTGAAGTTCTGCAACCTCAGGGTCTGTCCAGCAGCTCCCGCCTCGCCTCCTCCCTCTATCCCTGCCCCTGCCAGCCCCTCGCGGCCTCCTTGAGCCCTCCAAGTGCACTCCACCTCAGGGCATTGCACCTGCCTGGAGAGTTCTTCCCCTTCCACATGACTTGGTCCTCGTGTCCTTCAGATTTCTTTGCAAATGTCATCTTCTAGAGCAGTCTTCCCTGACCACTTCATATAAAATAGCTGCCCCAACCATCTTCCTTTTCTACACAGCATTTATGTATGTGTTGGTACGGTTGGTATCCATCCCCAGCCATATAATATACAGTCCCTGACAGCAGGGACTTCATTTATTTTGCTCACTGCCACACCCCCAAGCCTCAGCTAGTCCCTGGCACATAGAAGATAGTCAGTACGCATTTGTTGGAGGAGCCCACATTCCAACAGCAACACCCGGTTGCCTCAGACCACGCGTGACCTCTTGAGTACACAACAGCCTTCGCCGCCCCCTGCCACGCCACACCCAGCGGTTTTACTTCCATGTTGTCTTCCTGGCCTGCACGGCCATTCACATGTGCTCTAACAAGTCTTTTCCAGAGCGTGCCTCTGGAAGTCCAGAATTCTACGGCACAAAATAAGATGGGACTAGTAATAAGCAGGTAACAGAGATAGCTCATCCCAAACAGATAATCCGTTGTGAAAGCAAAAACAAAAACAAAATCTGCCTTTTAGGATCAAGATGAAATGTTTTTGCTGGGCCTCCATTTTGACTTACCCTTTGCTGGCCATTACGGGATTCTTGCTTTAGTTTTCTTTGGTTGCTGTTGTTAATTTTGCATTAAGGAGTGGGAAACATGAAAAGCAATGACCATCATGCCTGAGCCAGAAGAGAAGGCAGAAGGTTTACCTTGAAGAACTTAATGAGAACCTCTTTGTTCTCCAGCCACACAATCTTATGGAGGTAGTTGTCAGGCGTAGGGGGCGGGATGGCCATGGGGAAGCTGTCCAGCATCTTTATTTTGGAAAGAAGTACCTAAAAATGAACGATCGAAATGATGGTAATCAGATCCTATAACGGAAAAAGGAGTATTAGGTTAAAACTAAGGAAATCTAAATAAACAACTGTTACGCAAATCTAACCTTGATTTTTGACTCAGAGCTTTCTCCACCCCATTTAAATTGTCCTCTAACTTTTTTGGTCCATGTTCTCCCCTTATTACTATTTTCACTGACTTATTATCCCAAATTCAACTTGTCATCTTACACCCCAGTTAACACATACATTATTCTCCCGTCTTACTCTCAAATTGTCTAAACTTCATAGTTGGTTACTCTGTGATTTAATGCCACGTTCTCTCGATTTTTTTTTTATGTGTATGGTTTGCTTCTTCAAAGCCTTCTAATTTTGGAGGATACTTCCAGTCTTGTGGACTCTGAGAAGCCTCCTCTGGCTTCCGTCAGCAGGTAGGAGATGACCACTTGTCTGTCTGAGTCCCACGGCACCTCCTACAGGTCTCCCTTGCGGGACTCACTGCATTGTAGTGGTCTCATTTTTACGTACGTGTTTCACGCTGCGCACTACATAACTTTAGCTGATTGGATGAACAAATGCCTAAGTGACCCCGTGAACTTTGGGGTCAGTATTGTATTCATTAGTTATCCTGAGCGCCACAGTAAGTATCCAATACATATTTACTTAATTAAATCAAATAAATTTACCTGCTACCTTATGCCCTGGGATCAATAATTATATCTCCTTGGCTGACAATCTGACAACCAGTAGGCACTTAATCACTAGCTATGGAATGACTGTTTACCCACAAGCTTTCTAAACAGACCAATAGGAAACAATAAGTCTCTCTCCTCGTAAGGGTTATTATTTATTTATGAGTATTAAGCCTTCAAAGCCTTCAAAGCGATAAGTGCAAAAATACAAAACACAAAATGTGTAGAGGTATAACTTGAAGAACACCCTAAAGTGGCCCTTCCTTCCCTCTCACAGACACGAAGGGGAAATTGTGTCACCCGTTGGGTCCTTTGCCAGGACGCTGAAGACACTGAAGAGACAGAGCCACGAAGGAGAGAGCTGGTCTGTCCCACCCCCACTTCCCCGCTGGGGCCACTAGGGGGCACTCTGTCCAGCGATTGTCCAGAAGCCCAGGGCTTGGTGGTGGTGGCTGGGAGCTATCCATGGCCAGAAAAAGCCTGTGACACCCAGAAGCACTCATCAGTGGACAACACAGACCAGAACCTCCACTTTTCTGCTTTACGCTCGGAAGCAGACAGCCCCTGTGTCAGAGAGAAAGAACAATCTTACTGGCACAAACACACAGTCCAGATGGTAAGTGTGTGGAGTGCTAGAATTCAACATTTTTTCCTCTGGCATATGTTCCTAGTTTTTTCACAGATGCATTTATAATTTTCCAAAAGTTCATTTATCAGCTGACTGACTAGGTGGTCTCCCCTGCTCCTCTCCCCTTAGAAAAGCCCCCTCCCAGACCCCACCAGGACACCGGGTGGGCCCCTCCCCACCATGCTAACATTGTGTGACTCCCCACCCCCCGGCCACAGCTGGGGGGACTGGGCAGGCCACGGCCCACCAGAGGAGAGAGAAGCAGAAAAATCTAGAGTTTGCAGAGGGAGCCAAAAGAAGACGCCACAGAGGCCAGGTGGCTCGGTCCTCACACAAGGCCCTTCCCCAGGCCTGGCCACCTGGCCTGGCTCCCGTGGGCTCTGCAAGGCTCTCTGTGTCCTTACACTAAGTCTCCCGACCCCACTTCTGGGCTGAACCCAGCTCAGGCCGGTGTCTCACTTGCAACCAAGTTGTTTGGACCTGAGGTGCACCAGGCGGCCCCCGGGCTGGTGGCCCTGGCAGTGACAAAGGCTGCAGGCACACGAGAGGTGGACACGAGGTCGCTAGAGCAGCAGGGCAGGCTGGGGGGCGCCTGGTTGAGGGAATCGAGCAACAGAAAACGTGGCTTCACTACCTTGTTCATCTCCACGCCCTCGTGCTTATCGATGATGCCCCTGGACCAGAGGAAGGAGAGGTGCTTCAGAGACTTGGTGATCACCGTCTGGATGGCCTGCCTGGTCTTCAGAGCGATAACGACATCACGCCCCTCGTGCTCTATGAGCCCTGGAGCAGGCGACACCCTCGGTCAGCCCCCGGTGCAGTGGCCGCGACAGCGACCCGCACTTGTACAACGGGCTGCGACGTCCAAAGGGCTGGTGCTTTGAACCCTTCCGTTCCTGTTTCATGCGGAACGTGGGAGGCCGTGGGACCAGAGTTAGTGTCCTCTCCACTCTGTAGTGGGAGAACTGGAAACGACGAGCTCGCCCCACCAGCCAGGGGAACACCGCTCTCTGCCCAGCGCCGGTGGCACGGTGACCTACCGTATTTTGCTGTGTATAATGCGCAGTTTTCTGCCTGAATTTTCGAGGGAAAAGTAAGGATGTGCATTCTACATGGGTATGAGGACCGCATACCGTGGGTATGATAATGGCTGTAATACTCCTGTGCACAATGCCCATAAGGAGCGCGTGTGCATCATACACGGCAAAGTACAGTAGCTCCGGGAGGAAACCCATTCCACTGCAGCGTCCCTACTTGACTGGCCTCACTCTCCACGTACAACTTTATATAAACTACAGCGTTAGAGGAATTACGTAATTTTGGGTGGGCAGACCAATACATGGCCGGATCAGAGAGTCCCTGGACTTCAGCTGGTGGGTCTGTCGGAGACCCAACCCCGTGTCGTTTCCGCTTTCAGGAGCCTGTGAAGTCGTGGGTGGGGCCTGAGAAGTCGTGGGCGGGGCCTGAGAAGTCATGGGCGGGGCTGGATTCAAAGCTAACACTGGGACCCTCCAGTCCTTGTGATCCAAATGTTCGGCACAATGCTGGACTCCTGGAAGGTGCCCAAGCCACCCCTTCAACTGCCGTGAGCAGCGACATGAAGGGTAGGAGGGGCCAGAGCAGGTTCTGGTGTCAGGAGCTGTCTGAGGCCTGAGCTCTGTCTAACTCACCGCTTACCAGCCATGTGACCTCAGGTAGTCCGACCTCCCTAAGCCTCAGTTCCATCATCCGTACATGAAGACGGCAACAGTGTTTGCCTCACAGAGTAGTTATGAGCAGTGAATGCGACAATGTCTATAAATAGAGCTGCTAGCACATTCCTGGCACAACCAGCATCCAATAATCCGTTGCAGTAACCATGTGGGAAGAGACATTCCCGTGCAGGACTGGGTCAAGGAAACTTTGTAATATTTCACACTAATCTAAAACATCTAAAAAATCTAAAACGTAACATCAGAGAGCGGCTCCCAGGCCCCTAATCTTTCAAAGCACAGCAATCAAAGTCTGTCTACATGTAAAGGCAGCAATGGGCCCTGGATTTTCTGAGTCAGGGCCCAAGTGTTCTGACTTAGAGTCTCCATAGTTGAAATTCCATTCATTGGACAATGTTATTTCTATTTTGATTTGGAAAGTATGATCCTTATTAATCCACATGGCAGCTTATAGTGTGGTTACAAATGCAAAGTGGCTTTACTTTCTTTCTTGTATAATAATTTCCGTCTACTAAGGGCCCACTCCATTCCAGACTTCCTACCAGACCCTGGAAGCCTGGCCCACAGCCCCCTTCAGAGGAAAGCAGGCCCAAGACGCTTTGTGTAAGATGCCGGGGCCCCTGCTGTGTGCTTCAGCTCAAGCAGGGTGACTGTGGGTGCTCAGAAAATGACGCCCCTCACAGGTTCATACCCCTGAGCATCCTTGCAAACAAAGGAAAACCAGACCAGACCAAACCACCCTTTGTCACACAAAGGCAACTTTCACATGTGTTTTTCCTACGACCTTAAGGAATCTGAGCCTGTCTCCTGAATCCATCTCCCACTCCCCTCACTCTCCCCTCTGTGCTCCCACAGCAGGTGCCAGGGCTCCTCTCCCTCTCTGCAGCCACCTACCGCTATGCTCACACCCTCCTCTAGGCCCTGCACGCTTTGCACACCGGGCCCGTCACACGTGTTCGGTAAGTGCTGGTTGGATGGGTGCACGGATGTTCGCGCAATTGAATGAAAGCATGAACTGGTCTTTCTTGGGTTCAATGACAGGACGGTGGGTGCCAGAGCAAATGAAGCCTGAAGCTTTGCTGGGGGCAGTCATGCCAAAACAGACGCTGTCCTGCTTGGGGCTTGCCGTGAGTAGCGGGAGTTCTCTGGGAAAGAATCATGCTGGAAGAAAGCAGAAGGCACCAGGAGAGGAGGGGACCAAATACGAGATGGACTGTCTCTGTAAAAGCAGCCGCAGGGAGGAGTGCCCGGGAGCCCAGCAGAGCTGCTGAGGACGGGACACTGTGGACGTCACTCATCGTAGGGTCCCCAGGAGTCAGAGCTGCCTCAGTGGCAGGTAACACACACACAAGGTGTGACTCCAGGAAATCAGATTCTCCAACAACCTACCTAGCTCTCTGATGGCATCTCGTTTGTTGGTGTCCAAAATTTCATATAGTTTCTGTAAGAAGTTAGGGAAAACATTAATTTGTGATAGCAAGTGCATTTTCCGAGGGGAAAAGTACAGTCGTAGAAACCTCATCTAGTTTACAAACTATTTGTTTTTGTTTTTGTTTTGCCAAAGGAACGGTGCTTGTCTCTTACCTGATATATTGATCCTCGGCCAGAAATTTGTTTCACTAAAAATTTGGCGTCCTCTTGACTTTTGACGTAGCCTTTGGTGATGCTGTACATCAAGCTGAGGCGCTTTTTGATCTGCACGTCGGCAATGTTTATCAGCAGCGGGATGATTATCTGCAGCAACGGAGAGGGAAAAGCACCGTCTAAGGCGGAGCTCTCTACGTGCGGTCTCCGGGCCAAAAACAGCGCCACCCAGAGGCGCCTTAGAAATGCAGGCCCCCGCTCTCCGCTCCAGACCCGCAGGACGGGAATTCCGGGGGTGGGGCTGGGGGGGACAGGGCGTGGTTAACAAGCCCTTCAGGTGACAGCGCTCACAGAGTTGAGAGCCGCTGGCTCTTTAAAGAAACGAAAGCTCGGTGAGGGACTTGCTCTGGAGCTGTGATGGGGACCTGACCCCGTTTTCCATACCCCTCGATTTCAGGAGACAAGAGGGGGTCCCATAACCTGGGTGACAGTTACTAATGGAAGAAATCATATCTGCAGCTCAGGTTCTTCCCGTATAAGACAGGGAGCTTGGGGTACCGAGGATGCTTCTTAGCGCCAAGTTTCTTGAATCGCAAGTGGAGACAGGAGAAGATAGTGACTGAGGAGACTGAGATTTTTAAACAGGAACTTTCCTGGGTTCAGATGCCATCTCTGTGACTCTGTAACCGTGTGCCCAGTTGCGCGGCGACTTTGGGGACCCGGTGCCCTCCTCTGTACAGCGAGGGCAACAACACCTAGGCAGCAGAATTCCAGTGGAGCAGGGCAGGCAGCCGCTGAGACAGAGTCCCGGGCAGCGCAGGGCGGGCGCTGGGGAGCCAGGTCACAGGGGAGGGAGAGGGGACCAGGGAAGGAGCACCCCAGCCCCAGCGCAGGACTCACAGGGGCGGAGAAGGGGGAGGTGTGGTTAGCTGCTGTTTTGGTCGTGACACTCTGCACGGAAGGGGACGCCTCGAAGAGGATTTCTTCAAGTTGTGCTCCACGACGCCCTGATACCCCCGAGCTGTTCCTGAGAGGGTCCGACCTCTTAAAGTCTCCAGTATCTTTTCAGGCTCCCCCATACAGACAGAGGTGCTTCTTTGGAAAGTACCTAACAAACTTGACACAGGGGTGACACCCACCTCCTAGGGCTACTGGGATGGTTTCATTAGATAATGTACCGGGTTCCTAGATCACCAGAAGTGCTCAATAAAATAAGCTAATGGCGATGACATTGATTATACGAATTCCTTGACTATGCTTCACTGAGATTCGTCAATGGGCTGGGAGGAAGAGGCAATGGGGTTCACACTCTCAAGTCAAGTCCACGCCCACAATGAGACACTCTCATTTAAACCTATGTCACTCAGAGAGAGTTTCCTCAAAGTGTTACTTCCAAAATAATTATTTCCTATTCATCCGCATAAGATCTCTTTCCAAAACCTGATTACCTAAGGAAGCTTCCGTCTTCCACAGTGAGACCTAGCCACATTTCTGATTTCTGGAGGGGTGTGTATGGCGGCAGGGTTACGCCTTACGTGAGCACTCAGCTCCAATCTCAGCTCATGAGGCAAAAACGACAAGGAATCAAAATTACCCCTCATGTCAATATTGTGTACACAGATCCGTGCCGTAGCTCCACATCTCTCATGCCCACTGAAGTCTGGTCACATTCACACAGACTCGGAGAAGGAACCCAAAGAACATCTACACACCCAAGTCTGGGCATTTAAATAATTCTCCCGTTAAGATAACCACTGAGCATTTCTGAAAACGGGGACTCCACGGAGGATTCTGATGTTTACCTTTTGCCCTCAGGGTTTACGGCAACTTCTTCGAAAATATTTACCTTCTATAACTTTAATACACACTAATTGGGTTAGTTGATGTAACGAGAATCAAACGACCCAGGAAAATGGGGTGGCGAGTGAAATCATCTACAGCCCCTAAGTTAAACGCTTGTAGGAGGCCACCCCGTTGGAAAGAGAGGGAGAGAAGGCTGAAGAGGAGAAACCGAACATCTGGCAGTCTACCCTCAGAGCCTGAAACCAGAGCCGGGGAAAGAAGGAATGGCTGTTTTTGAGGAGTTTGAAGGCCACAGTAAAACTAAATTCCACAGGGATTATGCTGTAGGAGTTTGGGTGATAGGAAAAAAAATTTTAAAAATCCTCACCCAAGGCTATGTTCCTTGATTTTTTAGAGAGAGAAGAAGGGAGTGAGAGAGAGAAACATTGATTGGTTGCCTCCTCCTGTACGTGCCCTGACTAGGGATTGAACCCACAACCCAGGCACATGTCCTGACCGGAAACTGAACCCACAGACTTTTTGGTGTGTGGGACGATGCTCCAACCAACGAAGCCAACCGGCCAGGGCAAGGAAACAGTTCTATGCCTCTGCACAGGTGAGGCTTTGCGAGCCAATTTTACTAAAACTTGGAGAACTTGTTTCTGGTTCTACCCTGCTTCAGAGGGAACCCGGATTTTCATTCATGCACTCAACAGATCTTTATGAAGTGCTCACTGCAGGTCAGTCCTCGGTCTAGAGCTGCAGGGTGACGTCACGACAGGAACAAAGAGGCTACCTGAGGACGGTGCGCTGAACACGCAGGGGAAAGGGGAGCACGCAGTGGGGAAAGGGTAAGCTGACACAGGGGGCGGGAAGCCAGGGGTACAGAGGGCGGGCACCTTTCTTCCTGGGGCTCAGGAAAGGCCTCCTCGGGAGGAGGCAGAGATGGGGGCACTGACCTGAAGGAGGTAAGACAGGAACCCAGCAGACCCCCTCCCGGGCAGAGAGAGGGTTCCAGGGCGGTGGGGAGTGGGGCAGCGGGGCAGAGAGAGGGTGCCTTCCCTGGCTTATCTCAAAACAGTGCGGGCTTCTTAACACCTTTACCAAACAGTACGCACAAAAGACCCAGCATTGTCAAACGTGAAGATTTACCTTAATGAGAGGAACAAATCGAATGAGTCTTAAATAGCCTATTATTACTGTAAACTGAATGAGAATTATGTTGTCTGGTCTCAATTTGACGAAGTATACACAAAGGATATCAACAATTCCAATGATCAAGATTAAAAATTCCACAGTATTCCAGTGTTGATGAAAATATTTCCTTTTCAAAATTATTATCTGTTTAGAAAACAAATAGAACAGATGTCATTTCAGAGTGCCTGTACAGTGATGTGGGGCGGGGGGGGGGGGCACGGGCGTGCCTTAGAAATTAACGGTTCCATCCTCGACTACCAAGGGGTTACATTCCAAAAGCTGGTTTTTCAGCTGTTCACGTGGAATTTCAAAATAAAATGTTTTAAATTTCCAATATAAAAAATCATAATTTAATTCAAAATATAGAATGTATAATGAGTCTAAAATGGCAGAAACAAGCCACGAAAAAGAGCAGTGCACAGGTTCATTGTGGAACGATTAATAGTAACTCAAGTATGAGAACGGTCATTCTGATCGATCTTATCTGTGGAGGAAAAGGTGGTTCTCATATGATGGTGCGAACCTAGCAAACCAGTTTGTTTGTATTTGCTTATTCGTTACAGAGAGAACGTGAGGGAAACACCCATGTCTGTGTTTTCAATTCTCTTTACTTGCTTTTTGGGATTCTCACCACTTTTATGAGAGTTGCTTTATCTGCCTGCTCTCTGAGACTGTGGCTATTATATTGATGTTTTTATTAAACCCACAAAATTCAAAAAGATTACTAAAATTCTAGGATTCTATCAACAGTTACAGCAAGTGGCTTCTAGTATCAAGTTATTTAAAAAATAGGACAAAACTAAGTTCGCAGTATCTGAATTGTTCTTTTTATAGGATACATTTCTGTTTTAAACAGTACCTTCAATGCCGACTGTAATGCATATAAAAACATAATATAGTAGTTTACTATTATCAGTGCTAACACATTTAACTCTCTTGCCACCGGCCATAGATGAATTATAATAGGATAAATGTATATTAATGATATGATATGTCCTGTATATTCAAATTCGTCTGAAAATACAAGGTGGTATGTAAATTTCAGAAATTTATTTTTCCTGAAAAAAGAGAAATTGAATACAATGTCAGATCCCTTTCAAAGTATGACATGTGAAGTTCAACATTTGCATCAACAAATCATTAATAGTAATTTAAAGAAAGTATAATATAAAACAACAAATAAGTAAAAATCTAAAACATACTTTCTATACATAAAAATCATCATGGAGAAATAAAGTTTTGTTAATCTACACTAGAGACAGAGAGCATTTTTTAAAACTAAAGCAAGCATACATAGGAAAAAATGCAAAGATTAATACATTGAAAGAAAATAACACATTTAGAGAAAAACATTAACACTGTCTAAAATGAAAAATGGAAAAAAACTCTATTCAATCATTACTATTGTGAATTTTTAAATTTTTTAAACCCATCTAAAGTGAAGCCCAACTAAAAGTCAACTCTTTATATGTCAAGACCCTAGGGTTCTCACTTTTTTATATTTCCCTTTAAACTTAATAAATGGAAGAAAGTAAAATTTACCAAAATGTGTTCTGAAAGCTATGTTAACATCCACTTAAAATGTAGTAGTGCCGCACTCCTGGTTGCTTTCGATGCATTCTATTGGTCGAAAAACCTTGTCTTCCTGCTCTAAAAGGTATACAGGTTCCCAACTTACATAGTGAAGCAAAGAATCTACCCAGATTAGGTGACACCTGTACCTGGTGCTGTCTGGGAAAGTCGATGATAGGTACGAGTGATGCCATGGGGTGTGTTTCCGAATTGCAGGCACCAACAGCACCACTGTAGGCACCCACGGAACTGAGCAGGAGCTCACGGCCATGTGCTTGCACACCCCTCCCCCCAGCTCAGTGTCACACAGAGAATACCAGTAAGGAGCTCAGTGTGCACTATGACCCTAAGACACGGCAAATAAAACTCGAGGAATCCCAAGAAGGCCACCCTGCATGTCTTCCTGCCCACTCTCTCACAGAGAAGCCACGGAGCCCTGGCCGCGGAGCTCAGTTGGGTCAAGTGGCGCCCCACACATTGCAGGTTTGATCCCCAGCCAGGGCAAATACGAGAATCAACCAGTGAATGCACAAGGAAGTGTAACAGTCCCTCTCTCTTGGTATCTTTCTCCCT
The DNA here is from genome assembly GCF_004126475.2 of Phyllostomus discolor. Classification (NCBI taxonomy): domain Eukaryota; kingdom Metazoa; phylum Chordata; class Mammalia; order Chiroptera; family Phyllostomidae; genus Phyllostomus; species Phyllostomus discolor. The sequence continues at coordinate 21,954,916 of NC_040916.2, read as the reverse complement.
CTCTCCCTCTTTCTCTCTCTCCCCCCTCTTCTTCTCTCTCTCTAAAACTCAACACATAAAAACTAAAAAGAAGGAAGCCCTCTGCTCAGTCACCTCTCAATCGGTAACAGTCAACCATAGTATTAGTTGTTTTTTGAACAAGAAAAATCAAGGTAATGTATAGCAAAGTCGTATTTTCCAGTATATTGCTGTTAAAGGTTCACAATACTTACCCATATGGAATAAATTGTGCCTTATCTTTACGATATTCCAAGACAGTTAAGATTTTTTTAAACTTGATAAGCCAACTTCTAGCTTTTACATAAGTTGAAACATCGTGAATAGTCATGAATCTAGCAGAGAAAAATATACACACGTGTTTTAATAAAGAGCGGGTGCTAGCCTTTGGGGTTAGTATAAAAGGGAGAGTTATACTAGACATAAATGTGACAGGGGCATATTAAACACGCTGAGCCTCTGTATCCGTCCACTCCCCACTCACGGTCATGGTCCAGGAACAATGTTAGCGTCAGACTAGGCCTCCCAGATGGATTACCGGACGGCTGAACCATTAGGTCTCACCGAGATGGAATCCCCTACCGTTGTTGTCTTGGGCCATCCATTAGCTAACACTTGCCCGGACTGTGACCAGATACCAATGTATCTCTGAGATACTGAGCCTTTCCCACCAGGTTTAATTGCGTCTGTCAGCATCCTCAGCGGAGTCAGTTCCTCCAGATCCTGCTCCACCTCGGGGAGCAGTCTGACAGTGGCCTCCAGGCTTCCCTGCTCCCCTACCCAGCAATTTCGTGAGTGTGACATACAGACAAAGTAATTCTAATAGTAATGAAACCACCTGGGCTCTCTTTCATGACTCTCCTAATCGCTATTCTAATTACATTGTACTCAGATCTTCCTCCATAATCCCTTCATGTCACCAACCTTGGGGTAGGGGGGGCGGAATTCAACCAACTAAAATAGGAAGTACATAAATGGATGGATGGGTGGATGGGTGGATAACCAAATAAATGAAGATAGATGAGATAAATAAATTGATCAATCTGGACATTTAACTCTCAGTTCATTCATTCCTTATCACATGCTCATTCAATTTTGAAAATAGCAGTTAAATAAGCACTACACTTACTTTCCTTGGATGGGGCAATAGCTTTTGGTTGCACCGATTAATATCCGGGCTGCTTTTATATCGAGGATTCCGTCTTGACACTGTTTTTCAAAACTACTCTAAACATACAATGTTAAATAAAAATTACAGAGGGCCGAAACATAAATGCAGTGAACTCTGTTTGACCTTTATAGTATTACTGCTATATCACTAATACTACTATTAGTGAACCCATTACACGAAAATATTCTTCGCTCAAAACATTGCCATAGCAGGAAATACATTTTACTCAATTTCAGTATTTACTGAATATTCCTTTTTTGTAAAGTACTGACCCAGATGTTTGAAAAGATACAAAGGTTCCCTGCCTCAGGAAACTCAAAATCTGCTCTGCTCAGAGTCTACTTCAACGACATAAATAGCATCAGCATCTCCATCATTCTACTGTAGAACAGATGACGCAAACTGTTGATCCAAAGGGTAACTAATCATCTCCCCTTCACCAAGAACTACCCAGAGATAAGAGTAAACTGTCCTTTTCTTACAGCTTTTTTCCGGGCTTACTGAGCTGTAACTGACACGCAACATTGTGCAGGTTTTCGGTGCACAGCACGATGACTTGATACACAAACACATCACAAGATAGTTTCCACAGTAAGGTTAGGACACATTGATTGCCTCACATTTATACTTTCTTATGTGTGGTGAGAACAGTTCGGATCCACTCCCCTAGCAGCTCCCAAGTATGTCACACGGTATTGTTAACGGTAGCCGCCGTGCCGCGCATTAGGTCCCTGGGACTTAATTTTACGATGGAAAGGTTTCACTTTGACTGACGTGTTCCCATTATCGGGACCTTCTTTGTCTCTTGCGACCCACGTTGACTTAGAGTCTCTTTTATCTGATGGAAGTGTAGCCACCTCTGCTCCCTTCTGGCTGCCATCCCATGAATTCTCTTTCTCCCGCCCTCCACTTTCAGCCCATGTGTGTCCTTAGAGCTAAGGGTGTTCCCTGCAAGCAGAACATAGTTGGGCCTTTTTTTGTTTTTAATCCATTCAACCACTCTGTCTTTCGATTGGAGAATTTAGTCCACTTACATTTAACATAATTATTGATAGATAATTATGAGAATCATTGCCATTTTGTTCATTGGGTTTTTTTTTTAGTTCCTTTGTTCCTTTTGCCTTCTCTTGCTGTCTCCCTTTGCTATTTATTTTGTGTATGGTTTCCTTTCATTCCTCCCCTTTATCTTACATGCAGTGCCTTATAAATATAACTGGACTGTATGCTCATGTCACCCCTCACCCTGAAAAAATACCAGGAGAAAAGCCACACCTTTTCGTTGCCATGGATATTAAACCTGGAGGTTAAAGTTACCCCCAGGACTACTTCCTTCCTCACCAAACCTCCTCCCACGCCGAGCACACTCTCTTGCTTTATAAATGTACGTGCTGCTCCACTCATTGTTCGTGAGGCACTCCCTGCGCAGCTGCAAACCTGCCCCAGGCCCAGGCTCCAGAAAGTCACCCTCCCCACATTGTATTGGTCAAAACAAGGGACCAGAACAGCCCAGATTGGGTGGGGGGAAGGAGGTGACCCTACTTGGCTGCCTCAGCGAAGGGCCTTGCAAACCCTGAGAAGGACTCACTTATGAACTGCAATGTGCGAACGTCCTTGGGATCCGATTTAAAAATACAAACTGTGAAAAGGCACATTGATCACATTCAGGAGACAATGGGAAATGTGATCACTGACTTGATATTTGATGTTATTGAGGAGTTGTTATTTTTAGGTGCCACAGATTAGTGTTTTACAATGGTTTTTAAAAGATTTTAAAATTTACCTGGCTGGAGTAGCTCAGTGGATTGAGCTCGGGCTGCGAACCAAAGTGTCGCAGGTTCGATTCCCAGCCAGGGTACATGCCTGGGTTGCAGGCTATAACCCCCAGCAACCGCACATTGATGTTTCTCTCTCCCTCCCTCCCTCTCTTTCTCTCTCTCTCTCTCTCTCTCCCCCTCCCTCCCTCCCTTCCCTCTCTAAAAATAAATAAATAAAATCTTAAAAAATATTTATATGAATGAAAACCTTTAAAAAAAGATTTTAAAATTTAGAGATTCAGGTACACACTAAAATATCTGCAGATGAAATGCCACGATATCGACATAACGTGGAAGGTGTGGGAGTGAGTGAGGGTGCGGATGGGGCAGGGCTGGTCCTGCGTGCGTGGCTTTTAAAGACGGGTAGGTAGGGGTTCATTAAACTACCACACCTACTTTTGTATACATTAGAAGTTTTTCATAGTAACATCTTAAAATGAAAGTGAAAGAGAAGGCTGGAAAGAGTATTTTATATACTGTACTATTGAGTATAATGTTTTACTAGAATATAACCGAAATGTAATATGTACAATTTGACAAATTGATTTACCTTGATTTTACCTTGTAATCTTCCTGTGTTTATGTTGGAACGTTAAATTTGAAATATTTTAAGAGATTTTGATTCACTAGATTTATCTTAACTTATTGGATTTATGAATTTAATGATTACTTGAGAGAACTTTGTATAAAAGGAACTCAAATATGTTAAATCTATAAAAGCAGTCTCAAATATTTGAGGATTTTTACTTTACCGAATATGTAAGTGGCACCAAGCATTACCCAAAGGCCCCTGGAAAGGGAGCTACTAAAATCTGCTAGGCTTAGAAACAGAACAGTCAGACTTGTTACTTGAACTTTAAAGCCTTAGATTTTTAATTCTTATTCTTTAACTTGCACAAATCAAACACCAATTTAATGGCCAACAGACTACCAAAAGGTGAAAAAAGCATCCCTCGAGTCACCAACAAACCATATGCAAGAATGAAAAGCATTGCAAGAATAAAAACAAAGCTCAAAGCAGATTAGGTGAGTGGTACCAACCATTTGTATTATAGCTACATGCAATCTGGCCTCTTCTATCAACACTTCGTCTGTCGGGGACTCCTGCTGTTCCTCCCCAGACGACACGTGGGAAAGCTGACAAGCACTGGACTAAGTTTTAAAAGCATACAGAGATCAAGTTAAAAAGAAGTAAAAACTATGAGGCATTCGACATAGAATTCAATATCAAAATCAAAAATTTCTAAAATGAGCCCTCGCTGGCGTAGCTTAGTGGATTGAGCACGGGCTGCAAACCAAAGCGGCACAGGTTCGATTCCCAGTCAGGGCACATGCCTGGGTTGCAGGCCACAGCTCCCAGCGACCGCACATTGATGTTTCTCTCTCTCTCTTTCTCCCTCCTTTCCCTCTCTAAAAATAAATAAATAAAATTTAAAAAAAAAATTTCTAAAACGAAGGGCCACGAGTACATGGCGAACCTTCTGCATCTGAGACATGGTGCTGTCAAGTGGGGCAAAGTAGCTACTGTTCACACGGGGAGGCGTCACAGCAAAATGCTTCCCCCAAACTGTCTGTGCTCAACTCCTCTCTGAAACAGCCTGTTTTTCTGCTTTTTCTAAGACTTATCTGCGGAGACATCTCTCAGTCCCTGAGTCGGTAGGAAGCATCAGTTTGCTGAGCTGATTCACAGTTGCTTAGACAGTTTGTAAAAACAATAATTTGCCTGTATTTGAAAAATACAGGCATGCTATACCACCAAGGCCTTCTCTTTAGAAACAGAACTCAAAGAAGTCTTTTCACCAAGGTAGTAAAGCTAGTAAATATATTTACCACCCCCCCAAGTTTTCTGACATTTAATTAGCAGAATCAAGTTTTTTATAATGAAGTAAAGCAAGAGAGGCGGACCCAAGGAAGGAAAGGAGGACTATTTGGGCGGGGGGCGGTGGGCGGCCGGTAGCAACTCACAGGAATGCTGTATTTAATCGTCGTTTTTTCTTCTACTAAGGTCCAGTTAACATTCGTCAAAATCTTCTCCGTTTTAGACAGCGTTATTGTGTTCTGCATTATCTCCTGTATGTGGATAATGGCATTCCGCATGGCCATCTGTCTCGGCAGAGAAATCGCGCACATCCCTGCGGCAGAGAAGCCGCGAGCCTGAGCAGAGGGCGCGGGAGGCGGACTGCAAGGGGAAGCAGAAACGTCCCGCGGCGGAGCCAAACCTTGCCATCTCCTGCGTGGCGGGGGGGCAAAGACGACGTTTTGCCCAGAACGCTCCAGAAAATTACTCAGCGGTTTCCTTTTAGCTGTATCATTTAACTCTCTGACTCAACTACTAAAGAATGTTTCATTAGTTTCCCTTCATTCCCTAGAGCTAGGGACGGGCTCGCTGCTTCAAGGCACCCGAAGGGTGTTTCCCAAAGTGGGGAGAACTCCCTGTGTCTTCTACAGGTAGGAGGGCTGCTTTATTGAAGCATGCCAATTCCTGGGCTCCGTCCCATAGCTGGAGAAGCGGACTGGGAACTCGCATTTTTGCAAGTCTCCGGCTAAGTCTTACTGTAATATAATGTAAAAGCCACTGCAATAGAGACCTCTCAAATTTAACATCCCTGTAATTAGTGAGCTTAGC